>NC_056444.1:71767732-72495232 GCF_018296145.1 Oncorhynchus tshawytscha | reverse complement strand
ACCTCAGACTGGGGCGAAGGTTCACCTTCCAACAGGACGACCCTAAGTACACAGCCAAGACAACAAAGGTGTGGCTTCGGGAAAAGTTTCTCAATGACCCAGCCAGAGCCCAGACTTGAAAATAGCTGTGCAGCGATGCTCTCCATCCAACCTGACAGAGCTTGACAGGATCTGCAAAGAGGAATGGGAGAAACTACCCAATACAGGTGTGCCAATCTTGTAGCGCCATACCCAAAAGACTAGAGGCTGTAATCACTGCCAAAGTTGCTTCAACAAAGTACTAAGTAAAGGGTCTAAATACTTATGTAAAAGTAATATTACTTTTTTATGTTTTACAAATTTGCAAAAAATTCTAAATACCTGTTTTTGCTTTGACACTATGGGGTATTGTGTGTAGATTGATGAGGGAATTTTATTTTTGTAATCAATTTTAGAATAAGGCTATAGCGTAACAAAATGTGGAAAAGGTCAAGGGGTCTGAATACTTTCCAAATGCATCAAGTAGTCCAGTTTAGTATTTGGTTCCATATCCCTTGCACGCAATGACTACCTCAAACTTGTGGCTCTACAAACTCATTGGATGAATTTTCAGTTTGTTTTGGTTGTATTTTGTGTTATGTTTTGCCCATCTTAATGCTCAAATCTAAAGTTCTGGAGCATAGAGCCAAATATTTTTGTTTAGCTTCACTGTCCAAATACATATGGAGGGGAGTATCTGTAATAATCAAAAGTTATTATTGTCCTAATTAAAAGGATTTATAGTTTCCATAGGAAACGGAAATACTATTGATTGGCTGTTGCTCACAGGAGTGGAACCAGACTAGTCTGGAATACTAAAGAGTATAATTTCCTTGTCTAAATAAAAGATATATTACTTTCACATATTTATCTGAGTAGAGTGAATGTTAACAGACAGTGGACTTGGTAGTTAAATCAGAGCACTATAGCTGTTTGCCAGATACACTCAAATCTAACATATACAGTTGAAGTCGGAAGATGACATACATATTGGAGTCATTGAAACTCATTTTTCAACCACCCAACAAATTTCTTATTAACAAACTATAGTTTGTCGGTAAGGAGATCTACTTTATGCATGACAAAAGTTATTTCTCCAGCAATTGTTTACAGACAGATTTTTTCACTTATAATTCACTGTATCACAATTCCATTGGGTTAGAAGTTTAAATACACTAAGTTGACTATGCATTTAAACAGCTTGGAGAATTTCAGAAAATGATGAGTGTACTTTGGTGGGAAAAGTGCAAATCAACAACAGCAAAGGACCTTGTGAAGAAGCTGGAGGAAACAGGTACAACAGTATCTATATTCACAGTAAAACGAGTCCTATATCAACATAACCTGAAAGGCCGCTCAGCAAGGAAGAAGCCACTGCTCCAAAACCGGCATAAAAAAAGCCAGACAATGGTTTGCAACTGCACATGGGGACGAATATTGTCCTCTGGTCTGATGAAACAAAAATACAACTTTTTGGCCATAATGATCATCGTTATGTTTGGAGAAAAAAGGGGGATGTTTGCAAGCCGAAGAACACCATCCCAAACGTGAAGCACATGGTGGCAGCATCATGTTGTGGGGGTGCTTTGCTGCAGGAGGGACTGGTGCACTTTACAAAATAGATGGCATGAGGTAGGAAAATGATGTGGATATATTGAAGCAACATCTCAAGACATCAGTCAGGAAGTTTTAGCTTGATCGCAAATGGGTCTTCCAAATAGACAATGACCCCAAGCATACTTCCAAAGTTGTGGTGGCAAAATGGCTTAAGGACAACAAAGTCAAGGTATTGGAGTGGCCATCACAAAACCCTGACCTCAATCCCATAGAAAATTTGTCAGCAGAACTGAAAAAGCGTGTGCGAGCAAGTAGGCATACAAACCTGACTTAGTTACACCAGCTCTGTCAGGAGGAATGGGCCAAATTTCACCCAACTTAATAGAGGGAAGCTTGTGGAAGGCTACCTGAAACATTTGACCCAAGTTAAACAATTTAAAGGCAATGCTACCAAATACTAATTGAGTGTATGTAAACTTCTGACCCACTGGGAATGTGGTGAAAGAAACAAAAGCTGAAATAAATCATTCTCTATACTATTATTCTGACATTTCACATCCTTAAAATAAAGTGGTGATCCTAACTAACCTAAGACGGGGAATTTTTACTAGGATTAAAATGTCAGGAATTGTGAAAATCTGAGTTTAAATGTATTTAGCTAAGGTGGACGTAAACTTCTGACTTCAACTGTAGGTTAAACACATCACCTACTATAGCCATTTATAACATGGAGTGGTAGTGGGAGTCAAGTTGTCATATACATATTCTATCAGAAACCCTGTTTTTACCTGGTTATAACTTCCATTATTATAGCATCCATTGTCCTGATCAAGTGTAGATGATTAAAAGACACATTGTGATCTGATTGTGATCAGATTTTCCTGACCACCTCCGGAGGTATTCAGGCACGCATTGTGTCTGGATATCTTACAAGATCTGGACCGAGAAGTCATCTAAATCATAAATATTTTGCCCTCTAAAATCATTGACAGGTGGCACCATTGGCTTATTACATTAATATAAGTGTCTTACAATGAATAAACATTATTTTGAAAGAATAGCTGTGAAATAATTTGCATAAAGGAAGGGACCAGGAAATATGGCAACAATGTGGACACAGTGGACAGATAACAGACACATTTTAATACCATGTGTAGACACATTTCTGGAAATGTGGGCTTAAATCAGAATATCGACAAGATCAGGACAAAGGACACATGTTAGCACCAGGTTTAAACGGGGGTTTACATAAAAACAACCTGCTTTGAAGTTTCACACTTGACATGGCTAAGTATTATAATCAAATCAGATCGAATTTGTTTCAGAAATGAGAAAAAAAATAACCCAGTCTTGGTAACTATGTAATATCATAAAAGTAAGTCATCTTGTGAATGAAAGCCACATTTAATTAAATATTTTCTGTACATTTTCAATGAATCAATTACTCTCTCTCTCATCAAATCAATATAAAGTATTTTCAAGCAGTTGCTAACAGCACCCATTTTGCTGCTGTGTAACCAATTGTAAGTGAGGGAAGGACAATGGGAAAAAATATCAATTTCAGATGGCAAAAAGCACTAGATGCTGTCCAGAATCAGAGAAGGGTCCTGGATCCCTGACTGGAGTACTGGAATAGAACATCTGTGTGTCCCCGACCAAGGCAAGAATGTCTGCACGTTCAGAGAAAAATGGGTAATCAGATGGACCATTTTCAGCTGGCGAGGCCACTGTGTGTGTGTTCTTTGTGATTTGGTTCCCTTGTCATCAGACAGACAGCTGTGGACAGAAAGTAGAGAGCTTGGGACTATAAGTTGCTATCAGAATTTTTGTCCAAATTAAGTTATCGACATAGCCTTGTTCTGTTAAATGTTCTCTGCCTATAGTATATAGTACACTAAATATCCCAATTCATGTTTTTAAGTTCAAAATAATACAAGCTCAACATTGCTGACACCATTCAAACCAGTAGGCATTCCCCCTGTCTCATAACTTCAATTCAATACATTTTTTCAATCGATTTCAGACAATTTGTCACAATGAATTCCGACCAACTATCAGTCTACTGTCTTCAAACAATATACAGTACCTGTTATATATCCCATATAGATTCCTTTTAATTACAGCAAAGCATTATACACTAATATTTTCCCACTGAAATTGCAATCCCCAAGTCTAGCTGCCTGAACATAGTATTAAACCACAGCTTGTGTGGCATCTTAGTGCACACAAATAACAATAATAATATTAATAATAATGTGATTTATATAGCGCTTTTCAAAGACCCAAAGACGCTTAAAGGTTTTAAGGTTACCATTAATGTTATTTGTCACTGATCAGTGCAATTTCTAAGAAGTCTCGGCCTCTTTACAATTTGAAGTAAATAAACTTGTATTTGCATAATTACAAAGTATGCAGCACTGAATTGTGTTTGGATTGGCTGAAGAATTATAGATAGTCACACAAGGACAGCAAATTGTTATCTGATTTCAGCATGTGTCCCCTTGAAGTCGTTGACAAACTGGCACACCAAGCCAAACAGCTCCTGAGAATCTTGATCCATCGGCTCTCCGAATTTAACCTTCAAGAAAAAAGACAAATGACCCAAGGTATTATTTTTGACATCTCAAGTCCAAAGCATTTCAGTTGCTTTCATTCTTTCAGAGGTTATAATACATTTGTCTAATTCCTGGGGTTAACCGATGTCCCTGGTTTGAAGCATAACGTAAGTCCAGTTCATTGCAAACTCCATTTATAATAATGAGCTGATAAACTGTGTGAGCATGGAAGCAATTATTGGACTTAAATATCTTCAATGAGACAGACGGGTGCCCATGGCATGAATCCATGGCCACACTTAACTCACTACAGGGTTAGCTAATACAAAGGGTGTGTCATTAAAACAGTGGCTCAATAGTAACATCTAATATCAGTCAAACACGGCTCAACTGCTACAGTATTTCACCACACCACTAATCAGAAAAGCTACGCCAACAACACTGCAGCACATATGGAACTCTGAATTTAACCTATTAACTTTAAAGTATTTTGATGCATTTCACCCTAAATTAACATGCCCAAGTTACAGTAACACTGGGAGAGCAATTTAAGCATGCAGTATAGGCTACTACCATTGGTTCCGTGTCTGACTGCAGCAATTTTGTTCCCCTGGGGAGCAGAGAGAAGGTTCTGATAATGTCACAGATATAAGCTGTGTCAGGGTCAGTCTTCTCTCTCTCTCTGTCTCTCTCCTCTCTATGCTGCTGCTGGCTCAGGCTGTAGCACATCATTATTGGTGTGCGTACGTGCATCCGTGTGTGTGCGAGAGGGTGGGAAGGATAAAGTTTGGAGTGCACAGGAATTTAATTGTGGAACCTACTATATCACAATTTCCTGGCAAGGCTCACCCCTCACCCTGTCAAGGCTCACCCGTCACTCTGTCAAGGCTCACAACTCACACCCAGAACACAGAAGAGTCATATGGACTCTTTGTGATGATGGATTGTCCTTCTGGAAATAGGGGGTTGGAAAATGGCCGTTACTTTCTTTAAAAATGCATTGTTCTGTAAGAGTTTTACTTTGTTCTGACTGGGCAGAAACAGCACCTAGGCTGATGCCAAACTACACTAAAATAAAGGTGTACTAAGTTGGTAAATATCCCTAAGCATCTTCTTATGTGTGTCAAAAAGTAACACTCCGTCATCTTGTCTATGACTGAATCTGAGAGACAAACCACTTTCGTTAGATACCTAATAACATCCAGTGTATTATAGTATTAATAGGGATAGCTTCTAATACCCTCCTATGTATATATTATTAATAGGGACAGGCTCTAATACCCTCCTGCTTATTATAGTATTAATAGGGACAGACTCTAATACCCTCCTGTGTATTACACTATTACTAGGGATAGACTCTAATATCCTCCTGCTTATTATAGTATTAATAGGGACAGACTAATATCCTCCTGCTTATTATAGTATTAATAGGGACAGACTCTAATATCCTCCTGCGTATTATAGTATTAATAGGGACAGACTCTAATATCCTCCTGCGTATTATAGTATTAATAGAGACAGACTCTAATACCCTCCTGTGTATTACAGTATTAATAGGGATAGACTCTAATAACCTCCTTTGTATTATAGTATTAATAGGGACAGACTATAAAACCCTCCTGTGTATTACAGTATTAATAGGGCTTCATAGTAGCTTAGTGGTTAAGAGGTTGGGCCAGTAACCGAAAGGTTGCTGGTTTGAATCTCCGAGCTGACTAGGTGAAACCTGTTGATGTGCCCTTGAGCAAATCACTTAACACTAATTGCTCCTGTAAGTCGCTCTGGATAAGATTGTCTGCTAAATTACTAAAATGTAAAATAGGGACCGACTACAATACCCTCCTGTGTATTACAGTATTAATAGGGACAGTCTGTGGTCTATGCTAACTATTGTATATCAAGTTTAAGCATCTGCTGCAGAAGTACCCTTGAAGATATATATATATTTTTTAAATATACACTACCGTTCAAAAGTTTGGGGTCAGTTAGAAATGTCCTTGTTTTTGTCCATTAAAATAACATCAACTTGATCAGAAATACAGTGTATGTCTACTAAGCAAGAGAGTTCCTCTGTCCTCTGTCCAGTGTCTGTGTTCTTTTGCCCATCTTAATATTTTATTTTTATTGGCCAGTCTGAGAAATGGCTTTATGTTTGCAACTCTGCCTAGAAGGCCAGCATCCCGGAGTCGCCTCTTCACTGTTGACCTTGAGACTGGCCAATAAATTTAATTTATTTAATGAAGCTGCCAGTTGAGAACTTGTGAGGCGTCTGTTTCTCAAACTAGACACTAATGTACTTGTCCTCTTGCTCAATTGTGCACTGGGACCTTTCTTTGCTTTTCTTTCAAAAACAAGGACATTTCTAAGTGACTGCAAACTTTTGAACGGTAGTGTATATCCTCTTCAATCCCCATTCCACCCTCCATAGTGGAAAGATAGATAAGCTGAAACAATGGAAAAGGGCCATCTCGACATTTCAGGACAAGAGGAACCATTTATCTCCGGAGGGGCAACACAACAGACATATTAAAATAATAACTCAGGGATTACCAATATGTCAGTGTAGAGTTTCTTCATCTCCTCAGACCTCTTTGTCAGCAGGGAGAGATCAGTTTTGTACTTCTCAATCGCCATCTGGGGTGAGAGGGAGAAAGGAGAACATTATTTGATGTATAATATCAGAATACCTTCTGTTTTTTTGTTGCATCACAAAACTACTACTGCAAACTGACATCAGACACCATAAGTGAAAAATAATGCAATATGAAGCAACATTCAGTATATCGGGCAAATAGAAATGAACTTCCCTATGATGTGCTCATCTTGAGATAAGCACTGTGAATTAACAATGTAGTGTGATGGTGAAATGCAACTGACTGATGCTAATTCAGCGTGTCAAAGTTTTTCTTGTGTTTCTCTTAATCTTATATCTGTTTGTCTGAATGTGAACTGAAAAGAAAGAACAGGTGTATCAGAATAACTTACCTTCAGGTCTTTCAAAAACTTTAGGTGTTGATCGCCTTGGTTTCTTCTCTTGTACGTTTTCTTGTACTGAATGGCCTTCTGTAACTCATTCTTGAGAACTGGAGGGGATGACACATCATGTCCATCATCCATCATACCTGATCACTGAAGCAAATACTCTCTACTTTAAATCACTATTTTCTCCTTTCTGCTGCTGGATCAAGCCAAGTGGCTGATCTGCACTCATGTCAACTATTCAACACAATTCTTCAGCCAAAAAGTAACCATAAATGTCTATACATGAAGCTGATATTAGGCCTACATGTCTTCACACTTTACATTTAATTGCACCATCAAACCGGTCATCTCTTTGAACTAGCTAGATTATCCTATCTTAGATAATATTATTCATAGGTATATAAAAAATACAGTCACTATAATTAGATCTCAGCACTGTAAAGAGCAACACCTGTTTTTTACAGAGACATTATTGGACAGGATTGGAAACGTGGTAGACTCACCATCCACTTCAGCAGTAAGGCCTTTAATGGAAGCTGATCAGAAACACAGAGAGAAATACCTAACTGTTTTACCTAAACTGCTCCAATTGAAACATAAAGTACAGGTTTTCGGGGCTTTGACCAAAATCTTGAATACTTACCCCCAGGGACAGTTTCGAATTCCGTCAACTCTTGTGGAAAAGTGGCCAAGCCGGGTTCGTGCAACATGATCTGCTCCACAAGGGCATGCAGCAAGGTGAACTTCCTGTCTATCCCACGGAGCTGGGAGATCTGTGGGGTTCATGAGGGACATTCGAAGGTGGCGTGCAACACGCTCTCCATTATAAAAACAGTTAACGATAAATCAAATATTAATTTTATTGGTCACATGCAGATGTTTTTGCGAGTGTAGTGAAATGCTTGTGCTTCAGGTTCTGACAGTGCAGTAATATCTAACAAGTAATCTAACAACTCAACAACAACTTCCTAATACACACAAATCTAAGTAAAGGGATTGAATAAGAATATATACATATAAATATATGGATGAGTGATGACCGAGCAGCAATAGGCAAGATGGTATAAAAATACAGTATATACACATATGGGATGAGTAATGAAAGATATGTAAACATTATTAAAGAGGCATTATTAAAGTGACTAGTGATCCATTTATTAAAGTGGCCAATGAATTCAAGCCTGTATGTAGGCAGCAGCCTCTCTATGTTAGTGACGGTTGTTTCCACTAGCGGAACCCCTCGCCAACAGCCAATGAAATTGCAGGGCACCAAATACAAATCAACAGAAATCTCATTAATCAAATTTCTCAAACATACATGTATTAGGCACCATTTTAAAGACAAAATTATCGTTAATCCAGCCAGACTGTCTGATTTCAAAAGTGCTTTACAGCGAAAGCTCCACAAACGATTATGTTAGGTCACCACCAAGTCACAGAACAAAAAGCACAAATAGAGATCAAATAATTAATCACTAACCTTTGATGATCTTCATCAGATGACACTCATAGGACTTCATGTTACACAATACATGTATGTTTTGATCGATAAAGTGCATATATATATCCAAAAATCTAATTTTACATTGGTGTGTTATGTTCAGTAGTTAAAAAACATGTTGTGATTTTGCAGTGAGACACATTATTTCACAGAAATACTCATTATAAATGTTGATGAAAATTCAAGTGTTATGCATGGAACTTTAGATACACTTCTCCTTAATTAATGCAACCGCTGTGTCAGTTTTCAAAAAAACTTTACGGAAAATAATCTGAGTATGGCGCTCAGAGCCCAAACCAGCCAAAAGAAATATCCGCCATGTTGCACAGTCAACATTAGTCAGAAATAGCATTATAAATATTCACTTACCTTTGATGATCTTCATCAGAATGCACTCCCAGGAATCGCAGTTCCACAATAAATGCTTGTTTTGTAAGATAATGTCCATCATTTATGTCCAAATAGCTTCTTTTGTTAGCGCGTTGTGTAAACAAATCCAAACGCATGTTCAGGTCCAGCCGAACGTCGGACGAAAAGTTCAAAAAGTTATATTACAGGTCATAGAAACTTGTCAGACCCCTTAGTCAAACAGCTCTCATTCGCTCCCCTTCACAGTAGAAGCCTGAAACAACGTTCTAAAGACGGTTGACATCTAGTGGAAGCCTTAGGAAGTGCAAAATTACCCATATCCCACTGTGTATTCGATAGGGGCTGAGTTCAAAAACTACAAAACTCGTGCATTGTGCATCTGTAAAAGTTTGTGAGGGTTTTAGGTGACAAGCCACATTTTTCAGCCTCTTGAGGTTGAAGAGGTGTTGTTGCGCCTTCTTCACCACACTGTCTGTGTGGGTGGACGTTTTCAGTTCGTCCGTGATGTGTATGCCGAGGAACTTAAAACTTTCCACCTTCTTCACTGCTGTCTTGTCGATATGGATAGGGGTACTCGCTCTGCTATTTCCAGAAGTTCAAGATCATCTCCTCTGTTTTGTTTACTTTGAGGGAGAGGTTGTTTTCCTGACACCACATTCCAAGAGACCCTCACCTCCTCCATAGAGGCTGTCTTGCCATTGTTGGTGATCAAGCCTACTACTGTTGTGTCGTCTGTTACCTTTGCCTTCTTAGGTACAGGTACAATGGTGGTCATCTTCAAGTATGTGGGGACAGCAGATTGGGATAGAGAGAGATTGAATATGTCCGTAAACACACCAGCCAGCTGGTCTGCGTGTGCTCTGAGGACGCAGCTAGGGATACCGTCTAGGCCGGCAGCATTGCGAGCATTGCGACACGTTTAAATGTCTTACTCACGTCGGCCATGGAGAAGTAGAGCTCACAGTCCTTGGTAGCGAGCCTCATCGGTGACACTGTATTATTCTCAAAGCGGGCAAAGAAGGTTTTTAGTTTGTCTTGGAAGTAAGACATCAGTGTCCATGACGTGGCTGGCTTTCATTTTGTAGTCTGTGATTGCCTGTAGACCCTGCCACGTACGTCTTATGTCTGAGCCATTGAATTGAGACTTCACTTGGTCCCTTTACCGACATTTCACTTGTTTGACTGCCTTTCAGAGGGAATAACTACACTGTTTGTAATTCAGCCATATTCCCAGGCATCTTTCCATGGTTAATTGCGGTTGTTCGCGCTTTCAGTTTTGCGCGAATGCCGCTATCTATCCACAGTTCCTGGTTAGAGTAGGTTTTAATAGTCACAGTGTGTACAACATCTCCAATGCACTTCCTTATAAACTCACTCACCGATTCAGAGTATAAATTGATATTATTCTTTGAAGCTACCTGGAACATTTTCCAGTACGTGTGATCAAAACAATCTTGAAGCGTGGATTCCGATTGGTCAGTTCCACAATAAATGCTTGTTTTGTAAGATAATGTCCATCATTTATGTCCAAATAGCTTCTTTTGTTAGCGCGTTGTGTAAACAAATCCAAACGCATGTTCAGGTCCAGCCGAACGTCGGACGAAAAGTTCAAAAAGTTATATTACAGGTCATAGAAACTTGTCAAACTATGTATAGAATTAATCTTAAGGATGTTTTTATCATAAATTTTCAATAATGTTCCAACTGGAGAATTCCATTTTCTGTAGAAAAGCAATGGAACGAGAGCTACCTCTCATGTGAAATGCGCATGACTGAGAACGAGGCTGCTGCCAGACCCCTTAGTCAAACAGCTCTCATTCGCTCCCCCTTCACAGTAGAAGCCTGAAACAACGTTCTAAAGACGGTTGACATCTAGTGGAAGCCTTAGGAAGTGCAAAATTACCCATATCCCACTGTGTATTCGATAGGGGCTGAGTTCAAAAACTACAAAACTCAGATTTTTGCCTGCCATATGAGTTCTGTTATACTCACAGACATAATTTTCTATCAAATACTACTAATAATATGCATATATTAGCATCTGGGACTGAGTAGGAGGCAGTTTACTCTGGGCACGCTATTCATCCAAAAGTGAAAATGCTGCCCCCTATCCCAAAGAAGTTAACAGTCTGATGGCCTTGAAATAGAAGCTGTTTTCAGTCTCTCGGTCCCAGCTTTGATGCACCTGTACTGACCTCGCCTTCTGCATGGTAGTGGGGGGATCAGGCAGTGGCTCAGGGGGTTGTTGTCCTTGATGAACTTTTTGGCCTTCATGTGACATCAGGTGCTGTAGGTGTCCTGGAGGGCAGGTAGTTTGCCCCCGGTGATGCGTTGTGCAGACCGCACCACCTTCTGGAGAGCCTTGCGGTTGTGGGTGGTGCAGTTGCCATACAAGGAGGTGATACAGCCTGATAGGAGCTCTCAATTGTGCATCTGTAAAAGTTTGTGAGGGTTTTAGGTGACAAGCCACATTTTTTCAGCCTCTTGAGGTTGAAGAGGTGTTGTTGCGCCTTCTTCACCACACTGTCTGTGTGGGTGGACGTTTTCAGTTCGTCCGTGATGTGTATGCCGAGGAACTTAAAACTTTCCACCTTCTTCACTGCTGTCTTGTCGATATGGATAGGGGGTACTCGCTCTGCTATTTCCAGAAGTTCAAGATCATCTCCTCTGTTTTGTTTACTTTGAGGGAGAGGTTGTTTTCCTGACACCACATTCCAAGAGACCCTCACCTCCTCCATAGAGGCTGTCTTGCCATTGTTGGTGATCAAGCCTACTACTGTTGTGTCGTCTGTTACCTTTGCCTTCTTAGGTACAGGTACAATGGTGGTCATCTTCAAGTATGTGGGGACAGCAGATTGGGATAGAGAGAGATTGAATATGTCCGTAAACACACCAGCCAGCTGGTCTGCGTGTGCTCTGAGGACGCAGCTAGGGATACCGTCTAGGCCGGCAGCATTGCGAGCATTGCGACACGTTTAAATGTCTTACTCACGTCGGCCATGGAGAAGTAGAGCTCACAGTCCTTGGTAGCGAGCCTCATCGGTGACACTGTATTATTCTCAAAGCGGGCAAAGAAGGTTTTTAGTTTGTCTTGGAAGTAAGACATCAGTGTCCATGACGTGGCTGGCTTTCATTTTGTAGTCTGTGATTGCCTGTAGACCCTGCCACGTACGTCTTATGTCTGAGCCATTGAATTGAGACTTCACTTGGTCCCTTTACCGACATTTCACTTGTTTGACTGCCTTCAGAGGGAATAACTACACTGTTTGTAATTCAGCCATATTCCCAGGCATCTTTCCATGGTTAATTGCGGTTGTTCGCGCTTTCAGTTTTGCGCGAATGCCGCTATCTATCCACAGTTCCTGGTTAGAGTAGGTTTTAATAGTCACAGTGTGTACAACATCTCCAATGCACTTCCTTATAAACTCACTCACCGATTCAGAGTATAAATTGATATTATTCTTTGAAGCTACCTGGAACATTTTCCAGTACGTGTGATCAAAACAATCTTGAAGCGTGGATTCCGATTGGTCAGACCTTTGTTGACTTCTCTAGGATAGGGGCAGCATTTGGAATTTTGGATGAAAAGCATGCCCAAATTCAGCTGCCTGCTACTCATCCCCAGAAGATAAGATATGCATATATTTGGATAGAAAACACTCTAAAACTGTTAGAATCATGTCTGTGAGTAAAACAGAACTTATGTAGCAGGCGAAACCCTGAGGACAAACCATTCAGATGTTTTCTTTTTTGAGGTCACTCTCTTTTCAATGAGTTTTAATTGGGAATCCAGAATTCTAAGGGACTTGTTTGCAGTTCCTACCGCTTCCACTGGATGTCACCAGTGTTTAGAAATTGGTTGAGGTTATTCCTTTGTGTAATGAAGAAGTACGGCCATCTTGAACAAGGGTCACTTCATGTGTACTGTTTGATAAAGGCGCATGACCAGAAATCTAGCGTTAGTTTGTTTTCTTCCTGTATTAAATACAGATCATCCCATCTTCAATTTTATCGATTATTTACTAAAAATACCAAAAGTTGTATTGCAAAAGTAGTTTGAAATGTTTTGGCAAAGTTTACAGGTAACTTTTGAGATATTTTGTAGTCGCGTTGCGCAAGTTGGAACTGGTGTTTTTCTGGATCAAACGCGCCAAATAAATGGACATTTTGGATATATATGGACGGAATTAATCGAACAAAAGGACCATTTGTGATGTTTATGGCACATATTGGAGTACCAACAGAAGAATCTCGTCAAAGGTAAGGCATTTATATTTATATTTCTGCGTTTTGTTTCCCGCATGCAGGGTTGAAATATGTTTTCTCTCTTTTGTTTACGGAGGAGCTATCCTCAGAAAATAGCAACGTTTGCTGTCGCGGAAAAGCCTTTTGAAATCTGACATGTTGGCTGGATTCACAACACGTGTAGCTTTAATTTGATATCTTACATGTGTGATTTCATGAAAGTTAGATTTTTATAGGAATTTATTTGAATTTGGTGCTCTGCATTTTCTCTGGCTTTTAGCCAAGTGGGACGATACCGTCCCACATATCCCAGAGAGGTTAAATAGTTCTTGTCACAGGTACATCCTGTTTGAGTTTCTGCCTATAGGACGCGAGGAGCAAAATGGAGTCGTAGTCAGATTTGCTGAAAGGAGGGCGGGGGAGGGCCTTATATGCATTGCGGAAGTTAGAGTAGCAGTGATCCAGTGTATTGCCTGCACGAGTGCTAAAATCAATATGCTGATAGAATTTAGGTAGCCTTGTTCTCAAATTTGCTTTGTTAAAATTCCCAGCTACAAAAAATGCAGCCTCAGGACATGTGGTTTCCAGTTTGTAAATGTATTATTTTATTTTTTTCACCTTTATTCAACCAGGTAGGCAAGTTGAGAACAAGATCTCATTTACCACTGCGACCTGGCCAAGATAAAGCAAAACAGTTCGACACATATAAGAACACAGAATTACACATGGAGTAAAACAAACATACAGTCAATAATACAGTAGAAAAATAAGTCTATATACAATGTGAGCAAATGAGGTGAGATAAGGGAGGTAATAAATAGGCCATGGTGGCGAAGTAAATACAATATAGCAATTAAAACACTGGAATGGTAGATTTGACAGTAGATGAGTGTGCAAAGTAGAAATACTGGGGTGCAAAGGAGAAAAATAAATAAATAAATACAGTAGGGGAAGAGGTAGTTGTTTGTGCTATTTATAGATGGGTTATGTACAGGTGCAGTGATCTGTGAGCTGCTCTGACAGCTGGTGCTTAAAGCTAGTGAGGGAGATAAGAGTTTCCAGTTTCAGAGATTTTTGTAGTTTGTTCCAGTCATTGGCAGCAGAGAACTGGAAGGAGAGGCGGCCAAAGGAGGAATTGGCTTTGGGGGTGACATGTGAGATATACCTGCTGGAATGTGTGTTACGGGTGGGTGCTGCTCTGGTGACCAGCGAGCAGAGATAAGGCGGGACTTTACCTAGCAGGGTCTTGTAGATGACCTGGAGCCAGTGGGTTTGGCGAGGAGTATGAAGCGAGGGCCAGCCAACGAGAGCGTACAGGTCGCAGTGATGGGTAGTATATGGGGCTTTGGTGACAAAACGGATGGCACTGTGATAGACTGCATCCAATTTGTTGAGTAGGGTGTTGGAGGCTATTTTGTAAATTACATCGCCAAAGTTGAGGATCAGTAAGATGGTCAGTTTTACGAGGTTATGTTTGGCAGCATGAGTGAAGGATGCCTTGTTGTGAAATAGGAAGCCAATTCTAGATATAACTTTGGATTGGAGATGTTTGATGTGAGTCTGGAAGGAGAGTTTACAGTCTAACCAGACACCTAGGTATTTGTAGTTGTCCATATATTCTAAGTCAGAGCTGTCCAGAGTAGTGATGATGGAAGGGCGGGCAGGTGTGGGCAGCGATCGGTTGAAGAGCATGCATTTAGTTTTGCTTGTATTTAAGAGCAGTTAGAGGCCACGGAAGGAGAGTTGTATGGCACTGAAGCTCATCTGGAGTGTTGTTAACACAGTGTCCAAAGAAAGGCCAGAAGTATACAGAATGGTGTCGTCTGCGTAGAGGTGGATCAGAGACTCACCAGCAGCAAGAGCGACATTATTGATGTATACAGAGAAGAGACTCGGCCCAATAATTGAACCCTGTGGCACCCCCATAGAGACTGCCAGAGGCCCGGACAACAGGCCCTCTGATTTGACACACTGAACTCTTGTCTGAGAAGTAGTTGGTGAACCAGGCGAGGCAATCATTTGAGAAACCAAGGCTGTTGAGTCTGCCAATGAGGATGTGGTGATTGACAGAGTCAAAAGCCTTGGCCAGGTCAATGAATACGGCTGCACAGTATTGTTTCTTATTGATGGCAGTTAAGATATTGTTTAGGACGATATCCTGGGTCGGCAGGGTAGCCTAGTGGTTAGCGCGTTGGACTAGTAACCAAAAGGTTGCAAGTTCACATCCCCAAGGTACAAATCTGTCATTCTGCCCCTGAACAGGCAATTAACCCACTCTAGGATGTCATTGAAAATAAGAATTTGTTGTTAACTGACTTGCATAGTTATATAAAAATAAAAACAATTGAAGGACCTTGAGCGTGGCTGAGGTGCACCCATGACCAGCTCTGAAACCAGATTGCATAGCGGAGGAGATACGGTGGGATTCGAAATGGTTGGTGATATGTTTGTTAACTTGGCTTTCGAAGACCTTAGAAAGGCAGGGTAGGATAGATATCGGTCTGTAGCAGTTTGGGTCAAGAGTGTCCACCCCTTTGAAGAGGGGGATGACCGCAGCTGCTTTCCAATCTTTGGGAATCTCAGACGATACAAAAGAGAGATTGAACAGGCTAGTAATAGGGGTTGCAATGAATTCGGCAGATCATTTTAGAAAGAAAGGGTCCAGATTGTCTAGCCCAGCTGATTTGTGGGGGTCCAGATTTTTCAGCTCTTTCAGAACATCAGACGACTGGATTTGGGAGAAGGGGAAATGGGGAAGGCTTGGGCGAGTTGCTGTGGGGGGTGCAGTGCTGTTGACCGGGGTAGGGGTAGCCAGATGGAAAGCATGGTCAGCCGTAGAAAACTGCTTATTGAAATTGTCAATTATAGTGGATTTATCTGTGGTGACAGTGGGCAGCTGGGAGGAGTTGCTCTTGTTTTCCATGGACTTTACAATGTCAAATAACTTTTTGGAGTTTGTGTTGCAGGAAACAAATCTCTGCTTGAAAAAGCTAGTCTTGGCTTTTCTAACTGCCTGTGTATATTGGTTTCTAACTTCCCTGAAAAGTTGCATTTCATGGGGGCTGTTCGATGCTAATGTAAAACGCCACAGGATGTTTTTGTGTTGGTTAAGGGCAATCAGGTCTGGAGAGAACCAAGGGCTATATCTGTTCCTGGTTCTACATTTCTTGAACAGGGCATGCTTATTTAAGATGGTGAGGAAGGCATTTTTAAAGAATAACCAGGCATCCTCTACTGACGGGATGAGGTCAATATCCTTCCAGGATACCTGGGCCAGGTTGATTAGAAAAGGCCTGCTCGCTGAAGTGTTTCAGGGAGCGTTTGATAGTGATGAGTGGAGGTCGTTTGACCGCTGACCCATTACGGATGCAGGCAATAAGGCAGTGATCGCTGAGATCTTGGTTGAAAACAGCAGAGGTGTATTTAGAGGGCAAGTTGGTTAGGATGATATCTATGAGGTTGCCCGTGTTTACAGCTTTGGGGTTGTACCTGGTATGTTCATTGATAATTTGTGTAAGATTGAGGGCATCAAGCTTAGATTGTAGGATGGCCGGGGTGTTAAGGATGTCACAGTTTAAGTCACCTAGCAGCACGAGCTCTGAAGATAGATGGGGGGCAATCAGTTCACATATGGTATCCAGAGCACAGCAGGGGCAGAGGGTGGTCTATAGCAGGCGGCAACGCTGAGAGACTTGTTTTTAGAGAGGTGGATTTTTAAAAGTAGAAGTTCTAATTGTTTGGGTACAGACCTGGATAGTAGGACAGAACTCTGCAGGCTATCTCTGCAGTTGATTGCAACACCGCCCCCTTTGGCCATTCTATCTTGTCTGAAAATTTTGTAGTTAGAGATGGAGATTTCAGAGTTATTGGTGGTCTTCCTAAGCCAGGATTCAGACACGGCTAAGACATCCGGGTTGGCAGAGTGTGCTAAAGCAGTGAATAAAACAAACTTAGGGATGAGGCTTCTAATATTAACATGCATGAAACCAAGGCTTTTACGGTTACACAAGTCATCAAAAGAGAGCACCTGGGGTATAGGAGTGGAGCTAGGCACTGCAGGGCCTGGATTCACCTCTACATCGCCAGAGGAACAGAGGAGGAGTAGGATAAGAGTATGGCTAAAAGCTATGAGAATTGGACGTCTAGGACGTCTGGAACAGAGAGTAAAAGGAGCAGGTTTCTGGGGGCGATAAAATAGATTCAAGGTATAGTGCACAGACAAAGGTATGATAGGATGTCAATACAGTGGAGGTAAACCTAGGCATTGAGTGATGATGAAAGAGATATTGTCTCTAGAAACATAATTGAAACCAGGTGATGTCATCGCATGTGTGGGTGGTGGAACTGAAGGGTTGGATAAAGTATGGTATAATGAGCAGGGCTAGAGGCTCTACAGTGAAATAAGCCAAAAAACACTAATCAGGACAGCAATGGACAAGGCATATTGACATTAAGGAGAGGCATGCTCAGCCGAGTGATCATAAGTGAGTAGTGTCCAGTGAGTAGTGAGGTTGGTTGGGGTCACGGCGATTCAGACAGCTAGCCGAGCCATGGGTAGCAAGCTAGCAGAAGATGGAGGTCTGTTTTTAGCCACCCCGTGCGTTTCCGTCGGGGGAGATTAGTGGGGTTCCGTGTGGTAGAGGGGACCAATCCAATTGTCAAAATAGTTATAGTGGCCCAAGAAGATTGTTCGACAGACCTGTTCAGATAGCAGCCGATATGCTCAAGACAGCTAACGATTAGCGGGCCGCAGTTAGCAGATGGGCGTTCAGGTTACGTTGCGATGGAGGGGCCAGTTGAATAACTCCCTCGGGCAGATAACGTCGGTATTCCAGTCGTGAAGGGCTGATGAGGCTCCGCATCGGCAGTAAAACGGGTCCTGATAGGTGATTGTAGCCCAGGAGTGGCTGACGGAACTCTTCAGCTGGCTAGCTCCGGGATAATTGGTGTTTGCTCCGGAATCGACGTTAGCCAATAGTCACTCGGATAGCAGCTAGTTAGCTGCAAGATCCAGGTGTAAATGTCCAAAGCTTGCGGTAGAAATCCGGGGATATGGAGAGAAAATAGTACCGGTATGCTCGGGTCTGAGTCGCGTTGTACAAAACTGGCGATAGCTTTCCGAGCTAAAGGATAGCTGATGACCGCTAGCCGTGGTTAGCTGAATACTACCCTTAGCTAGTGAGCTGGCTAACTTCTTTTGTGGATTTCGGATACGAGGTGAATAATACTTTTGGGAAAAAACAGATCCGCACCACATTTGGTGAGGCTGGTTGCAGGAGAGTGTTTTGAAGTTGAGTTTTTGGAAATAATATCTAAAAAGATATGCGAAGAAAAATATAAAAATATATAAAATATACATACACGGCACAAGACGAGGACAAAGGACATCTGACTGCTACGCCATCTTGGAACAAGGAGAGTAGAGAGTCCAGTGAAGGACCATCATGGTATCGGCAAGAGTGGGGATATATACGGCTGTGACATTAACCAACGATAATTCTCTTGGGAGATAATATGGTCGGCATTTGATTGTGAGGAATTCTAGGTCAGGTGAACAAAAGGACTTGAGTTCCTGTATGTTGTTATGATTACACCATGAGTCGTTAATCATGAAGCATACACCCCCCCCGCCCTTCTTCTTCCTAGAGTGATGTTTATATCTGTCGGCGTGACGCATAAGGAATCCCGGTGGCTGTACCGACTCCGACAACATATCCCGAGAGAGCCATGTTTCTGTGAAACAGAGTATATTACAATCTCTGATGTCTCTCTGGAAAGCAACCTTTGCCCTAATTCCATCAACCTTGTTATCTAGAGACTGGACATTGGCGAGTAATATACTCAGAAGCGGTGGGTGGTGTGCACGACTCTGAAGTCTGACCAGAAGGTCTTCTGCGGCGAGGTTGTTTTGGGTCGGCCTCTGGAATCAGATCAAATGCCCTGGGTGGTGGTGCAAACAAAAGATCCGCTTCAGGAAAGTCATATTCCTGGTCGTAATGTTGGTAAGTTGACGACGCTCTGATATCCAATAGTTCTTCCCAGCTGTATGTAATAACACTTAAGATTTTCTGGGCCAACAATGTAAGAAATAATACATACAAAATACTGAATCGTTTTCTAAGGACTAGAAGCGAGGCAACCCTGTCTGTTGCCACCATCTTGCTACCAAGTCATACTGTGCTGTTTCGATCTACACAGAGATCTTCACCAGAAAAAGAAATAGGAGAGATCAGCCGTGCTGGTACACCTGCAGCAGTCCTATGTCACAGAGTCCTGGCTGAGCCACACAACTACTGTTCCTACCAGGCCTTGAGATGCACAGCAGAGCAAAAGAATACACACATTTTTGTGCGCTGTGTGTACAAATGCAAGTGCCTTGCCCCAAGGCTACTCAAACAATAGGACCTCAATGTACAGTTTCTGTTAACCTAAACACTAAAAATGGAATTTCTCTCTGTGTTAATATTGAGGCATGTTGCTTTGTGTTATTGGATGCATGTATCAACAATCCACAAGGTTTTCCTTGACTCTTCCATTTTTGCATTAACTTGATGAGGTCAACTGATTGTTCAAGGTATTGCTTTTGTTACTCAGATATGGCTGTGTGTTTGTTATCAATTTGATTTGAAAACAAATCAAAACAAAAATCATCACATCATGACACAAACATTACATCATAAAAGCTTCCATATTACATGCAGAGTCATTATCACCTTTACTAGAGCCGTAATACGTTGTGTCCTTACTTAGACTGTGGGGAGCTTTTTCTGTGAATAAAAAAATACTTGGAGTGTTAAGTTTCCTGAAAATGAATGAAAATATTCAATAAAAATGCATCCATATTCAACCTATTTATATCAAATGTAAATGATCTTTCTAAAATTCAAGCCTTGCTGCAATCACAGTGGCTTATGCCTTCTGTCTTAATTGAAATGCAAAGGGGACATCTCTCTCTCTCTAATCCTGTGATGGGATTTATTCCATAGTCTTTTTTAGGTTACGTTGTTTACCAATTTGAAGTCCAGGGCACTTCCCTGAGGACCAGTCTAGAAGAGATGCATGCATCATCAACTTGAAGATTAACAACAACAACCTCTATGGCTTTCTCTTACCTTACAGTTACTGTATCAACTTCCAGGTCCAGCCATTTATTTCAAAACATAGAGTCCCCTCACAGTGCAAACAATTTAGCCCTCTCTGTTTCACCTTCAAACCTTCTATGTGAGGCTTTGGGAGTAAGAGACTCCAGTCTTATTAGATAGAGAGGAAGCATTTTAAATCTGGGGCAAAGTGCCATTAAATCTTCCCATCAGGGGACCAGTACAACACAGCAGCGGCTCAGGCGGCAATCTATAGAAACTGCCAAGGAGTCGTCTACTATGCTGAAAGACCTATTCTAATAGTTCAGAGAGATCTAAAATGATCCCAGATAAATGTATAAAAAAAGCATGTATCTAATAAACAAGTAGTCTAATCCAAAACAAGGCTAATCTAAGACTACCAATATTGAGATTTAAAGAAAAGGACCAGTAAGGTGAAAGAAGTTGCGGCTGCCATTGCCCACTGTGAATTGTAGGGTACCTCACAGTAGACTTGTCCAATGTCCACCAACCCAGCATCTGCGCCATGGCAAGAGGTTCCATTTGATTTGTGAAGCCAGGCGGTGATACAATTACCTGCGTGTCAGAGTTAGACACACTACGGGTAATGACCCAACCTGAGTTGGACTCAGCTGACCAGGCAGAGGATGGATAGGAGGAGAAATTGAAAGGAGCGAGAAGGAGGAGGGAGATCTGTCTGTGTATATCAATGAGAAGTTTTATTAGCCTAGTGCTGGACACTCCACCAAAGGTCAGGTGACAACAGAGGAGAGGAGCACCTACTTTAGTTAAGGAGGAGAGGCGGAATCCCTTGGCCTTTCCCTTCCCTGCGTTCTCATTGAGGTAATTGCCAATGGCCAGCAGGTACTCCAGCACGGAGACAAACGACCTGGAGCTGTACAACTGCGTGCACATCCTGATCTTCTGGTTAATCAGCTGAAAGACAAAGATAGTGGTTCAGGAGAAGTCATTTCACTAATCCAACTTCATACTCACTCTTTTTGTCTGAATCAGACTCTTTTGTTTTGTCTGATTCATGAGCTTATGAGAGTTGAGTAAACCCAGGCGAAATCATTTTTGGTTTTCAAGTAAATTTGCAGTCAGACTAGAGACGTGACAAAATTTCAATAGCACACATTTATTTTGGATGACAGGCTTGTATTTTGAAGTAAACAAGTAGATTGACTTGTTCTACATTGCAAAAGTAATTATATTTTCATCATATGCATTTCATTGTGGTTTTCAGATTATATTATTTGTTATCATTCATACACAGTTTTTAACCATCCTATCACAAGCAATTGTGTCTTATATATCTAAGAAACATGGTGCACACTGCACGATATTCATAGAATGTATAAAAAAATGGGACAGGTATTAGATTTTGTTTGCAATCTCTCTCAACACAGAATTTCCAGGTCTGCTAGTAAAGTAAGGAGGAAGGTGAGGATGGGATGTAGTTGGGAGATAGAGCAGCCCTCTGGAAAAACAAATCCACTTAGCAAAGGTGCGTGTCTGATACAACATCCAACCATATGCTCAAGTTTACAAAGTAACTTCCCATAGCACACTAGTGTGACCTCCTCAAGCCTTAACAGAGCAGAATGCAAATACAAAGAATGCAAATCAGGTTTTGAAGAGGGCAACCTCTCATTGCAGCCTGGTCTCATAGACTATACATAACATAGTAAATGTGAATCTGGGAACTCTAATTAGTATGATATGTTACATATGGTATGGTTACAAACGACAGACGGTTACTTAAAACCTCTACAGGATCGGTGGGTCCCCCATGGGACGGTTGAGCTAATGCGATTAACAAGAAAAGTAACAAGAAAATTTCCCAGGGCATAGACATATCTGATATTGGCAGAAAGCTTAAATTCTTGTTAATCTAACTGCACTGTCCAATTGAATTGATTGTGCAAAGAATAGGTCTGACATACAAATACAAACTGCTGGGCTCATGACAGCAACAAGAATATTAATTGTCACCCTATACTGCAAAATTGAGAATAATAGTTTCTTGCATAGCAGAAGATCGGAGTAAGATCTTATCAGATACAAATATCCTATTTGGATTTAGAGGTACAGACCATGTACCATAGTAATAGAAGTCAAACCGACTGTGTGACTAACCAAAACTCCAACAACAAATAAATGCAAGGCACAGGCAGATGTTACTATCTCACATAATTATCTTTAGGATAATCCTGCAATATACAGTACACACACAGAATGCAGTACACAAACCATTCCATAATCACGTAATAATCCATAATCAACACTGTGCTACTGTCTATGAATTGCAACTACATTTTGGAAAGTATTTTTAGATGGTAGAGGGGTGAAAAGGGTTTTCATACAATATGTGTAAACAACATTTGGATTTTACAAATTGCTATTTAATATATTAAGGTGTGAGGTGGAACATTTATTTGTTGAATTAAGGCGATAGAAAATTATTTGCATTTCACAAACGTAGAAGGTTATGTAAAAGTGCATCTCATGCCATTCTTTCATGAGTGGAATTTAACTATCCAGCAACAAATGAATTGAACAAAAATACTTCAGTTTCGCACTTTAACTCTAAGAGCTTAGGTACTTTTAAAGAGGAGAAAGCTTTTGAGTTTCTTACTTACCTTTTCAGAAGTCCATTTTATTTATGTTATAAACCATGATGAATTAAGATGACATTTTGCATTAGAGAATTGACTTATGTTCTTCTTTTTTATATTGTTGTTAGATTGAAATGCTAACCATTATCAGCCTACATTGCAGGAACAAATTGCAACTTCTTGATGAAACACAATTCACATTAACAAAGAAAATTGTTGGTGAGGATACCGTCTTTGAAAGGTAAACATAATATATTCCATGCAATACATTGTAATGTTAATATCTTGTGCACCCATTCAATTGTTATTAGGTTTTTCGCTTATGCTCAGGTCTAGTCTATCCTGTGTATGTGACAATACAACGTTTTTTGTCTACCAGTTGAATGCACTAGCTATCTGCATCTACAGCAGATAGCTAATGGTCACAGTGAGTTGTTAATGCAGAGTGGAGAGAATATGAGTCTAGGCAGAACACAACAGGTGTTTCTGGATGCTGAATTCTACAGAGGTTAAAGTGTCTATGTGAGTTTAAACAGGACAACAGAAAGATGACAGCAATCGGTAAGTCATTGAGAGAGGATATCAGTTCAGTATGTGGATTCATGATAACAACGGAGAAATCAGATTACCTCAAGGGACAATCAAGGCGGAACAACATCGTTGTTGATGGAATTGCAGAATCTTAACGAGATCACACCTAATTCAGAATAATTCTCTAAATGTACGGCTTTTATTTTTATGTGGTTGTTTCCCCAACTTCTTGTAGAATCAGAAAATGTCAGAAGGGGAGGACAATGTAAACGGAATGATCACTGAGAAACTGAAGACGGACCACAGGAAGATTGAGATGGAACGAGCCCACAGTACTGGAAAACTCACCACTGGCCCAGGTGACAGGCCCAGTGTAACGATTTTCTTCTTCCTCCTCTGTGGAGGAGTAGGAGAGATCGGACCAATGTGTGGCGTGGTAAGTGTCCATAATTATACTTTATTTACATGAACACTAAACTACAAAATAACAATGTGAATAACCGAAACAAACTAAACAGTCCCATGTGGAAACAAACACTGACACATAAAATAATCACCCACCACTCAAAATTGAAACCAGGCTACCTAAGTATGGTTCTCAATCAGGGACAACGAATGACAGCTGCCTCTGATTGAGAACCATACCAGGCCAAACACAGAAATACCAAATCATAGAAAAAGGAACATAGACAACCTACCCAACTCACGCCCTGACCATACTAAAACAACAACAGAACTAAGGACAGAACGTGACACCCAGGCTGATCGTGGTCAAGTTCCTGAGGTTCAAGGACAAGGGTGGCTGTTCTGGAAAGAGCCAAGAACTTTAGAGGAACGTACATCTTCCTCAACGAGGACTATCTTTAAGCTGTGCGCCAGAAGAGGAAAAAACTTATCCCAGCCATGAAAGCTGCCAGAGCACATGGGGACATTGCTTACATTTGCTATGGCAGGCTCATTGTCTACCCTCCCTCCCAAAAGCTTGGACAGGATGAGAGAGCCAAGCCACTTACACATATCAACTGGTTGATGGACTTCTGAATTATGCTGTTGTTTTTTTCTCTTGTTTGTTCTTTTCCATATTTTATCTATCTGAACAGCTACACATGAAAGGGCTAAAATAGCCCATATTATGATATGTAGCCTTAAAAATTAGGTTAATGAAACCAATAACTTGATAGCATCAGTTAATGTTCATATATTAGCCATCTTTGAGACTCACTTAGATCATTCCTTTGATGATGCAGCAGTAGCAATACAAGGATGTAACATCTACAGAAGAGACAGGAATGCCTATGGGGGAGGTGTTGTATATTTTTAGAGCCATATCCCTGTAATGCTTAGAGAAGATCTCATGTCAAGTGTTATTGAAGTGTTGTTTTTGCAGTTTCACCTGCCTCATCGCATGCCTATTGGTTTAGGGTGTTGCTATTGGCCACCAAGTGCTAACAGTCAATATTTAGATTATGTGTGTGAAGAAGTTGATAGTGTTTGTGATGTTAATAACAGAGAGGGCTATTTTCTGGGTGACCTGAACTGGTTAGCAAATAGCTTTCCTCTTAAGAGGAATCTTCTAAATGTGACTTATGCCTGTAATATGACTCAGGTCATACCAATAGTGTTGGATCTGTGACATTCACTTGTATTGATCATATCTTCACTAATGCTGCAGAGCTCTGCTCCTAAGCAATATCAGTAACCATTGGCTGTAGTGACCGTAACATTGTGGCAATAACAAGGAAAGCCAAATTGCCAAAGGTTAGGCCTAAAGAAAGTTATAAGAGATCATACAAAATTATTTCTCATGACTCTTTTGTTGAAGATATAAAATATTTATGTTGCTCTGATAACAATAATGAAAGAGAAGGATTGCTATTTTGAATTTGGTCAAATTCATGTGGGGGAGGTGGAAAAACGATTATTATCCATCAATAATGATAAGCCACCAGGTATAGACAATCTTGATGGAAAACTATTGAGAATGGTAGCAGACTGCATTGCCACCCCAATTTTCGATATCCTTAACCAAAGCCAAAAGAGTGTGTGTGTGGAAGGAAGCTAAACCAATTCCACTACCTAAAAATAGTAAAGCTCCCTTTGCTGGCTCTAACAACCACTCCATTAGTAAACTGATGGAGAGAATTGTTTGACCAAATACAATGCTATTTTTTAGAGAACAAGTTAACAACTGACTTTCAGCAGCACTCAACTTGTACTGCACTGACTCAGAAGACAGATGATTGGTTAAACTAAATAGATAATAAGATGATAGTTGGAGGTGTATGGTTACCTTTCAGTGTAGCCTTTGATGTTATTGATCAGAAGTTGTTATTGAAGAAACTCACTTGCTATGGCTTTACATCACCTGCCATCACATGGTTGGATAGTTATTTATCCAATAGAACCCAGAGTGTTATTCAATGGAAGCTTCTCTAACACTAGATATTTACTGTGGGGTGTCCCTCAGGGCAGATTTACACAAGGCTAGAATGACTTTGACACAAACATCAACTGTACTAGTTGTTCAGGCTCTGTTCTTGTCCCATCTTGATTACTGTCCGGTAATATGGTCAAGTGCAGCAAAGAAAGACTTAGCAAAGCTGCAGCTGGCTCAAAACAGAGCAGCACACCATGAAGTCCTTAACTGCAAAATAGAGAACTAACATCAACAACATGCCTGCCAGTCTTTCCTGGTTGAGGGTTGAGGAGAGATTAAGTACCTCTCTTCTAGTTTTTTATGAGAAGGATTACTGTAATGAAAATTCCAGATAGTCTGCATAATCGAATAACATTCAGCTCAGACACCCATACATACCCCACAAGACATGCCACAATGGGTCTCTTCAAAGTCTCCAAGTCCAAAATGAATTCACGGCAACGCACAGTATTATACAGACCCATAATCACATGAAACTCCCAAGCAAACAGCAACATTACCTTTAAAAAGGGGACACACAGACACATTCTAACACACATTTTCTTTGTATTGTTTGTAGATTTTTTTGCATTGTTTGTTTATTGTTTTATTTTACATTTGTGTGCCTGTCCTTGTCTATCAGTGTATCAGTGTTTTGTTACTTGTCATGTTTTGTATTTTTTGTGGACTCTAGGAAAAGTAGCTGCTGCTTCAGAAAAAGCTAATGAGGATCAGAATAAACCAATAACATTCAATATGTCCTACCACTCAGAATGCATGTCCAAAGCATTGCTTCATACTAAGTTCAGACATATGATCTTAATTTGATTACCCTGTTACAGGGGAACTTTCCTGCAATGCAGGACATTTTACATTTGTAGTGTATTTGAACTTTAAAAAGGCTTCTGAAGTGTGTAATTTCCACTTCAAAATTTCAAACATGATTTTGCTGCTGTAGAACATTGGCTCAAATTAAGAT
Source organism: Oncorhynchus tshawytscha (assembly GCF_018296145.1). Classification (NCBI taxonomy): domain Eukaryota; kingdom Metazoa; phylum Chordata; class Actinopteri; order Salmoniformes; family Salmonidae; genus Oncorhynchus; species Oncorhynchus tshawytscha. Next base: position 72,468,361 of record NC_056444.1, on the reverse strand, counting down.
CCTACAGCTGTAGTATGCTAGTGTTGATATTAAGCTAATGTTCATATCAGGCCAAAGTGAACTCACCGGCTGCAGATCCTCCATGCTTATGGGCAGCTCTCTTAGAGTCAGCAGCAGGTCCAGTCTGGAGTTCAGGTAAGGAATGTTGCACATCTGTAATGGGGAGGCAGTTACATGAGTAATACACAGTCACAGAATGTAGACACAGAACCCACACACACATACCACATGCACACCACACACAAACACACACAATATCACACATTCTATTCATATGTGATTTTTCAGATTGATTTAAAAAACACTCTGTCTACTGGGATCCGCTTAAGAGACACTTTGGGGTGGCTACTAATTACTTCTTCCTAAAGACTCTCCTCAACCCTTCCTCTCTAACAGGAGCAGCTACATCTAAGAGCTAAGATTCCCTGGTGGGTATGTTGTGGGCTGTCTTGTCTTCAGTTTGATTTAGCAGAGAAGCTGAAGGCTTGACATCTTGAAAAGATTGGCTGAGCTGCCTAGTCGACCTTTGGGTTGGTTGCTAACCTCTAATGAATCACTCTGGGTTGTCACGCAACAGTGTCTCGTTCATGCACAGGTGCATCAGGCCCCAGACACTGTCGTTCATGCACAGGTGCATTAGGCCCCAGAAGCCTAAGGGCCTTGGTCTGATCGGGATTAGTGAAAGATGTTAGGTTTGGGGTTATTTCTTGATCCTTGTAATTAATTAGCTACTACAGACAGCGTGTAGCTGAATCTTTTGTAATATACATTTTTCAAGACCCGCTTATTAACATACTGATACATATGACCTACCTAAATAAAAACATTACTTTGAAAATTGTTACAAGGGACATCCCTTTTTAGTTTATCTCAAAGGTTGAATATGGGACTCACTAAAAACCCCTCTTACCCAGAGAACCTTGGAAACACTACAGGATGCATGTGAACTGAGGACACAAACTGTGATGCTAAGCCCTTCCACCATGAGAGGTGTTACTGCCACAATGTCTCCCAACATATCCCTATGCATGGTGTCAGATCATAGTGTGAAGAACATGGCCGGCTGATCTTGCTTCTTGGCGCATCTGCCATCCCTTCTGCCCATCATCAACCACATGGGGTACTTTTACAGTGTATCTAGAGGTGGGAAGCCTCATCATCCAGTATGTGTGAAGGGGGATAAAGGTGACTAAGGATACAGCAGGACTCCATAAGGAGAAGAGGAATCATAGAGGAAGAAATGCATATTATTACCATACAAATCATTGATGCAGAAATTACATAACATCAGCATCCTGGAAATTTAAAGATATAGCTCAACAAAATTACATATTGGTTTCCTTACTAACGTTTTAGCATTTGTGGCACAATTCCCATTCTAGTCATGGGACCGATATTAGCATTTTTCGCACATCATGTTCAAATCATCTCTAAGTGACTTAGTTTCACAATAAATTGAATATACTTTTGGATGATTTGAACGTGATGCATGAAAAATACTAATATCAGTCCCATGACATGAATGGGATTTGTGCAACAAATGCTAAAACATTAGCATGTGGAAACAGTGCCAGGGTAACTAGACCAAAGCATGGATCGCTGTAATACATTGTCCATAGACTGCTTACAGGGTAAGTCAATCAATGTGTCATGTAATTTGGGTGAACTAACCCTTTTCAGGAATTGAAAAATGTGGTTTATTTTGTAGATCCATCACATCCCCTCATTAAAATTCACAAGGTGTTTATAATTACTTTAATTGGTCATCCATTCATGAAGCATGCACAGCACATGGACGGTAAGAGCTTCTTCTTCTAATTTATGTAAACAAAATCAAAATTGCAAACATTAAGGTTTATCTAGGACATCTGTGATAAGTAGGTACGGTAAGGCATTACCGTAGTCTTGGAAAGCATGGCATGCTAAGATACTTACCTCCATCATGTACTGGTCCACAACATGCAGCTCTGACACAGACCCCTTGTAAGATTTATACATTTCCACATCGTCTGAGGTAGGTACAAATCTATAAAGGAAACATATTTAACATATTTAAATGTATGTCTTTGTTATGTCTTTGTTATGTTCTTTTTTTGTCTTTGTTAAACATAAATCACAACATAAATCCCAGTTTGTCATTTTTCATGTCATAAGAGAGTTCCCTCTTGATTGTGTCATAAGAGTCAATAAGCAATGTTAGGGTTGAGTGGATCTGCTCTGCTTTGCTGCAGATCCAAACAGTAGTTGACATCTTATCGATACGGTGTGACATTTCATTCCTCCTCAATGTCTAATAATAAGTCAGGCTAAATATAATGCCTCCCTCAGTCAGTCAGTATAGTCTGACTATAGATCAGTTGTCTACATAGTCTGAATGGCACTGAGGCTTTGGTAATTGAATAAAAGGAGTCACCATTTTCAGTTACAATGCATAAATTAAGTGAAATACAACAAACACTTTTTCACAAGACACACAATCTGGGCTTCATCCAAAATGGCACCAAGTAGTGGTAGCCAGGTAGTGCTCTATAAAGGAAATAGGTCAATGTCCCATTTAGGATCATGCAATGCCATGCCCCCTTTCTCTCTCTTTCTCTGAGAGAGCCATAATGCTAGGCTGATTTCCAGTGACCCGGAGAAAGGGGAGTGATTAAAAGCCAAGTAGCTCTGATGGCTTCCGTCAGCTCCTATGAAGCAGCAGGACCGTTGATGCCAGCTACGACCATCCAGTCATTCACTTGCACTGAGTTTGAACCCAAATGGAATCTCTTTTTCTCCTATCCTCTGTCATCTGAGTGTATTTCAACTCCAAACCAGACATTCACTTTTTCATGAGCCCTGGGATGTGGCGCTGGATTAGAGCTATAGAGCTATAGCCGCATGTCATTAATATTGCAGGCCCTGTGGGGAGTGGTTTCTATTAGAGATTGTATTCCTGATGCCCACGCGATGCCACATTAAAATATATATTACGTTTTCATAGAATAAATATAATCCTCTATGAGATACATTAGATCACAGTTCTTTGATCAGGTCAGCACCTCACCGAAAGAAAGCACTGAGTAAACTGTAGAGAAGGAGGTAAGCATTTTACCCGGCTTTCAGTGTTACACCCCTGAGAGTAACTCAATAGTGTCTATCTCCTCAAATACCTCACCAATGAAAGTTTTATTAGTAGTCTGCTCTGGTAAAAGGTTCTGGCATCTGCTCTTTAGTATTAGAGCAAACGCTATAGAGACTACTGCTTGTGCCTTGTCATGTCTCATAGGTTTCATTGGGTTTATTCCTGTATATATGATCCCTGTATGTACCCTGCACTCGTAACACTTGTTCTTACACAACCTAATGTTTTACCAACCTGCCCCCTTACTGGTCTTGTGTATGTACCATGTCAAATCTTACAAGTTATACTGCTGCCCTGCATCGGACTTGATACAATCCTGCATCAAGTCTGCATTTGTTTCCTTCTCAATGCAGGCAACTGCAGTTGTATCCAAATTCGAGATTAATCTGCAACATGAATGCAACATGTAATCCCTTCTTACCTCCTCAGGGAAGTGATCTGTTCGTCAGAGAAGCCTCCCTCACCCTCATTAACCAAGAACAGTTTGTCCTTTAGTTCTCCTGGCTGCACATGGAAACTTTTGAGGAAAATATCTGGGGGAAAAATCAGGAAAACAAGATCAACACACTCACTCAAAAACGACACATGAATGGTTTTACTCTTGACAGGGAGATACTCTTTTTCCTGTACCTGCAACTTGAAATGAAATAACTGAAGACAAAAGGTGCTTGGATTAATTATCTCTCTCGAGTGCCTTTGGGGTGCACTCATTTGTATTCTATCAAATACAAACTGATGGGAATTTTTGTTTTACCTAACAACCTCTGTGTATACTGCAGGAGCTGGGAAAAGGAGTACACTATTACACTAAAACACTTTCAAATTAAATATGGTAAGGAATTATTGTGATATGCAGTCAGGGATGGATTCATGCACTGATTAAGTAACACCCAGTTCAAGGTTAAGGTTTTAGAAGTAATATGCAGCTAGATTCTATGCTATTCTGCTCGTCTTAATTTAATAGGTCGACCGTCAGTTAATTAAAAAGCCCCAATCTGACAGGGGTGTGCGGGGTGCTCACTGCACTCTGCTTCTTTATGTATTGATCATTCTGCTCTGCTCTGGGCCAAAGCAAGAGGTCTCATCTAGAAGGAGAAATAATGTTTAAGTATTTCCTACATTACAAGGTCATTTTAAACACCACGCCACAAATATATTCCATTCCCTTCTGTCCCTTTTACTTTCCTTTCCTCCATGTTAATTATGTTACCTTGGACCATCATTTTCTTATATTATGTTTAATAAGAAAATTGTGGTCCTCTGTAGCTCAGCTGGTAGAGCATGGTGCTTACAAAAGCAGGATAGTGGGTTAAATTCCCAGGACCATCTATACCTTAAAAAGTTATGCACGCATGACTGTAAGACACTTTGAGTCTGCTAAATGGCATAAATGATATATTATAGAACATTTGTGTTGAGTGAGTGTTGAGAAGTACAGGTATAGTGGGTAGTCAGTCACGACCCTTGATGTTTTTATTTACCTTGGATGTAATGTGACAAGACTGATATTTCTAATCTTGCCACATCAAGACTAAAGTTCTTTTCTATTCAAATGTCAGTGTCTGTGTAACAATTAACATGACAAAATGTGTCAAAATCATCCTGATATACGGCATCCAGTGAGGACAGGGCAACAGGGTAAATGTCCCATGGGGGACCAGTATGAAAAAATAGTATGAAAATGCTTTTTCAGTTCTGCCGACAAATTTTCTATGGGATTGAGGTCAGGGTTTTGTGACGGCCACTCCAATACCTTGACTTTGTTGTCCTTAAGCCATTTTGCCACCACAATTTCGGAAGTATGCTTGGGGTCATTGTCTATTTGGAAGACCCATTTGCGACAAAGCTTTAACTTCCTGACTGATGTCTTGAGATGTTGCTTCAAAAAATCCGCATAATATTCCTACCTCATGAAGCCATCTATTTTGTGAAGTGCACCAGTCTCTCCTGCAGCAAAGCACCCCCACAACATGATGCTGCCACCACCATGCTTCATGGTTGGGATGGTGTTCTTCGGCTTGCAAACATCCCCCTTTTTCCTCCATACATAATGATGGTCCTTATGGCCAAACTGTTCTATTTTTGTTTCATCAGACCAGAGGACATTTCTCCAAAAAGTAGGATCTTTGTTCCCTTTGTGCATGTACAAACTGTAGTCTGTTTTTTTTACGGCAGTTTTGGAGCAGTGGCTTCTTCCTTGCTGAGCGGGCTATCAGGTTATATCGATATAGGAGTTTTACTGTGGATATAGATACATCTTCACAAGGTCCTTTGCTGTTGTTCTGGGATTGATTTGCACTTTTCGCACCAAAGTACGTTCATCTCTAGGAGACATAACACGTCTCCTTCCTGAGCGGTAGGACGGCTGCGTGGTCCCATGGTGTTTATACTTGCGTACTATTGTTTGTACAGATGAACCTGGTACCTTTAGTTGTTTGGAAATTGCTTCCAAGGATGAACCAGACTTGTGGAGGTCTACAATTTTTTTCTGAGGTCTTGGCTGATTTATTTTGATTTTCCCATGATGTCAAGCAAAGAGGCACCGAGTTTGAAGGTAGGCCTTGAAATACATCCACAGGTACACCTCCAATTGACTCAAATTATGTCAATTAGCCTATCAGAAGCTTCTAAAGCCATGCCATAATTTTCTGGAATTTTACAAGCTGTTTAAAGGTACAGTCAAACCTAGTGTATGTAAACTTTTGAACCACTGGAATTGTGATACAGTGAATTATAAGTGAAGTAATTTGTCTAAACAATTTTTGGATAAATGACTTGTGTCATGCACAAAGTAGATGTCCTAATCGACTTGCCAAAACTATAGTTTGTTAACAAGAAATTTGTGGAGTGGTTGAAATACAAGTTTTAATGTCTCCAACCTAAGTGTATGTAAACTTCCGACTTCAACTGTATTTGGCTAAGGTGTATGTAAACTCACAATACTCCATATTCGAGTAATTTACATAACTTACATTACAATGAAGCGGCAGACACAGAGATAGACAGGGCATGGGTGCTGAAAGTAGGCTAAATAATGTAAACAGTCTTCATTTTAATTTTAATTTAGGCTACTAACAACAAGAGGGCTTTGCGTTGGAGCCTATTTTTTCCTATTCAAAAAATAAGAGGTAAGCCTACCTGTTTGACAGATGAAATGAAAGTTTACTATTCATATACTATGTCAGTCAATTCCTTCAGTCACCATACACTACTTAAATATCTCTGTCAGTGAAGGGCTTTGTGTGTTAAAACCAGGGCTCAAATTGAGAGCATATGTGAGGGAATTGTGACTTTTGTTAAAGAAAATGGCTAAAAGCATAGGCCTACCTCTTGTTACTATAAAAATGATGGAACTGATTATATAAAGTGATCTATAACGAAGCTTTAGTCCGCAATGCTTTATACTAGAAAGAAGCTGTTAAATGCAGGGGAAAGACGTGACTCAGATGCATATGGGATATCTTTGGTTTCTCTACATGACATTCAGAGGCTGCGCTACAACCCTCTATAGACAAGGAGACAAAAATGTACTTTGCTTGGGAAGTAATGTGTGATTCTGTCACTATCAATTGATGTTCATTTCAACAGGCTATTAAAAAACATACTAACACTAAATCAGTCAGGAGCAAGCTAGCTAAGGAACAAAAATGTATTATTTAGGCTATATTATTATTATTTCAAGGCTATAGCTTGCCATTTAGGAAATAAATTGTGAAGCATTTGTGACACATTACAGGCTGGCAGGAGTGCTCAGGATTTGCCTATAAATTTGCCTATAATATGCCTATAAATTTCGCATTTAGGCTGTATATAATGACATTTTCAAAAATAATCACTTAGAATTATATAATAATTAAATGAAAAATGCCATATTAGGCTATACAGTCATTCTACACTGCCTTTGAATTCACTTTTAGAAACCCGAGTTTGGCCAGTCTTTGGTTTGAGGATCATGCGGTGAGCTATGCATGCCTACATTTTTACATTCGACATTTGAGTCATTTAGCAGACGGTCTTATCCAGAGTGACTTTCAGTTAGTGCCTAGTTTGTCAATTTAGCCTAGCAGATGCTCTTGTTTTCCCATGCCCTAATCCAGGCTGTATCACATCCGGCCGTGATTGGGAGTCCCATAGGGCGGCGCACAATTTGGCCGGGATAGGCCGTCATTGTAAATAAGAATTTGTTCTTAACTGACTTGCCTAGTTAAATAAAGGTTAAATAAAAAATGAAATGCATAACAATTACAGTCAACACAAATCTATTTTTTAACAAAAATATCATGGAATCAAACAGTGTTCCATGGGTTTAAAAAAAGCCATATTACAACCTATGTGTTATGATAATTGCGTTGTTTGCTCTATAACCTGTTAGTCCACATGCCTTGCGACCAGGATATATAGGCCTAAAAGCCGAGACAATAAGAAGACACAGTAGCAGAATAAATTAAACCAGAGAGCAACCTCTGTCAGGTGATGTCCACAAAGTATATTGCATGTAACAAACAGTTAACCTACATAATGGTCAAGTAAGTTAATGTTTCCGACATTTTCGGACCACTAAACAACTATAGATATAGAACCACGGACAGTTCCCGCAAGTCGCAAAGAAAACAAGAGCTGCCTCCACTAATCCAGCACCATTTAAACTTCAACATTTAAACATCATCAAATCACCGATGCTTAGTCTAATACAGTGACAACTAAAAGATGCCAAAAACGATTTAGTCCAATCAACATAAGCTAAATATGATGGTGTGTTTGCGTGCGTGTTTGTGCAAGTAGAAAAAAACATGTTGACTCACCCTACTTGTAGAGAAACACCAATGCCATCCTCCTCTCTTTCATGTTGACGAAACGGTCTATCACTTTGTCTGACAGTACACACTTTGATTTTTTGTTGTCCTCGCTGGCTAAATAGTTGTTCGCTAGCTCAACTTCCTTTCATGGGCAACTTTAGCTAGTTTAACGTTAGCCTTCTACATCTAGACACATATTGAACTTCCATCGTCTCAGGCCAGGGGCACAATATATGAATTAATGGTTGGATCAGTATCGCAGATACAATCATTGGCCAGTACGAAGAATTAAGTAAAACCACAAGACCAAAAACTATCTCCATCCATGGCTAATTTAGGAAAAGGCCAATTTTAGCTAGCTAGCCACCGGAAGACAACAACATAATAAGATGCAACAATTCAAGTTGTTTCTGTCAATGATGTAAGCTCTCAATACGATTTTCATAGAAGTGACGCCAAAACCAAACTGGCTTCCCTTGACACTTTTTCTTGGTGCGCCAGGACCATTCACAGTTGAGCTCACTCAGTTTAGCTCAATGCTGATTGGCTATTATTTTGTACTTTTTTATCAAGAGAGGCCAAATGCTCACTGGCTTCCTTGCATTCAATTCTATGGGCGGCAACAATGTCATACTCTTTCGGACCAGACAGCATGAGATAGATGGCCTACACATACAGACAGAAGGGCGCTGTTTAACTTGCTCAGATGCTTTCTCCAGTGAGATACATTCAGCCTCTTGTGAATTGAAGGAAAATTATGGAACACAGAAGAGACAAAATATAAATGAATGTTTCCCAAATGAAAAGAAGTTGATCATTGATGATCAGATACTTCGGTTGGAACTGGTTCTGTTGCACTTAATTTTTACAATTGATAAACAACTTTGGCACTGTTCTAAACTTAGACTATCCTCTTTTTTTACCCGTACCCTGTACAGAAATCAAAACCACTTCGGTGCTGCTGCATGCGCTCATTTGTTGTCATGCCCTACTGTGGTATTACAAAATATTGTAGTTGTCTCCAAAATGATGTAAAATTGCATGAAATGAGTTTATAAAAGGCATTTTTCTTCTTGAACCGCAAATAAGATTATAGATTAATGCAGTGCTTTTGTTAAAATAGAGATATTTTCACCCCTACCCTTGTCTCCGGTGTACTGCGACTACAATCTTCTGGCTACTTTGCCATGTAATGCTTACAAAACCAAGAACAGTTTCTAAAACTGCATATCTAAGGCACTGGTCTGTTCTAGGAGTGAGGGTAAACGGTAGGCATGTTCTTTGCTATGCACTTTATGTTTTCATTATTATTTTGGGTTCAGGAGAGGGTCACTTGTTTGTGTTTTTTTCAAACGTTCAGGGAGGGTCAGGTAAAAATATATATTTTACTGGAGGGCCATTTATTTTCATTTCAGAGAGGTCCAATGTTCTCCAGGTATCACTCATTATAAATAATATATCGTTCCTTAGAAAATAGCCATTTTTGATGTCACCAAGCAGGCCAAAACGGTCTTTTCAAACGGTTCTTAAACTAAGGGCATTATCATAATTTTCACAATTTCACAGTATTATTGCAACTTCATAGTGTAGAAATATATATATTTCTTTTTAACATTAAAATCACATTTTTGACTGCACAAAGCCTTTAAGAGCTGTGATGTTCTACGAAAGATTAAGTGTTCAAGTAATTACCTGATGTTGCTATGCTGCTGCCTAGCCTTGGCAGAAAGTTATAGAAACAGAGTGAACCACAGGTGTACTTTTAATTGCTAATCCAGTCATTTCTGACTGTGCATCCCAAATGGCACCCTATTCCCTACATAGTTCATTGCTTTTGACCAGGGTTCATAGGGCTGTCGGGAATAAGGTGCCATTTGGGGAACACCCTCAGTCCTCAATGAGACACTGGATAATGCTCTCAACACAACCTTGATTAGACATGCTAACATAAGAGCATACTAGGGAGCTCTCGTGTCGAATCAATCACCATATTAATTAAGCACATGTTTAAAAGTACAAGAAGGGCAAGCTCTGGGATGGCACTACACAGTGCACAATAAAATATTTCCTCTTAAAACTGAGTGGGGTATTTGAATGTGTGACCTTGCTGATGTTTTCCTCTGTGTGAAACAACTAATGTATTAATACAATGAGGTTAACTAGACTTTTTTGCTTGTCTTAGAAAACTGATCATTGCAGTCTTCTAAGCTATCAAACAGATAAAAGGATTGAGAAAATCCAACTGGCGTAATCTTCTTCTGCTGCAGATGTAGGATCTTAATTTGAGCCAGTTTGCTACAGCAGGAACATAATCCTGCAGCAACATGACATGTGATTTATTATGTATATTATAATAAATTGAACATTTTCGTAAGGAAAAATCAAGTCTGAAATTTCAAAGTGGAAATGACAAACTCCAGAAGCCTTTTTAAAACTGAAATACACTAAAGTTTCAAATGTCCTGCATTTCAGGAAAGTTCTCCTGCAACAGGGTGATCAAATTAAGATCCTACATTTGTAACTAGCTATATGGAATGTGCTTCACTCCTTGATATTCAATATTTTTCTAATCAATTTAGTCCAACACAGTCTGTTTCGTCGGTAATACCTGGAAAAAGAGTGAGTCATGACCTGAGCAGTGGTTATTGACTACATAGTATAAGACCCACAATAAGTAATTCTGTTCTGTTTATCTCCTCTCAGGGTTCAGATATTTTCTTGAAGGAATGAAGACAAACACAACACCATATAACCACCTGTCCATGACCATCCTGCATGCCTCCCCTGCTCCCATCTACGTGTTGTCATGCAGCCTGCCTGTGGCATAGAGACAGGCTATAGCCCACAGAGACCACATATAAGCTCACTGCTAGAAGGGAAAATGCTCTTAATCTCATCATAATACCGCCACCTGGATATAGATAGTTCATATCCATCTGTTTGAATGTAAAACTGTAAGCTATATGCATAGCACTTTGTCATTAAGGATAAGAGTGTTATGATTGCAAACGCAGAACATAACCGTTATACTGTAATAACTACGTATAATAACCATTAATTATTTATCTAAATTATGTATTGTAATTTACAATACACTAATAGAAGTCATACTGTATGCATCTAGCAACAATATTAGCTATAGCTCCTTGGATAAATAGAGAAAATACTGTCACTGTCCATGCACAACAGGAAAATAATAGATAACAGCTAGTTAGCAGAGATCCTGCTGATGAGCATGCAGAGCTCATCTAAAGCAAGCATAATCTTTGTGTGTGTGTGTGTGTGTGTGTGTGTGTGTGTGTGTGTGTGTGTGTGTGTGTGTGTGTGTGTGTGTGTGTGTGTGTGTGTGTGTGTGTGTGTGCGTGCGTGCGTAGCACCCTTTTCCCTCTCTCATGCTGGCGGCAGAGAGATGCATCACCTGGAGTTGCCCACAGGCGGTAGTCACCAAGCACAGTGCCTTACATTTACACCATTTTAGCAGACACTCTTATCCAGAGAACGACTTACAGTAGTTAATGCATACATTCTCGTACTGCTCCCCAATGGACATCAAACCCACAACCCTGGCATGGTACGCACCATGCTCTACCAACTGAAACACGTGGGGTTGCCTAGTCAGAGCACAACTTTCCAGGGCACAGAAAGGAGAGGAGCACACTTGGAGTGTATCCTATCCTGTTCTATCCTATGACAGACGCTCATAGAAACTGTTGCACAGGACTCCATCCATAATTCATGGCCATGCATACTCTAATTGTGTTGCCAGCCTGCACACTTGTACTGATGCCATTTAACAACCCTCTCTGCTGCCCCACACGTGTATCACTTCACTCTTTCTGTGTCACTTTGAAGACCTGCGAGAAGAGACCTCTCTAAAATCTTTTTTCCTCATTCTCACATGCCACATGCACACACTTTATCTATTGATCTTAGGTTGCCTTGAGCTACGCCAAGTCATAGACTTGGTCCTGAGTGGTACAGCGAGACACTGCATCTCAGTGCTAGAGGTGTCATTACAGACCCTGGATCGATTCCAGGCTGTATCACAACTGGCAGTGATTGGGAGTCCCATAGGGCGGTGCACAATTAGCCCAGAGTTTTCCGGGTTAGGGTTTGGCCGTCATTGTAAATAAGAATTTGTTCTTAACTGACTTGCCTAGTTAAATAAAGGTTAAATAAAATTTTTAAAAATGATGCTCCACTGAACAGCAGTCAAAGCCATTAAGTGAAGAAGAAAAAAGATGGAAACTTTACCCATAGAAATAGAATGTATAGAATGTGGTCCCCATTTGATTGCCAGGATTAGCAGGTCCAAGCTCATTCTATTCATTCTATTTCTATGGCTTTACCAAGGTTCTGATAGACTCAGACTGCCCCCTGTAGACATGCTGTGCAGTTCACAGGGGAGAACAACCCATATCTGTATCTACACTGAAACTAGCAGCATTATTCTTCAAGGATGGTTATCTGAAAATGCATGCACTCACTACTTTAAATCGCTCTAGATAAGAGCTTCTGCTAAATTAATAAAATGCCATTTAAAAAAAAAAAAATCTTAATGTCTCAAAGCATTAATTCTATTCCAATGCTTCAATGTTCAACCTAATCCTTCAATGTTGGTTATTTCTTGCATCTTGTTATGTAGCTACTGTACAACATTTTTTGCATCTTTTCTCAAGCAAATACATGTGGTATGGAGATTAGATGGAGAATGAGTCAATACACCGATGTAAAGCTCATAGAGTTTCCTTATTAAGTACTACCATCTGGTGGTTGCAAAAAGGTGTTATTTTTTACAACTCAACTACAGTAATCAAGCACTGAGTGTAGTTTCAAACAAATCTGTTATCAGCGAGAAAATAATGTTGATGGGTCTGATAAGAGGAATACCCATGTGAGAATTCTGTTCATAGACTACAGCTCAGCGTTCAAACCCGTAGTCCCCTCCAAGCTCAGCATCAAGCTTGGGACCCTGGGACTGAACACCTGCCTCTGCAAGTGGATTCTGGACTTCCTGACGGGCCGACCCCAGGTGGTGAGGATAGGTAACATCACCTCAACCATGCAGGTCCAAACCTTCAAGTTACTTGGTGTCCAAATCACAAAATAATTAAAATGTTCCACACCCACACACACACACACAGTCGTGAATAAGGCATGACAGCACCTCTTCTGCCTCATGAGATTCAAAAGATCTCTAAAAGTTTGACAGCTGCACCATTGAGAGAATCTTGACTGGCTGCATCACTGCTTGGTATGGAAACTGCACCGCCCTCGAACGCATAACCCTACAGAGCGACAGCCCAGTACAATGCTGGGGCCGAGCTCCCTGCCATCCAAGACCTCTATATCAGGCGGTGTGAAAAGACCCCGGCCAACCGAGTCACACTGTTTTCTCTGCTTCTGTTTGGAAAGCGGTACCGGAGCAACAAGTCTGACACCAATTGGCTTCTAAACAGCTTCAATCCCCAAGCCATAAATAAGACTGCTAAATAGCTAACAAAATGCCTATCAGCATTGACCCTTATATTTTATTTGTATTTTTGCACTGTCTCTATGCACACTCACAAGATTCTACACACTCACACTGACACTCCAACACACACACACACACCCTTAATTTGCTCACACACACATAATACACACACACACATTCATACTGACTCTACATACACGCACACACACTCGCATACAATCATCATATACGCTGCAGCTACTCTGTTTATCATACAGTATATCCTGATGCCTAGTCACCTTACCCCTATACATATTTACCCCCGCCACTCCACTCCAATATCCCTGCACATTGTAAATATGGTATTGGAACTGACCCTGGAACTGACCCTGTATATAGCTTACTTACGTTCTCGTGTTTTTCTCATTTCAATTTCTCATGTGTTTTTGTTCTACTTTACTTTATAGTATTACTGATATTGATTGCTGCATTTTTGGGAAAGAGCTCGCAAGAAAGGGATTTCACTGCACATGACAATAAAACTTGAAACTTGATAAATAGGTTGTGCACAACCAGGGGAAAAATGGCCAAAAAATAGAGCATATAGTTGTGAAAGCATATAGGCCTATCACCTCAAACTTCCATACAAGTCATTGTAAAGCTACTTACTAAAGTTGTGAGCAACCTTCGTATTGAGCATGATGTGAAGGTTAATGCTGGGCTCGGTGATCCCGCCAAATGTTCCCAAATCTTGAACTGCAAATTGCTCATACAAGCGTGAAGTGTCAATTTCAATGTTCTCAGCATTTCCCCGTGTCCAGCATGATTTCTCTATCTGCCGAGAGACCAATCACAATCACCACAAAGACAAACTGGATTCTCTATGAAATGCAATGATCCAGGAAGCTACAGAGACACTGTAGAGAATAATTCCCTACAGTCCTCAAGGAAATTAGGAAGTGGAATTTAGGTAATTCCTTATCATTGCAAACTATCAGACAAAACCTTCTCACGGATTGGACTCAAGTGTAGCGTCATATAAGGCGATATACCATAATATAACATAATTGACAATGTGCACAACTATATTACATGGTTACAAATGTAATAAAGAGGGATAAATAAAACCATTGTAGTACCTTATCAGAACCAACCTCATCCCAGTGGAAGGCCCTGGTCCGCTCTGTTAGGGGTTTTCTACTGGGCTTAAAGGGCAATGGAGGAGGCATAGGAATGAAGGGGGGAGCTGGCGCCATTGAGGGAATGGGTACAGGGACAGTGGTGGGGACAGGGACAGGATCAAGGACTGGTGCCAGGACAGAAACAGGGACAAAACCAGGAACAAGTGCAAGACCAGGCACAGAATCAGGGGCAGGTGCAGGGGAAAGGACAGGACCAGGGAAGGGGACATTCACTAGTAACTTCACAGGGCTGCAGGGTTTTGGGAGAGGCGAGGTTGGAGGTTTACTCTCAATCTTTTCTCCAGCCGATAGATTATCTGCACTGGAGACAAGATCTGTTCCTCGGAGGCCTTGTCCGTCAGTGGACTTGTTCTCCTCCAGAATGTGTTTGACATTGTCATAGATTCTTAAAGCCCTGGTTTCCTCATAGAAGTGCTCAGACTGAGATGTGCGTTTCCAGTTCAGGCATAGCTCATCTATGGCCTGGACCCAAGCATCCCTCTCCTTCTGGATGGCTTCTGTGCTTTTGGAAAGTTCTGTCACAGGTACCTGGAACCTGCAATACATCAACATAACTCATCTTAACTTCCTCTATTGGGAGTAAACAAACAATGGCAATCACTGGACAAACAATTGAAATCTAAATGTATGGTATTAGATGTTGTCAAATAGAAGTGCTTATGGTGTGTTTATACAATACATACAGTGATGAGAATGGTTTGTTGGTAGCAGCAATCCTCAACTGTTCAGATATACATTATTCTGAAACATGATTCTGTTAAAAAGTTACAACATTGTTGCTGTATTTAGATATATAGATTAACTAACATTTTAAAATGTTTGACAAAACAAATTACTACAAGAACACATAACCTAAATTCCTTATACTCGCTTCTCTCATCCTAAACACCTACCGCCCTAGTCTCAGAATGGGTTTTACATGGTCACTCACTGGTACTCATTCTTGTGAGTCAAAAGAGTGAAGGTGTCACAGCTGCGTGGTTTCTCTACACTCGCTTCCCCGTCTGAGAAATGAATGACAACTGGTAAGGATGACGAGGTGATCATGTCCCCATCTGCACCTACTCCCCGCCGGCTGATGGGGAGCAGGGTCAGCTTGCCAGGGTGAAGGTGAGCCTCGTACCTAACAACAAAAGCGTAGATCACATCATGATGTAGATAGTAAACAACTTATAGTCAATGCAGGACTCTTCCAAACTTTGTAAAAACACTGTGCAGTAGTAGTAGTAGTAGTTGATGTAATAGTAGTAGTAATTGTAATAGTAGTAGTAATTGTAATAGTAATTGTAATAGTAGTAGTAGTAGTTGTTGTTGTAGTAGTAGTAATAGTAGTAGTGGTAGTAGTAATTCATGTTCTTGTTGTTGTAGTAGTAGTAGTAGTAGTTGTTGTTGTTGTTGTAATAGTAGTAGTAGTAGTTGTAGAAGTAGTAGTAGTCGTAGAAGTAGTAGTAGTCTAGTATAGAATACAAACATACTTCACCCATTTAAACGATGCCAATCCACCTCTCTGCAGGAACAGCAGGCCCTCCCTGAGGCTCTTTGGTGCTAGAAGCAGGGGATGCACACACGTGTCTTCACTGCCCTCCACTGGATGTCTGTAGATGTTTCTGTAGATTATCTTGTTTACAAGCTGCATTATCTACACAACAAAACACAACATCAGTGTGAAAAAGTCTCAATCAAAATCGTGTCAATTGAAAATATAAAGTCCTCAAAATGTCTTCAAACTTTATTTAAAGAATGAATGTCCCGCTGTTAACCAATTAGGGGAAATTATTGAAATCTCTCACATCTCTTATGTCTATAGACAAACCAGGCTGCTGTCTACCTCTATTACAGGTTAGGGATAACTCTATTACCTTGTGTTTGTCCTCCAGCGAGGCTGCCTCTAGCTCATAGGGTTAGGGTTAGGGATGACTCTCTTACCTTGTGTTTGTCCTCCAGCGAGGCTGCCTCCAGCTCATAGGGTTAGGGGCAGGGGCAGGGACGACTCTCTTACCTTGCGTTTGTCCTCCAGTGAGGTGTCCTCCAGCTCATAGGGTTAGGGGCAGGGGCAGGGACGACTGTCTTACCTTGTGTTTGTCCTCCAGTGAGGTGTCCTCCAGCTCATAGGGTTAGGGGCAGGGGCAGGGACGACTGTCTTACCTTGTGTTTGTCCTCCAGTGAGGTGGCCTCCAGCTCATAGTCATGTCTTCCTCCGAAAGATATAGAGAACTTGGTCCCAACTCCGTCATCACAGCTCTTAACACACAGGAACGGCAGCTGCCGCTTTACGATGCCTTTCTCTATGCTGCACACCATTTTAGTGTTGAAGTCAATCTAAACATAGAGTATAGAGATACACATTATTCTGAGATTATCACTGCTTTTACTCAATGATGCATGACATGGACAGTATGTACAAGCACACTACAGGCTTGCATTGTACAGTATTGTTATCACAACTCAGGAGTTGCTGTTTACTTACAGTAATGGAAGTTGTAATACCTGTTTACAGTTTTTCCCAATTGTTTACACACTAAAACTGGCCTATGAGGCACAATGACCCGAACCTGTAATTAATTTACCAGAAGCAACACCAAATCTGCAATACTACTTGCACATGTTTTGCTTTACACTCAGATTGCAATTCTATAACAAACATTTGGCAATTCTCTACCTTTGGCACAACCTTCACAGCTAAAATCCCTTGTGTGCAAATGAAAAGCAATACTGTTCAACAAGCTAAGCTCAAACTTAGCAGAGGGAGGTGGAGGGTGAAGACTGCGGGAAATCCAACAGATTATTGAAAACCCTGCCATCTTCTACAACATCAGAGTGAGTTTATCAACAATAGCCCGCATCTTGCATTTGTGTTCCTTTCTTGTTTGAGTACACACAAACAATTGAACAAAATCTTAGTCTTTAGACTGAAATAGGTTCTGAAAGTAGTTTTGAATATGTCACATTAGAGTGATCTCATTTGTCACTAAGTTAGATTCATTTGATGTGTGTTTGTCTCATTTGTATGCAGTTTCATTTTGAGCAGGGAGAACATTATATTGATTTCTGTGTTTCATTTTGCAAGATGTCAGTGGGGTTCGGGGAAATTGGCTAACTATTTAGTGTTTAGAGTTTTGAGTACCTGAGATGTAGTTTCAGCAAACATGTGTTATCATTTGGGAAAAACTGTAAATACGAGATGTGATAACAACTAACCCAATGTCAAAAGGGTACCCATATCTGACTCGCCTGAAGAATGCGCTTCTGCCACCTGTAGCGGTTGTACTTGTAAACACTGAAGTTGTACTGGGAGGCTTGCTGTTCCTGCAATGAAGATCAATACACCAATGACAATGATGCAGGACAAAATGTTATGAACACATCAAAGAGTGATCAGAAACATCCAGTTCTACGTTGGTGGACAGGACAGTGGAACCGCATAACTTAAAAATGTATAGTGAATGACAGAATAACATGCATGACAAGTACTGTGTCATGCGTAGATAAAGTCCATTATGTGTGTGCACAGACCGTCCAAGGTAACTGTCAGGCCTTGTTGTTGCCATAGTTTCCCGTGCTGAATTCAAGGCCCAGTAGTAAAATACCTATAGCCTGGTCCCAGATCTCTTTGTGCTGTCTTGCCAACTCTTGAGGCCAATGCGTGACAATGACCATAGGAGTTGGCAAGACGACACAAACACATCGTTGTGGAGGTATTGTAATACTGGGTCTTGGCAAAATAACACAAATCGATCTGGGGCCAGGCTACATAACAGTACCTCTGTGGCCAGGCTTTGCTTTAGCTGCTCCTGATTGCTCCTCCTGGCCTGGTTCAGGGCGTCATCGATGGTCAGCTCCCCACTCTTCACTTTCATCATGATGCTCAGCTGCATCTCGTTGCTCAGCTGGACCAGGAGGACAATGATCACAGATAAGCAATGCATATAAATTATAGCTAGTGTTCCGAATGCATCGAAATGATAGCTAGTGATCTGAAGGCACATAAATGATAGCTAGTGTTCCGAAGGCACATAAATGATAGCTAGTGTTCCGAAGGCACATAAATGATAGCTAGTGTTCCGAAGGCACATAAATGATAGCTAGTGTTCCGAAGGCACATAAATGATAGCTAGTGTTCCGAAGGCACATAAATGATAGCTAGTGTTCTGAATGCACAGAACGCTTCACTTTGCATAGAACAACCACTGGCGTAGAACACACCTCACAGCCCCCACAAGGTAGGAGGGCCACAAGCTTTGGGGGCCCTCATTTCTTTCAATGTGAATAATGATTAGTGAGAAAGTTACAGACGCACAAATATCATACCCCTAAGACATGTTAACCGCAAAACTGAGCTACGCAACTGAGAACAACTAACAAAAGCACCTGTCAAACAAATGTGTCACAACAGGAAAAAAACATCTTGATTTGTCTTTGTATCAAACATTTTATATTTAGATTTGTGAGAATCTTAGTTCCTCTTTAGTGACAGAATAGAAGATCTGCATGTCTGGAATTAAGGAAGTAGAATCCCCAAAGGAAAGTACCCACACAACTTCCTCACAGCTTGTTTCAGTGTTAGTATAGAAGCTTACTGACTATGCTATTACAGTCATACAGATGCCTATTGAATAGCAACTATTTCTACGGTCCATGTCTATGGTCCTCTGTAGCTCAGTTGTTAGAGCATGGCACTTGTAACACCAGGATAGTGGGTTTGATTGACCCAACCACCCCAACATATAAAATGTATGCACGCAAGACTAAGTCACTTGGGATAAAAGGGTGTGCTAAATGGCATTAAACAGATATACAGTTCTACAAATCATGACAGTCAACATGTCGAAATGGAATATGAGAAAATGTGCCTTTTCATTGAAACGAACAGCATTAATCATAATGTCATTGCTTGGAATGAGGATGTTGTTCAGTTATGGAGGCTGAAATGTCATAATCTTACCTGTGGCACGGCTACTGAACCTTTTCTGTCCATCAAAGAGGGGTTTTCGTTCCTGGGCCCTGCCCGTGGCAACATAATGTATGGGGTTTCAAAAGAAAATCTCAGCAAAACTTCTGTCTAGAATGCATGGAGTTTTTCACCTAATTTACAGTAACACTTCCTTTAAAAGCCATCTAAGAGGAAAGGAGAAGAAAAGGGATTTACCGGTCTCTATTACCCCACCCACCTATCAGATTTCGCATCTCTCTGGTCTCTATAGTTTCTACAACGCTCAACAAATGGTGTGTCAGTTCTTGAGTCAGTTCATGTTGTGACTTGCTCCTGCAATTAGTTTTTGCCCAGTAGTCTTTATTTCATGATGTTGTGGTTTTGTCTAAAAGACTAGGCCTATTAAGGAGATAAATATGTATAAATTGTTGCATATTGTGTTTATATTTTTGTTCAGTATATATATATATATATATATATATATATATAAAAATATATATATACAGTATATATACACTGAACAAAAATATAAATGCAACATGCAACAATTTATAACGATTTTACTGACTTACAATTTATATAAGGAAATCAGGCAATTTAAATAAATTCATTAGGCCCAAATCTATGGATTTCAACATGACTGGGCAGGAGCGCAGCCAATCAGAATCAGAGGTTTTTTTTCACAAAAGGGAATTATTACAGACAGAAATACTCCTGTTTCATCTGATGTCCGGGTGGCTGGTCTCAGACGATCCTGTAGGTGAAGAAGCTGGATGTGGAGGTCCTGGACTGGCATGGTTACACGTGGTTTGCGGTTGTGAGGCTGGTTGGATGTACTGCCAAGTTCTCCAAAACGACATTGGAGGTGGCTTACGGTAGAGAAATTAAGATAGAATTCTCTGGCAACAGCTCTGGTGGACATTCCTGCAGTCAGCATGCCAATTGCACACTCCCTCAAAACTTTAGACATGTGTGGCATTGTGTTGTGGGACAAAACACCACATTTTATTGTCCCCAGCACAAGGTGCACCTGTGTAATGATCATGCCGTTTAATCAACTTCTTGATATGCCACACCTGTCAGGTGGATTAATTTTCTAGACAAAGAAGAAATGCTCGCTAACAGGGATGTTGAACATTTGTGCACAAAATTTGAGAAAAATAAGCTTTTTGTGTATACGGAACATTTCTGGGATCTTTAATTTCATGAAATATTGGACCAACACTTTACATGCTGCGTTTATATTAGATAGTACTATCTTCTGTATACCAGCCCTATGTCAGGTATCAAGGTAAGACCCAAGTGCAGACTGTGTGAAGTAACAAGGTTTATTCTAACAGAGGCAGGCAAACAACAGGTCACGGCAAGCAGGGGTCGATAATCCAGAGTAGGAGCAAAAGTACAGGACGGCAGGCAGGCTCAGGGACAGGCAGAGGTCAATAATCCAGAGGTGGAGCAAAGGTACTGGATGGCAGGCAGGTTCAGGCAGTGGTCAGGCGGGCAGGTACGGGGTCAGGACAGATAAGGGTCAAAAACTAGGAGGAAGAGAAAAAGCGAGGCTGGGAAAAGACAGTAGCTGACAGGACAAACACTGGTAATCCTGACAAACTAGCAAAGACAGACAGAAAACACAGGTATAAATACCCAGAGGATAAGTGGGGAAGATGGGCGACACCTGGAGAGGGTGGAGACAAGCACTAGGACAGGTGAAACAGATCAGGGCATGACACCCTACCTTGTCACAACACAACTGATTGGCTCATATGCATTAAGAAGGAAAGAAATTCCAAAAATGTACTTTTAACAAGGCACACCTGTTAATTGAAATGCATTCCAGGTGACTACTTCATGAAGCTGGTTGAGATAAAGCCAAGAGTGTGCAAAGCTGTCATCAAGGGAAAGGTTGGCTGCTTTGAAGAATCTAAAATCTAAAATGTATTTAGATTTGTTTAGGACTAGAAAACAGGGACTAGAAAAACACGCTGGTAGGCTTGATGAGACAAGACGAACTGGCAACAGACAAATAGAAACAACTGGTATATATACACAGGGGATAATGGAACAAATGGGAGACACCTGGTGGGGGGTGGAGACAAGCACAAGACAGGTGAAACAGATCAGGGTGTGACAATTTCAATTGACTGATTTCCTTATATGAACTGTAACTGTATATAAACTATAAGTAAAATCTTTGAAGTTGTTGTATGTTGCGTTTATATTTTTGAACAAAAGACTCGGGAAGGAAGTACATTTTCTTAGAATTATAACATTGCTCTGTGCTTCTCCGAGCATGCACTTTGTATAGCCTATATATAGCCTATAGGCTATTGATTTGATTGAGACGACACTAAATAGCCTAAAGGTGCAGTTGATAGTGCACGCCCAACGGAGAATCAGAGATGAGTGTCGGCATCTGGCACACATCAATATATAGCCTAATAAGCAACTTTTTGGGGGGAGAGTGAACAGTTGTTTTTATAGGGTTACAATAGCAATACAATCATCAAAAAAACATACTTTCCCCCCTTTTTTTACCAAACACACCCTCCCCACCAACCTATCCCAAACATATTCTTGGCATCCCCACCCTATCCCCAAACTAATATTGAAATGTCAACTTTTCCCAGGACATAGACATATTGAATATTGGCTGAAAGCTTAAATTCTTGTTAATCTAACTGCACTGTCCAATTTACAGTAGCTATTACAGTGAAAGAATACCATGCTATTGTTTGAGGAGAGTGCACAGTTAGAACATGAAAAGTTATTAATGAACAAATTTGGCACATTTGGGCAGTCTTGATACAACATTTTGAACAGAAATGCAATGGTTCATTGGATCATCTAGTGGCCAATATCCAAATTGCACCTGGGCTGGAATAATACATTATAGCCTTTCTCTTGTATTTCAAAGATGGTACAAAAAAATACAAAAAAACCCGTTGTATTATCCTTTACCAGATCTAATGTGTTATATTCTCATAAATTCCTTTCACATTTCCACAAACTTCAAAGTGTTTCCTTTCAAATGGTACCAAGAAAAGGCATGTACTTGTTTCAGGGCCTGAGCTACAGGCAGTTAGATTTGGGTATGTCATTTTTGGCGAAAATTGAAGAAAAAAGGGGCCAATCCTTTCGAGGTTTTAAGCAAACAAATAAAGGCAAGCAATTACATAGGACAAACATAGATACAAGTGAAGAGTTTAAGAACTGAAATGTTCACAACTATTGACTGATAGGGAGGCGCAGTATGCCCACACTCATCACAACTCTCATCACCATTGAGATGGAGTTGAGTTTAACTCAACTTGATTGAGGCCTGATTATTTTGAGAGCTGTGTTTGCGTTCTTAGTTATCATCCTGTTTGTTGTTTTGCTTTACAGTTTGTCAACTACTCTCAAGTAAACTTCTCATCCGGATTCCTGGGGATTGTACCGCTACATTATTGTCTGCTACTCACTGAAACCTCCATGGAAAGCGGCTCCCTCACTCCGACTCACTGGCGGGGGATTTCCTGCACAAAGGGGGACACGCACGATCTCGCACCTCTGGCAGTCAGCAATGGTAGGCTACCTCCTGACCATTATAGAAGAGTTCAATGTTGGAAATCACCAATAATCCAGATTCCACTCAATGTTAAATCAACTCAACTGGGCGGTGGTGTCCTAACAGCACCTACGATGGCCTGGCCTCACGGTCACCTGCATCCCACTGCTGACACAAGTGTAGCAAATGTGGGGAGCGAATGACACTCCCACAAGTGTGTTCTAAATGCAAGCACAAACGACACTCAAATAAAGAAGCCGCTGCTTACTAAACCTACATATAAATTGTCTGTAGACCGCTATGATAACTAATCCAAGATAATGATGGCATTGTTCACAAAAATCTTCGTAGGCCTACTTGAT
Organism: Oncorhynchus tshawytscha; assembly: GCF_018296145.1. Taxonomy (NCBI): domain Eukaryota; kingdom Metazoa; phylum Chordata; class Actinopteri; order Salmoniformes; family Salmonidae; genus Oncorhynchus; species Oncorhynchus tshawytscha. Next base: position 72,444,945 of record NC_056444.1, on the reverse strand, counting down.
GGTTTGGGAATAATCGTGCATTCCACATAATCTTGAGTTCCAATTTTTTTTGTCATTTTTAGGAAATGGTCACACGTGTTTTGGGAATTTCCCTCTCTCAGTTATTTATGCTCAGAGCCCAGCCCACCGCTCAGCTGTTATCGACTGACTTGCTTGTACAGTAGCTGCGGAGTGAATACCTAGAATCTGAGAAGTTGCAAATATGTTGGGTTGTTTCAAGACGAAAAGGATCGAAATTTTTACGCTTTTATTTATGCTGGCGGTAAGTAGGTTTTAGTCTATTATGTGTAAATGAAGACATGCCTTCTGCATTCCCGGGAGCAATAGCTCCCACCCATTTTCTGTACGCATACAATAGGCTACACTTTAAATGTATTCAATGACCCTATATTGAGGATGAGTGTTAGGTTTCTTTTGTAACACAAAGTGATTGACTAAATGTGTACATTTTGATGCGTTTCTAACCAAGATTGCTAAATGCACAGAAAGCTCATTCAACACACTTTTACTTTCGATTAAGAACACCATTGTCATAGTTAAAGCTGTAATACCTACATTTCATGTTATTTTACTAGCTCGCATCTCATTTGAAACGTTCATGCTGCTATGCTCAGTACTAGAAAAGTAAAGTGAATGGTGGTCTAGTCTAGTCCAGACTCTAGAGCGTGAATCTAGGTACTTTCCACCGCTACTGTGGTTGAGACAGTTGTTCGGTTGTGACTTGCGACAGTTGACCTGAGGTTTCTAAGACATCATAATAGGGATTTTTTTAATATACATTTTGTTTACAGGTTTTCCCCGCAGTTTACTCCTGTGATCCAGCAACACAGTATGATAATAATGGGGAGTGTTGTAATAAGTGTGGGCCAGGTAAGGAAGAGAACATTCATTATAGCTTATATATACTCCCATTCACTACCTCTTACATTTTTTTGTTGTTGAGTCAAACAGAGTCTGAACCCTTGTATGATGTACACTTAATTAGGCTATAAGAGTACAGTATTTATTATGATAAAAATGCATTATTTTAATAGGCACAAGGATGTCATCCGACCATAGTGGTTGTTTTGATCCACATTGTATGCCCTGCCAAGAGAATGAATACCAGGAAGCATTCACAGAGAAGATCATCTGCGAAGTGCAACCATACTGTGACCAAAGTGAGAATTGTTATAATGTTTACATATTCAAGGACATTACTGTTGATCTGCCTCATCTGCTTGTAATAACACTACACTTGTATCTCCTTCCTGCCACAGATAAAAACTTTGAGGGCAGTACCAATAGGAGCAAAACAAGCCTCAGCCAATGCATATGTAAGGCAGGACACCACTGTTCCAGTAAAGAGTGCCTGACATGTGTACCACACACTAAATGTGGACCAGGACAAGAGACACTTTACACCGGTAGAAAACACGCCTTTATAACACTATCAGCAACGATTGAATTCTAGACTAGTGAGCCTGCTATGTATTCAAACATAGACTTTATTGTTCCTTTTCTGTTTCTATTCTATTTTATTACGTGGTTTGAGCTGCTAGAGTTAGGCTACCTGAATGATGTCATTTGTGAGCATGTGGTCACTATAGCCGTATGCTGTATATTTTCTCAGGTGACCACATCCGGGACACGGTGTGTCAGGCCTGTCCTGCAAACACCTTCTCCAGCGACAGCTCAGCAGAGAGCAAGTGCAAGCAATGGACAGTGTAAGTACTGAGTTCAATCTTTTTACTAATAACTGTGATGTGTTAAATAATAACAATAGATCTGTTAGTAATACAGTACCAGTCAAAAGTTTGAACACACCTACTCATTCAAGGGTTTTTCTTAATTTGTACTATTTTCTACATTGTAGAATAATAGCAAAGACATCAAAACTATGGAATAACACATATGGAATCATGTAATAACCAAAAAAGTGATAAACAAATCCAAATATTTTATTATGGAGATTCTTCAAAGTAGCCACCTTTTGCCTTGATGACAGCTTTGCACACTCTTGGCATTCTTCATGAGGTTGTCACCTGGAATGCATTTCAATTAACGGGTGTGCCTTATTGAAAGTTCATTTGTGGAATTTCTTTCCTTTTTAATGCATTTGAGCCAATCAGTTGTGTTGTGACAAGGTAGGGTTGGTATACCGAAGATAGCCCTATTTGGTAAAAGACCAAGTCCAAATTATGGCAAAAACAGCTCAAATAAGCCAAGAGAAACAACAGTCCATCATTACTTTAAGACATGAAAGTCAGTCAATCCGGAACATTTCAAGAACTTTGAAAGTTGTCTTCAAGTGCAGTCACAAAAACCATCAAGCGCTATGATGAAACTGGCTCTCATGAGGATATTACAGAATGGTCGAATTGCTGCAAAGAAACCACTACTAAAGGACACCAATAAGAAGACGAGACTTGCTTGGGCCAAGAAACACGAGCAATGGACATTAGACCGGTGGAAATCTGTCCTTTGGTCTGATGAGTCCAAATTTGAGACTTTTGGTTCCAACCGCTGTGTCATTGTGAGACACAGAGTAGGTGAACGGATGATCTCCGCATGTGTGGTTCCCACCGTGAAGCATGGAGGAGGAGGTGTGATGCTGTGGGGGTGCTTTTCTGGTGTGATATATTTAGAATTCAAGGCACACTTAACCAGCATGGCTACCACAGCATTCTGCAGCGATACGCCATCCCATCTGGTTTGTGCTTAGTGGGACTATCATTTGTTTTTCAACAGGACAATGACCCAAAACACACCTTCAGGCTGTGGAAGGGCTATTTGACCAAGAAGTAGAGTGGATGGAGTGCTCCATCAGATGACCTGGCCTCCACAATCACCCGACTTCAACCCAAATGAGATGTTTGGACCACAGAGTGAAGGAAAAGCAGCCAATAAGTGCTCAGAATATGTGGAAACTCCTTTAAGACTGTTGGAAAAGCATTCTTCATGAAACTGGTTGAGAGAATGCCTAGTGTGCAAAGCTGTCATCAAGGCAAAGGGTGGCAACTTTGAAGAATCACCCGTATAAAAAATATTTTGATTTGTTTAACACTTTTTTTGGTTGCTACGTGATTCCATATGTGTTATTTCAAAGTTTTGATGTCTTCACTATTATTCTACAATGTAGAAAATAGTACAAATAAAGAAACCTACTCATTCAAGGGTTTATGTCCAAACTTTTGACTGGTACTGTATATAACATGTAAACTCAGCAAAAAAAAGAAACATCCCTTTTTCAGGACCCTGTCTTTCAAAGATAATTAGTAAAAATCTAAATAACTTCACAGATCTTCATTGTGAAAGGGTTTAAACACTGTTTCCCATGCTTGTTCAATGAACCATAAACAATGAATGAACATGCACATGTGGGACGGTCGTTAAGACAATAACAGTTCACAGGCAATTAAGGTCACAGTTATAAAAACTTAGGACATTAAAGAGGCCCTTCTACTGACTATGAAAAGCACCAAAAGAAAGATGCCCAGGGTCCCTGCTCATCTGCATGAACGTGCCTTAGGCATGCTGCAAGGAGGCATGAGGACTGCAGATGTGGCCAGGGAAATAAATTGCAATGTCCGTACTGTGATACACCTAAGACAGCGCTACAGGGAGACAGGATGGACAGCTGTTTGTCCTCGCAGTGGCAGACCACATGTAACAACACCTAAACAGGTTTGGTACATCCGAACATCACACCTGCGGGACAGGTACAGAATGGCAACAACAACTGCTCAAGTTACACCAGGAACGCACAATCACTCCATCAGTGCTCAGACTGTCCGCAATAGGCTGAGAGAGGCTGAACTGAGGGCTTGTAGGCCTGTGGTAAGGCAGGTCCTCACCAGACATTACCGGCAACAACGTCGCCAATGGGCAGAAACCCACCGTCGCTGGACCAGACAGAACTGGCAAAAAGTGCTCTTCACTGACGAGTTGCTGTTTTGTCTCACCAAGGGTGATGGTTGGATTTCCGTTTATTGTCGAAGAAATGATCTCTACACCGAGGCCTGTAATGAGCGGGATTGATTTTGAGGTGGAGGGTCCGTCATGGTCTGGGGCGGTGTGTCACAGCATCATCGGACTGAGCTAGATGTAATTTCAGGCAATCTCAGCACTGTGTGTTACAGGGAAGATCCTCCTCCCTCATGTGGTACCCTTCCTGCAGGCTCATCCTGACTAAGACCCTCCAGCATGACAATGCCACCAGCCATACTGCTTGTTCTGTGCGTGATTTCCTGCAAGACAGAATGTCAGTGTTCTACCATGGCCAGCGAAGAGCCCGGATCTCAATCCCATTCAGCACGTCTGGGACCTGTTGGATCAGAGGGTGAGGGCTAGGGCCATTCCCCCCAAAAATGTCCAGGAACTTTCAGGTGCCTTGGTGGAAGAGTGGGGTAACATCTCAAAGCAAGGACTGGCAAATCTGGTGCAATCCATGAGGAGAAGATGCACTGCAGTACTTAATGCACCTGGTGGCCACACCAGATACTGACTGTTACTTTTGATTTTGACCCCCCCCCCACTTTGTTCAGGGACACATTATTCCATTTATGTTAATCACATGTCTGTGAAACTTGTTCAGTTTATTTCTCAGTTGTTGAATCTTGCTATGTTCATACAAATATTTAAACATGTTAATTTTGCTGAAAATAAACATAGTTGGCAGTGAGAGGACGTTTCTTTCTTTGCTGAGTTTATGTAACGTATTTTATCATACTGCAGTTGTAACTGTTAGTCACAGTCAATGTAATTATATTTGATTAGTTGGTTGAACAACTTAAGAATTGCTTGATTTATTGCTTGATTATTTTTCCACATATTTGACCAATGTTGTTCATAAACTGCACTGTATACTCAAAAACATTCCCCTAAAAAATTTCAGTTGTGACAAAGAATCCAAAACTGAAGCCAATGGGACATCCACCTCTGACATTGTCTGTGGTAAGTACAGGGTCCATACGATGAATGCAACACAATTTACCCAAACATTACAACATTTTCCTTCAACCATAATAAATTGTTGAACAATAGAATGTATTCCGTTATTGTCAGTTGACCATCACTTCTTCACAGTAACTCATTCTCCTGAACTGTGCAACATGGTTGTACGGGACTGTTTAATTCACATCACTGAAACCAAAACATGTGGTGGGGCTGTGTGGAGGAATCTTCTCGGTATTACAGTATTCTATAGTAGGGCAGCTTACTGTAGTAGCCTGTCCTATATACGTCTGTCAAAACTAGTGTCAGTAACACATAGGCCGTAGGCATATTGTTGATTGACAATAGTTGGTTTTATTGTTTGTGATGTTCTTTTGATTTATTTTACAGTGTTAGTACCCACATTCTCTGGAAGAATAGCAGGATGTTCCCTTGTGATTGTTGCATTGGTCACGAGTGTTGTGGGCATTATCCTGTGGAAATATAAAGGTATATAACACTCCTTTTATGATGTTATTTGAGTGAAAACTTTACATAGGATTTTTAAAATAATCATATTTTATTGTGTACTAGGTAAACATGGAGAGGCCTACAAGAAAGGAAAGGTATGTTATTTTTCTGACATTTCGATCAGCCATGACAGTAATACAGCTATAATTTAGTATTTTGACAAACTAATGCACATATGGCTGACATTGTGTCTTTCGCCATAGGAACCCTGTGTGGAGTGTCTAGGGTGGGAGAGGAGACCTACAGAAGACAGAAACAATGAAGGGAGAAACTCAGAAGGACCTGATGAGGAAAGGGAACAACTCAAACCTATGATCCAAAATGGAAAGCCACTATCACCACCATCACCAGGTACTCAAACACCAGTGGAGAATGATGTCAACGACTCTCAAGCCGAGTCTTCTGCCAAAGCTGAAGAGATGACAGAAAATGGACATGTGGTGGCGCAGGAGCAGGGTAAACAACACAATACTTATTTGTCTGATCCACAAATGGTATCACATAACCACTCGGCTTTACCCAGTGCCGAACACAATATACAATTGTCAGATTGTGCATTACCATGAAATATTCATTAAATATTCCTGAATATTCTGTACATTGTAAACTGTTTTAAAAAGTATTGGTTGTTACTGTATTATGTTATAGAACATTTTCATAGGCATACTAGAGTATGCCTGTATTGTGTTTTCTGTTGTAATTACTCTCCTTTGCACTAAACTATCGAAAATAAATGCCACTGCCCACTGGGCGCACACTGGTTAAATCAACGTTGTTTCCACATCATTTCAATGAAGTTACATTGAACCAACAATAGACGTGGAATTGATGTCTGTGCCCAGTGGGTGTGTTGTTGAAATGACCAAATCACCCTCTAGTGGCCTCATGGGTGGAATGTTATTAATATGTTTCATAATTAATTAAATTTAAAAAATGCTGACGAAAATCCGGTGTTTCTATGTTAAATGGTTTTGTTATATTTCAGTATTCTGTGATATAACAGTATATAAAGTGTAATATTGGGATGCAACTCAAAATTGAATACATTTCAACTCTATATCCAACCTGATCTCATGCTTTCAAGTCGGGATTTAACGTAATGTGGATGAATGTCTAATTTTGACCCATTAATTCCACATGGTTACAGAGTTCAAGCCACATGGTTACAGGATTTAAACAGAAACAACTCAAAGGGTTAAGCTTAGGTATTAATTATGAGTGGTTAAGGATAGGGCTATGGTTTGGGGAAATGCGCTGTTTACATTTGGTATGTACAGTGGCTTGCGAAAGTATTCACCCCCCTTGGCATTTTTCCTATTTTGTTGCCTTTACAACCTGGAATATTTTTGTGGGGTTTGTATCATTTGATTTACACAATATGCCTACCACTTTGAAGATGCAAAATATTTTTTATTGTGAACAAACAAGAAATAAGACAAAAAATAGAAAACTTGAGTGTGCATAACTATTCCCCCCCCCCCTTAAAAAAAGAGTCAATACTTTGTAGAGCCAACTTTTACAGCAATTACAGTTGGATGGGTTTCGCTGGTGTACAGAAATCTTTAATACAGCAATCTTTCTTGTACCACAGATTCTCAATTGGATTGGGGTTTGGGCTTTGACTACGCCAAGACATTTAAATGTTTCCCCTTATACCACTCGAGTGATGCTTTAGCAGTATGCTTAGGGTCACTGTCCTGCTGGAAGGTGAACCTCTCCCAGTCTCAGATCTCTGGAAGACTGAAACAGGTTTCCCTCAATAATTTCCATGTATTTTGCGCCATCCATCATTCCTTCAATTCTGACCAGTTTCTCAGTCCCTGCCAATGAAAAACATGGATGGATGGTGTTCTCGGGGTGATGAGAGGTGTTGGGTTTGTGCCAGACATAGCGTTTCCTTGATGGCCAAAAAGCTAAATTTTTGTCTCATCTGACCAGGGTACCTTCTTCCATATGTTTGGGGAGTCTCCAACATGCCTTTTGGCAAACACCAAATGTGTTTGCTTAATTTTTTCTTTAAGCAATGCCTTTTTTCTGTCCACTCTTCCGTAAATCCCAGCTCTGTGGAGTGTACGGCTTAAACCTCACTAGGGGGGCACTATTTTCACCTCCGGATGAAAAGCATGCCCAAAGTAAACTGCCTGCTACTCAGGCCCAGAAGCTAGGATATGCATATAATTAGTAGATTTGGATAGAAAACACTCCAACGTTTCTGAACCTGTTAACAATAATGTCTGTGAGTATAACAGAACTGAAATGGCAGGCGAAAACCTGAGAAAAGGTAGATTTTTAAAATGTTTGTAGTTTTCCATTGACTGCCTATACAAGAGTCCATTGACTTAGGACTCAAATTGCACTTCCTATGGCTTCCACTAGATGTCAAAAGTCTTTAGAAACTGTTTCAGGCTTGCATTCTGAAAAATGAGGGAGTAAGACCACTCTGAATGAGTGAACACTGCAGTGTCCCAGAGGTTTTTCATGTGCGCGACCGAGAGTGCACCTTTCTTGTTTTCGTTTTATATTGATGAAGCGTTTGTCCGGTTGAAATATTATTGATTATTATAACTAAAAACAACCTGAGGATTGATTATAAACATAATTTGACATGTTTTCTACGAACTTTAATGATACTTTTCGAATTTTTGGTAACTGTTTGTAATGATTTGTCTGCTGGGCGCTGTTCTCAGATAATCGCATGGTATGCTTTTGCCATAAAGCCTTTTTGAAATCTACAGTCGTGCTTGAATTAACAAGAAGTTAATCTTTAAACCGATGTATAACACTTGTATGTTTTATTGATTTTTATAATGAGTATTTCTGTTTTTGAATTTGGTGCTCTACAATTTCACTGGATGTTGGCCAGGTGGGACACTACCGTCCCACACCCCCTAGAGAGGTTTTAAAGTGGTCCTATGGTCAGATACTCCAATCTCCACTGTGGAGCTTTGCAACTCCTTCAGGGTTATCTTTGGTCTCTTTGTTGCCTCTCTGTTGAATGCCCCCCTTGCCTGTTCCATGAGTTTTGGTGGGCAGCCCTCTCTTGGCAGGTCTCCTATGGCTCCCATATTCTTTCAATGTTTTAATAATGGATTTAATGGTGCTCAGTGGGATGTTCAACATTTCTGATATTTTTTTATAACCCAACCTTGATCTGTACTTCTCCACAACTTTGTCCCTGACCTGTTTCGAGAGCTCCTTCGTCTTCATGGTGCCGCTTGCTTGGTGGTGCCCCTTGCTTAGTGGTGTTGCAGACTCTGGGGCCTTTCAGAACAGGTGTATATATACTGAGATCATGTGACACTTAAATTGCACACAGGTAGACTTTATTTAACTAATTGTGACTTATGCAGGTAATTGGTTGCACCAGATCTTATTTAGGGACTTAATAGCAAAGGGGGTGAATACATATGCATGTGCATACAACTTTTCCGTTTTTTTTTTTTGAATTATTTTTTTAAGCAAGTTATTTTTTTTATTTCACTTCACCAAATTGGACTATTTTGTGTATGTCCATTACATGAAATCCAAATAAAAATCAGTTTAAATTGCAGGTTGTGAGGCAACAAAATAGGAAAAACGCCAAGGGGGGTGAATACTTTTCAGGCACTGTACATTGGGACAATATGTACAAATTCTAATAGCTCCAAATTTCAATGAATTACAAACCTCAGTCCAACTATACATTTTGAAGTTCATGTACAAATATTGAAAGCATTTATTGAGATCTAAAAAGTGTGCAACATGAAAATATTGTCTCAGTTCCATTGTGTAATTTATTGACAGTCCCTCACAAGCCCCAGAGATAGGCTATCCAAAGTCAAACCAATTTTGTCAAGGCGGAACACCAGTCAGCTGAAGGTAATTGGCAAAATAATTTGGCTAACTCTTCCCATCTGCAAACACACACACAAGAGACACTCACATCAAACCACACCACAAAACCAACTCAGGTTTGAATTCAGTCATGGCTGCTAGCATTTCTTAATGAACCAAATCTAAAGTGAGGCCAAATCAGAAAGTGTAGTCACCCTTTAAAGACAATGCAAATGTACATTTATTTTATTTATTTAACTAGGCAAGTCAGTTAAGAACAAACTCTTATTTACAATGACGGCCTTCCCCAGCCAAACCCTCCGCTAACCCGGACGATGCTGGGCCAATTGTGCACCGCCCTATGGGACTCCCGATCACAGCCGGTTGTGATACTGCACGGGATTGAACTAGGATCTGTAGGTATGCCTCTAGCACTGAGATGCAGTGCCTTAGACCACTTGCGCCACTCGGGACCCAAATGCAAACTGCCTGTTTTGTTTTGGTGTCAGAGGCATATACTCCGATTTTCCACAAGGAGGAGGTAGTACTTCACTAGAACAGAGCCCTATAAATGGCTCTGACTTGAGGTTTCAGCATCAGTCAAGGGGTGGACTTCAGCCTCTGTCATACTTTTGTGAGAATGTCAAGATCTTGGGAGGTCATAAGGCTAGGCTACTCATAGACATTAGCTTGACCTTTTAGATGCTGTAAAAAGTATATTCATGTCACAATTAAAACTAGAAATGAAAATGTCCAAGGATTTTAAAGAGTGTGCTTGGATAGAGTATGCTTGGATTAATGTAATGAGATCAAATTAAATATGTCCACTAGTTTGTGGCAGATTGGGTCCTGTTCTGTCTGGGATTACACCTCATTTGCCACCTGTGGCCACCTGTGAAAAGGGCACGACGCAACCCTCTGTGTGTGTCTGGATGTGTGTGTCTCGGGGTGGTGTGAAGGGGCTTCTTTCCTCTCTGGGGTTGTGATTAGCAAGGGACAGGATTATCCAGTCTTTCACCTCCAACTCTGTAGATACTGTATGCTCTCCTGTTGTATGTGTATGTTAGTTCCTCTCCTACAAATAAACACACCACACACACACAATCTCTCTCTACCTGTGGAGGTTTGGAGATGCAGAACACTTAACCCGTTTCAATTTATACTTCCCATAAAGATAATATAGATTTGTATTATACATTGTGAATATTTTATACTAATTTAAAGTTCTGCTGTATTATATTGAACAGCCATGCAGTTTCTTTTTTTGGCCAATGTGGTCAGTTGCCTAAGGTAGGCCATTTGTGGAGGCCATTATCATCCTGCATGGACCAACAATGAGTTAACCTAATACATGAATTTTAACAGATCTAGGTTTGATATGTAAATTCTATAATGTTTTATCAATGAAATTATAACCCATTTTTTTGTAGATGGTTGTTATTCAACAACAGTCAGCTTGCTTAAACTTCCTAACATTAGATATATTGGCAATATGCATGGATACATGCGTCTGAAACTATATAATAAGCTACACGAGAATGTAAAATAATGTAACATTTCAGTTGAAATCAGACTGTGGCTTTACCAGACCTTTCCCAACCCAAATAGCCTACTGTAAGAACTGATCCTTGAAAATAGTGGAACACACACGAAAATTGTATTTTATATTTTGAGCGATTTTATTTTACCAAAATATTTTTTTGTGATAAGATAAATGAAATAAGAATTTACAGATTGGTCATCGAAAATATATATACACATATGTACACATAACATGTTCTGTAAGAGTTGTTGGTCTTACAAGTAGCGTAACAAACATATACCCCGCATTTTCATAGCAAATTAGTCCACGTTTAAACGACAAAAAGTAGACCCACGCCATGGAATTTGGTATTTTAAAGTGCATAAGATGTAAAAATGAGTCCTCGACTGTTTTAAATAATAAATGCTCTGTTATAGAATATCGTGAGCAGGGTATACGGGAATGTACAGTCCGTTCCTTGATTCCCATTCTGCCCAGAATTTGCCAATTTGTGTGCCAGGATGACAAGCACTGTACTGGGGCTTTTTCCCCGTTTCCGATGTCGCGGTTTCTGCCAAAGACCATATTTTGGGTTTTTGACACTCAACGTTATCTTTACTTTCCAGATTAGCTGGAAATGATTTGGGTTCTGTGTCATTCTTTACCACATTTTCCGCGTGCGCCGCGAGCCTACCAGCTCTATTTTCGTCGTTTGACTGTTTCACAAGGAGCTCATCCACCGGCTCTGTCGTTGAGTTGGATAATCTATGTCCAATATCCTCATTGTCATCTTCGGTTGGAGGATCTATCTCATCTTCTTCGTCCAACCGGGTTTTCTGCAGAGAGCCCTCGCCCTCCTCTTCGTCGCTCTCGCCCTCCTCGTCAGATTTCCCCTTGGACGCCCAGTTTACCCTATTATCCTTCTTCAGTCGTCGCCTGGCGTTGGCAAACCAAGTGGAAACCTGCGTGAGGCTCATCTTGGTTACAATAGCAAGCATGATCTTCTCACCCTTCGTGGGATACGGGTTCTTAAGATGCTCGTTCAACCAGGCCTTGAGCGCGCTGGTGCTTTCCCGGGTAGCCACCTTGGCGACCCTGATCAGGTCATCGGTTGCGCCTGGTCGGTATTGCGGGTAGAATGGACCTCCTCGGCCGAGAAGCGCTTGATGATATGGAGAGACAGCTTTCAGGTCGAAAGAGTTGTTCTGAAAACATAAGAGAACGTGATTAGATTATATGTTTAAATTCGTGCATAACTGACCACATTGATTTGTTAAGTGTGTAATTACGCATTATATTTAATTGGTATTAAAAAGGTCTGTAGAATGCTTTCTTTTTCCGACATTGATAAATTATGAATACATTTAGACTATTAGCTGGAAATGTTATTGATTAGGTATACAATAGAGAAAACATATAGTCAAATAACTTACCATGTTCGCAATGTATCTGTGGTGTGGATAGGGGATGAAGTTGTATCCCTGTAGTCCGGAATATGTCAAAGGTACCCCAACCATCGCAGCAAGATAAGGGGCTTGTTGCTGTTGTACCCCAGCTGGACCTCCCCAAAACGGTATCTGATATCCAGGGGGCATGTTGATATTTCTCTCAAAGAAGTTGCCTGTTTGTGACGCAGGCATCCTTACCCCCTGACTATCAGAGCTTGAATGACAGTAATGTGCACCCTCACCAGCTCTAAATATACTCTTATCCAGTAATGGGCGGTTCTTAACCGCGGTGACTGACAGTTACGTTCAAAATACCTCGCTTTCACTCGCACCAAATCCCATCAAAGGAGAACTCCGCTGTTCCTTTTAACGGTTTCTTAAAGGCGCTAAATAGACTGTGTAAAACGTATCTCAAACCAATCATTTCTATGGTGAGAGACGAATAATGATATTTCATTTGAATTTCACAGTTTTGTTCTGATGAGGAGGATACTAGAAACTAGAATCTCTCATAATTCACTTAGCCTACTATTTGTTGTCACAATACGATCTATAATGTTAGGTCCTTTATAGATCCTTAACTATTAATTTATTGTAGGCCACCAGTTTTATCAATGCCATCACCCGTCCCCATACATATTTTTTCAGTTCCAAATATGCCAAAAAGTAAATGACTTTATTTTTAAAAAATCTAACGGAATTAAGTGCATTTCAAGCAAAAAATAAACTGCATTTCCAAAATAAAAAATAATAATGGAAAGAGAAACTGTTGTAAACGTACCATTCATGGTAAATATAGCCTAATAGCATATTACATGTTAATATCGATAGTTTCCCATCGAATTTGACATTGTTTGTGCAACACTCACTGTAGGATAATAAAATGACTTGAATAGGATTAACACCAGACCCTGTCTCTTGTCATACGATCAGACTTCTGTTTGAAATTGAAGTCTGAACATGTAGCTGTGAATTGAATTAGCCAACTGAATTAGCCTAATGACATTAACACATTTCCAGGCTTCTTTCCATGACCATTGACTGAAACTGTGATATCTTCAATATAGTTTTATTTAGATTTGTCCGAGTTTTCATCTAATATTTCTCGATTGAATTAGGCTATTGGTTTCTGTATCCTACATTTCCCTCAACTGAAACAAAAACATGTAGGCATTATGGTGATATTTATTGATATAACATCGAAAAAAATCTAACATGTTTTATAAGATACCAATTTACTATTCCTATTTAACAACTGTGGGGTGGTTATGTTTTGGGTGTCATTGGGGCAATGGGTTACCTGCCTTCGGCTGGCGATACCCTAGAACTATTTTGTTAATTTATTGTGATTGAACAACAACAGACCTCCCTTTACATGTCGGATGGTTTTGTTGTGGCTTCAGCATATCGTTTCAATGGGGCTAATTAAAAGCTGTTAAGTAAAACAGGTGTTACTAATGTATATGATAATTATGAGATAACAAATGGTAATGTGGGGAGCTTGAAGGCTTGTTAAAGATACGATAAAAAATATTACAAATCTTATTCCACTGCCCTTTCATCTTCTCCAAAGGGACATTGGTTGAAGAAGACGTTTTTCCTTTATGATGCTCGTATTATGTGGTGGTTTGGTTTCAACCTTTTGTGCGTAGCTACTGCTAAGTAGGTCTCTCTGGGTCAATTCTAAAAGGGTGAATTGTTAAAGTATTTTTTTTAAATCAGAGGAAAAGTGTAGCCATGCATACAAGTCTCAAATAAAATAACAATCCATAGACTAACTACATATCCTATGATTTCTTTATTTATGGAAATAATTTAATTAACATAAGATCAATTTGAAACAGAAGACTGTTGACCAGCATCTGCTATTAGCAGAATGCACTTCACTCATCATGTTGATTTACATTTTCACATTATGCTGAACGTTTTGGAAATCCAATATTTCACAGATTTTGTTATAAAAATGTTTTTTATTTGTGCGTGTGTGGTGGTGGTGGGGGGGGGGGATATGTATACCTGGTACAATGGGTTGACTGGAGAGCAAAGATTCGGAGGCTTAGCTAATGTCATCCGTACATCTCAGGAGACAAACAGCTCAGGGCAGTGGCTTTTGTCTGACTTGTAGACTCTCCTTTCAAATATTTTCCTTTTGCAGCTACAATGCAGGTTTTGGTCTCCTTCTGACAGGTTGGATAGGTATTGTTTGCTCTCAGGATGTCCCTAGATTGTGCAAAAAAGTGTCCAAATGGAGGAGGATTGTCCTCATTTCCATGTGAGATACAGTATACAAGATAAGATTAATGATAGTCTACTGTGAGTGTTAAATGGCCAGCACATGCAACTTTTGGCTGGTTACAAGTTCAGGTGAATGGAAATGTTTCAACCTCTGTCCTCTGTTTCAACCCCTTTTAAAGACAAGACAAGTACCTTAGTCCATCAGAGATGGATTGAGGGTTCCCCTCTAGTCGACTGGAAGCCTCAATGATGCCTTTAATTTCTTATTCTCAGATATATATATATATATATATATATAACTATGTCACTACAGTTAACAGTGGGTCTAAACAGTGGGCCTCTGATTGAAACCCGTAGAAGAGCCATGCAGGACAACAGTACGAGCCCACTTTCTCTATTGGAACTCTCAATGATGCCTTTAATATCCCATTCTCATACATAAAGTATCCTATATCTGTGTTCAGGGTGGCAGGTATCCCAGCTGTTAAGAGCGTTGGGCCAGTAACTGAAAGATCGCTGGTTCGAACCCCCTAGCCGACCATGTGAAAAATTGGTCAATGTGTCCGTGAGCAAGGCACTTAACCCTAATTGCACCTGACAGTTGCTCTGGATAAGAGCTTCTGCTAAATAACTGAAATGTAAATGTCCTTCTCTAGGGCGGGCCTCTGATTGAGGAGAAGATCCAGGACCATGACAACAGTGTGAGTTCTGATCAGCTGGTAACAACAATGGTCTTAGGTGTGAGTTCAATTTCTGGCTATCACCTCCTGCTGAGTTGACCCAACAAAAGGCCTACAGATGTAGGATCTTAATTTGACCAGTTTCTCACAGCAGGAAAATAATCCTCCGGCAACTGGAAATGTGGATTATAATTAATGGACATTTTTGTAAGGGTTGATACATTTTTAGTTAGGGCAAATCAAGTCTGAAATATTAAAGTGGAAATTACAAAATGTAGAACCCTGTTGAAACCTTGAATACACTGCAAGTTAGCTGTGCAGGAAATTTCCTGCAACAACAGGGTGATCAAATTAAGATCCTATATCTCTGTAAGTATGTCAACACAACAAAAGCTTGAAGGGAATCCACAGAGTATTCAACACCTAGTCCTTGTTACTTTTTTAAAAACCCCATCCAGATACCTGTACTTCTTATAATGTAGAGGGAAAGTGCTAAGTAGAAGGTACATCTGGATATTTGGCATTAAGAGGGAATGGAATATAATTATAAAATGCTTGCTATTTGAAAATAATTCACCCAAATACAGAATTAATCACTACTGATATAATCTAATCATAGGAGGCAAGAGACACTTCCCTCTTCAAATCTGACTCAATGACTCATTCCAGGTCCATTCCATTTCCAGGAAATTAAGTGAATGTCAACCCATGACATGGAAAAAATGAATATAACAATACATTCTCTTCAAGTTGATAAAGAATCACAACAATTGTTACCAGAAATCTTAAATCGGAATGTTGAAACTAGTTATTTTGGTGTGAAAAATCAAAGAGCACCAGTACAAATTGACAACAAACACATAACTCTCCCCCCCCCCCATGAGATTCTATTCTAAGCCAAGCGTCAAAGCTCTCCCACCCACTCCCAGCTATCAACCCCTGACTCTCATCCCTCCTAACTCTTTGTCCTTTGTCATTACTCTTATCAGCTCCACTCCATGATTATTTTAATAGAGAAGTGGCGCTGAAACCGCTTGCAACTCTAAGTATGTCTTTGTTAGTATCTTGGTGGTGGGCCGGTGTCCCGCCCCTCTGTTCCCTCCTGGGTGTGCACTGATTGACAGCCCTCTGCTGGGTGAGTGACAAGCCACATTCGTTAGACTGTGACGGACAGGCCGACAGCTGGGGGACTGAATGACTGCTGGTGGTGCTTGTTGGGCCCTCTGCTGCATTGGACGTTGGGGCCCTCTGGCCTGCTCCACCACCCCTTGGGGGCCTTAGTTGGCCCCCAGGACGCCCAGCTTGCCCAGCCTGTCTGTCCAGCAAGGGTAGTTCTCCAGCGGGCTTGCTGTACCAGAGCAGCTCGTTAGCTGTAAGCCTCTCCTCAGAGACAGAATCTTGACTAGAACCAAAACAATTGATCATATTACTCCAGTGCTAGAGACTGCTGCCCTACGTTCATAGAGTCATTGAACACTGGTCATTTTAATATGTTTACAGACTGTTTTACCAACTTTACAGGTGCATATATACAGTGGGGAGAACCCCTCCAAATATTTTCTGTTGGGTTCAGGTCTGGAGACTGGCTAGGCCACTCCAGGTCCTCGAGATGCTTCTTACAGCGCCACTCCTTAGTTGCCCTGGCTGTGGGTTTCGGGTCGTTGTCATGCTGGAAGACCCAGCCACGACCCATCTTCAATGCTCTCACTGAGGGAAGGAGGTTGTTCGGCAAGATCTAGCGATACATGGCCCCACCCATCCTCCCCTCAATACGGTGCAGTCGTCCTGTCCCCTTTGCAGAAAAGCATCCCCAAAGAATGATGTTTCCACCTCCATGCTTCACGGTTGGGATGGTGTTCATGGGGTTGTACTCATCCTTCTTCTTCCTCCAAACACGGCGAGTGGAGTTTAGACCAAAAAGCTCTATTTTTGTCTCATCAGACCACATGACCTTCTCCCATTCCTCCTCTGGATCATCCAGATGGTCATTGCCAAACTTCAGACGGGCCTGGACATGCGCTGGCTTGAGCAGGGGGACCTTGCGTGCGCTTCAGGATTTTAATCCATGACGGCGTAGTGTGTACTAATGGTTTTCTTTGAGACTGTGGTCCCAGTTCTCTTCAGGTCATTGACCAGGTCCTGCCGTGTAGTTCTGGGCTGATCCCTCACCTTCCTCATGATCATTGATTCCCCACGAGGTGAGATCTTGCATGGAGCCCCAGACCGAGGGTGATTGACCGTCATCTTGAACTTCTTCCATTTTCTAATAATTGCGCCAACAGTTGTTGCCTTCTCACCAAGCTGCTTGCCTATTGTCCTGTAGCCCATCCCAGCCTTGTGCAGGTCTACAATTTTATCCATGATGTCCTTACACAGCTCTCTGGTCTTGACCATTGTGCAGAGGTTGGAGTCTGTTTGATTGAGTGTGTGGACAGGTGTCTTTTATACAGGTAACGAGTTCAAACAGGTGCAGTTAATACAGGTAATGAGTGGAGAACAGGAGGGCTTCTTAAAGAAAAACTAACAGGTCTGTGAGAGCCGTAATTCTTACTGGTTGGTAGGTGATCAAATACTTATGTCATGCAATGAAATGCAAATTAATTACTTAAAAATCATACAATGTGATTTTCTGGATTTCTGTTTTAGATTCCATCTCTCACAGTTGAAGTGTACCTATGATAAAAATTACAGACCTCTACATGCTTTGTAAGTAGGAAAACCTGCAAAATGGGCAGTGTATCAAATACTTGTTCTCCCCACTGTATACTGTTTACTAATCATGGCTCACCATATATCACTACTGCTGTGCACACCTTTTCTATTCATATACATACCATACTGAATGATGGCACTGCATTGGATAGCAGCCATTTTACGGGATGCTGAACAATTCTGCAAATTTGTGTTTTTTTACGATGATAAAACACAAATACATAATGTCTCTGCCATCATTTCCAGTGACAGAAAACATTGACATACATTGTCAAGACCGGTCGGCAGCCTCGTGTAACATTGGGGGCGGGTTCTCTTTTTTATCAACAGATGGTGTGTGATCTCTAATGTTAAGGAAGTCTGGAGCTGTAACTCACCTGAGCTAGAAAACCTCATTATAAACTGCAGACCATACTATTTACCAAGAGAGTTTTCATCTATATTTTTTAGAAGTCTATTTACCACTCCAAACCAATGCTGGCACTTAATGAGCTGTATAGGGCCATAAGCAAACAAGAAAATGCACAGCCAGAGGCGGCGCTTCCGTGGATGGTGGTTTTAATGCAAGGAAACTGAAATCAGTTTTACCACATTTTTACCAGCATGTCACCTGAGCAACTAGAGGCGATAAAATTATAGATCACCTTCACTCCCTATACAGAAATGCATACAAGGCTCTCCCTCACCCCCCCTTTGGCAAATCTTACCATAACTCTATCCTCCTGATTCCTGCTGACAAGCAAAAACTAAAACAGGAAGTACTCAATACAGAAGTGAAGTGGATGTTAAGCTACAGGACTATTTTGCTAGCACAGACTGAAATATGTTCTGGGATTCATCCGATAAAATTGAGGCGTTTACCACATCAGTCACCAGCTTCATTAATAAGTGCATCACTGACGTCGTCCCCACAGTGACCATATGTACATATCCCAGCCAGAAGCCATGGATTACAGGAAACAGCCACACTGAGCTAAAGGCTAGAGCTTCCACTTCCAAGGAGTGGGTGTCGAATCAGGATGCTTATAAGAAATCCAACTACGACTTCCAACGAGCCATCAAACAGCCAATACAGGACTAAGATTGAATCCTGCTACGCCGGCTCTGATGCTCTTCAGATGTAGCAGGGCTTGCAAACTATCAGGGATTACAAAGGGAAACCCTGCCACGAACTGCCCATCAGACAAGCTAAAATTATTCTATGCTCGCTTCGAGGCAAGCAACACTGAACCATGCATGAGAGCACCAGCTATTCTGGATGACTGTGTGATCTTGCTCTCCATAGCCGATGTGAGTAAGACCATTAAACAAGTTCACAAGGCCACAGGGCCAGATGGATTACTAGGATGCGTACACAGAAAATGCACTGACCAGCTGGCAAGTGTCTTCACTGACATTTTCAACCACTCCCTGACCCAGTCTGTAATACCTACATGTTTCAAGCAAACCACATTGGCCCTGTGCCTAGGTAACCTGTCTAAATAACTATCGCCCTGTAGCACTCACATCTGTAGCCATGAAATGCTTTGAAAGGCTGGTCATGGCTCATATCAGCTCCATCAGTCCAGACACCCTGGACCCACTCTAATTTGCATACCGCCCCAATGCATCAAAAGATGATACAATCTCTATTGCACTCCACACTACCCTGTCCCACCTGGACAAGAGGAACACCTATGTGAGAATGCTGTTCATCGACTACAGCTCAGTGTTCACACATCTGCCACGCTAACCAAGTCTGGAACCAACAGGACACTGAGGACCCTGAATAGCTTCTACCCCCAAGCCATAAGACTGCTAAATAGTTCCACATTTTGTTGTGTTACAGCCTGAATTCAATATTTTTTTTATTTATTTGACCCATCTACACACAATACCCCATAATGACAAAGTGAAAACAAGTTTTAGAAATTTTACCAAAGTGAATGAAAATTAAATATAGAAATCACATTTACATAGGTATTCACACCCCTTTGCTATGGCACTCCAAATTGAGCTCAGGTTCATCCAATTTCCTTTGATAATCCTTGAGACGTCACTACAACTTGGAGTCATTCTGTGGCCAATTCAATTGTTTGGACATGACTCAGAAAGAAACACACCTGTCTATATAAGGTCCCACAGTTGGGAAGGGCCCATAAGTAAGCATTTCACTGGTAGTCTACACCTGTTGTTTACTAAGGATGTGACAAATACGATTTGATTTGTATTCCGGACTCAGACATTGCTCGTAACACCTGCAATAACATCTGCTAAACAGGTGTATGTGACAAATAAAATTATATTTTTGATTTGATATCCTAATTTCTTGCTATTTATTTATTAATTTGGGATTTGTGTGCATTGTAATTATATTTTTAGATATTGCTGCGTTGCTGGAGCTAGATACATACGCATTTTGCTACACCTGCAAAACTGTGTACGCAACCAATAAACTTTGATTTGGTAAGTTGGCCTCCACCACGCATATGCAAGTCAACATGCCCTGCTGCCCAGGAGTGTACATGGTTTATTCATTAAAGTCAGGAATAGCAATGTAGACACATAATTACATATTATAGAAAATGTTATAGTGAACACCCACAGACACACATTTATTTGTATTTTTTTATTGAACCTTTATTTAATTAGGCAAGTCAGTTAAGGACGACGCTGGGCCAATTGTGAGCCGCCTTTTGGGACTGCCAATCAGTCGGATGTGATACACCCTGGATTCAAACCAGGGACTGTAGTAACACCTCTTGCACTGAGATGCAGTGCCTTAGACTGCTGCGCCACCTGGGAGCACATATTATACTATATGACAGTAGCTACAGTAGAACATATAACGTGACATGGGAGTACTTCTTCTACATGCTACAAGATTCCACTTATTATCATCATTAGCAGATAACCATCCACAATATGAGAAATACTTCATTGCTAACATACACTAATATTTGTGGCAAATCATTTCACTGCTACTCGATGTGCATGGGCATGAAACGCTACATTTAAACCATAGTAGAATATGTTTCATTCATTGTAATATCTATAATGTTGCTCAAAATAATGTAAGATTGTTTAGTTAAAGCGCTAGGAAATGGAGGAAGCAGAAGAAAGTAACTCTTCAAAATGTAACAAACTGAAGTTCATGCAGCTAGAATTTTTTTTACTATACCTTCACAGCCAGCATAATGAGCTTGTAAAGCATCTGTGACGTGACATCTACATTTTGACCGATTTGTAAAACAAAGGCTACAAGGAAGCCAGGGGCACTGGTTCTCTGTGTTTCAACCCCTTGATAACAATAGCAAGCAGGCGCTGGTGGGAGGCAGTGCTCTCATGGAAATGAGCAACCAAACCAACAATGTAGCTCCTAATCTCTTCAGAGAGGGGAATCGGTTACACAGCAGTATGCACCCCTGAAAGCTTTTCATTAGAAACAGCGTGCTATTGAAACACTAACCCTAAGCCCCTCCCCACCCCCCCACGCTTACGAGCACACACACACACACACACACACACATGGCCCAGATACAAGGTAGCCCCTACAACAGAAGGGTAGACGTAAGTGGGGTAAGGGGTAGTTATAGCCAGGCCAGGTGATGGTATGGGGGCTAGGCAGTGGGGCAGGGGGTGGTATCGGGGGTGGGGTATGTGAGCAGGGGGTTGGTATGGGGTGCCTAGGCCTCAAAGCATGGAATTAGAGTTAATGTGCCCTCCCTGGGTTATAATCTCTTCATAGGGGGACTTTGTTTGAGGGCTTGAGGGCAGTAAGATAAGTATCTATTACAGAACCTCCCCTCTTATCCCATCCCCCAACAACCTCCCCCTCTTCAGAATTGAAGCACAAAACACTTGCCTCTGTGCCTCCATGTTTTCTGATACCCCAAACCCCAAAACCAAGTGGTGCTGCCCTTTTCGACTAATCTGGAATTAAGGACCAAAGCCTTATGGAGAGTAACCAGGACCGATATTTAAAGTGCAAAGTGAGGAGTGAGGAGGTTGATGTAGATCAAAGGAGGCTTAGAAAACGAGTGTATTACCATTTATTTTATTTTAAATGCGTTCTCACAAGTTTCATTTCTTGTTGTTGGGGAGGAGGAGTCATAATGTGAGAGGAACTATGGGGTTAAAGCTGAAGATTTAATTAAGTGTAATCTTGTTATATTACCCCTATGTATAAGGAAAATATTTCATTATGCATTGAGTAATCTTAAAACCATCCCCACAGCTGATATAAGTACCCATTTAAGAGCTAAGTTTACTTGGTAAAATTCACCCTACTGTTGCTGTCAAAAAGATTAAAAAGTGAAGATACAACATTTGTAGCACAAAATGGCAGTTTAATATCAAAATATTGACTAAAATATAAATAATGTGCAAAACAAAACAAGTTCAGACTGAGGCAATACTGACAACTTGAGAAAAAACACACGATGGAAAGTCATGGCATTAATTAACTCTTGTTTCAAAATCTTATAAAACAGCCACTTCATTGTGAACTGACGATTCTATGCCAATAATCTGTTATTGTTTTGACCTTCAATAGAAATACAATGTAAATACTGAGGATGAACTTATACAAAACAACATCCCTTATTAACCAACTGACAACAGAATGCAATCAACATATAAACATGGCACTTCAAATCTGGAATGTCACATCAGCCCTCGCAACGAGAAATAATGTTTGCATTCCACCTGCTTTCATAATTAAACACGGTGTGAGAAAAAGGCAAGTAAAATTCAAATACAGACTAAATTGAAAGAACAAGACAAAAATCAATGCAGAATGCAAAATAGCTCCATATGTAAAGTTTTTGTAACATTTTTCTCTCTACAATAAAATGACTTTTTAAATGGAATAAAATGACAATCAAATAATGTTTGAAGATTGCTACAATACAATCAAAGCGATAAACAAACAAAAAAACAGGTCAATAGTTAGAGCTCTCTATGCCATAAAAGCATACATACAGTGCCTTCAGAAAGTATTCCGACCACTTTACTTTTTCACATTTTGTTACATTACAGCCTTATTCTAAAATGGATTAAATAAATAAAAATGTTCAGCAATCTACACACAATATCCCAAAATGACAAAGGGAAAACAGGTTTTTAGAATGTTTGAAAAATGAAAAAAATAATAATTACGTAAATAGGTATTTACAGTTGAAGTCGGAAGTTTACATGCACTTAGGTTGGAGTCATTAAAATAAATGTTCAACCACTCCACAAATTTCATGTTAACAAACAATGGTTTTGGCAAGTTGGTTAGGACATCTACTTTGTGCATGACAAGTAATTTTTCCAACAATTTGTTTACAGACAGATTATTTCACTTATAATTCACTGTATCACAATTCCATGGGGTCAGAAGTTTACATACACTAAGTTGACTGTGCCTTCAAACAGCTTGGAAAATTCCAGAAAATTATGTCATAGCGTTAGAAGCTTCTGATAGGCTAACTGACATAATTTGAGTCAATTGAAGGTGTACATGTGGATGTATGTCAAGGCCTACCATCAAACTCAGTGCCTCTTTGCTTGACATCATGGGGAAATCAAAAGAAATCAGCCAAGACCTCAGAAAAAAATTGTAGACCTCCACAAGTCTGGCTCATCCTTGGGAGCAATTTCCAAACACCTGAAGGTACCATGTTCATCTGTAAAAACAATAGTACGCAAGTATAAACACGCAGACGTCATACCGCTCAGGAATGAGACATGTTCTGTCTCCTAGAGATGAATATACTTTGGTGCGAAAAGTGCAAATCAATCCCAGAACAGCAAAGGACCTTGTGAAGATGCTGGAGGAAACGGGTATAAAAGTACATTTATCCACAGTAAACCGAGTCCTATATCTACATAATCTGAGAGGCCGCTCAGTAAGGAAGAAGGCACTGCTCCAAAACCGCCATAAAAAAGCCAGACTACGGTTTGCAACTGCACATTGTGACAAAGATCATACTTTTGGGAGAAATGTTCTCTGGTCTGATGAAACAAAAATAGAACTGTTTGACCATAATGACCATTGTTATGTTTGGTGGAAAAAGGGGGAGGCTTGCAAGCCGAAGAACACCATCCCAACCGTGAAACACGAGGGTGGCAGCATCATGTTGTGGGGGTGCTTTGCTGCAGGAGGGACTGGTGCACTTCACAAAATAGATGGCATCATGAGGCAGGAAAATTATGTGGATATATTGAAGCAAAATCTCAAGACATCAGTCATGAAGTTAGAGCTTGATCGCAAATGGGTCTTCCCATTATTATGGACAATAAACCCAAGCATACTTCCAAAGTTGTGGTGGCAAAATGGCTTAAGGACAACAAAGTCAAGGTATTGGAGTGGCCATCACAAAGCCCTGACCTCAATACTATAGAAAATTTGTGGGCAGAACTGAAAAAGCGTGTGCAAGCAAGGAGGCCTACAAACCTGACTCCATTACACCAGTCAGGAGGAATGGGACAAAATTCACCCAACTTATTGTGGGAAGCTTGTGGAAGGCTACCCAAAACATTTGACCCAAGTTAAACAATTTAAAGGTAATGCTACGAAATACTAATTGAGTGTATGTAAACTTCTGACCCACTGGGAATTCGATGAAAGAAATAAAAGCTGAAATAAATCCTTCTCTCTACTATTATTCTGACATTTCACATTCTTAAAATAAAGTGGTGATCCTAACTGACCTAAAACAGTGCATTTTTACTGGGATTAAATGTCAGGAATTGTGAAAAACTGAGATTAAATGTATTTGGCTAAGGTGTATGTAAACTTCCGACTTCATCTGTACATAAGAATTCAGCCCCTTTGCTATGAGACTCGAAATTTAGTTCAGGTGCATCCTGTTCCATTGATCATCCTTGAGATGTTTCTACAACTTGATTGTAGTCCACCTGTGGTAAATTCAATTGATTGGACATGATTTGGAAAGGCACACACTTGTCTTTATAAGGTCCCACAGTTGACAGTGCATGTCGGCGCAAGAACCAAGCCATGAGGTCAAAGGAATTGTCTGTAGAGCTCAGAGACAGGATTGTGTCGAGGCACAGAGAACCAAAAAAGGGGAAGAGTACCAAAAAAGGTCTGCAGCATTGAAGGTCCCCAAGAACAGTGGCTTCCAACATTCTTAAATGGAAGATGTTCGGAACCACAAGACTCTTCCTAGAGCTGGCCGCCCTGCCAAACTGAGCGATCGGGGAAGAAGGGCCTTGGCCAGGGAGGTGACCAAGAACCTGATGGTCAATCTGACAGAGCTCCAGAGTTCCTCTGTGAAGAATTGTCCAGAAGGATAACCATCTCTGCAGCACTCCACCAATTAGGCCTTCATGGTAGAGTTGCCGGATGGAAGCCACTCCTCAGTAAAAAGCACATGACAGCCCACTCTGAGTTTGCCAAAAGGCACCTAAATACTCTCAGACCATGAGAAACAAGATTCTCTGGTCTGATGAAACCAAGATTGAACTCTTTAACCTGAATGCCAAGCGTCACATCTGGAGGAAACCTGGCACCATCCCTACGGTGAAGCATGGTGGTGGCAGCATCCTGCTGTGGGGATATTTTTTAGCAGTAGGGACTAGGAGACAAGTCAGGATCAAGGTAAAGATGAACGGAGCAAAGTACAGAGAGATCCTTGATGAAAACCTGCTACAAAGCGCTCAGGACCTCAGACTGGGGCGAAGGTTCACCTTCCAACAGGACAATGACCCCAAGCACACAGCTAAGTCAATGCAGGAGTGGCTTCAGGACAAGTCTCTGAATGTCCTTGAGTGGCCCAGCCAGAGCTCAGACTTGAACCCGATCACACATCTCTGGAGAGACCTGAAAATTGCTGTGCAGCAACGCTCCCCGTCCAACCTGACAGAGCTTGAGAGGATCTGCAGAGAAGAATGGGAGAAACACCCCAAATACAGGTGTGCCAAACTTGTAGCGTCATCCCCAAGAATAATCGATGCTAGAGGTGCTTCAACAAAGTACTGAGTAAAGAGTCTCAATACTTATGTAAATGTGATTTTTCCGTAAAAAAGAAGAAGAAATTAGCAACATTTCTAAAAACCTGTTTTTGCTTTGTCATTATGGTGTATTGTGTGTAGATGATTAGGGGGAAAATCGATTTAATAATTTTTAGAATAAGGCTGTAATGTAACAAAATGTGGAAAAAGTCAAGGGGTCTGAATACTTTCTGAAGGCACGAGACACACAAGCATACATACCATAAAAGCATATATTCAAATTCAAATAAACATACACTGACTGAACATGTACTTATGTCATCAATGCATGTTGGGGCATTTGGTTACCTACTTTCTCAGCGTGAGAATTTCCTGGGTCTGAATGCGGGGACAATGAGTTGATGCGGTGCAAGTGCCACCTTTTCCTCCTCTACAGGGGCTAGCTCCTCCGCTGAGCCCCACTTCTTCTTGGACTGGAACAATGAGGTCAACTTCCTGTTCCTGCTGCGGTCTCTGGCCTGGGCCATATGGAACTCAGGGAATTCTGATGTAACAAAATACGGACCACCATAGCTGTATAATACAAAAAGTGCTATCTATAACCTAAATGGGTTTTTCAGCTGTCTCCATAGGAGAACCTTTGGAGAATAATTTTGATTCCAGGTAGAACTCTTTTCAGTTCCATGTAGAACCCTTAGTGAAAAGGGTTTTACATGGAACCCAAATGGGTTCTCCTATGGGGACAGACGAATAACCCTTTTAGGTCCTAGAAAGCAACTTTTTTTCTAAGAGTGAATGTAAAGGCTGAAACCTAACTATGAGTGACCTTTTCATGCTCTGTTCAGATCTTAACAAAGCCACATACACATTTAGACAACATTTCAGAGACATTGGAGTCAAAAAGAAGAGAGTAAGAGACACTCACGTATCTCCTCTGGAGCTGCTCTGTCATCCTCTGTAGGCTCCCTGATGTTCAGGTACTGGCATGCAAGATGGCCACTGTAGTCCCGGAGGTTCTCCTTCGCATCTGAGAGAAGAGGAAAAACATGTCAAACATTGACTCAGAAATTTCTTAGGGGGGCAATCGATGGCAGATCGATAATAGCTGAAATGTTGCATTGACACCCCATTGTCTCACGTCAGATAGCGTCACTCCTATACAACGCTTGTCCCTCAGCCAATCTATATTGTAGGACGTGGAACTCATCTCTAAAAATCACGATTATGCTCATCCGCCTAACACTAGTTACTAATTCTGAAAATCACTCCGCTCTTAGTAGCTATGATGCACTGTCTACTATGACAAACCATGCTCGATCAGCTGAGTAAACTTGCTCAAGCTAGCAGCCTAGTGCAAGCTTGTTTGGATGGCCATATGGTAGCTAGTTTGTCAGCTTGTTTGTCAGCTTGTTGATGAAGTTGTACGGCACCAAAGTTATGGAACTGTTCTCAGCAATCACCATGTATCTCACTCTGACAGCTAGCACTGTGTCTCGCAAACTTTATAACATTTGTCCAACGCAATAAATCGCAGAGAGCAGTCAGCTGTCCTGTAAACTAGTTAGCTAGCGGAAGTACTCCACGTTTAGTGTGTTAACGGGCGTTGTTAGCATCCCTGCCATCCATTTTATACGGATTGATTGGTATCATGGCGCAGGAGAAGATGGCTGATGTTTTACGTGTTCCTAACCAACTGTGTTCTTTTGTTCATTTTTTTGCGTTGTTTGTAACTTGTTTTTTAAAAACGTATTCTGTACATAATGTTGCTGCAACCATCTCTTATGACCAAAAATAACTTCTGGTCATCAGAACAGCAATTACTCACCAGAAGATTTTTCTTCCTTTAACGAGTCCGATGAGCCCGACATGAAGGATATACTGCTTTCCCGGGAACAGGCCCAAATACCCGTCATTTGCTCAAAGAGAAGACGAAGAAAAAGAGGACGGAGGTCGGGCTGACTTCTGAGAATTTGTTGGCGATTGCATAACCCCCACTGCCTTCTGTTCTACTAGCTAATATGCAATCAATGTAAAATAAATCGATGACCTACGAGGAATATTAAACTTCCAACGGGACATTAAAAACTGTAATATCTTATGCTTCACAGAGACAACATTATCAACATACTGGTTATACGCTGTATCGGCAGGATAGAACAGCGGCGTCTCATAAGACAAGGTGGGACAGGCTATGTACAGTTGAAGTCGGAAGTTTACATACACCTTAGCCAAATACATTTAAACTCAGTTTTTCACAATTCCTGACATTTAATACGAGTAAAAATTCCCTGTCTCTGGTCAGATAGGATCACCACTTTATTTTAAGAATGTTAAATGGTAGCATTGCCTTTAAATTGTTTAACTTGGGTCAAATGTTTCGGGTAGCCTTCTACAAGCTTCCCACAATAAGTTGGGTGAATTTTGGCCCATTCCCCCTGCAGGGCTGGTGTAACTGAGTCAGGTTTGTAGGCCTCCTTGCTCGCACACTCTTTTCAGTTCTGCCCACAAATCTTATATAGTATTGAGGTCAGGGCTTTGTGATGGCCACTCCAATACCTTGACAAAGGAGATGATTGTGGACTACAGGAAAAGTAGGACCGAGCACGCCCAATTCTCATCGACAGGGCTGTAGTGGGGCGGCAGAGTAGCCTAGTGGTTAGAGCGTTGGACTAGTAACCGAAAGGTTGCAAGATCAAATCCCCGAGCTGACAAGGTACAAATCTGTCGCTCTGCCCCTGAACAAGTTAACCCACTGTTCCTAGTCCGTCATTGAAAATAAGAATTTGTTCTTAACTGACTTGCCTAGGTT
Organism: Oncorhynchus tshawytscha; assembly: GCF_018296145.1. Taxonomy (NCBI): domain Eukaryota; kingdom Metazoa; phylum Chordata; class Actinopteri; order Salmoniformes; family Salmonidae; genus Oncorhynchus; species Oncorhynchus tshawytscha. The sequence goes on along the minus strand of NC_056444.1, from coordinate 72,416,340 downwards.
AATTAAAATAAATTAAAATGTTGCGAGCTTCCTTGGTGTCTACATCACAAACAAGCACACCAAGACAGTAGTAAAGAGGGCACGACAAAACCTATTCCCCCTCAGGAGACTAAAAAGACTTGGCATGGGTCGTCAGATCCTCAAAAGGTTCTACAGCTGCACCACCAACCTGACTGGTTGCATCACTGCCTTGTATGGCAACTGTTTGGCCTCTTACCGCAGGGCACGACAGAGGGTAGTGCATATGGCACAATACATGACTGGGGCCAAGCTTCCTGCCATCCAGGACCTCTACACCAGGCGGTGTCAGGGTAAGGCCCTAAATATTGTCAGACTCCAGCCACCCTAGTCATAGACCGTTCTCTCTGCTACTGCACAGCAAGCGGTACTGAAGCTTTTAAGGCTTCTAAACAGTTTCTACCCCCAAGCCATAAGTCTCCTGAACATCTAATCAAATGGCTACCCAGACAATTTGCATTGCCCACCCCCGCCCCCCATCTTATGCCGCTGCTACTCTGTTATTATCTATGCATAGTCACTTTAATAACTCTACCTACATGTATATATTACCTCAATTACCTCGACTAACTGGTGCCCCCGCACATTGACTCTGCAATCTCAACCACACTGCACACTGCCCTAACCCATCTGGACAAGAGGAATACCTATGTGAGAATGCTGTTCATCGACTACAGCTCGGCATTCAACACCATAGTACCCTCCAAGCTCGTCATCAAGCTCGAGACCCTGGGTCTCGACCCCGCCCTGTGCAACTGGGTACCTGACTTCCTGACGGGCCGCCCCCAGGTGGTGAGGGTAGGCAACAACATCTCCACCCCGCTGATCCTCAACACTGGGGCCCCACAAGGGTGCGTTCTGAGCCCTCTCCTGTACTCCCTGTTTACCCACGACTGCGTGGCCACGCACGCCTCCAACTCAATCATCAAGTTTGCGGACGACACAACAGTGGTAGGCTTGATTACCAACAACGACGAGAGGTCTGCACAACGCATCACCGGGGGCAAATTACCTGCCCTCCAGGACACCTACACCACCCGATGTTACAGGAAGGCCATAAAGATCATCAAGGACAACAACCACCCGAGCCACTGCCTGTTCACCCCGCTATCATCCAGAAGGCGAGGTCAGTACAGGTGCATCAAAGCTGGGACCGAGAGACTGAAAAACAGCTTCTATCTCAAGGCCATCAGACTGTTAAACAGCCTCCACTAACATTGAGTGGCTGCTGCCAACACACTGACTCAACTCCAGCCACTTTAATGATGGGAATTGATGGGAAATGATGTAAAATATATCACTAGCCACTTTAAACAATGCTACCTAATATAATGTTTACATACCCTACATTATTCATCTCATATGTATAGGTATATACTGTACTCTATATCATCTACTGCATCCTTATGTAATACATGTATCACTAGCCACTTTAACTATGCCACTTTGTTTACATACTCATCTCATACAGTGCCTTGCGAAAGTATTCGGCCCCCTTGAACTTTGCAACCTTTTGCCACATTTCAGGCTTCAAACATAAAGATATAAAACTGTATTTTTTTGTGAAGAATCAACAACAAGTGGGACACAATCATGAAGTGGAATGACATTTATTGGATATTTCAAACTTTTTTAACAAATCAAAAACTGAAAAATTGGGCGTGCAAAATTATTCAGCCCCTTTACTTTCAGTGCAGCAAACTCTCTCCAGAAGTTCAGTGAGGATCTCTGAATGATCCAATGTTGACCTAAATGACTAATGATGATAAATACAATCCACCTGTGTGTAATCAAATCTCCGTATAAATGCACCTGCACTGTGATAGTCTCAGAGGTCCGTTAAAAGCGCAGAGAGCGGGGCGGAGCTAGCATGTTGGAGTGAACGGCTGTGCGAGAGAGGCTCCTGCAACTTTTTTGCGAAATAATCTAATTTAACCTACTTTATGGCACTTTTTACAACAAACGTTTCTTTCTAATACAAGATTGTAACTTTTTATATGAAAATGCCGAGTAATAAGCGACCAAAGGACAATAAATCCACAGCGGAGGCCTACTCCCCACTAAACAACGAGACAGATATGGCGGGAGGCACATGCAACAACGTGACACTTACAGAACTTACCCGGGCTTTGGGGGAGCTACGTGTTGCTATAGCTGAGGATCTTAAGGCCACTATTGCTGAACTGGACACCAAAATCGAGAGCATCATTCGAACGGTCGCTTCGCATGGCCAGAGTATTGTGGACCTTGAGAAAGCTTCTGAATTCAACGCTGGTAGGATCGACGAGTTAGAGAAGCTATGCACATCATTGCAGGATACTGTGCAGAGGCTTTCTGTGAAAGTGGTGGACCTGGAGGGCCGATCCAGACGTAATAACCTTTGCGTTGTTGGTCTGGCAGAGGGGGTAGAGGCGGGCTCTCGCCCCACCGACTTCTTCGCCAAGCTATTGAAGGATGCAATGGGATCGGATGTTTTGGATTCGGATCCCCAGCTGGACCGCGCACATCGCTCCCTTGTCCCAGTGCCTGGACCGGGCCAACGTCCTCGCCCAGTAATCATCTGTTGTCACAGTTTCAAGATCAAGGATCTTATCCTGCGTGAAGCTCGAATGAGGGGCAACCTGTCACATAAAAGGCATCCATTCCGTGTCTATGAGGATTATGCGCCCGATGTGGCAAAGCATCGCGCCGACTACAGAGATGTCATGACCAAACTCTACAAACTCCATCTTCGCCCAGCCTTACTCTTGCCTGCAAGACTAATAATAAGACTAATAATTACCCCGCCTTCCGGTGAGAAAATTTGGCTCTCCTCAGTTTTGGACGCAGAGAAGTTTATCCGGGGATATACACCAATCCCCCGTACAGGTTAGAGTGCCTTGTTATTGCGTGTCAGGGTCTGCTCATGGACTCGAATCCATACTATACCATATTGGGTGAAAACGTATTAAACGGGCTCAACAAGGGCTACCGAACATGTAAGACGCTGAGCAGACCAATGGATGGCGGTCAGAGCTCTCATTTAACGTTAAATTCACTTTCATCCCGGCTGTGCTCAGCGATGCATATTTTTTACTTCCAGGTTTGATCACTGACACCTTCGGACGGATATACTTATATTCCCCCACTTTTGTTTTGTTTCGTTATTTATTTTACAATCCTTACATTATTCTTACTACCATACCATTTATTTATTGCTTGCAGGGGACTGGGGGTGATGGTTGGGAGGGGGCAGACACCTGGTTAGCAGGTTGATGTTTTGTGCCGTTCTGCCTTTGTCTGGCCGTGGGCCTCTCTCCCGACTAGAGTCCCACCAGCCCTCTGTAGTGCTTATGTCTGTGTAGGTGTGCGTACATATAATTACTATTTGTACTTTATTACTATTTTCTCTTAGCATTTTAGTATTATGTATGTGTATATTTTAAATCAGTGTAGATTGTTATTCTGGGGTATGAATGTTTGTATGTGTATGTGTGCATATGGATGTATATACATATTCTTTAAATATATATATGATTTTTTTGTGTGGGTATGTATACATACATGTATATGTATGTATGTGTGTATGTATGTATGTGTGTATGTATGTATGTGTGTATGTATGTATGTATGTATGTATGTATGTATGTATGTATGTATGTATGTATGTATGTATGTATGTATGTATGTATGTATGTATGTATGTATGTAGGTATGTGTATGTATATGTGTGTATGTATGTATATATGTGTGTATGTAGGTATGTGTATGTATATGTGTGTATGTATGTATATATGTGTGTATGTATGTATATGTGTATATGTATGTATATGTGTATATGTATGTATATGTGTATATGTATGTATGTGTGTATATGTATGTATGTGTGTATATGTATGTGTGTATGTGTATGTATGTATGTGTGTATGAGTATATATATGTATATGTATGTGTGTATGTATGTGTATGTATGTGTGTGTATGTGTATGCGTATGTGTATGTATATGTATATATTTTTATTTATTTTTTATTAAACATGTTTTTTTTAAATTTAATTTAACAAATCCTTGTTCCGATCTCCTGACCCACAGTATGTAAAGGTACGGCTGACTATGTTGGTTGCGGATGGTTTATTTTTTGACCGGCAGTGCTTAGCAATATAATCTTGAGGCTATATCTTGCTTATCTCTGGGATTGACCCAGGATGACGCTTAAATGCGCAATATGTTTAAGTTGCAACTTATTCGGTTTAGGTTTATTAGATGCTAACTGAACACTTAACTCGCGGGAGCCTCCTCAGTTCATATGTTAGTAGAAGTTCCAGGATAGTGAGAGGTGAAAGTATAGTTGAGATTTTATTTTTGTTTTACCTCTTGTTCGAGGTCGCGCCGTGCCTTTTTGGCATCGGCCAGACAATGTGTTTATTATTTTTATTTTTCCTTTTTTTCTCTCCTGTTTGTACATGCCTGTTAAATGTGGGTTGATGGGGGGGGGTAAGTGTTGGGGAAATTAGGGGAACAGGGTGGGAAGTAAAGGTGCTTGCAGGGGGAGGGGTGGGTTGGATACTGCTCGGGTGTAGGTGCTACATATGCTGATCGTGACGGTTTGGTGCGCTTTCTTACCTTTTTATCAAGTTACTTGGTATGCAGGCCACCATAGGAACTACAAACGAGAGGAGGGCGGGGCTTACATTCACTTCCTGGAATGTCAAGGGTTTAAACAAACCAATTAAGAGGGGCAAGGTCCTAGCCCACTTGAAAGCACTCTCGTCTGATATTATATTTTTGCAAGAAACCCATCTGAAGAATAACTCTCATAGCAGACTTAAGTGTAGGTGGGTGGGGCAAGTGTATCACTAACTTCTCTGCCAAAACGAGAGGCACAGCGATTCTGGTACGGAAAGGAATTCCCTTTCAACATAAAACCACTATTGCGGATAAAGAGGGTCGGTATGTGATCGCAATAGGAGAAATCCACTCTACCTCAGTAACTCTACTAAATATCTATGGGCCAAACATTGACAACCCCTCTTTTTTCAAAAGAGTCCTTGCCCTGATTCCAGATATCTCTCATACTAACCTGGTCATTGGAGGGGACCTTAACTGTGTGCTAGACCAATATCTGGATAGATCCTCTACCCGGCGAACCCCTACCTCCTATTCAAGCGAATTCTTGAATACCTACATAAAAAATTCGAACTTATTTGATATATGGAGGATCGCTAACCCTACGGGTAGGGAATACTCCTTTTACTCTCATGTTCACAAGGTTTACACTCGAATTGACTACTTTTTGTTGGATGCTAGACTACTCCCCTATACCTGTAATGTGAGGTATCATGATATTATAATCTCGGACCACAGTCCACTCACCTTCTCCCTGAGATTGGGTGACATTGTACCAAACGAGAGGGTTTAGAGGTTGAATCCTCAGCTCCTCACAGAACCAACATTCTGTGAATATCTTAAAGACCAAATTACATTTTTCTTTGATACCAACGACAACACAGAGACCTCCCCAGCATTATTGTGGGAAACACTGAAGGCTTATCTGAGAGGCTGTATCATCTCCTTTCAGGCTGCCAGGAGTAGGCAAAACAGAGGAAAACTGGAAGAACTGGAGGGACAAATTCACTTACTGGATAGGGAGAATGCTAGCCACCCATCTATGGAGAAACATAAAAAAAATTACCTCTTTAAAATTTGAATATAATCAGATTCTCTCAGCTAAAATTGCTAAATCTTTTCTCTATGCCAAGCAAAAATATTTTGAGTTTGGTGACAAACCACACAAATTACTCGCCAGACAACTTTGAAAAAATGTGAGTGACCGAATGATTCACAGGGTTAAATCTGCATCTGGGGAATTACTCTCTTCCCCCAAAGACATCAATGACAGATAACGGCAGTTTTATGAGACTCTATATACATCTAAAGCGGATCCTAACCCCTTAATTATGCAAACATTTTTGGAGGACTGTAATCTTCCTGCCCTGAACCAGGAAGATTCTAACTTCCTGAATAAGGAAATATCTCGATGAAATTCGAGAAACAATTAAATCTCTAAAGAGTGGCAAGACCCCGGGGCCCAGATGGATACCCTGGTGAATTCTATAAAACATTCAGCAACATGCTCTCTCCCTACCTGCACAAAATGTTGGTTCAGGCCAATGAGGATGGAGCTCTCCCTTCTACTTTGGACGAAGCGTTCATTACAGTTATACATAAGAAGGGTAAAGATCCAGAAGAGGTAGGGTCATACAGACCAATATCTCTCCTTAATACAGACCAAAAGATTTGAGCAAAAACTCTGGCTAACAGGCTTAGCACTTTAATTGGCAAATTGGTCTATTCGGATCAGACCGGCTTTATCCCTAACAGAAACTCATTCTTCAATCTCAGGCGCCTCTTCAATATTATGTATTCTCAGAGGTTACCCAATGTGGACCTTGCCGTCATATCTCTTGATGCAGAAAAGGCCTTTGACCAAGTTGAGTGGCCCTATCTATTCAAGGTCCTACAGAAATGTAATATTGGAGATAGGTTCATAAATTGGATCCAGCTTTTATATAGGAACCCCTGTGCCAGAATACTCACTAACCAATCATTGTCGCCCCGATTTAACCTCAACAGGGGGACAAGGCAGGGTTGTGCGCTGTCGCCTATGCTCTTCGCCCTAATTATCGAACCGCTCGCTCAGACGATTAGATCTCATGCAGCAATACACGGCTATAATACTAAAGATACTCTAAATAAGATCTCCCTATACGCAGATGACATCCTCCTCTATGTAACAGAACCCCAGGCTAGTATCCCAGCTATTCTTGATGTGATCAATTTGTTTGGTACCTTCTCGGGATACAGAATAAATTGGAACAAGAGTGAATTAATGCCCATACGGTCGCAAAATACCTCCTGGCTAGAACATCTCCCATTTAAGTTATCTTCAGAAAAATTTACCTACCTAGGAATTGTAGTTACTAAACAATACTCCTTACTATTTCAAGAGAATTTCCCCTCTCTGATACAAAAACTCAAAGCAAACATACTATTTTGGAGAACTCTCCCAATTTCTTTGCTCGGAAGAATTAATGCCATTAAAATGGTCTTCCTCCCACAACTGCTCTACCTATATCAGAACATCCCAGTATTCATACCTAAATCCTTTCATAAACAACTGGACTCAATTATCAATCCTTTCATCTGGGATTATAAAACACACAGGATAGGTAAAAAACACCTCTGTAAACCCAAGATGGAAGGAGGATTGTCTCTCCCAAATTTTATATTTTATTACTGGGCCGCTAACCTCCGCGTTGTTACGTTTCTGTTGGATGACGTACTCCCGGCATCCAGCTGGCTTAGTATGGAGCGTGAGGAGTGTCACCCCTTCTCTATTGGCGCTGTGATTTTGTCGCCTGTCAATCTGGAGATGTCACTTTATTGTAACAATCCTATTATACATAGCACAGTCCGAATCTGGAAGCAAATTAAAGTCCACTTTGAGCTTAGACCAATGTCATTCATGCTCCCTGTCGCCAGGAATCCCTCCTTTGCCCCTTCTAACCTTGATAACACCTTTGAGCGATGGGGAGAGTTGGGGATAAGTACCATAGGGGATTTATACATAGAAGGGACCTTTGCTTCCTTTGAGTTGCTGAGGGAAACTTATAATCTTCCCAGAAGTAATTTTTTCAGATACCTACAAATTAGAGACTACGTTAGAAAACACCTCCCAACATTTGGGAATGCTAAACTGTCCATGTTTGACGGATGCATAAAAATATGCCCCACCTCAGATAAACTGATATCGCGTCTATATGATGCTTTTCAATCTGTTAGCACACCTTCTACTGATGCCATCAAGGCAAAATGGGAGGAAGAACTAGGGACTGACATCTCGGTGGCAGACTGGGAAGAGAGCTTGGAGTATATCCACACATGCTCCATTACTTCCAGACATCGTCTCATACAATTCAAGGTATTACACAGATTACACTATTCCAAAACTAAACTGCATAGGATATTTCCTGACACATCCCCTACATGTGATAAATGTCAGGCTACGCAGGGTACACTACTCCACTGCTTTGCCCTATGCTCTAGCTTGCGTGGTTATTGGTGTGGAATTTTTGGGATCCTCTCTGAAGTTTTGGAGACTTCAATAGATCCAGACCCGCTTCTGATAATCCTGGGAGTATCTGAGTCCCTAAACGGATTAACCAACCCCCAAAAACAACTAATCTCGTACGGTCTCATCTCGGCAAAAAAACTCATCTTGTTGTTTTGGAAAAGGAGGGAAGCGCCCTCTACCAAATTATGGCTCAGTGAATTGGCAAACACTGTACACTTAGAAAGAATTCGATATATTCTGAACAATAAATTATCAACATTTGATCAAATCTGGCAGCCTTTCCTTTCCTACTTGGACGAGTCGGCGCTGTGAATTTGTACTTTTTAACGCACTCTCAATTGTAATATTTGAATCTACCTTTGGGCAGCATGTGCTGGCCCTGCCACCCGAGCAGTTGGGAGGGGGGGGGGGTATCTTCCCTCTTTCTTTCTACGTGTCCTTGTTTTGTATGTCGTGTTTTGTATTATTTGTTCTGCACCCAGGACTCTGGGTCTTGTTGTTCCTGTATGCTCTTTTATGTTTAGATAAGAATTGTATACCTGTCTTGTATACCTATACAGCATTCTTGTGTGTGTTTAATCAAAAATATAAATAAAAAAAAGCGCAGAGAGCATCATGAAGAACAAGGAACACACCAGGCAGGTCCGAGATACTGTTGTGAAGAAGTTTAAAGCCGGATTTGGATAGAAAAAGATTTCCCAAGCTTTAAACATCCCAAGGAGCACTGTGCAAGCGATAATATTGAAATGGAAGGAGTATCAGACCACTGCAAATCTACCAAGACCTGGCCGTCCCTCTAAACTTTCAGCTCATACAAGGAGAAGACTGATCAGAGATGCAGCCAAGAGGCCCATGATCACTCTGGATGAACTCCAGAGATCTACAGCTGAGGTGGGAGACTCTGTCCATAGGACAACAATCAGTCGTATATTGCACAAATCTGGCCTTTATGGAAGAGTGGCAAGAAGAAAGCCATTTCTTAAAGATATCCATAAAAAGTGTTGTTTAAAGTTTGCCACAAGCCACCTGGGAGACACACCAAACATGTGGATGAAGGTGCTCTGGTCAAATGAAACCAAAATTGAACTTTTTACCAACAATGCAAAACGTTATGTTTGGCGTAAAAGCAACACAGCTCATCACCCTGAACACACCATCCCCACTGTCAAACATGGTGGTGGCAGCATCATGGTTTGGGCCTGATTTTCTTCAGCAGGGACAGGGAAGATGGTTAAAATTGATGGGAAGATGGATGGAGCCAAATACAGGACCATTCTGGAAGAAAACCTGATGGAGTCTGCAAAAGACCTGAGACTGGGACGGAGATTTGTCTTCCAACAAGACAATGATCCAAAACATAAAGCAAAATCTACAATGGAATGGTTCAAAAATAAACATATCCAGGTGTTAGAATGGCCAAGTCAAAGTCCAGACCTGAATCCAATCGACAATCTGTGGAAAGAACTGAAAACTGCTGTTCACAAATGCTCTCCATCCAACCTCACTGCGCTCGAGCTGTTTTGCAAGGAGGAATGGGGAACAATTTCAGTCTCTCGATGTGCAAAACTGATAGAGACATACCCCAAGCGACTTACAGCTGTAATCGCAGCAAAAGGTGGTGCTACAAAGTATTAACTTAAGGGGGCTGAATAATTTTGCACGCCCAATTTCAGTTTTTGATTTGTTAAAAAAGTTTGAAATATCCAATAAATGTCGTCCCACTTCATGATTGTGTCCCACTTGTTGTTGATTCTTCACAAAAAAATACAGTTTTATATCTTTATGTTTCAAGCCTGAAATGTGGCAAAAGGTCGCAAAGTTCAAGGGGGCCGAATACTTTCGCAAGGCACTGTATGTATATACTGTACTCAATACCATCTACTGTATCTTGCCTAAGCTGCTCTGTACCATCACTCATTCATATATCTTTATGTACATATTCTTTATCCCCTTACACTGTGTATAAGACAGTAGTTTTTTTTGGAATTGTTAGTGAGATTACTTGTTGGATTATTACTGCATTGTCGGAACTAGAAGCACAAGCATTTCGCTACACTCGCATTAACATCTGCTAACCATGTGTATGTGACAAATAAAATTTGATTTGATTCGATTTGATTTACTGGTACCCCCTGTATATAGTCTCGCTATTGTTATTTTACTGCTGCTCCTTAATTACTTGTTCCATTTATTTCTTATTCTTATTCATATTTTTTTAAACTGCATTGTTGTTTAGGGGCTTGTAAGTAAGCATTTCACTGTAAAGTCTACAGCTGTTTTATTCGGTGCATGTGACAAATACAATTTGATTTGATACTTGCGAGCTAACTAATAACATTTTCGTGCACATTTCAAATTTCATAAAAACTGACTCTACAACCACAAAACATCTTAACTAGATGTAGAAGTAGGTAGTGAAGACTTGCTCATGAAAAAATCAAATCAAATCTATTTGTCACATACACATGGTTAGCAGATGTAAATGTGAGTGTAGCGAAATGCTTGTGCTTCTAATTCCGACAATGCAGTAGTAATCTAACCTAACAATTCCAAAACTACTACCTTATACACACAAGTGTAAAGGGATAAAGAATATGTACATACATATATGAATGAGTGATGGTACAGAACGGCATAGGCAAGATGCAGTAGATGGTATCGAGTACAGTATATACATATGAGATGAGTAATGTAGGGTATGTAAACAAAGTGGCATAGTTTAAAGTGGCTAGTGATACATGTATTACATAAAGATGCAGTAGATGATATAGAGTACAGTATATACATATACATATGAGATGAATAATTTAGAGTATGTAAACATTATATTAAGTAGCATTGTTTAAAGTGGCTAGTGATATATTTTACATCAATTTCCATCAATTCCCATTATTAAAGTGGCTGGAGTTGAGTCAGTGTGTTGGCAGCAGCCACTCAATGTTAGTGGTGGCTGTTGAACAGTCTGATGGCCTTGAGATAGAAGCTGTTTTTCAGTCTCTTGGTCCCTGCTTTGATGCACCTGTACTGACCTCGCCTTCTGGATGATAGCGGGGTGAACAGGCAGTGGCTCAGGTGGTTGTTGTCCTTGATGATCTTTATGGCCTTCCTGTGACATCGGGTGGTGTAGGTGTCCTGGAGGGCAGGTAATTTGCCCCCGGTGATGCGTTGTGCAGACCTCACTACCCTCTGGAGAGCCTTACGGTTGTGGGCGGAGCAGTTGCTGTACCAGGCGGTGATACAGCCCGACAGGATGCTCTCGATTGTGCATCTGTAGAAGATTGTGAGTGCTTTTGGTGACAAGCCGACAGGCCGTCTCGTCATTATTGGTAATCAAGCCTACCACTGTAGTGTCGTCAGCAAACTTGATGATTGATTTGGAGGCGTGCATGGCCACACAGTCGTGGGTAAACAGGGAGTACAGGAGAGGGCTCAGAACGCACCCTTGTGGGGCCCCAGTGTTGAGGATCAGCGGGGTGGAGATGTTGTTACCTACCCTCACCACCTGGGGATGGCCCGTCAGGAAGTCCAGTACCCAGTTGCACAGGGCGGCGTCGAGACCCAGGGTCTCGAGCTTGATGACGAGTTTGGAGGGTACTATGGTGTTAAATGCTGAGCTGTAGTCGATGAACAGCATTCTCACATAGGTATTCCTCTTGTCCAGATGAGTTAGGACAGTGTGCAGTGTGGTTGAGATTGCATCGTCTGTGGACCTATTTGGGCGGTAAGCAAATTGGAGTGGGTCTAGGGTGTCAGGTAGGGTGGAGGTGATATGGTCCTTGACTAGTCTCTCAAAGCACTTCATGATGACGGAAGTGAGTGCTACGGGGCGGTAGTCGTTTAGCTCAGTTACCTTCGCTTTCTTGGGAACAGGAACAATTGTGGCCCTCTTCAAGCATGTGGGAACAGCAGACTGGGATAAGGATTGATTGAATATGTCTGTAAACACACCAGCCAGCTGGTCTGCGCATGCTCTGAGGGCGCGGCTGGGGATGCAGTCTGGGCCTGCAGCCTTGCGAGGGTTAACACGTTTAAATGTTTTACTCACATCGGCTGCAGTGAAGGAGAGTCCGCATGTTTTGGTGGCACTGTATTGTCCTCAAAGCGGGCAAAAAAGTTATTTAGTCTGCGTGGAAGCAAGACATCCTGGTCAGTGACGGGGCTGGTTTTCTTTTTGTAATCCGTGATTGACTGTAGACCCTGCCACATACCTCTTGTGTCTGAGCCGTTGAATTGCAATTCTACTTTGTCTCTATCCTGATGCTTAGCTTGTTTGATTGCCTTGCGGAGGGAATACCTACACTGTTTGTATTCGGTCATGTTTCCGGTCACCTTGCTCTGGTTAAAAGCAGTGGTTTGCGCTTTCAGTTTCATGCGAATGCTGCCATCAATCCACAGTTTCTGGTTTGGTAATGTTTTAATCGTTGCTATGGGAACGACATCTTCAATGCACGTTCTAATGAACTCGCTCACCGAATCAGCGTATTCGTCAATGTTGTTGTTGGACGCAGTGCGGAACATATCCCAGTCCACGTGATGGAAGCAGTCTTGGAGCGTGGAATCAGATTGGTCGGACCAGCGTTGAACAGACCTGAGTGCGGGAGCTTCTTGTTTTAGCTTCTGTCTGTAGGCAGGGAGCAACAAAATGGAGTCGTGGTCAGCTTTTCCGAAAGGAGGGCGGGGGAAGGCCTTATATGCGTCGCGGAAGTTAGAATAGCAATGATCCAAGGTTTTACCAGCCCTGGTTGCGCAATCGATATGCTGATACAATTTAGGGAGTCTTGTTTTCAGATTAGCCTTGTTAAAATCCCCAGCTACAATGAATGCAGCCTTAGGATATGTGGTTTCCAGTTTGCAAAGAGTCAAATAAAGTTTGTTCAGAGCCATCGATGTGTTTGCTTGGGGGGGAATATATACGGCTGTGATTATAATCGAAGAGAATTCCCTTGGTAGATAATGCGGTCGACATTTGATTGTGAGGAATTCTAAATCAGGTGAGTTCCTGTATGTTGTTGTGACCACACCACGTCTCGTTAACCATAAGGCATACGCCCCCGCCCCTCTTCTTACCAGAAAGATGTTTGTATCTGTCGGCGCGATGCGTGAAGAAACCAGCTGGCTGCACCGATTCCGTTAGAGTCTCTCGAGTGAGCCATGTTTCCGTGAAGCAAAGAACGTTACAGTCTCTGATGTCCCTCTGGAATGCTACCCTTGCTCGGATTTCATCAACCTTGTTGTCAAGAGACTGGACATTGGCGAGAAGTATGCTAGGGAGTGGTGCGCGATGTGCCCGTCTCCGGAGCCTGACCAGAAGACCGCTTCGTTTCCCTCTTTTACAACGTCTTTGTTTTGGGTCGCAGGCTGGGATCGCTTCGGGAAAGTCATATTCCAGGTCGTACTGATGGTGAGTTGATGTTTTTCTTATATTCAGTAGTTCTTCCCGACTGTATGTAATGAAACTTAAGATTGCCTGGGTACCAATGTAAGAAATAACATGTAAAAAAACAAAAAACTGCATAGTTTCCTAGGAACGCAAAGCGAGGCGGCCATCTCTGTCGGCCCCATCAATATTAGCTACAGGTTTATAATTTTGGGTCAGATTAACTGACTCTTTTGAGGATGAAAGGGGGCTCAGTGGACGAAGTCACATTGGTAAATTTTTTGAATGTGAGGACAGTATATTGTAGCCAAATTTCTTTTTAGCTATTTCATGAGTGTTTGCGAGTTATCAGACAGAACAGTGCAGACAGCTATCGCGGTATCTGACGTGAGACAATGATTGATACCCTTCATTCCACACCCCAAAGACAAAAAGCAAGTGAGTTAACTTTCCCTGTCATTTACCATATGTTCCAATGAGCAGCTCCAAAATGTTTCGATGGCCATGCAATGCTGCAATATGCAGGGGTGTATAGCCCTGCAAAACAAAAAGGGCAAAATCATGCAAATGTGTCTATACTGTATGTTCCCCACCAAAAACATTGGGGGAAAATGCAAATGGGATAACATAGCTATTTGAACATAACCTCTGATGTCTACTGTGTGCAGGGTTCAACAATGGAAAAATGTACAAGGCGTTTTAATACCTACCCCCTACAGTTTCCCATGGCCCCAACACAGCCAATGAATACATGAAAGGAGAGAATATACAAATTACCAGAGGTTATGGCAACAAAACCTAATGACCAAATACATAATTAGCTAGTAATTCCCCAAAAATTGCCATAGTTGTGAGTTTGGCACGGTAATACATTCCGACAGTGTTTAGGGGAAAGAACATTATGTGGCTTGATTTATTAGTAGACACTGTGTGTGTGTGCGTGTGTGTGTGTGTGTGTGTGTGTGACTACTGTAATGCATTCGCAAAGCGGTATCTTCACAGGAACCATTATGATGCAACATTACATCTAACCTGGCTGCCAGCCTCCAAATAGTGTATACAGACAACAACATACAGTACCTATTTTACCAGATCACTTCCTGTGCATGATACACTTAGATGAAAGAGGAGATACTCACATGCTGAAAGAAAATAAAAGCAGGAGTAATGTTATTACCTGTACAGTAAGACAATATTTTGTAACAGACCATTCCAATTTCTGATACAGAAGAATGGGAAAAACTCCCCAAATGCAGCTGTGCCAAACAGGAGTCAATCCACAAAACAATAACCTGTTCCGGGGCTGCCATTGAAAATGAGCCGGCTTGCTATTTTACTGAAATGTTGATTAATGTGCACTGTCGTAAAAATAAAAATGAACTCAAACTCAAAGTCCCTTTTGAGTAGTGAAACAACTTTTTTATTTAACTTAGTTTTAAGATTTTGTCATGAACAACATATGTTCAACTTAATAAAAAACATATTTTCCCATGCCTATTAATTACTGAATAAAATAACAGGGTTGACAAGTTCATCTTAAAATCAGCCATGTCTTGTGACAGGCGGAATGGAAGCTTGTTGTGTGCAACACAACAGGAATTAAATGCATGCTTCACAAAAAATATTGAAATGGTTGATTTCTAGCCTGTCTATATATGGGTAACATGGTTGACATGTTATGCTCGACCCACTCAGTTTTCCACCACAAAACACTAGCAAATTGCCAAAAAAGAATAGAATCAGCTCATCTGATTTTACACTGTTATTTGACTATTAGCTGTTCAATGTTTCTTTTGAAAATAAAATCTCTCTTAAAAATAGAGTTCGGTTCACATAACAGGGTTGACCTTAAAATGAGGGCCATCATTATTATTATTTTATTTATTTATTAATATTAACATGAACTAAATAATAATCTTCAGAAATGACTGTCACAGCAACAAAATAACTAGGGCTTTACAATTATATTGAAAACTTTCAGAAATGTTGGGAACAAGTGGGTTAAAATCTTCCTAGAAGTCACAGAAGGACATTTCAAAATGCACATTTTGGCACTTTAGCAAGCCTTTATTCATATAGAAAATCAGATTTATTGAATTCTCCATGTGGTCTGTATTAATGGGCACTTCATTTAATATAACAGGCTTTTAAAAATAAATATTTGTGCACAATGTCTACTTAAAATATCAAAGGGACGCAAAAGGAACTCACTTCGTGGACCGACCCACGGTGTACCTTTTTTAAATCTTTATTTAACTAGGCAAGTCAGTTAAGAACAAATTCTTATTTTCAATGACGGCCTAGGAACAACGGGTTAACTGCCTTGTTCAGGGGCAGAACGACAGATTTTTACCTTGTCAGCTCAGGATTCGATCTTGTAACCTTTCGGTTACTAGTCCAACGCTCTAAACACTAGGCTAATACTCACAGATTTAGTGTTGACGTCAGCCCCTGCATTGGCCATCATGGTAGCCATGTCCTCTTTGCCATGTTTGGCTGCCCAGTGTAGAGCTGTCTGTGGCCAAAACAAGGAGGGAAATGTAAGCCATTTACAAAATACAGACGAATTCCCTATACTGTACATAACAAAAGCACTTTACTACAACACTGACACAGGAGTTGCCATTTTATTTTTAAGTATACACAAATATTTGTATTTGCATATACACAAATACTTGTAGATACATGTACATTCCCAGTGGTGGTTATTTAGTAGATAGTAATTAGCATAGCGTCATTACTCCTCTAACAAGGAGTTTAAACAGAGTGAATCATATCAGGTTGAGAGCTCTGATAGGCTGGCTGAGGCAGTGGCCCAGCTGTGCACAGGAGGAGTAGAGATGGAGGGAAAGGTGGTGGGATGGTTTCCTGCCATCTGACTGAGCCTAATTACAAAACAACACTGCACTGTGCGCACAACAGGGGTGCCCAGCCGCCTGTCACGGGGGGGAAGATTGATGGTGTTGGTGTGACCCACAGAGGGGAGACCCACCCAAGCAACGCACCACTGTCAGCACGCAGCCGTCAGAAGAACAGCACTGGGGCCCCTCCGTGCTGTGGGCCTACCACACACGCTCAGAGACAACACGCACACACATACATACTCAAAGACACACACACAAACTCTCACATACACAGACAGACATGCACACACACACACAAAACAACACATGCACACACATGAAAACTCCCATTCACACCACATCCACCTGTCTGACAGTGCTGCTGTTGTGATCAACTGTGTTACTCTTGTCAATGGGTCTCTGAGCACTGAGCACTTCAGGCTGTGTAATAACAAGCTATTTGGCAGGTGAAAACATGGGCTGCTACAGATGTCAGCCTGTTAACTACAACCTGTGTGTCTGAGTCTGACTCCAGACATGGAACAGGGAAAACAAAAGTAGGTTTCCTATATCAATCAAAATATGTCAATCAATCATCTCCTTTAGTTTGTTAGAAAGTATGAGCTTACAATCTGTGATGATTATTCATGCTTGTTTATGGCCATAATGGTTATTCTTTGTCTCCTGCATTGTGCACTATATACCACAACCTCAGTGAACTATACAAAACCTCAATATCAGATATCATAGAAGCATGGGGGAAGATATACCTCTAGATGTAAAAAAAACAGTCTGGGAGACAGATTGTGATAGATGAACTCTGGCTCTGAGTATCTCTATCTCTGTTGTCTGTCCTGTCACACGCTGAAGACGGATTGGTCGGATGGGTCGTTTGAGTGGCTGCTCGGCGGGTCCCCTAGTGGGCAGGAGTGACGGATGAAGTCGGACAGGATGTGGCCTCAACCCCTCCACGTGCCTCTCGTTCCTGTCCTAGCTCGGTGGGGCACCCCCCGCATGCCTGCCTGCTTGACTGATGACCAACTTTGTGTGTGTGTGTGTGTGTGTGTGTGTGTGTGTGTGTGTGTGTGTCATACACCCATTGTGGAGGTAAGTAAGTAGTGGCCAAAGGGCCAAGGGTTGGTCAACTGGAGACACATCTGACAAAATGACCTATGGCCTGTGTGACACCTTGCTGTTCATAGTAAGACCACTGAGGAGGGATTGGAGAATGATATACTTACAAACTACAGGACAGGGTAAAAGGAAGTACATCCCAGTCCAACATGGCAGGAGGGGGGAGCCCATGTCACATGTTGATGAAGAAAAAGAGAGAGATGGAGATGATGAAGGAATATGATACAGGTGTAGGATCTTAATTTGACATACAGTGAGCCCCAAAATAATTGGGACAGTGACAATTTTTGTTTTGGCTCTGTACTCCAGCACATTGGTTTGAAATTATACAATGATTATTAGGTTAAAGTGCAGACGGTCAGATTTAATTTGATGGTATTTTCATCATTTGTGGGTTAACCGTTTAGAAATTACTTTTGTACATAGTCCCCCCCATTTTAGGGTACCAAAGGTATTGGAGAAAATGCACTTAAAAAGTTAAATATTTGGTCCTATATTCAGAACACACAGTGTTGAATCAAGTTGAATGCATCAAGTTGAATGTTGGATGCATTTGCTGTTTGTCTTGGTTGTGTTTCAGATTATTTTGTGCCAAATAGAAATTCATGGTAAATAATGTATTTTATCATTGCTAGTGTACCAATACTTCGGAGGCTATTAGCTAGCTAAAAGTAGGTAACATGAAAAGTGCAATACAGTCAAATCAAAATCTAATTTTATTGCTCCATATTTGTACACATATTTTTCTGATGTTATTGCAGCTGCAGCAAAACACTTATGTTTCTGTTAATATTACCATGTGTTAGTGTGGGTTTTCAGTGAAGTTATGTAAATCACAAAGCTCATCTGCATTTCCTGTGGTGCTAGAAAATTCTCACCAACAGAAGAGTGATCAAATGAAGATCCTACATCTATATGTTAGATGTGGTTAAAATTTGTTGGTCTTTGAATAAGCAAGTCTTAGTTAATAACGGTTGAGGGGGAGAGTAAGGCTACACAATGCATCTGCTATTGTGAAAGTCAAAGTTTATGAATGGTCTAATCTTTGTAGGTCACAGAGTCAGTTACAACCTCAGACCAAGGAACAAATGGCACCCAGACCTCCTCAAACTCAGGCCCTAGGTACGGGTGACTTCACCGCCGAAGGGTGGGCATCAAAGCCGTCCGAGGGAGATTAAGCATCTTCCCGAGGACACAACCAAAATTGTTCTTCAATTAATCCAAGCCTGCTCTATAACTTTTAGCTTATCTTTAAGTGGTTGAAGTCTTTGTGGAGCATTAAGAGTCTCTCTCTAATCCCCCCCTCCCATCTCCCTGCACTTCAATGGCGACCCTTGAATATTTTCCGGGTGGGTGTGGTGATGGCAGGGGCTTAGGGTTAGGTCTTAGAAGGTGGTCTGAAACAGGACAGTGTGAGAACCCCAACAGAGGGGAGGGACAACAAACATAAACCCAAATCTCTTGAGCGCACAGGGAGACCAATAAAGGGATTTGGGTTGTCGGGTGGGGGGTTCAGGAGTTAAAAAGCTATCTTTCATAATCCTTTTGATAGTGGCACCGCAGGAAATGCATGATCTGATGTTTTTACATCACAGGGTTTTTAAAATACAATTAAGTAAAACAAAAACTATGGAATGTTGACTATTTGCAATTAGTACATATGGAATTGGGAGTTAGGAGCATGTTTGACACTGCTTTTTACCTGTTGATAATGATGAGCAACGAAAATATGAGCAATCATGACCAAATGTTAATACACCTAATATAGGCTATTGTTGTTAGGCACTTTTAAAACTTCTTAGGGCTGCAATCCTGTTAACCTCTAGTGACACCCCATCCCGGATCCGGGAGCGTAATCATCGACTGAGACTAATTAGTATAACGCAACGGACATAAATACTACTAGAAAATATTCCTATTCATGAAAATCACAAGTGAAATATATTGAGACACAGTTTAGCCTTTTGTTAATCACTCTGTCATCTCAGATTTTCAAAATATGCTTTACAGCCAAAGCAAGACAAGCATTTGTGTAAGTTTATTGATAGTCTAGCATAGCATTATGTCCAGCTAGCAGCAGGTAACTTGGTCACAAAAATCAGAAAAGCAATCAAATTAAATTGTTTACCTTTGATGAGCTTCAGATGTTTTCACTCACGAGACTCCCAGTTAGATAGCCAATGTTCCTTTTTTCCAAAAATATTATTTTTGTAGGCGAAATAGCTCCGTTTGTTCTTCACGTTTGGCTGAGAAATCGACCGGAAATTTCGGTCACGACAACGCTGAAAAATATTCCAAATTAGCTCCATAATATTGACAGAAACATGTTGTTTATAATCAATCCTCAAGGTGTTTTTCAAATATCTATTCAATAATATATCCCCCGTGACAATTGGTTTTTCAGTAGGACCGATTGGAAAAATGGCTACCTCTGTATTTTACGCGAGAATCACTCAGAGCCATCAGGTGACCACTTACACAATGTAGCCGCTTATGGGTATTCTTCAACATAAAGGCGTAAAACTACATCACAATGCTGTAGACACCTTGGGGAATACGTAGAAAAAGTAATCTGGTTGATAGCCCATTCACTGCTCAATAGGGACGCATTGGAACACAGACCTTTCAAAACATGAGGCACTTCCGGATAGGATTTTTCTCAGGCTTGCAATATCTGCAATATCAGATCTCACAGGCAATGATTTTACAGTTTTGGAAACTTTAGAGTGTTTTCTATCCTAAGCTGTCAATTATATGCATATTCTAGCATCTTGTCCTGACAAAATATCTCGTTTACTTTGGGAACGTTATTTTTCCAAAAATTAAAATACTGCCCCCTAGTCACAAGAGGTTTTAACGGGATTGATATGACAACAGCCAGTGAAAATGCAGGGCGCCAAATTCAAAACAGAAATCTCATCATTAAGATTCCTCAAACATACATGTATTTTATCCCGTTTTAAAGGTAATCTTGTTGTTAATCCCACCATAGTGTCTGATTTCCAAAATGCTTTACAACAAAAGCTCCACAAACGATTATGTTAGGTGACCACCAAATCACAGAAAAATACAGCCATTTTTCCAGCCAAAGAGAGGAGTCACAAAAAGCACAAATAGAGAAAATGAATCACTAACCTTTGATGATCTTCATCAGATGACACTCATAGCACTTCATGTTACATAATACATGTATGTTTTGTTTGATAAAGTTCATATTTATATCAAAAAATCTCAGTATACATTGGCACGTTATGTTCACTAGTTCCAAAAACATCCGGTGATATTTTTTATATATTTTTTACCTTTATTTAACTAGGCAAGTCAGTTAAGAACAAATTCTTATTTTCAATGACGGCCTAGGAACAGTGGGTTAACTGCCTGTTCAGGGGCAGAACGACAGATTTGAACTAACCACTAGGCTACCCTGCCGCCCCAGAGAGCCACATCATTTGACAGAAACTCTCATTATAAATGTCGATAAATACAATTGCTAGACATGGAAATATAGATATACCTCTCCTTAATGCAACTGCTGTGTCAGATTTTTTTTTTTTTACTTTACGGACAAAGCAAACCATGCAATAATCTGAGACGGCACTCAGAAAATAAATAAAATTATCCGCCATGTTGGAGTCAACAGAAATCACATTATAAATATTTGCTTACCTTTGACGATCTTCATCAGAATGCACTCCCAGGAATCCTACTTCCACATTAAATGCTTGATTTGTTCGATAATGTCCATTATTTATGTCCAAGTAGCTACTTTTGTTAGCGCGTTTAGTACACAAATCCAAACGCTCATCCAGGTCCATTCGAAAGTCGGACGAAAACTTCAAAAAGTTATATTACAGGTCGAAGAAACTTGTCAAACTAAGTATAGAATCAATCTTTAGGATGTTATACTGATAACAATTTCAAACAGGTGCCATTAATACAAGTAACGAGTGGAGGACAGAGGAGCCTCTTAAAGAAGTTACAGGTCTGTGAGAGCCAGAAATCTTGCTTGTTTGTAGGTGACCAAATACTTATTTTCCACCATAAATTTGCAAATAAATTCATAAAAAATCCTACAATGTGATTTTCTGGATTTTTGTTTCTCATTTTGTCTGTCATAGTTGAAGTGTACCTATGATGAAAATTACAGGCCTCTCTCATCTTTTTAAGTGGGAGAACTTGCACAATTGGTGGCTGACTAAATACTTTTTTGCCCCACTGTATTAGCAACTGGGACTGAGGAACAGTCCATTTACTCTGAGCACCTTTCATCCAAGCTACTCAATACTGACCCTGCAGCCATAAGAAGTTTAAGTGGTCAAGAATTTAGAGACAGAACATATAAAGACTGCCCATACAGTGGGATATCAATAGTCAGACTACTTACCCCCTGAGAGAGACAGTCATGGTCACAGGCAGGCAAAACATAGCAGATTCCAACCAGAAAAGAAACAATATTAGTCAAACTAACTACATAGTTCATGCAGGTCATAACATACACTCTTCTATGTAGACCGCTCATGCACATGAAGTATACATATTTATTATATTCAAAAGCTTGGAGAAAGTATACTCACCGAGGTGAAGTCCTTTAAAAGCCAAATGAAGGAAAGAAGGAAAAAACTCAATATCAGTGTGGTGCTCTGAGTTAAACATCTTAGAATACTTTTAACTGACTCCCATTAAAACATGGCTACTTATTCATCCACAACATTTATATTGCAATGGCATACAGAATGATGAGGGTGACTTATAACATATTTTTAAGGGCAACGTTGGGGTGGGCCATGTGGTGGGGTTACCTTCTTGTTGGCCAGGGAGGGCTCCTGTTGTAGCAGCTGGGCGAGGTCAGAGAGACAGCCACATGCAGCAGAGTAGATCCATTCCTTTTCCACAGGGTCCAGCTGTAGGACAGGGAGTGGATGAGCTAAGTAAATGGCCAGCACAGATATCACAGTACGGTATACATTAACGTGTAGTATGAATATATGATTGTATACATTTACATTTTAGTAATTTAGCAGACGCACATATCCAAAGCGATTTACAGGAGCAATTAGGGTTAAATGCCTTGCTTAAGGACACATCGGCAGATTTTTCAACTAGTCGGCTTGGGAATTTCGAAGCAGTGATGCTCTTAACCGCTGGGCTACCTGCCGCCTCTGTATATTAATGCTACCTGTAAATTAATGAGGAAACTCACAGCCACTGGGGTGGAGCCCATACTGCCCGTACACTCCTCTTCCTGATCTTCGGACTCTGACTGAGAGACATACACGAATGGTTTATTTCAATTTAATAAAGAAAGTATCAATGGCAGCTAATGCTGATTTTTTTTGGACACAATTCACAATAGTCATAAATACACAATAAAACAATCAATACAATAAAATCCACGACTTTAAAATACATATTTTCTGGAAAAACATCAGTGCCTGGTTAAGGTTCATACATTTAGGTCACATTTAGACAAAGGTGGCAGTCCATAGATCAATGGTTGAGCAGACTTATTATGAAGGGTACTGCACTATTTTGGTAGCGCTTACTTCAAGTAAATTATCATGGAATATGATGAGTATGTGTTCAGAGCCTAACTCACACTCATGTGTGCGCACACACACACACACACACACACACATAATTATTACAATCACACTGTTTGTATTTATCACCTTAAACTTCAGAGATCAAAAGGGATGAAGTGATGCAAAAAGAGTGAGACAGACATACAAACAGACAGGATGGCAAATGGAGCCACAGAGCAAACACAGTTTTTCACACCAAGGGTACAATGTAATAATAACTGTGAACACCCACCGTTTTACAGAGGGTCAAAAATGCTCAGAAAATAAAGCACAGAATTCTCGGTATGCACAAAAGAGTCATTCTGGCTGATTAATGTAGGGAGAAAATGTTCTTTATGTTTTGTTTGGTCAAGCTCTTGATTGCTAATTGTTCTCAGATCATACAGAGAGATGGTGTAAAACACACAACTCTTTCATGTCGCTGTCATACATGCCTTGTGTAACAAGAAAAGTCTATTTATTCAACCAATTCCACAATGGCACATGTCCACTTTTTTCTCTGCTGGAAAGAAAAATTACAAGGGAAAAAAATACACTATATATACCAAAGTATGTGGACACCTCTTCAAATTAGTGGATTCGGCTATTTCAGCAACTTCCGTTGGTGGCAGGTATATAAAATCGAGCACACAGTCATGCAATCTCCATAGACATACATTGGCAGTAGAATGGCCTTACTGAAGAGCTCAGTGACTTTCAATGTGGCACAGTCATAAGATGCCACCTTTCCAAGGTGCAACTGAAAGGTTGCAAGATCAAATCCCCGAGCTGACAAGGTAAAAATCGGTCGTTCCACCCCTGAACAAGGCAGTTAAACCACTGTTCCTAGGCCGTCATTGAAAATAAGAATTTGTTCTTAACTTCTTAACTGACTTGCCTAGTTAAATAAAGGTAAAATTAAAATAAAAAAATAAAAAGCTCACCGCCATTGGACTCATTGGAAACGCGTTTTCTGGAGTGATGAATCACGCTTCACCATTTGTCATTCCGACGCTACCTGCCCCGATGCATAGTGCCATCTGTAAAGTTTGGTGGAGGAGAAATAATGGTCTGGGGATGTTTTTTGTGGTTCGGATAGGCCCCTTAGTGCTATACATTCTGGACCATTCTGTGCTTCCAACTTTATTGCAACAGTTTGGGGAAGGCCCTTTCCTGTTTCAGCATGACAATACCCACTTGTACAAAGCGAGGTGCATACAGAAATTGTTAGACGAGATCGGTGTGGAAGAACTTGACTGGCCTGCAGAGAGCCCTGACCTCAACCCCATCAAACACCTTTGGGGTGAATTGGAATTCCTACTGCGAGCCAGGCCTAATAGCCCAACATCAGTGCCCAACCTCACTAAAGTGCTTGTGGCTGAATGGAGCAAGTCCCCGCAACAATGTTTCAACATCTATTGGAAAGCCTTCTAGGAAGAGTGGAGACTGTTATAGCAGCAAAAGGGGGGGACCAACTCCATATTAATGCCCACGATTTTGGAATAAGATGTTCGACGGGCAGGTGTCCACATACATTTAGTCATGTAGTCTATTTGTTGGACAGATTTTTTTTATCGTTGAGTTCTGAATAATTACAATAAGAGCTCTGAGCATTTTTCTTCTCTCTGTCATGTAATTCCATTCTCTTTGTCTAGGTTCAGAACGAGGGATTAGAACACTGTTCAGAACCAGGGATAAGAATAAAGTTAAGAACAAGGGATTAGAACACAGTTTAGAACCAGGGATTGGAACACCGTTTAGAACCAAGGATTAGAACAACGTTCAGAGCCAGAGATTAGAACACCAAGCTCTTCAAGAGCAAAGGAGAGTAGTATAAACAGAGTGCAAAGAGGAAGTTCAACCTGCCACAGTTTAACAGTATTTTTACACAGGGGAATATTTGCTGACAACTGGTTCTTTCCACAGACCTGTTAAAATCCAACACAGTGAAATATGATGAAGTAACATCAGGGGAAAATTCAATCTCAAAAGTATTTTCCTAATTCCTGGAGCTGCTCTCCTCACCTCCCACTGACATTTTGAGAGGGATGTGAGGAGAGCATTGGAAGACATCTTCTCCTCAGAACTTCTCTAACGCTCTCTCCGCTTCTCTCCAACTTTATGAGGAGACGAGGCAAGATGGGATGCAAGGAATTGAGGAAAATACTTTTGAGATTTACTCCTGGTGTCACTAGCCTCTCACCTTTGACCCTGAGTCTCTGTCTAGCTCATTCTCCCCTTTGCTGTGCACAAGGGGTTCCTCCGAAACAGACGGTGAGGGTTTTCTCTCAGTGTGCTGATCCTGGAGGCACAGCGACATAACATACAGAATGATGCCATTTCTCCATTCTCCATTTAATACGAACATTCTCAATTTACCCCTGGTTACTGTAGCTCTGCCAAAATTATAGCCACATTAGACTGCATGTGCAGTGCACAGGGTGTAAAATGTGTTCTGTTAACGGCCTGTTAACGGCTTGTTGAGGTGAGCAGCTACAATTCACACTTTATGCAGAAACTACTTGTGTTGTGCTGTTGACCTTTTCCTGTCTTCAACAACAGTGTGAGTAGATACCGTTTGAGCTTGAACGCTTTATACATACTTCTGTGGATATTGACACTATCGGCTTAACATACAGTACCAGCCAAGTTGGGACACACCTACTCATTCAAGGGTTTTTCTTATTTTTACTATTTTCTATATTGTAGAATAATAGTGAATACATCAAAACTATGAAATAACACATGGAATCATTTTACATTTTAATTCCAGGTTGTAAGGCAACAAAATAGGAAAAATGCCAAGTGGGGTGAATACTTCCGCAAGCCACTGTAACTCCACTGAACTTATCCTCTGCAGCAGAGGTAACTCTGGGTCTTCCTTTCTTGTGGCGGTCCTCATGAGCGCCAATTTCCTCATAGCGATTTATGGTTTTTGCGACTGCACTGTCATGTCTTAAAGTAATGATGGACTATCGTTTCTCTTTGCTTATTTGAGCTGTTCTTGCCAAAATATGGACTTGGTATTTTACCAAATATGGCTATCTTCTGTATACCACCCCTACCTTGTCACAACACAACTGATTGGCTCAAACACAGTAAAGAGGAAAGAAATTCAACAAATGTACTTTTAACAAGGCACACCTGTTAATTGAAATGCATTCCAGGTGACTACCTCATGAAGCTGGATGAGAGAATGCCATGAGTGTGCAAAGCTGTCATCAAGGCAAATGGTGGCTACTTTGAAGAATTTAAAATATGAAATATATTTTGATATGTTTAACACTTTTTTGGTTACTACATGATTCCATATGTGTTATTTCATAGTTTTGATGTCTTCACTATTATTATACAACATAGAAAACAGTCAAAATAAAGAAAAACCCTGTGTGTCCAAACCTTTTTACTGTTACTGAATAATCTCTTTAAATGCTAGGATTGTAGACACACTACTACTAAGATTGTTTTCCATGAACAATATGTAAAATCACTTCAGCCACATTATCATGAAAATGCTGAATATGGGTTTTATTGAGGTCAAATATCAATGTACAAATTACCCTTACATTTATCACAGGGGCGGACTGGGCTGGTCCATTTTTAGCCCAGTGGGCCTATCTAACTTGGGTTTTTAGCATCAAATGATCATTATCTGACTAATAAGAGGGGCCTCAAGGGGGGCATGAGGGAAGAAAATGTGTGGGTGCCTCAAGGGAAAGAATGGGCTGGTGTGTTAGAAATGCCAGTTGCCATTTCTGGTCCCAGTCCACCCCTGATTTATCAGGAAATACAATTGCAATTTTGCAGCTCAAACATAATGGGAATGACAACCCACATTTGGTTCTGAACCGCTATACCCTTTGAGTAAACGATACAGCCACTGGAACAAGTTGTTTGACTTTCTCATCATTAAACTCGTCTGTGCTTCAACTCTTATGCCCAGAATGAGGTCTGATTCCAGAATGAGAGAGCAGTCATACTTAACTCAAATCCATAGGAAATGGATGAGAATGATAGTAGTGGCAAGTCTTGTTTTCATACAGATTTATTCCTCTCTAATGCGGTCATGGCATTTATATTTTATCAAATGTGCAGACTTGAGCAGGCTAAAGGGCACACACAAGTATCAAGGACAGAGTCTAGTGAGCCAACATAGAGACTGACCTCTTGCATGTGCTCCTGCTCGGGTGCCTCTGTGACAGTAATGCTGGGGCCTCTTCCACACCACGTCACCCGGGAAGGCTTCCTCTCCTCTGCCCACTTGGCCGGTTCAGGCTGGAGGTCTGGTTCCATCTGGGCACTGGAGAGAGACGAGACCCCTGACCCATCCCACTGGGCTGAGGCCGATGGCCTGGCAGGGCTGGCCTGTCTGTCTGTCCCAGGCTCTGTCTCACTGTCCTGCTTCTGCTGCCGGTATCTCTTCTTCAGAACTAGGTACTTCTCACCCTGATAGGGACAGACAGCAGGCCGGCAGGAGATGAAGGTAAAGGCCTACTGTATATGAGATGTCAACTTTGACCTAAAAGTAATTATTGTAAGTTGCCCTTTCTAATTAATATGTAACTGAATGGTAATAACAACACTGTATATAACCAATAACACAACAAACTACATAGTAAACAGACAAAGCAAAGAAGCAAAGAAATACCATATATTTTTTTAGTTTCATACAATTTAACTACCATGGCTGACTCAATATTGTGGAAAGGGAACGTGATTTGAGTGTGGAGCATTAAAGAATTATGCACACTGATTTTATCACAGCTTTTCACGGCACACAATCCACAAATGGTCAAAAGCTCTACTTCACTTACATTCTCTGATTTCACAAGAGCAATCCTGTCGATGATCTGTTTGAACTCCTCTCTGTATTTGGCTGGGGAAAAGAAACAATGTTGGCATATCCACTTTCAAAAACATGATATCGCTTTTAGTTCTCTCCCAAAACCTCAGACTTTCATTCTCTGAGGGATTTGGAGAAAACATGTCAAAGGATGACGAGGAAAACAAATATAATTTGGTCTAACAATACTTTATAACAAGTGTAGTAATAGATTTCTTATGGAATAATAACCACTAATCAAATCAAGTGTTATCTTATGATTGATTAGATTTATCTGAAACGGAATGTTCTATTTACTCTAAATAAGGCTGTTGCATCACTCTGGCATTCCAAGATGTAGACCTTTTGAACCAGAAGAATGCGTGATGGCTATTTGAGATTATTGTGTGGCCTGTGAAGGCTGGTGGTTGATCTCCCCTCCCTGTTATTTCACCATATTCCCCCTGCCTGCAGAGACCAGGCTTCTGTCCCAAATGACACCCTATTGCCAATTTAGTGCACTACTTATGACCAGGGCCCATAGAGCTCTGGGCAAAAGTAGTGCACTATATAAGGAATAGGGTGCAATTTGGGGTGAACTCCAGGGGCTCCAGGAGTGAGGGGCTTTCATTCTTCATTCCTCTGCAGGCCAAGCACTGCTCCAGTTGCAAAACAATCATCTCAGAACAAAGTCACTGACTGGGAAAAGGGACAGAGAGGAAACCAGACCCCTCGCTGCCAACATGAGAGGCGGGCAGATAAAATAAAAAAAAACTCTACTCACGCATCATCTCCAAAACTCCCAACCCCAACCTATCTGTCTATTTCCGCAGTATTAAATCTTTCCTATGGGAACCCAAACCAACTGCAGATGGATGGCTATTACAATAGTTAACTATTTAACTCCTCTCACAAATACAACTGAGTTTGTGAAATTATATTCAGACTTGATGCTAACAGACGTTGGTTTATATAGGGTACTGTTTCTGAGAATTGATCCATTACTCCAGCGGCCAGACCACCTAATTAACATAGACCATCCTAGTTCAACATACAAAATACCAATGGCAGAAGCCCTGTGTTTGAAAGAATGCTTAGTTATGAAGGAATATATAGAGCTGGACAATTGACCTCTTTCCTTTTTCCTGACAACAGGGTAAGGAAATAACATTTCAGAATAAGACAGTAGTTCACATCCACAAAAACAGGAAATCCAGAGGAAGTGGCCACTTACATCACATCAACAAAATAATTCCTGACTTAGTAATATAGGGGTGACACAGTTTACACCTGCAGTTATTCATTATCTTGAGGTAGACAGATAACCATAGCAACTGGACAGACACAGCCATGTTAGCTATCACTTTCCCACAATGTCCCCATTTTGTTCAATCGTAATAAAAGAGCACTCCATTAGAGATCTAGCTGTGCTGGTACATGTGGCCTAATTTATTTCATTATGATTCAAACACTATTATGGTGCAATAGTGCCCATTAAAGAAGGGAACACATGTTGTTATAACAGACTTTAAGTACTGTATGTACTGAAAATCATTTCCATAATTGGACACTCCAGCCATGTCAGATGGCACAGTAAAGCAGCTTTCGTTGGAAACCTCTGTCAACAACTGTACCACTGAGATAGCATCTGGACAGTACAAGCGGTACAACTGTAATACAAGGTCACATTGGATAATCATTTATCTAGAGCCGGTCAAACATGTTAAGGCCTAGTTATGTTATCCAGTACCAAGCAGGGATGATGCTGTGGTGTAGTGCATGGGAAATGATTGGTAAAGCATAAGCATAAGAACATATTTTTATGTCACAGTAGCAGGTTTAAGGATAATGCTGACTTGGGTTCATGATTCAGGGGCTGGTATCAATTACAGAAAGGCAGCACCGTAATCACACTGTTTATCAGGGTAGGGTGAAGCTTTGTTGTAATGTCACAACAGAATACCACAGTCCAATGGTGAAAATGATTCGTTGGAGTGGTCTGGATCTGAGGCTTGGGTAGCGGGCACTGGAGAATTCATGCAGCTATAACTGGTCTCAAAGGAAATGACAGAATTCCTGGTGTAATTGTATCTTTTTAAAGGACCTTTAATGTAAAGCAGATGTTACGTTTAAGCTAACCGACTGGGGATTGGGAACAATGAGAAACAAATGGGTTTACGGGAAAACTATATATGAAATTGGAAACCGTTGAATATGATCATATCATGAAAGCTACATGACAGATGTCGCATGAGGCGAGACATGGTACGGTCAGTGACATCGCTAAAAGCCATCCATCACTGAACACATGAAACTGTTGCTGTTGAGGTTAAATCCTTTCTCAATTCTACATTTCAGATACAATGTACCGCTACTTACCACGCAGCTCCATGTCCTTGTGACCAATAAAAGGCTTGTATGTTTTCATTAAATCTGAATTTTTTACTTTCCCTCCGGCTGAGTAGAAATAATCCAACAACGATTCTTCACTTACATCGCCCATTATCGATATATCAATGCTCGTGTTCTATGATAAAATCAGGTTTCTTTTAGAATTCTTATGATCTTGCTGCTATGACATTGTAGCGTATCCTGGCTAATTTGAGAGAAAAAAAAATGGTATAGTACATCCAACTTTACTCCACCGAACTCCACCCAAACCCAACCACTCACTGCGCCTCCTCCGGTTAACTCTTTCAGGACTGAAACAAAGCTGAGAGGGAGACAGCAAGGGTTTTTGACAGCATGTTGCAACTTTATTACAGTGGCATATAGATTTGTTCAAACAAGGCCTAGGCTTCTCTTACAATGTCAAAGTCTTTGGCATAGCACTGAGCAACCCATCCTTTCTCAATGCATTATTAGCCTAGTCTATCGTATAGTTATTTTATAGCCTTTGAGTCAGCATCCTCCACAAAGTTTAGGACCTAGGGGCCTATGTAATTCTACTGCCTTTTAGAGAGATGCTTCATCTATGATATGACTTTAAGGTTTAGAATAAAACATTTCCCTTCAAATATTTATGATTTTTTAAAAACTTTTTTATTAGGTTTAGATAAAAACATTTTCCTTAGAATTTCATGACAAAAGTCACCATTAGAATCATACAACTCATGCAGTAGGACTAGTTGGGTTCACATAGGTGAAAGCATCTATCCGGTGTGTAAACATATGCCACAGCAAGAGGGACCATGGTGCTCAGACAGAGCCCCATTATAGTTGATGCCTAGTGTCAGTTAAGGTATTATCCTACACCACAATGTCAGATTAATTGTGTCAATGCGTTCTGAATATTAAATGTGTTCGATTTACCTCAGTAATCTCACTTGCTCTCTCTCTTTTTCCACTTGTAGCTAGATACTCTTTAGATGAGTTTCCATTTAATTAAGAAATATGCTTGTGATTTCAATTTCATATGTTTTATCATCCTAAAAAATACAATGTTGAGATGACAATAAGCTTCTTATGAGCTGATACAATTACAGTGTGGAGTAGGCCCTAGTAATCTTGCAGTTCACACAACAAAATGAGACCTTATGCATTGCCATTTTTGAAAAACACCCTAACTTTTACTATGAGGATAAAGAATGATGATCCGCTGACCTATGCCATGTCTGTGTGTTGTAAAATTCCAGACAGAAGCTGAGAACATATTCAATAATCACTTTGCCATTACTGAAAAGACACAAAGTGGAGGGTAAATAATATGTATCAATCATGTAATAACTTCGCTCACAATACAGTATGGAGCAATTTGGAAAATGATTTAGAAAGTACATCTATCACAGTAATGAAGACACAAATCCTAATATATAAAGCAGGTAGGATGTGTCTGTACAAGCGTGAAGTTGACATATGTCCATGGGGAAACAATTTGAATACAACTATTTTATAGAAAACACGGCAAATAATAACATTTCCAAGATGTTACTTTTGAAAACAACTGCTCTTGGTCTAAACTCCTTGGTCTAACCTCCTTGGTCTAACCTCCTTGGTCTAACCTCCTTGGTCTAACCTCCTTGGTCTAACCTCCTTGGTCTAACCTCCTTGGTCTAACCTCCTTGGTCTAACCTCCTTGGTCTAACCTCCGAGATGTGATTGAGATGTGTAACAAAGATTCCACCATGAACAACACAGGGTGACCCATGACCGGATTATTGGGCACCTGTCTGCTTAAACCTTTAGGGGCCCAGAGTCTGCCTTGGGGCCTTGAGGGGCCAGATGTTCTGAGAGCTGTGGCCCTCTCAGTCTCCAACAATATGAGGGTCAATTAGTCTTTAACTAATGGCAGCGCGTGACATGGACTGGTGGTGTCCTGGCTCTGATATAGGGCAGATGTTCACTATGACTAGCACAGTGATCCACTCCATATGGTTGCCACTTGTCCGTGGGCCTTTTCACAGCACAGACCTTTTGAACACGCTTTAGTTATCAGTTCTCTTTTTTACCCCTCTGTAAAAACACGTCCTAAATCCAATCACCTAGCCTTTCTAAAGGGGATGATGTTGATTTAATGGGAATCAGTGGTGGCAGTAGCAAGCGGACGACCCATAACATAAGCCCCTGCTGTCAGTACATCCAGCCAGCCAGCCGGCCGGCCAGCCCTGGGCCCATTTAGGCTCCAAGCTACAGAGGAAACAAGTTGAGGGAGAGCGGGAAGGAGGGAGAGCTTAGATTAGAGAGGGGATTGTTTAGACAAACAATGGTGTCTACCTGATTTTAATCTCGGCTCCAAATGAGCACAGGGATTGGCAGACTTTAATAAATGAAAGTGCTCTCCATAATCGGGATTTGCACAAAGTGCCCCTTTGTGTTAATCTGACATTTTTTACAGCATGCTTTTTGACATCTGTCACAGGGAGGAGTGTTAACCCTCACATTCCCCAGCTGCTTGGAACGAAACAGAACAACCAGGATGATAATACTATATATTTAAAATGGATCTCATCATAGACAATACATCCACAATCCCATATACAGCACGTAATTACTGCCACCATAAGAGTTCAAGGGAGTATCCCAATGTTGAAAAAACGAAGCAAAAGTGGGAGAGCATAACAATGCCTCATATGTCATACTTCTTTTACATACACCAATTTTGCTCCAACAGTAACATCACATAGAAAGTGTTTAAAGAAACCAGGTTAAGCAATGTCTTTCACCTTTCCGACTATAATTGTGAGGACGTGCACACTGCACTGCAGTGTCCAGTGAGAGTACATTCTGTGTACCACACACATTCCATATTAGGAGAAGCTAATATAGCAGAGGTTGTGTAATTACTTTGTGGTTCAAACCGAAAGCTGCATTTCAATAATTAAAGTCCAGGATATCAGCGCTAAAGCACAATAAAATTGTTTTAAAATCAAGGATTACAACATTAAATCCCACAGGGCCAGATGTGAGCAAGGGAGGAGACACCGCCCACCGACCGACCGGATTCTGGATCAGATTAAGACTAGAGACTATCCCAGAGGGGCCATGCTGCCTTTTCCATGTGGATTAGGGGCTTGTGTGGAATCAACATGCTGTAATGCACCGATTAGCTGATATAATCACCTGTAAATACACCTTGTCCAGTGCACACTACAGCCAGGGCAAGGCAGGATAGCACAGGACCAGCAATCCCTGTAAGTGGATATGTTTGTGTGTGTGTGTGTGCTTGAGTGCGTGCGCACTTACGTGCATGCATGTCCCTGCCATGCCTCTGGAAGATCTGCCACACACTTGTGGACCGTGAACATCCCACTATTCAAAGCCTCCGCATGAAAACAATGTGTCTTATGGGAATATGTGGATGCAGTTTCATATGCTGAGGAAAAGGAAGGAGAGGTTAGTCAGCCAGAAATATATGGTATGATCTCATCATGCATCATGAGTTCATACAGATGTAGGATCTTAATTGGATCATCCTGTTGCAGGTGAACTTCCCTGCAATGTATTAGATGTTTGTAATTTCCACAAATTTCAGAGACTTGATTTTCCCTTCCGAAAAATCCACGTAATAATTCACATCGACTGTTGCTGCAGGTTAATTTTCCTGCTGTAGCAAACTGGCTCAAATTAAAATCCTAAATTTGTACTAATTCAGCAGGAACTATCTCTGTAGAGGAATATAAAAGATGATCTTGATTCATAAGTAATCCAACACTAGCTTTGTCCCCGATCTGTTTGTGCTTTTGCCTACACCATTGTCATTGTCAAACATGACAATTCCACATACAGTAAGTGGTTGGCAAGACAGCAGAAACAGACCGGCACCCAGGTTAAAACCACAAATCCAACACTTTCTTCAACCCGTCACACTGTCCAAATGTAAAAAACAGCAACATCTGCCAAACTCTGAAAATACATTCGGAAGCTTTCTGATTGTCATCTTACACAAAAAAATCTTATTTTTTCTTTAACATTTAACTAGGCAAATCAGTTAAGAACAAATTTTTATTTACAATGACGGCCTCCCCCAGCCAAACCCCGACGACGCTGGGCCAATTGTGCGCCGCCTAATAAGAGGATCCAGACTTTGTAGTAAATGGTACACCTACCTCAAACGAAGAGGTATTGTGCTATACACAATGAACTCAATTGAAACATGTATGTAGAGATGTAAACATAAGGATCCACCCATTTTAGTCGTTGCTAAAGAGCATAAATATCTTGCTTCTCCCTGGTACTAATATTGGTGAAATACAATGATGAAACACCAAAGATTTGTAACGCCATCTGCTGGCAGTTCATAAGAACACTAATGTGACGTTAATCGCTCGTCCAGTAATGTTACTAGGCTATAATTGGACTCCATTTCAGACTTTTAAGACACAGACCACTCAGTGCTGTTAAATAAGAACATGCTTACTGTGTGAGGAAATCAATATAATTTTGTAAATTGGGTACCCAATAGTCAGGTCACTACTCTTTAAAAATGTAAATGTAGAATGTGATATACATTGTGTACTCCACTACACACCAAAGAAACAAGATTCTTTGGTCTGATAAAACCAAGATTGAACTCTGACCTGAATGCCAAGCGTCATGTCTGGAGGAAACCTGGCCCCATCCCTACGGTGAAGCAGGGTCGTGGAAGCATCATGCGGTGGGGTTGTTTTTCAGCGGCAGGAACATGGGAAAGATGAACGCAGCAAAGTACAGAGAGAACCTTGATGAAAACCTGCTCCAGAGACCTCGGGTCCTTAGACTAGGTGAAGGTTCACCTTTCAACAGGACACCGACCCTAAGCACACAGCCAAGACATCGCATGAGTGGCTTCGGGACAAGTCTCAATGTCCTTGAGTTGCCCAGCCAGAGTCCGGACTTGAACTCGATCAAACATTTTTGGAGAGACCTGAAAATAGCTGTGCAGCAATGCTTCCCATCCAACCAAATAGAGCTTGAGAGGTTCTGCTGAGAAGAATTCGAGAAACTCCCCAAATACAGTTGTGCCAAGCTTGTAGCTTAATACCCAAGAAGACGTGTGGCTGTAATCGCTGTCAAAGTGCTTCAACAAAGTACTGAGTAAAGGGTCTGAATACTTTACATTTTTTTATTAAATTAGCAATAATTTCTAGAAACCTGTTTTTGCTTGTCATCATGGGGTACTACTGTGTGTAGATTGATGAGGGAATAAAAAATAAAAAATTTTGGAATAAGGCTGTCACGTAACGAAATGTGGATAAAGTCAAGGGGTCTGAAAACTTTCAGAATGCACAGTGTATATATTCATTCTAGACTCTGACATTGCCTGTTCTGATATTTCTTAATTCCTGTATTGTTGGGATGTGTGTGTATTGTTTTGTATTACTGCACTGTTGGAGCCAGAAAGATACGTATTTACCTGCACCTGCAACAACATCTGCAAAATATGTGTACTTGACTAATACAATTTGATGATCATTTTTTATTTGGTAAGACACTTTCGAGACATTCCTGAAAGGGAAAACAAATGGTTTTGGTTCATAGTAGATTCATCATTCCTGATATGAAAAACAAGAAACAAAATATTAAGACAAAATGTACAAGTCATAAAATCAAAGAATTTATATATATATATATATATATATATATAAACATAGCAAGCTTAATAAATATTACAAATAAACAAAAACTAGAAGTAAACAAATGTTAAACTATTTAGTTTGCGAAACACTTGACAAGGAGGGTTTTTCGACAACTCATTAAATCATCAATAAGAACAAGCTGCATGTCAGTTAGACCATGTTAGTCTACTATGGTGGTCAATGCTCCCGCCAAATCACTTCTCCTATTAGTGTGGACAGAAAACCATTTAAAAAAAACTCATTCATGAATAATATGCAACCCCAAACCATTGTTTTCAGTTTCTAAGTTACTGTACATTAAATAAACACAAAATATACAATGTCTCAAAAAGTGCTCCAAGCTCATCATGACATGGAATACTTTTTAGTGTAGACTGCTTTTTTACAATCACCACATTCTACCTGCTGCTGTTTGTTCTTATGTAGGCTGCAGGTTGTGAGTGCTTGCTCACATCGTTCTACATTGGTGCAGTAATGTTTCCTCAAAACAACTCCATTCCACCCAATAACCAAGGGTTCATCTGAGAATGGAAAACCAGATCATTATCATCTCATAGTTAAATCATACAACCACTATTCATTCAAAAAAATGGCTGCAGCAGCCCAGTAGAAAATACAAAGCCCAGAGAATACTCCATGTCTTAAACGCAGCCACTTTGAAAATGTAATAGTTGCCTGTGTACATTTGAAAACACACAGCAGTTGATAACATACAGTAATACATTATGTTCTGTTTGTTATGGTTGTTTGAACACTTGTAAGTTAACCTTTAGTTTGAAATCTACTGGCTAGTCAGGTCTTTACATCTTTGGGTATGTTGGCATTACTCACAGAGGATGGAAATCATGAAGGAAGTATTTTTGGTTCAGTCAGGAGTTTAGGACAATGTTTCATTCAAACAGACATAAACCCCCCCCCACACACACACACAGCAAATTCAAAGTGTGCATTGTGAATGTAAAGTAATTCCCTTTGTGATTCTTCTATTTAACACAAAGATACCATTGTGCAACATGTATTGTTTTGTCAAAAGCGAACCAGGAGGAGTACAAATACCATGACATCCTAAATGCTGCAATTCAACCACCACATTCTAGAGAGCCGGTATTTTCAACCACATTCTAGAGAGCCGGAATTTTCAACCACATTCACAAGAAAAGTTATTTTTAACCACATTCTAGAGAGCTGTTATTTTCAACCACATTCTAGAGAGCCGGAATTTTCAACCACATTCTAGAGAGCCGGACTTTTCAACATTCTACAGAGCTGGTATTTTCAACCACATTCTACAGAGCTGGTATTTTCAACCACATTCTACAGAGCTGGTATTTTCAACCACATTCTACAGAGCTGGTATTTTCAACCACATTCTACAGAGCTGGTATTTTCAACCACATTCTACAGAGCTGGTATTTTCAACCACATTCTACAGAGCTGGTATTTTCAACCACATTCTACAGAGCTGGTATTTTCAACCACATTCTACAGAGCTGGTATTTTCAACCACATTCTACAGAGCTGGTATTTTCAACCACATTCTACAGAGCTGGTATTTTCAACCACATTCTACAGAGCTGGTATTTCAAACCACATTCTACAGAGCTGGTATTTCAAACCACATTCTACAGAGCAGGTATATTTCGGGAACTGTTCACTTTTTTTTCATAACTTAAGAGTTAAGAGTTTTTGGGCCATCCAAGCCTTTCTTACATCTTCTCTGATCCAGTCCGGTCCATAGCAGAGTGAAGCAGGTAGATCTATGCCTGGACGACCCCTCTTACAGTCTCCTTTAATTGGGTGGCCAGTAGAGTTACCCCACACCAGTAATTGTCCAGTCCACCCAAAGGTCCCAGCCTCGGCTCCCCTCAAAGCTATGTCCGTCCGTTTCAAAGTGCAAGCATTTAAATGTCTCTCTGCCTTTCCCCTCGCAATAAACTGAAACCAAATGCAACAAATAATATTCTTATTGTCAGATAGCAAAACTGTGCAGCAGACACTGTCCAACAGGCAATGTGAAGGGAAAAGGCATCTGAGAGAGTGCATTTGTGTCAAGGAATTCAGTCCCCTCCATGCAGACACCACCAAGTGTGGTTCCTCTTCATGCTCAGGTGTCACTAGTTGGTTGGTTGTCTGCCAGTGGTTACACCTCCCTAGAAAAACAAAAACACACAACAGAGGTTGATTACCACAAGGACTTCGATATTGAACACAGTAAAACAGATCAAAATAAAGTTTATTAGCCGCGTAAATAGTTTAGCAAGTGTTATAGCGGGTGCAGCGAAATGCTTGTGTTACTAGCTCCTAACAATACAGATAGTATACTAAAACAGTTCCTCTGATGCTTGTAATTCGGTAGTGATTTTAGCGCAAATAATCATAGCTTGAATTGTGTTAACTTGGCAGAGACTTCATATAATCAAATACTATAGGCCTACATTTAGAATGACACATGGAAGCCCAAAGACTGGAGTTTATCACAGAGCACTACACTTTACAACAGGCGGGAGGTTCAGTACACATCACTGCATTCTGAATCAGAAAGTAGGATGGTCCTCTTTGAAGTCTTGTAGATTGATGCGTTGCTCTCATTGTTTATAAAGTTATTTTACAAAAACTCCCTCTCTACCTAACATAACTAACCTTTAGACATACAAGCAACTAACTCTGAAAATTCCTTCGGTCTCTACAGAGTCAGGTAAATCAGCTTTAAAATGTGATGATTTGGTGCCACTAAGTCATCTCAGATGGCTGATTGAGGACCTTTTTAAATGACAAATGTGTTTGTTGTCTATCGTTGTGTTTTGGACCTCTCTTGAGTTTCATATGGTATTGATCTGTATATTATTTTGCAATACAGGGCTCATCTGTGAAAGAGACTTTGGTCTCAGCATGACTCCCTGTTAGTGAAAAGGTTAAATAGAAAAGAGCACATCCACGTACATAGAGATGATACCCGGTATAAAGTGAGCTGTGACTTACGATGCGGTGAGCGTAGAGTTGAGAACTAGGGTGGTGCGTATCCTATAGAGCTGGGCAAGGGTCAGCTTCTTGTGCTGCTGGGCCGGGGACTTTCTGCTTTTGGCCAATGACTGCTCCTCTGGGCCACCGGCTGTCAACGACTTACTGCACTTCCCTTCCTGTCCTCCAGATGGCGCCACCGCCGAGCCGCTACTGTTGGCCAGGCTCATGCTGCCTTCGCAGGCCTCAGCTGCACCCAGAGCCCTCTTGCGGGCCTCTGCCCTCCTCAGGGTGTCACATAGCTTACTAGAGGGCATGCTCAGGGTGAGGAAGTCATCATCAGTCTGTTCTGAGTCGAGGTCAATCTGAAACAGCCCAGTGAGGTCACGGGCTCGGCCAAGTTCTGATAGGCTCTTACTATGGGCCAGGCAATCCGCCTGTTCTCTCCTGTGTTCTGACTGTTCCTGGACTGTAGGGCTGCGGGTGTGTATCCAGGAGACAGAGACGTTATCGTGGAAAAGCTGTAGGAGGTTGTCCTCTGAACGGGACTTGATGTTTCGGCTCTGGAAGCAGTGGAGGCGGGGAGTCACCGGGGGGCGTCGCCGAGGCTTCAGAGACTGAACCACTGACAGCTGGGAACAAACAGAGGTTGAATCGTCTTCATCTCCCCCTTCCTCTACCAGTTCCATTTCCACCTTCTTGTCCAACTTCACACCCACATCGTGGCTCTCCACCTCTCCCTCCTCTTCGGTCTCCTCTCCATCGCTCTGGCCTGGCCGTGTCTGCAGGTCCAGCTCTCTCAAGAGGGACTCTGGGGAGAGGGTACCGTAGGCACTATCCATGGACAGAGAGCGACACTGAGGTTCCAGCTGACCCTCCCCTCCCTCCAGACCCCCCTCCTGCTCTTGCTCAGGGTCCCGGTCTGGGTCCAGGGGGCTAGCAGGGTGGCAGTGCAGGGGCTCAGGGCCAGTAGGTGGGGTAACTATGCTTGAGTCTGGGCTTTTCTCTAAGGGTCCGCCTGGGTCTGTGTGTGGGGCGGAGGGGTCTGGGTGCCCTACTAAGTCTTCTCCTATGTCCATGACTGACAGGGTCTCTGTGGAGCCGTCCGATTGACTGGAAGAGAAAGAGAACTAAAAGGTTAGAATGATGAGAATAATTATAACATTAACAATAATGTATAATGTATAATGTATAATGTATAATGTTGACAATAAATAATCTCTGCACAGAACTGATGACCATCTACACAATGTCCTTCTAGTAGTGCTTCACTCTTCTGTAGCTAAGTAGTGGTTTGGGTTTGTACCTTGGTCCCTGCTCGTCTTTGTGCCTTGTGCCGGGAGAGCTGGCGGTGGAGTTGCTACTCTCGTCTACCTCCTCCTCCTCTTCTTCCTCCTCTCCATGTAGCCGGTGCTGTAAGGTGGTCTGCTGCCTGAGAACCTCTACAGTCCGCAGTCTCTCGAGCTGGTTCTGGACGTTGCAGATGGCATCTACCCAGCTTCGCCCCTGGGTGGCGCTGTTGGCCTGGAATGTGTAGGCTGCCACGGCAGTCTTGAACTCATTGAGGTAGATGATAATTAAGGACCCTACAGGAAGAGAGAACAGAGAATCATCATGGTGTTTATTAAGTAAATAGAGCTAGTTTGGGTTGAATTGCATGTGTTCAAATCTTTCAGACAGTTTGAGCGTTTGCTTGAGCGTGCCATGAGTGCCAGAAGGTAGGGATGGACCTGAGTGATCCAGTACTTGAACAGACATCAAAGCTCAATTTTTAACAAGAGAAAACTACTTGGTGGAAAGTGATGTGGCTGCCCGAACAGGCAAGTGAAATGCTGTCTTGAAGACCACGTTAATTTGCTTTGACTGTAGTGTTCCATTTGTACATGGGTTTATAATTATTTTTTTGTGTCCCACAAATGTACAAGCATCACACAGTCCTTCCCTTTCCCCTCCTTGTCTCATTCACTCAATTGCCTTTCAACCGCTCCCTTCACACACACGTGCTGAGTGCTTCCGTTAGGCCTACAGAAATAAATTCCTATAAAAATATATCTAACTAATGGGACACACAAGCTACAATTTGTGGCCTGTTTTGCATGTAGGTTTGGCATTGATACGTGTCATATAACCGTTTTCAAACAATGTAATCAAAAACAAAGCCGCATACAAGCATGGTTTCTTTTTTGATTTCTTGAGTAAGGCAGCTCCAAAATGCAGGTGTTCAGCCTAGCTCAGTGCTTTCTGTGGTGGTGGGGCAGCCAATGGAAAATACAGAGTAGGGGTTAGTAATGTTCTCTAGTTGTGCCCGTGATTGGCTCAGTGTTCTGTCACTCATGGGGCCACTACGTCACTGCAAAATCTAAAGTGAGGCACCGTTTGTCACGTTTATAGTGCAAAACATGTCTTGTTGTGGCTTTGCTGGCATGCCAAAAAAAAAAAAGAAATGGAGTTTGCCCAACCTAGATTTACATGCTAAAATTGGCACTGTACATTCCTTGCCAAATGACGACAGTTTTATCACAAATTGTAAATGGACTGGTTGATTTAAGTAGGACAATGTGTCCAACAACGAGCTGCCATTCTGGAATAATTGCTGGAGACTCATATCTCCCTCACTAGCTTTAAGCACCAGCTGTCAGAGCAGCTCACAGATCACTGCAGCTGTACATA
The DNA here is from genome assembly GCF_018296145.1 of Oncorhynchus tshawytscha. Lineage (NCBI taxonomy): Eukaryota > Metazoa > Chordata > Actinopteri > Salmoniformes > Salmonidae > Oncorhynchus > Oncorhynchus tshawytscha. The sequence continues at coordinate 72,374,791 of NC_056444.1, read as the reverse complement.
GCCCATCTGTAAACAGCCCATCTATCTACCTACCTCATCCCCATACTGTGTTTATTCATTTATTTATCTTGCTCCTTTGCACTCTAGTATCTCTACTTGCACATTCATCTTCTGCACATCTACCATTCCAGTGTTTAATTGCTATATTGTAATTACTTCGCCCCCATGGCCATTGCCTCAACTCCCTTATCTTACCTCATTTGCACTCACTGTATATAGACTTTTTTGCTACTGTATTGTTGACTGTATGTTTTGTTTATTCCATGTGTCGTATTGCTGTGCTTTATCTTGGCCAGGTCGCAGTTGCAAATGAGAACTTGTTCTCAACTAGCCTACCTGGTTAAATAAAGGTGAAATAAAATTTAAAAATAAAACACTGAAAATATGCAAAAACATTAGTTTGATAATGACAAAGAACATATTTGCAGCAGAATCATTAAGCATATGCCTACTCACCAACAGATGTCATGGCCGTAATTCCTCTATGTTCAATGTGGAATTGTTAATACATTTGGAAAATTCCAAATTCCAACTAAATCGAACGTCTTTATATCTAAAAGACAACAGATTTTGGTTTGTAACCCTTAAATATTTTCCTTTCAACTCGCCAATTAGAGCCCGTTTCAAATGATCACTGAGAATAACTGTTCCAGACTCGAGATGATCATCAGACTGGAAACTTTCTTCATTTCATTCTGTTATATCACATCTTTCTTTTACTGTAAAATAGGCTGGGGAAATAAGAATGTCTTATCTGCTAAACGAACATAACAAGGCTATGCCATTGCAGTCATAGGCTTCTACAAGCACCACTGCTGAGGTTACTGGCTTTTTGAAGATTGTGCTCCATAATATAACCAGTTGATATTATGGTTTCAATACATTTATCTTAAATGGCACTTGTTTATTTTTATTGAATGAATATACAGTATATTGGGCAACTTAGCAATTAGGATTTGTTATCTGTAACGGTTATGATAAATTAGACATTGTTGCACACTATTGGCATAGGCCTATAGATAAATGCGCACATATGTTTTTCCAGTGCAGTCATTATGGAGTTCTCTAAAAAACAATCATGAGCTTACTTGAACAGCCCAAAAAATGTTAACTGGTAGGGATCTGTGCTTGAACTTTTATGACTTTTCCACTGGTTCCATTGCCCCAGACATGCTTAATCAAGCACAGCTAAAGAATTTGAAAGAAAACAAATACTTTGAATACAGGTCTGGTTCAAATGTAGTTGATTGCCGGCACTCACCAGGGTCCTTGAGTTCCTTGCAGACAACATTGTGGATGAGGAGTGGCTGTCTGATCACCTTGACCTTCTCAACCTTCTTCACTGGCTTGGTGATGAGCAGCAGGTCCGTGAAGAGGAAGCAGTAGACGTCCATCTAAGGAGGGACGGATGCGGAAATACTTCCAGCTTAATTTCAGGTCAATCATCCTCATTCATTCACCAATCATTCAATAACTAGGCTAAATCAAATCATTTGCTCCCCAATCACCCTGGTCATTGAAATATTCTACCACAACTTAAAATACAGTGTTGGGTAGTTCTCAGCCTGCAACAGTTATGAGTTAAAAGCAGTTAAGCAGTTATAACCAGTTAGGATGAGTTAAAAGCAATTCTAATGTGTTAAAATCAATTAGAAGCAGCCCAGCTAGTCTCTTACCCTGCTGTCTTTTCCCTCCTTCATGCGCAGTGCCCCCTCTAGATGGAGTTCTCTAGTCTCCTCTGGTGATGTGCCTCTCATAGGAGCCATCAGGTCAAAGCAGTTAAACTCACGCAGTATCTGAGGAGCGAGAGAAGGGTTAAACACCAAGCAGAAATACAAGCCTCTTGTAGCAAAATGCAGCACAACTTCAACTTGGACTAAAATTCACAGTCAATAGAGATTCTCAATTGAACGTGCTTTTAGTCTAGCAGTAGACTTGCAGCATTATACTCAGGAAACCAGCCCTGAGTACGGTGTGTGCTCACCTTCTCCACCTCCTCGCTGCTCCCCTCCACTGCTTCGTAGGAGTCAATGCGTCCAGAGATGGTGGCTAGCTTTTGCCGCTCCTCCCGCTGACGCATCTGAGAGTCCACACTGTTGATAAAGCCCTCCACACACGCCACCATGCTGCTGACGGCGTCGCGGGATGATGAGTCGTCAGTCTTCTTGAGGACAGCCTTCAGCAGTAGGGGGTACTTGGTGAGTCTCTGGTGGGGCTTGGCCAGCATGTCAGCCAGCTTAAGACGATTACACTGCTTATGAGTCTCAGCCCACTGTGTGTGTGTGTGTGTGTGTGTGTGTGTGTGTGTGTGTGTGTGTGTGTGTGTGTGTGTGTGTGTGTGTGTGTGTGTGTGTGTGTGTGTGTGAGAAATAGAGAGAGAGAGCGAGAGAGAGAGCGAGAGACACACCAGGCGTTAGATCAATTACTGCACCTGTACATATCCCATCTATAATTTAGCCCAAACAACTACCTCTCCCCCTACTGTATTTATTTATTTTGCTCCTTTGCGCCACATTATTTCTATTTCTACTTCGCACATTTCTTCCACTGCAAATCTACCAATCCAGTGTTTTAATTGCTATATTGTATTTACTTCGCCACCATGGCCTTTTTTTTGCCTTTACCTCCCTTATCTCACCTCATTTGCTCACATCGTATATAGACTTATTTTTCTACTGTATTATTGACTGTATGTTTGTTTTACTCCATGTGTAACTCTGTGTTGTTGTATGTGTGGAACTGCTTTGCTTTATCTTAGTCAGGTCGCAGTTGTATATGAGAACTTGTTCTCAACTTGCCTACTTCGTTAAATAAAGGTGAAATAAAATAAAGAAATAAAATACAAAATCAAGAGTTGAAGCTTAAAGAAATTGTGGCACATAATGACCAGTACTGAAAAGTGTCAGGTAGAATGTACTACTGATGTTTCAAATTGGTTGACTGTGCTGTGTTAGTGAGATACATGTTGAGAGGAGCAAACAGTCTTTGGTAGGCAGTTGTTTAACTTTACACTGTCACTATAAACAGAGAAATAGGGAAGACCGACAGACTGCAACTCACCGTGACGTAGATCCTGAAGAGCTCGTTGTCCCTGTGTAGTGATCTCATGTACTCCAGGCTGGCCTCTTCCTCCATGCAGTAACGGATGTAGGGCTTGAAACGGGAGCCAAAGGTCCTGAAGCCATGGTGGAGGTCAACAGGGTTGAGAAGGGTCCTGGCCTGCCGAGCAATTTCCAGGGCGGGCAGCATCACCTGGCTCCAAAGGGCAGTGTGTAGACGCACGATGTCCTGGATGTTACTGAAGAGACGCATTGGCTCCACCTCTGTCAGCAGACCACTCTCCTGCAGGTTCAACAGCCCACACAGGAACAACTACAGGAAGAGAGGAGAAAAGTTGTCAGAATGGGACATCTAGGTAAAGCACTCATATGCCTAACAAATAGGACATCTAATTGAGATGAATTCAAGTGATTACTTAGGACCTGAGACAGGGTTACAGTGTGGGAATATGGACATTCTTATCTAAAGTGTACTTACATCAGTGATGACTCGTAGTTTCTTGATGTAGGTGGCCTCAGTGTGCAGAAGCTCCCAGATAGCCTCCTGCTGATGGAACTGGCGTCTGGTCAAAGTCTAGAAACACACACATTAGATAATGGCCTCATGTTTGTGAACCAGGGGTGGGGTCAATTCAATTTAAATTCCATTTAATTCAGAAAATAAACCCAATTCAACATTTTCCAAATTGAAAAGCATTGGAATTTGTGTACTTCTTGAATTGACTGGAATTGAAATGGAAGTGACACCAACCCTGTTGTGAACACAACACTTTCACTTTGCTTAATGAAAACTACAACTCCCTTCAGCCCAGCTTCACACAAAGTTCTTGACTTGATTTCTCTCGTGAATTATTTGATTTCTCTAAAGAAACGGTGCGTTGGGCACACACAAAAAAAAATGGAATTCTAGTACAAGACATCTGTCAATTAGTTGTTTAACCACCAGGAAAAAAGCTCCATTCTGATGAATCGCTCAGCACTGTTGCCCTGTGTTGTGGCTGTCTATTGGTATGTCTGTATGTAAACGGTCACTGTTGCCCTGTGTTGTGGCTGTATATTGGTATGTCTGTATGTAAACGGTCACTGTTGCCCTGTGTTGTGGCTGTCTATTGGTATGTCTGTATGTAAACGGTCACTGTTGCCCTGTGTTGTGGCTGTCTATTGGTATGTCTGTATGTAAACGGTCACTGTTGCCCTGTGTTGTGGCTGTATATTGGTATGTCTGTATGTAAACGGTCACTGTTGCCCTGTGTTGTGGCTGTATATTGGTATGTCTGTATGTAAACGGTCACTGTTGCCCTGTGTTGTGGCTGTCTATTGGTATGTCTGTATGTATGTAAACGGTCACTGTTGCCCTGTGTTGTGGCTGTCTATTGGTATGTCTGTATGTATATTGGTACGGTCACTGTTGCCCTGTGTTGTGGCTGTCTATTGGTATGTCTGTATGTAAACGGTCACTGTTGCCCTGTGTTGTGGCTGTCTATTGGTATGTCTGTATGTAAACGGTCACTGTTGCCCTGTGTTGTGGCTGTCTATTGGTATGTCTGTATGTAAACGGTCACTGTTGCCCTGTGTTGTGGCTGTCTATTGGTATGTCTGTATGTAAACGGTCACTGTTGCCCTGTGTTGTGGCTGTCTATTGGTATGTCTGTATGTATATGTCGGTCACTGTTGCCCTGTGTTGTGGCTGTCTATTGGTATGTCTGTATGTATACGGTCACTGTTGCCCTGTGTTGTGGCTGTCTATTGGTATGTCTGTATGTATACGGTCACTGTTGCCCTGTGTTGTGGCTGTCTATTGGTATGTCTGTATGTAAACGGTCACTGTTGCCCTGTGTTGTGGCTGTCTATTGGTATGTCTGTATGTACGGTCACTGTTGCCCTGTGTTGTGGCTGTATATTGGCATGTCTGTATGTAAACGGTCACTGTTGCCCTGTGTTGTGGCTGTCTATTGGTATGTCTGTATGTAACGGTCACTGTTGCCCTGTGTTGTGGCTGCTGTCTACGGTCACTGTTGCCCTTGTTGTGGCTGTCTATTGGTATGTCTGTATGTATCACGGTCACTGTTGCCCTGTGTTGTGGCTGTCTATTGGTATGTCTGTATGTAACGGTCACTGTTGCCCGGTCACTGTTGCCCTGTGTTGTGGCTGTCTATTGGTATGTCTGTATGTAAACGGTCACTGTTGCCCTGTGTTGTGGCTGTCTATTGGTATGTCTGTATGTAAACGGTCACTGTTACCCTGTGTTGTGGCTGTCTATTGGTATGTCTGTATGTATACGGCCACTGTTGCCCTGTGTTGTGGCTGTCTATTGGTATGTCTGTATGTAAACGGTCACTGTTGCCCTGTGTTGTGGCTGTCTATTGGTATGTCTGTATGTATACGGTCACTGTTGCCCTGTGTTGTGGCTGTCTATTGGTATGTCTGTATGTAAACGGTCACTGTTGCCCTGTGTTGTGGCTGTCTATTGGTATGTCTGTATGTATACGGTCACTGTTGCCCTGTGTTGTGGCTGTCTATTGGTATGTCTGTATGTAAACGGTCACTGTTGCCCTGTGTTGTGGCTGTCTATTGGTATGTCTGTATGTATACGGCCACTGTTGCCCTGTGTTGTGGCTGTCTATTGGTATGTCTGTGGCTGTATACTGTATGCGGTCACTGTTGCCCTGTGTTGTGGCTGTATATTGGTATGTCTGTATGTAAACGGTCACTGTTGCCCTGTGTTGTGGCTGTCTATTGGTATGTCTGTATGTAAACGGTCACTGTTGCCCTGTGTTGTGGCTGTCTATTGGTATGTCTGTATGTATACGGTCACTGTTGCCCTGTGTTGTGGCTGTCTATTGGTATGTCTGTATGTAAACGGTCACTGTTGCCCTGTGTTGTGGCTGTCTATTGGTATGTCTGTATGTAAACGGTCACTGTTGCCCTGTGTTGTGGCTGTCTATTGGTATGTCTGTATGTAAACGGTCACTGTTGCCCTGTGTTGTGGCTGTCTATTGGTATGTCTGTATGTAAACGGTCACTGTTGCCCTGTGTTGTGGCTGTCTATTGGCATGTCTGTATGTATACGGTCACTGTTGCCCTGTGTTGTGGCTGTCTATTGGTATGTCTGTATGTATACGGTCACTGTTGCCCTGTGTTGTGGCTGTCTATTGGCATGTCTGTATGTAAACGGTCACAGTTTATTATTATTGAAAAACAATAAAAAGTGTGAAATTCAAAATGAAATAGGTTTGTTAATGGGAAAATTGATGGCTACAACAATCAAAGTAGTATTAGTAATTTAAAAGGTAGATTAAAAAAAAAGAACTGTAGCGCACATCAATGTCATAAACTTATCATTCAATTCATCGTTAAGGCAATAATTCAGTCAATTTAACACGATATGTATTTTTTTCTATATCATCCAGCTCATGACATAACAGCTTTACTGTTACAAGAGTATGTCAAAATGATACCATTCTAGCACTTAAACACTGATTAAATTGGTGTGACTGACAAATAATCCCCCAATTTTATTTTTTATGTCTTCACTCTTATTCTACAATGTCGAAAATATTTTACTATTTTCGACATTGTAGAATAAGAGTGAAGCCATCAAAAATAAAATAAAGAAAACTCCTTGAATGAGTAGGTGTGTCCAAACTTTTGACTGGTACAAGCATGTGTGGTTGTGTCAGTGGAGTGTGTTTTGGTGAGTGCCTGTATTCATGTGTGTGCGTGTTCTTGTTACCATACCTCAGGATGGTCCAGTAGCTGCGTCCAGCTGTCCTCCAGTGCAAAGCTTGTCTCCTCTTCTTCCTCTTCCCAGGAGTCCTGGTGGAAGGACAGCTGAGGAGGAACCTTGGGAAGGCCAAAAAGAGTGTACGACTGCAGCTTATTCTGGAGCTGCTCCATGCGGTCCATCTCCTGTTAGAATGGATGCCAACACATGTAAACAAACAGACCCTGGGCAATATTCTTCTTCCTGCTTCACTACAAAGTCATTCACATGTAGAGCACATTTAGATTAAATCAGTATTACTATAGGAAGGGGAGAGGCAGGAACAGTGCATTTTCCTGTCCATTACAATATTAAAATAGAGCTTATTACACTCCTAAAGCAAAATGTAAACAGGCTTGAAATCCTGCATTAGCATAACCCTCCCTCGAGTCCACTGAATTCTTAAATCTGTCAACAGCTATCCAGCCTATTGTCCTGCCAGGACACAGACCAGCCTCATGTACTTATGAAAATGAGCTCTGTGCATTGAGATCAGTTGGACAATAGAGGAGGTGGGTGGAGGGGGAAGGAGGCTAGTGGAGTGGGAAGGAGGGGGTGTGCCAACTGTGCTTAAGGGACCTGTTCCCTGAAGGGGGTACAGGATGCCCTGATTCACCCCTGCTTTGTGGAGGAGAGGGGCCAGGTCTCTGATCTGCCCCTACCCTACACTGCCCTGACAAGATGAATAGAGATGATCTGGTAGCTGACAGGTGAGTGACAGACGCCGTCTCCCTCTGACATCTGCTACAGTGCAGGATATGACCTCAGGGGAGTGGAGACAATGTATGTGTGTGTGGGGGGGAGAGGAGGGTGTCTGTGTGCGTCAGCGTGTGTATGACTGTGCTTTGTTAGGCGATAAAGGCTAATGATTATTTTCATTTCAGATCCTTGTGTCTTATTGTATTATTATCATCATCATCATGGTAGGGACCTGAATAGAATTTTGTCTAACACGGAACACCTTTGTTAAACCTTCATTCTTCCAGGCCACTTCCACCACAGCTACTAAGCATATTTGTTTAGTGGAAAGCTGCTGTGTGAGCCAACTCGGAGGCTTAGGAGAGAAGGGAAGTGATCTCACTGGGAGCTGAGTGGAAATGGCCTTTGACCCCTGCACCACACACACATGATTGCGCACACACTAACCAGCCCACCACCAAGCCCCTCCCTCTACTAGTGGCTGGGTCCCCCCCCTGATGGCCCAGACCAGGCCTTTCCCATCACCTTTCCGAAAGCCCCTGCTACAGCGTTGGAGCTGAAGAAGCCAGAGAAGCGGCTGGCTGCACGGTTCTTCCAGCTGTCCGGTCCAGGTCCTACGCCTGGCAGAGAGCCGCTCAGCCCGGCCAAGGAGTCCGGAGACGGGATGCTGGCGTCCCCAAGGAACTCTGTCATGTTTTTCCTGCGACGCGCCTGACCCTGCAAGAACCAGGAGAGACCAGTGTTCACATGGAATCCCCACCAAAGGCAGAGAGGGAGAGAGAAACAGACAGAGTTAATAAAAAGTAAATAAGATTGAAAGCGTTTAGGTGAGGGCATCACTTGGAGATAATAGTGAGTCGTCAGGCAGAGATATGGAAAGAGACGCGACAGAAGTTAAAAAAGATGAGAAATACACAAGGAGAATAAAAAGGCAATCAAAGGGGATTTTTGATGTGAGGAATGACATCGTCATCAGGAGAGCTGTTAAAGCCATCCTAACTGCCGTTCAGACATACAGGATTGAGAGGAAATGAATGCCACTTCCTGAGACGGAACACTCCTTAAATCAAAGGGAACATGGCAGAACGGACAGACAGGTCAGCTAGAGTCACTCCACTCCATCGTTTCATTCCTATCGTTACCCTGTCATCAAGCAAGCCCTGCTGCCGGCCTGTGAGTCTTAAAGACAAGCAATCTCAATCCACTTTACGAGCACCGGCCGCCGTGCAAACCAAACAAACATGGGCCTTCTCAGGCCTCAGTATCTGAGGAAGCAGTTGTTTTTGCCATCAGAGAGAGACAGTATGTCAGTGCAGAGTAATGTGCTAGTGGGGACTAGGGAGTCGCTGGGCCATTGACCCCAGTTTAGGTCATTACACAGAAGAGCAGCGTTTCCCAAACTCTGTCCTCGGGACCCCAAGGGGGTGCAATTTTGTATTTTTCCCCTAGCACTACACAGCTGATTCAATTTGAATCAGCTGTGTAGTGCTATGGCAAAACCCAAAATGTGCAGCCTTTAGACCCCCCCTCCCTCGACCTTGCGTGCAAACCATTTTAGCGGCCCCCCTTGTGACAGCAAAGAGAAGAAAAAAATGTTTTAGAGTTAATTTCCTGCAATTCTACACATTTTGCCATGGGGCGGAGAGAAAAATTATCAGTTTTACAACCAATGATCAATGGGCCCCACCCCATTGATCATCAGTAAGCATGTAGTAAGCATAGTTGGTAATTCAACCATGCTTACTACAAGTTTAAATAGCTGGCTGCTAGACTAATTTAACAATCTAAAATAATTTAGCTGACATCGGCTAATTAAGTGACTGCTGATGCACAACCCAACTACTATTCTAACTCTCATTAGTAAGTTGAGACCCCGGCTGAGTTCCCTCACGGGCCTACAGGATAAGACCAACAGTGAGAATGTCCACACAAGAGGTCGGTAAGGATTGAGCAATGGTCTCTAAACAAACTGTCAGACAGAGAGGAGCAATAATAAACCACTCTCTCTCTCTCCGCAGACACAAACATGCCCATCTATAAACAATACTGTTCCAAATGTATTACCTTTCGGGATTCTTTAAAAGTGTTCATGCAGAAGCAAACATTTAGACCAATCGCTGTACTAGAGTACAATCTTTTCCTTCTGTCCAAAGATATATTACTTCAACTCCATATGGTGGATAGTTTTCCTCCTCTGTTTTAGTATTCAAGTGGGACGAAAATCGAAGGGGAAAGGACCAAATATTTCAAGCTAAATTTCCCATCCACTATATTTAGATATAATCGCTTCAGTGGGGCAAACAGCGAGGCCCCTCATCCAGCTCTGACCAGGGGGATTTCTGGGGGATCTCGGCCAAGAGGACAAGGACACAGGTGCAGGAAGTGGAGCGAGAGGGAGACAGCGAGAGACACACACTGGACTCTCTGCCAGTGACAGCAGCTCATTGGGCTGGACTAGAGGGGCTGAATTCCGATTACCTTGGCTCAGGAATGCTCTGGCAACAGATACACAGAGCATGGTAGGGGCGAAAAATGTGACTCTTTGATTTAGTGACATGGGTTTTAGAGTAGTATGAACATTTAACCAAAACTAAAACCTAATCAGAAAAACTAAAACCTAAGCAAATCAGTAATTTGCAGAACATTACAGTACAAATCAAAGTCCTGGCACTATACCAAACAACCCAGAAACAAGTAGCCTAAAGCCTCTACTGACTTCAAGACTTACTGTCTAAACTGGGATGTATAACTCTCTCTTACACTGCAGATTGATCACCCAGATATAGTAGGGGAAAGGCTCCCCAAAGCTTCCCACACAATGGAAGCAGTAGAGTACTCACCATTAAAGCCAGCGGCATGTCAAAGATCTGAAAAACCATCCTAATCCTTCTGTTAGTTAGATTTTGCAGCCCATACTGGACCCAGCTGCTGTGTTCTCTCAAGTTCAACCTCTCCTTCTCTTACGCATACATTCACGATACACTCGTGCCAGAGCCCTCAGACTAAGAGAGGAAAGCCCCGAAGAGCGACAGCTGGAACAATGAAAGGTTGTTCCTCAAAGAAAAGTGCTTCTGAAGTCCAGTTATGAACTGAGATAAGAGGTCTTGCTCAAGTTGAAAGAGTCCAGGTTGGTATGTCTGATAGAAGTTCTTGTATCCTTCTTATCTCCATGAATACACCATGAGCACCACCCCAGGTCTCGTCTTTGAACTCTGTGTCTCTGTGTACTCCGTGGTAGTCCTGCCTGTCCCGCTGTTCTAACTCAGAGGTGAAGCCTGCTGTGCTGATTGAGTCTGCTGCCTGCCTAGAATTTCACACAGCCACTGTCCTGGAGTCATAGCAACCAGGAGGATCCTGTCTGCCCCATTGTGTTGAGGAGGAAAGGAAGAGGAGGCGGGGCTACAGGAAAAGTGAGTGAGTGTCTGTGTGTGATCTGCATAGAAAGGGGTGTGGCCAGAGCAACAGCTTGCAGGGCTCCAACAGAAAAGAGCAGGCATCCTGGTGCTGCAGAGGACATGCCAACTGTTCATAGTAACTCACCCTTTGTTTAGTCGCTGCCTCTGACGTCCACTTTCCTTGTTCTGACTGTTCTGAATCCCCCACAGACACACACCCCCTCTCCCTTCACTTCTTTTCCCTTTTCTTTTAAACCACTGATTCTCTTTCCAAACTGACTGACAGCTTTACGTCATTTAAAATCTGGCATGCCTCCAATTCCACTCCCTGATTGTAAATGAAACTGATACTCTAACACAGAACAGACATGTATTCAGTCACTAATGTGACACCTATACCAGGCATATAGAAACATACTTACAAGGACAGTTGTGCCTCTTGGGAGCAAAGCTAATTGTCACGTATAGACAAATTGATTTTGGAATGTCTCCAGGAGGAGAAAAATAGGCAATGAGTGAGCTAACAAAAGCAAGTATTACTGAACTGGTGAGAACGTCAGTTAGGCCTTTACCGCAATGACAACCACAAAGTCTTGCTCTATTGTGGTTTGAACCCAAGTTACCCAACCCATTAGGCCTATGTTTTCTCAAATCAATTATGTTTTTGTTTGCCCGTGGACACAACTTTCCACAAAGCTTTCCTGGTTGACTGTAACAAGGTAAGAAATGACCAGTAATGACCTGTTTTAACATTTCTTTAGTATGCTTAGATATTCCTCACAGATATGACTAAGCAAACACCCCTTTCCACAATACGTGGCAGCACAACTACACACCATCAAATTCAGGTCATATCTAATCAACTGGGGTTCATGTACTTATTTTAGCATTGATCCTATATATTTCTCAATGGGCTATTTTAATGACCTATTTGTACAGATTCTCTACTTACAAAAACAGCAGATATTGCAGAAGTCTGTTCAAAAGAGCAGCATTCAACACCTAACTAAAAACCATTTTACCTACTTTTCTGTGCAGCCCTGTATATCTGACCAGCCCTCTCTAAACTTTATTGAGTTTCACCTGGCCTCTGTGCAGACCTATCTGTCATCGTCCATTAATAACAGAGAGGACCCTGACCTACAACACCATTGACAGGTCTGGGAACTAGGGAAATTGGTGGCCCTGAGTAGTTGGCAGTCACGTTCAGCTCCAAGCAGGTTAATGACAAAGTCTCGTGTCCAGTTGGTTCCTTCCTCATCTTATCACAGCCCTTTGTGGTTTTAACCTTGGTTTGAAAAAAAAAAAACCCAGAGACCTGAATGGAGGAAAGTATTGAAAGTAGAGGTCGGCCGATTATGACTTTAACGCCGATACCGATTATTCGGTCGATTTTATATTTATTTATTTGTAATAATGACAATTACAACAATACTGAATGAAAACTTATTTTAACTAAATATAATACATCAATAAAATCAATTTAGCCTCAAGTAAATAATGAAACATGTTCAATTTGGTTTAAATAATGCAAAAACAAAGTGTTGGAGAAGAAAGTAAAAGTGCAATATGTGCTATGTAAGAAAGCTAACGTTTCAGTTCCTTGCTCAGAACATGAGAACATATGAAAGCTGATGGTTCATTTTAACATGAGTCTTCAATATTCCCAGATAAGAAGTTTTAGGTTGTAGTTATTATAGGAATTATAGGACTATTTCCCTCTATACCATTTGTATTTCATTAACCTTTGACTATTGGATGTTCTTATAGGCACTTTAGTATTGCCAGTGTAACAGTATAGCTTCCGTCCCTCTCCTCGCTCCTCCCTGGGCTCGAACCAGCAACACAACGACAACAGCCACCATCAAAGCAGGGTTACCCATGCAGAGCAAGGGGAACAACTACAAGAAGGCTCATGGCGAGTGACGTTTGAAACGCTATTAGAGCGCGCTAACTAGCTAGCGATCTCACTTCGGTTACACCAGCCTCATCTCGGGAGTTGATAGGCTTGAAGTCATAAACAGCGCAATGCTTGACGAAGAGCTGCTGGCAAAACGCAAAGAAAGTGCTGTTTGAATGAATGTTACATGCCTGTCTCTGCCTACCACTGCTCAGTCAGATTATATGATACTTGTATGTATTATATGATACTTAGATACTTGTATGCTCAGTCAGATTATATGCAACGCAGGACACACAATATAATATCTAGTAATATCATCAACCATGTGTAGTTAACTAGTGATTATGATTGATTGTTTTTTATAAGATAAGTTTAATGCGAGCTAGCAACTTACCTTGGCTCACTGCATTCACATAACAGGCAGTCTCCTTGTGGAGTGCAACGAGAGAGAGGCAGGTCGTTATTGCGTTGGACGAGTTAACTGTAAGGTTGCAAGATTGGATCCCCTGAGCTAACAAGGTGAAAATCTGTCGTTCTGCCCCTGAACGAGGCAGTTAACCCACCATTCCTAGGTAGTCATTGAAAATAAGAATGTGTTCTTAACTGACTTGCCTAGTTTTTTTTTTTTTTAATTTTAAACTCGGCAAATGGGCGCCCAAAATTACCATTTTCCAATTGTTATGAAAACCTGAAATCGGCCATTCCGATAATCAGTCGACCTCTAATTGAAAGTAGCTAAGCGGTAATGCTGTAGCAACCCGCCCCCACCGCGCTACTGGCCTATCAGTTATGTTGTTATTCACCGATAAGAGGATCCTTGATCGGGCTGTCTGATTAACGATGCAAAAGGTGTGACGTTAACCTTCCTGCCCACATGGACACCCACTGTGACACACACACGCAAAGACAGGAAGAAAGGCAATCACACACACGCAAACACGCGTATGTGCAACGACACACAAGACCATGTCAAGTTCCATTGGATGGGAATGCAGTGCAAACCCCCATCATGGTCAACATATCACAGGGCCAGTGGCCTTGCTCCAAAAATCTGCACCTAATTCTACAGCCAGTTAGCGCCATGGTGAAACAAAGAACCACTGAGTTAGAGGGAAGAAGATGAATCGTCCATTACAACAATAGGATAGTCCTTATCACCTGCTAACCCAGATATCACTGGTTAATGGTCAGCATGGGACCCATTTACATTTTAGTAATTTAGCAGACGCTCTTATCCAGAGCAACTTACAGGTGCAATTAGGGTTAAGTGCCTTGTTCAAGGGCACAGACAGAATTTTCACCTAGTCGGCTCAGGGATTCGAGCCAGAGACCTTTCGGTTACTGGCCCAACGCTCTTAACTGCTAGGCTACCTGCCGCCTACCTGGCACTGGATCCCAAACGTGCCATCAGAAGAGGCCCACCAGCATGACTGGTGTCTCCACTGTTGCCACTACACACACACTACCTGGCTGGTGTTTTCCACCATTCACGGGACAAAGAGATAAATAAATCAGATACAATCTCCACCATGGCTAAGGTTACAGATTGAGAATCCTGCAATCATTGCCTAAGTATTACATTCAAGATGGCTTACATTACAATGGCATTTCCTTATCTAATATCAACTTAAATACTGAAGCCACAGAGGAACAGAGACCCAGTGGTTCTGTCTGTCTCACCTGACATTGTGTTGTTGTTGGGCTCTGGAGGGGGGCTGATTCAGGAATACACTCCACATGCAGCAGGTCCCAGCTACGCCAAGACGAGAGGCGATTAAACCGCACCATTCTCAAGCCTCACTTAAGAATAGATGCAAAACCAGTCATCCAAAAGTAAATATGACTAATTTAAATTAGGAAGACCCTAAATCCAAAAGTCTATGAGATCCGAAAAACATTACAGCTAGAAAAAAAGAGGAAGCACCCAACCAAAGTCCACAGAGACGGGGAGTGCAACAACGCACAGTGAAGTACTGAGGTGGAGGAGAGTTGTAGCTGCTTCTTCTGTCTGTCACCAGAGCAGTAATGCCTGACAATCACACTGGGATCATAAAAACGCTGTATCCTCCCTTCTCTCCTCAAGCCTCCACACCTAAACACACTTTACTGTCTCAGTCTAACACATCGAAACACACAACTACCTCTCCTGCAGCAGTTCAAATGGCTCCCAGCCACGCCTAGTCACACCTGAGCTCCCAACCCTGATAGGCCGTAAACAGCAGACATCCGTGCCCACCAGGGCCTGCATACTCAACCACACAACAGTAGGCCTATTTTAAACATAAACACCACCAAGTACACACAAAAATCCCCTTTCATGCTGGATAAACAAACCGTTTTCGAGAAACACACTTGATTAAAATAAAAGGTTAAATAATAAATAAATGTCAGTTAGGGATAGATGGATAAACAGCATGCGGTTCAACAGAATATGGTTCAGCATTGCAATATTTAAATGACACTTCTGTCATTGAAAATAAGAATTTGTGCTTAACTGACTTGCCTAGTTAAATAAAAGGTAAAATAAAAAATAAATAGTAATTGGTTGAATCACCAATGTACACCAAATCTACACTACAGCCTGTATATTTCAGCCTCTCATATTTATTATTTAACTAGCCAAGTCAGTTAAGTACAAATTCTTATTTACAATTGACGGCCTACACCGGCTAAACTCGAACGACGCTGGGCCAATTGTGCACCGTCCTATGGGACTCCCAATCACGGCCGGTTGTGATACAGTCTGGATTCTAACCAGGTTGTCTGTAGTGATGCCTCTAGCACTGAGATGCAGTGTCTTAGACCACTGTGCCACTTGGGATCCAAGACCAATGCAATATAAATCTAACAAAATGTAGCATTTTCATAGTGGAGTTGTCTATCAAAGTATAACAATTTCAACTTGTACTTCTATTGTTGCGAGGCAGTCTGTATTTCATCTCAACTAACCTGAGATGTGTGAATGGCTAGTCATTTCAATAAATAGGCATGTAAGTGCAGATCATCAAACATAAACATACAAGTAAAATGCATGTGACTACTCCCCATTCTCCATCGTCATTCAAATGACTATTGCGCAAATTGCTGATTGTCCTGATTGTGTATTTCACTCAGAGATTTGATGTCCTTAAATGAATGAGCTGTTAGTTTTGTTAGGCTGGCTAAGCAAAACAATTACAACTGTAGTTTAGGGGAAAGACATGAATGTGAACACTGCTTAGCGGGGGAAAATACAGCATATAAACAAGGAAAAATAAATGACGAAAAACAGTTTTTTACATAACCTACTTCCTGCTACCATTACCAAAGAATTAATAAACCAGACACTAACTTAAGCTACCAGTTTATATAACCAAACGCACATTATAACTACATAGGCTTAATGCATGCATTTGAGTCATTAGCAGACTCTCTTATCCAGAGCTACTTAAAAGCAATTAGGAATGTGCCTTGCTCATGGGCACATCAACATATTTTTCACCTAGTCTGTTAAACGAGCGTATGCTAAACAACTCAAATGTAAAATGAGTCTGCTAAATGACTCAAATGTAAAAATGTAAATGGAGTGCTCATGTGTCACATCTATGTCAAATCCTCTAAAAGAAGAGGGTATGGTTCCTTCAACCATCCAGGCTATTCAACAGCTCCAATAATCTCCCCATCAGTCTTCTTGTTGACCTACCTGTCCTTACACAACATTCTTCCCCCTCCCTCCCAACACTCAAGTTCCACAGATGCCAGCAGATAACTCTAGGCTAGACCATCATAAGACCATCTACTATAAACCTGGGTGAAACACAAGCCCTGGTTGACTTGGTGCGTGGATAGAGTTTCTACTGGTTAGATCATGGTGAGCCAATGTCAGCACGTAGCCTACCGAGTGACCGACTGACGGGAATGGGGGTAATCTGAGACTGTTAGATAAGTGAGTCCTCTCACGGAATAAGACAGACAAGAACGAACATGTGGGAGGATGTGGAGGGTTTCCTTGAGTCTTCTTCTTCCCTAAATTACATTTCCATCTGTGCTCTACTGTACTGCTCTTCTCTTTAAAGAAATCTGTGCACCATTGCATTTCACAACAGTCATTGGTAGAGGGGTTTGTTATATCACATTTTTATTCACCCAATAAAATACTTATGGGATACAGATATTATTTTGGGGAGAATTTTTGAATAATAATCTTTATAAACTGAGGTCCAATCAGTTCACAGTGACAAGGCGTTGAAATGATTCTGTCTAGCTATCAAATGCTGTTTCATTCTGACCAGGTGAATCTTTGGCTATCTTTGTAGTGTGTTGTTTTCCATGGCAACCAAATGGCGCATATTACACAAAGGCCTTCTAAAAGGTTCAAAGATCACTTTTATAGATGTGATCTAGCTATTGTAAATCACATGATCCCCATCTGTCTAGAGCATTCTGTTTGAAGTACCCATTGTAAACCATGTGACTCGAGGTCAACTGTTTAGATTCTCGACAAATGGGATTATTCAAAAGTTACACACTGTAGGCCTACACAGTGACTAGCCAATCCACAAAGCCAGTACATGAAAGCCAAACTATTGGACATGCTTAATTACTCATGTAGTAATTTAGCCTTTGGTCAAACTCTTCCCAGCATTTGTATCTGAGCCTAACAACTTAACTTAACCTCCTGGAATGTAGCAGAAACATCCCTGAAGTTATTAATTACACTTTGGATAGTGTATCAATACACCCAGTCGCCACAAAGATACAGGTGTCCTTCCGAACTCAGTTGCCGGAGAGGAAGGAAACCGCTCAGGGATTTCACCATGAGGCCAATGATGACTTTAAAACAGTTAGAGTTTAATGGCTGTGATAGGAGAAATAACATTGAAGCTACTCCACAATACTATATTTCAAAGTTCTATTATTGAAGACCAAGGGGTATTAAAATAATTGGAATGACTAGACAGACTCTGTTTTGGTTTTATGTAAAGATATCATAATTATATTATATGTAGTATACACTTCCATAAACAACCCATGAAGAAAAATGCAACATTCATGGCCAGCTATGTAAACTAACATTGATTTATCCTGCTATAGATGTCTTCAATTGGTAATATTAATTTTTGTCTTCTAATGCCTCTTGAGCAGGTTGACATTTATTTGGATGAGTCTGGTCTTGAGGCAGAACTGAGAATTTCTGCTAGATGGGCCAGATGCAAAGTAAAAACTGGCAACATTGTAAAAATGTAAATTTGCATTAATTTAAGGTTAGGTTTAGGCATTAAGGTTGACTGTGGCTGTGCCAGCTAGTGACCACTCAGCAGAGCTGCCTCCAGAACAAGAAATCAGACTACATTACTAAGTGTGTGTGTTTTCAGGTGTGAAGAGTTAGCCAAATTACTTAGCCAATTAGCTTCAGCTGTCTGGTGTGCAACTGTGGGAAAATTGGTTTCACTTTGGATAACTCCAGGGCTAGTTAGGGATATCAATAAATTACACAATGTAAATGAGACAATATTTTCAATGTTGCACACCTTTTAGTTCTCATTAAATGCTTTCAATATTTTTAAAGGAATTTCTAAAATGTATAGTTGGTTTGAGGTTAAGTCATTGAAATGTAGAGCTATTGGAATTTTAACATTGTCCCATGTACATTGTGTAATTTATAGGGGCAGTTCTTTAAAGTGTGTACCTTTACTTTGCTCTTTATCACCTCCTTGAGGGCATAATGGCTGCTCTCTGTGTATGAATATAAACAGTGTCCAAGTTTGAGTGAGCTGATACAGGCTTTTTTACTTTCTTTTTTTCTGAAGGGGTTTTGTATATCATGCATTTACTGCTTGTCTTTGACTGAATGAGACTCCTCAAACTAAACAAAGACAGGATTGGAGAGGAACAGTATGACCAAACTCCTGACTAAATCAGACAGACATGTTTAACTTCTTATGGCTGGGGGGCAGTATTGAGTACCTTGGATGAATAAGGTGCCCAGAGTAAACTGCCTGCTACTAAGGCCCAGAAGCTAAGATATGCATATTATTAGTAGATTTGGATAGAAAACTCTGAAGTTTCTAAAACTGTTTGAATGATGTCTGTGAGTATAACAGAACCTGAGAAAAAATCCAACCAGGAAGTGGGAAATCTGAGATTTGTTGGTTTTCAAGTCTTTGCCTATCCAAGATAGTGTAAATTTGGTCCGATTGCACTTCCTAAGGCTTCCACTAGATGTCAACAGTCTTTAGAGCCTTGTTTCAGGCTTCTACTGTGAAGGGGGAGAGAATAAGAGCGGTTTGAGTCAGGTGTCTGGCAGAATGTCATGAGCTCAGTCAGGCACGTGACCGTGAGAGTTAGCTGCGTTCCTTTTCAATTCTAAAGACAAATGAATTGTCCGGTTGGAATATTATTGAACATTTATGATAACATCCTAAAGATTGATTCTATACATCGTTTGACATGTTTCTACGAACTGTAATGGAACTGTCGTCTGAACTAAGTGCCTGTGCCTTGTGAATTTGTGAACTAAACGCGCAAACAAAGAGGAGGTATATTTGGATGTAAATTATGGACTTTATCAAACAAAACAAACATTTGTTGTGGAACTGGGATTCCTGGGAGTGCATTCCAATGAAGATCATCAAAAGTGAATATTTATAATGCTATTTCTGACTTCTGTTGACTCCACAACATGGTGGGTATCTGTATGGCTTGTTTTGGGCATGAGCGCTGTACTCAGATTATTGCATGGTGTGCTTTTTCTGTAAAGATTTTTTTTAAATATGGCAAGAAGTATATCTTTAATTCCATGTATAACACGTGTATTTTCATCAACATTTATGATGAGTATTTCTGTAAATTGATGTGGCTCTCTGCAAAATCACTGGATGTTTTGGAAGCAAAACATTACTGAACATATAGTGCCAATGTAAACTGAGATTTTTGGATATAAATATGAACTTTATCGAACAAAACATACATGTGTTGTGCAACATGAAGTCCTATGAGTATCATCTGATGAAGATCGTCAAAGGTTAGTGATTCATTTGATCTATATTTCTGCTTTTTGTGACTCTCTTTGGCTGGAAAATGGCTGTGTTTTTCTGTGACTAGGTGCTGACCTAACATAATCGCATGGTATGCTTACATCGTAAAGCCTTTTTGAAATCGGACACTGTGGTGGGATATCTTTACATATCTTAACACAAGTTTATCTTTAAAATGTGTATAATACTTGTATGTTTGAGGAATTTTAATTATGAGATTTCTGTTTGAATTTGGCGCCCTGCACTTTCACTGTCAAATCGATCCCGTTAACGGGAATTCAGCCGTAAGAACTTAATGTCCAAGGGTGATGACTTACCGACCTGCAGACAGACACTAAAATCCCTAAATTACAGAAACCTCAGGTATCCTCCCAGGCTCTACCCCGTTGCCTAGCACAGCAGCACGGCCACAATGACATCACACGTTTTCAGTGCATGCAATGCTACACTGTCTCACCTGAGTGTGTGAGTACTGACTGAGTGTGTCTAGACTTGCCTGCAGGGATCTCCACAGTTCACACCCACTGACTTGTTTTTCAATCTGTAAGTGTTAAGGGCTAGTCCATACAAGACAGTTACCAATCTTTCAAAGCAATGTGCAGAGGCAGCGAAAGAGTATGGCACAAAAAGAGCATGCTGTTTTCATACTGAAAGTAGTTGCTCATGACAGACTTAACACAAATTGACTTGCTGGCACGCCAAACTTTTTTCTGGGTTCCGAGATTATACTGAGAAGGCAATGGACAATCTCATTTTCTTCCAGCAAAGTTGACTAAATGACATCTCAGAATGTAGGTTTTAGTCAGTCGGAGAATAACTGCAGTACAGAATGAGACAGACAGGACACTAAACCTTATGATTCTAGCCTCTCCCACGGTCTATTAACACAGGGTGAAGCAGGGTGCCAGTTCCCCCTGGTCCAGCAGACTCCTTCTCTCAGCACCTCTCCTCCAGGCCAAAGTGAACACTACCGGGTTCTTCCTGTCAGCCAGAATAAGCAGCTAATGGCAATGCCTCTTCTTCTAGGTCACCAGCCTACCCAGCAAGGCTTGAAGGCCATAAAGGTGGCTGGCACAGCACAAGGCATATGAGGAAAGCAGACTTTAAGTGTTCCGATGGGATGAAAGATAGCAAGGTAATGAAAAATAGGGTTATGATAATGACTGGATTATCATCCACTTCATAAAACGATCCACTTCATAAAGGCATCATGGGATAAAGGGTTAGATTATGGAAAGAGGTAGAAAGTGGCATCTAAAGTTTCAAGATGTTTAAGAGATGAGGGGGTAGTTAGGATAATTAATGTAACAGGTTAGGATAATTAGGTTAAGGTTCTGAAAAGGGTTAGCAAAAATGCTCTCCTAACCTGCAACAAAAAGTCACAAACAGTAGTAGCTGTACTCCATCTAGTCACAACCAGTAGTAGGTGTGTATAAGTCAGATAGGATGTATAGGTTAAGTGTGCTTATACTGAGCTCATGTAGTGGTAACATCTGTCACCTGTTCACATCCTGGACAACAAACTAAAGTGACCTAAAATAAATCACTCTGCTTTTTTTGTTGAGTGCTCCAACTCCTTGAATTAGTCATTTTGAATTAGTCATTCTCCTTTCCTTCATTTGTTCAAGGCCCATCTGCGAAGGCCCACCTGAACTCTGTGTGTATACTGTATGTGTGATACTGTATATGGACCCATGGTGTGCGCGAGAGAGAGATTTGATGTACATCGGTTGCAGTGTGTGAGTGAATACATACTGTAGTAGAGGCTGCGCTGACCAGTAGGTCAACGTTGCTCTTCATGCGTCCCAGAGAGCCGTGCTCCACCCTCTCGCTGCTTGCAGTGAGGATGTAGGGGCTCTGAACCCCAGAGGAGGGTTTCATGTTGGGCAGACTGAGCGAGCGCAGGTCCTTCACTCCCTGCTCCACCTTCAGCTCATCACCTGGCCGTGCTGAGGAGAAACCAACATGGAGGGTTAGCTTAGTGTGTTATAATTCTCTTATTGAAGATAGGTAGGTGTAATAGAGAAGTACATCAACATTTATTTATTTCAGGACTAGCTTCCTGTTTAAGTTCTTTCCTCAGGCACCAAAACAGGATCTCTAGTGGACAGTCTTAAATCCCTTTTAAACATTAGATTGTGAAAATATTATACAACAAAGCTAGCTTTTAAAATTTGCTTAATAGCTGCAGATTGCATTGGATAAGTTGAGAGCCTGGCGGGTAGGAACATTGGGCCAGTAACCGAAAGGTTGCTGGATAACATCCACTAGCTAACAAGATCTGTTGTTCTGCCCGAGCAAGGCAGTTATCCCACTGTTCCCCAGGTGCCAATGACGTCGATGAAGATATTTTGTCTCCAAAGTTTATTGAAAACATAAATAAAGTTGCATAATGAGCACTTGTTGTCTTTCAAATACATTGTAACAGTTGGTTAGATGTGACATCATGGCTGCAATCCCGTTAACGGGAGCGATATGACAACAGCCAGTGAAAGTGCAGGTCGCCAATTTCAAAACATCACAAATCTCGTAATTAAAATTCCTCAAACATACATGTATCTCATACCATTTTAAAGCTAATCTTGTTGTTAATCCCACCACAGTGTCCAATTTCAAATATGCATTACAGCAAAAGCACCACAAATGATTATGTTAGGTCACCACATAGCCACAGAAAAACACAGCCATTTTTCCAGCCAGTCACAAAAACCACAAAGAGATTAAAGTAATCACTAAACTTTGATCATCTTCATCAGATGACACTCATAGGACTTCACGTTACACAATACATGTATGTTTGTTTGATAAAATTTATATTTATCAAAATATGAGTTTACATTGGCGCATTACATTCACTAGTTCCAAAAACATCTGGTGATTTTGCGTAGCCACATCATTCAACAGAAATACTCATCATAAATGTAGATGATAATACAAGTTATACACATGGAATTATAGATATATCTCTCCTTAATGCAACCGCTGTGTCAGATTTCAAAACAACTTTACGGAAAAAGAAACCCATGCAATAATCTGAGACGGCGCTCAGAAGTAAAAGTCACAATAGCCGCAATGATTGTGTCAACATA
This sequence comes from Oncorhynchus tshawytscha, assembly GCF_018296145.1. Lineage (NCBI taxonomy): Eukaryota > Metazoa > Chordata > Actinopteri > Salmoniformes > Salmonidae > Oncorhynchus > Oncorhynchus tshawytscha. The sequence continues at coordinate 72,351,867 of NC_056444.1, read as the reverse complement.
AACAAGAAATTACATGATACATTTTCCCTTACCTTTGATGATCTACATCAGAAAGCACTCCAGGAATCCCAGGTCCACAATAAATGTTTGTTTTGTTCGATAATGTCCGTTATTCATGTCCAAATACCTTCTTTTGTTAGCGCGTTTGGTATACATATCCAAACGCTCATTCTGGTCAGCGTTACATTGGACAAAAACTTCAAAAAGTTCTATTACAGGTCGAAGAAACATTTCACACTAAGTACAGAACCAATCATTAGGATGTTTTTAACATATAGCTTCAATAAAGTTCCAACCGGAGTAATCCTGTGTGTCTTCCTGAGCAATGGAACGCAAGTGGATACCATGGGGAATAAGCGTGATCAGAAAATGGCTGACTGCCAGACACCTGATAGATTCTGCTCTCATTCACTCCCACAACACCGTAGAAGTCTCATTCAAATTTCTATCGATGGTTGACATCTAGTGGAAGCACTAGGCAGTGCAACATCATTAATATCTCAAGGGGATTTCATTGGGGACTCTGTTGAATACATACAAAGCTCAGATTTCTCACTTCCTGTTTTGATTTCTCCTCAGGATTTTGCCTGCCATATGAGTTCTGTTATACTCACAGACATCATTCAAACAGTTTTAGAAACTTTAGAGTGTTTTCTATCCAATACAAATAACAATATGCATATATTAGCAACTGAGGAGCAGGCCGTTTACTTTGGGCAACTTATTCATCCAAGCTACTCAATACTGACCCCAGCCATAAGAAGTTAAAACACACCAAAACAAGACATTAAGAACAAGATAAAACTAACTGAAACAAGCCACTTACGATTCTCCACATAGCAGCTTCATGTCATTGTTGCTAGCTATCTGGCCATCCAGAATCACAACACACGGCCATCTGGCCCATTGAAGGGTGCGTGTTGTTTTTCGCAACGTTCTCAGCTAACCCGTGTATGGGTCTTTGATCCAAAGGCTGCTGCCACAGATATAGGCCTTTTCTCAATTGGATTTGCTCAACTCATGTGTCCTCTCTCACCTCCTTTTGAAAAAGGGCAAAGGTAAATCAAGGAGAGGCGTCGTGGAGAGGGAAAGTGAACGAAAAGGTAATTGTATGAAATCAGACTCCTTTTCTACTCGTGCTTTACCAGGCAAATTACGTTTACAGGGGTAGATCCCAAAACAAATGTGTAAAGTGTGCATGCTTTTCTACTCTGACAAAGCAAAAGCTGATTCAAAGGGGGTGTGGCAGATTTCAATACTATTCCGCGAGGGACTCAGATAAGATGCACATGACTATCCTCAATGAAAGTAGACTGTCGAGAAGGGGAGAACACTCTTCCGTTCGCCTGTTAACAAATTGACTTCTCCTCGACCACTAAACCTCTCGTGGGTTTGAGGGTCAGGGAGGAGAGGACAGAGGAGAGAGGCTGGAGGTCAGACTTTTTCCTAAATGAGAAAAGGTCATAGTCTCCTCCAGGGATCCAAGATGAAGGACTTTGTCCAGTTTCCTCTGAATCAAGGGAGAGATAGGAAACGGAGGCTCTGCCATCGGTTTCACCCAGGCATTGTTTATGCTAGGGGGTACAAAGAGGAGCCAAATACTCTATAATAAATGCAAATTCATTAGATTGGTGTTTGTTTCATATTTTGCCAACCCTTAAAATGTAGTTCTCAGTGCAGGGCAGTAATCAAAAGTTGAAACACATTGTACCTTGGTTTGCTTAGAATCAAAAACACCCATACTTCCACAGAGTTCTTTTATTCTATTAATTGTGAAGCTTGAGGAAAATGTTCTGACTGGTCCTCTGATGCAGTTGACTCTTACCTTTGACCTTGAGATAGTGGCCTCCGAAGCGGTAGGCCTCAAAGTTGAGGGACAGCGGAGTGTTGGACTGGTCTAGGAACAGATCTACCCGGGATAACTCAATACCTTTTCGTTCAAACACAGGGCCCAGCACCTCCCTGGAATAGAGGAACACACAGGACAGAGAGAACAGAATTAACACAGAACATTCACCCAATACAGTTATGTAAGCACAGGACAGAGTCAACAGAGACCATTCACACCATATGTTTATGCAACACTAATGCAGTGGGTCCTATCCAAATAATCAAATGGAACATTAATATATACTATGACTTTGTCCCATGCCTTGGACAAACTCAGACCAGACCTTAAATAGAAAAGACAGAAATCGGTCACAATCATCCCTATTTATTCAGCCCACTACCAATTCTCCTAACTCACCTCAGGGTCTTCTTTTTCACAGCGGGGACGATCTCTGTGTCAATGTCCACGTTCAGATCAAACTTGAGGCTGAAGCACTCCTTTCTGGGGTCCTGCAGGGGGCGACAGACAATAGAAGATAATGGCTGTAAAACTGAGAAGGCCAGAGCTCCTATAGTGATTTCTCTCTCATTAGATCCACAGGGAGGCACTTTACCAGGCAGACTGACTGGCCAGGAACACTGAGGGATGGACCATTGGACACCATGATATATCACTCCCTAACCTGGGTCCCTGGCCTCTGCTGATAATGGCTGCCATTTTCAGCTGTATAACATAACAGCTTGAAGCCTGTAGCCAGACAGAGTCCTCGCCTGTAGATGGCACTGTGATCATCATACAATCTAACTTTCCACCACATACAACAAGACAGGTATGTTCTAACCAACATAGTTCCTAATAGTATTGGGACAAGTCTAAGGTGAAGAGATGTGGTTTCTTAAGGGGCGTGTGTGTCACACCCCTACCTGGCTGTATCAATACTCACATCTGTGTGCCGCCGCCGTGGTTTCTTCTTCACCAACTTCAGACCCCCAGTTTTACGCTCCCTGAAAGAAAAATAATATCCTATGCACATAGTGTAATTGAACTATCTATGGCAGGGCTCACCAACTGGTGGCCCTTGGGCTAAATTTGTCCCACTAGTTCCTCTCAGCAAATCAGCTCCAAGGGATTTTCATTTTGGAAATCAAGTTCTAAAGTATTCCCAGGTATAAAATATAGATATATGCGAACGTATACAAATGTAAGAAAGGTTTGAAATGATTATGCTTTAGTCAAACATTATATCTGTTTGGGCTTCCTGAAGTAATTTATAGTCTACAAATGTTTTGTAAACATGTTCCGGCCCCCTGACCATCCGCTCAAGAAAATATCATCCCGTGGCTGAATATAGCTGATGATCCCTGATCTATGGAACAACAGGTCAACACTAACTGAAGCATAACTACAACTATTGTATATAAATAGAGCAGTGCAGTCAAAGAGGACACTCCTCGCTCTACTAGTTTACATTTTGTATTTTAAATCGAAGTGACAAGCGCCATGCAGACAGACAGATGTAATACATTTTCGCATAACGAGGATTGACATACCCTTGGTTGTTGGCCCCTTCATCCTCCTCCTCCAGATCAGAGGGGGCTGGTGGGGGGACAGGAGCGCGTCGACACATTCCGGGCCAGGATGGAACCTTACACGGGGGTTACACAGAATATTAGATCATTAATAATATTCTTTAACAACACTTTCCTTAATAACACAGGTACTTCCAGTTTAATGTAGCATGACAAAAGTTTATCAACTCTTCTAAATGTGGAAGACAGTCACGATGGATGACGCAGAAAGAATGAGTCAGTCCAGCTGTCACGACCAACAGTTCAATGAGCCTAGAAGCCGTAATTGCATGACAGACAGTCTCATATCTTAAGGTTATGAACCCCAGTTTAAGATAAAAATCACAGGTGGAGGGAAGTCAGTGGTGGAACAGGAAGATGTGCCAGTGTTACTTTTCATGCATATAATAATAATAATTTGGTGGGTGCTTACACATTATTTGTTCCATTTCACACATGTATAAGTGTGTATTAATATGCATGTGTGAATTGGAAATGTGTTTTTTTGCATATCTCAACTCACCGAGACACCCTGCTATTATCAACAGCGACAATGGAGCAATTAGGGTAGTGGCTTGCTCAAGGGCAGAGACAGATTTTTCACCTTGTCGGCACGGAGATTCAGACAAGAAACCTATCTGTTACTGGCCCAAAGCTCGATAGGCTACCTGCGTGTAGGATTACTACTGAGTGTAGGATTGGGCACTAAATGTATATAAACTAGTGGGGAGGAAGTCTGGGTGTGAAGCTGTTGGTGTGGTTGGTACTGGGTAGTGTTGTGTACCTTGGGGTTGCAGGTCAAAGCGGGGGTGTCGGTCAAAGTGCATGTTGTCTGTGTCTTCCAGGTGGCAGCGGGAGTCACATGACTCACACAAATTAAGTGGGCTCTTGTTGTTCAGGTCCTGGCAGTCCAAGTGGTGGCACACCTGGGGAGAGATGGGTGTGAGGGTCAGTACAGCAGATGTACCAATCTACCTGGTCAGTAGTCGGGCTCAGGTACAGAGTAGTCTCGCGAACCAGACACAACCCACTGTAAGTTGCAATCCGCCCCAACAGATCCACAGATGACGCAATCGCCATCACACTGCCCTGTCCCATCTGGACAAGAGGAATCCCTATGTAAGAATGCTGTTCATTGACAACAGCTCAGCCTTCAACACCATAGTTCCCTCTAAGCTCATCATTAAGCTCGGGCCCTGGGTCTGAACACCACCCTGTGCAATTGGGTCCTGGACTTCTTGACATGTCGCCCCCAGGTGGTGAAGGTAGGCAACACCACTACGCTGATCCTCAACACAGGGGCCCCACAAGGGTATGTGCTCAGCCCTCTCTACAGCCCTGTTCACCCATGACTGCATGGCCACGCACGCCTCCAACTCAATAATCAAGTTTGCAGACAACAAAAGTGGTAAGCCTGATTACCAACAATGACGAGACTACAGGGAGCAGGTAAGGGCACTGGTGGAGTTGTGCCAGGAAAACAACCTCTCCCGTGTCAACAAAACAAAGGAGCTGATTGTAAACATTAGGAGACAGCAGAGGGAGCATGCCCCCATCCACAGGGATGCAGTGGAGAAGGTGAAAAGCTTCAAGTACCTCTGCGTCCACATCATTGACAATCTGAAATGGGGAAGAGGTTAGGTAGGGTAAGGGTTAGTCTGGAGCCCTGGGGAGGTTAGGTAGGCCTACAGAGAGACAGGTCACAGTATAAAGCTCCACACATCCATCAACACACAGCCAGGGCAGTGGTCTGGCTGAGATAAGAGACAGGTCACAGTATAACGCTACACACATCTAACTGATGGCAGGACAGACAGCCACCTAGTCCCCAAGCCATTGTTTACACCATTACAGGGATAGAAGCAGCAGACAAAGTTCAATATCGAAGTACACAGAGGTCTTGTGACTAAAGCTTGAGAGACAGCCAGTCAGTAAGCCAGCCAGCCAGTCAACCACGCAGCCAGCCATACAAGCAGCCAGACATGCACCAGAAATGAGCTGGATTAGGCCCCCTCTGCCTGGAGCCAGACAGACAGACAGACAGATCTCCCCCTCCTCTAGCACCTTCAAGGGGTGGCCTCCTTGGCCCAGGGAGAAGAGGAGAGCCGCATGAGTTACCCCTCTCCAGCACCACCACTACCCGCTATGACTTCTATACAGGAAATTAGGACGTATGGGGAGATACAATGGAAGTCCTGCTAATGTATTTCCTGTCATTGTCTCCGTGTGCTCTGCTTGGGACTGGAGGTGTGCGCACGCGCGTGTAGTGGGGGCTGCAAGTAAGCAGGCACAAATAGAGTACACACAAGAAAAACAGCACAAGTGTTTTCCCGCAAGTTTCCAGTCACTCAGGTTGAACCATGTTCTTACTATGTTAACAAGTCAATAAATACACCTGTGGGCTGTGTTCCATACACAGATATCAAATACATAACACAAACATGCAGGATGTCTACTCAAGCTATCCACAAAATGTAGATATGTTCTTGCCAGTGCCATTAAGCTGGGGGGGGTAAGGAATCCCAGTATAGAGAGGACCCATAAGAAGGAAGAGAATATGAACAGCTTTCAGTAGTCCAAAGCCCCCTTAATCTGGAGCTCTAATTGTTGCCTGGGCTCAGTGAGATGGGCTGGACTCTCTGTCAAAGCCATCTGACGCTCCCTCGGCAGGCAGACAGGCAGGGTGGAGATTAAACCAGGGGCCTCTTTCAGCTCTCAGTCTGCCAGAGTCCTCGCCTCTCTGATGCTCCTCCCTTCCCTTCCCTTCCTTAGGACCTCTAGTCAACACCCAGAGAATGGCCCTTGTTAACTGTAATAGGCACAATTAAGTTAAGTGTGCTTTCATATTTTTAGACGGAGCATGTCTCTGGCAGTTGGATGGGAGTTTCAAATGCAACTTGAAAGGCCTTGTTCCATTCATCATAAACATTGTTATGGTGGTATATTGATAATTATATTAATCAAGTTTGGTCGGAATATTTCTTCTGCTCTCTCTTTCTCTCTGTAAATAAAACATACTGAACAAAAATATAAATACAACCATGCAACAATTGAGTTACAGTTCATAGATGTTCATATAAGGAAATCAGTCAATTTAAATAAAATCATCAGGCCCTAATCTATGGCCCCCACTCCCCAGATGACCCCCCCCCCCTCCTCCTCCCTCCCCCCTCCCCGATGATCCCACATGTGAAGAAGCCGGATGTGGAGGTCCTGGGCTGGCTGATTATACGTGGCCTGCGGTTTTGAGGCCGGTTGGACGTACTGCCAAATTCTCTAAAACGACGTTGGATGCAGCTTATGGTAGAGAAATGAACATTCCATTCTCTGGCAACAACTCTGGTAGACATTCAGGCAGTCAGCATGACAATTGAATGCTCCCTCAAAACTTGAGACATCTGTGGCATTGTGTTGTGGGACAAATGTGCACATTTTAAAAGTGGCCTTTTATTTTCCCCAGCACAAGGTGCAGCTGTGTAATGACCATGCTGTTTAATCAGCTATGCCACACCTGACAGGTGGGTGGATTATCTTGGCAAAGGAGAAATGCTCACGAGCGGGGATGTAAATACATTATTGCACAACAGAGATAAATAAGCTTTTTGTGCATATGGAACATTTCAGGGATTTTTTATTTCAGCTCATGAAACATTGGACCAACACTTTACATGATGGGTTTATATTTTTGTTCAGTGTACATAGATAGCATTGTGCTAAGTAACAACACAAGCATGTCAGAAATCAAAAGAGTACTGCTTTCAAATTTGTCTCCTCAAAATAACAATGAACCTCCGCTCAGAAGATACTGTATGTCTATGTTTGTGTGTGTTTAGACAGGTAAAATAAGATGGCATATTTAGACAACTACAGGCTCAGAAAGGTAGCCAAAAAGACAACCATGGGCTGGGTGTCCAGGCAGCTGGCTGCATTCCTTTCAGGAATAAAGCTGCTGAAAATATCTGTTGTTTGGCCGAGCCAACAAAAATGAGCCTGTTGGATCTGGGATGAGGAGAACTGTGATACTACTCCCAAAACCTGTCTGAGAGTTTCCTTTTAAAGACAAAACTGACTAAATATGAACATACTCAGAGGCTTTGTCAAAGAAATCATGAATGTTCTATTACCATTTTATTTACTACACAACAGCCATCCAGCATTGACATCAGCCATTGATTGGACGCTTTCTTTGAAATAAATGAAAGCTGCAATACTGCTCGCGTTGCGTTGTGTCCCATGGCAGTGTACAAACTCAATCGCCATCGCTCAATTATCGATGACTGATGTGCACCGTGGTTTAGAGGGTGGTATATGCACCATATGTGGGTATACCCACGTATTTTTCCATGGGCATTGCGTATACTCAATTCTTAATACCTACTGTACGATGCGCAATAAAGTAGCGTAGTGGAGATATATGGCGTTTCAATTAATACGGCTGATGAAACAGATCAGAATGTTAACTTATCATTTTTATAAACTATTATTCTTCACAGGCGCAGAAATGTACCGACGGCGGTCAGCCTTCGCGTGAAAGTTCCTCACATGTGAGCGGTTTAAAATGGACAGAGACGGAAACAGTGATGCCAATTTAGCTAGATTTAGCAACTTTTCAGACTACCCTGGCAACTTTTTTTCAAACAGCACCTAGCAACAAATGTAGCTACTTTTAAAATGTATTTGGAACTTTTAGCAACTTTTGAAAAGTGACTCAAATGCTAAAATGCACGCATTTCCGCTCTAAATTACAAAAAAACGATTTTTCTATGTCACACTCAGTCACAACATGTGCCTGGCTGCAAAATTGCATTGTGAGTGACGTCAACAGCAGGCGCTCAGTTCGTGCACAGGCAGCAACAGGCCAGCAACAATATCAGCAAATTGCAAATCATTGTTGGCTGACTGCAGCAGCAGTAGTATGCTTTCGACGAGACAAACCCAATGAATATAGTTGGTCACGAATGTTTGATCTTGAACAGAACTTACAACATCAATCAATATGTCTCAATCAAAACTGTACAGCCAGAAGTACAGAAAAGAGTGGGAGTCTGTACCTGAATTTAAAGGTTGGCTGAAGCCAGTAATTGGGGATGATTGTTGGGCATACTGTGCATACTGCAAATCAGATATGCTTGCAACAATGTATGACATCAAAAAACATTGTGCTACAGCAAAGCATATAAATAAATCAAAACCGTACAACCCCACAACGCAGTCTACATTACCGCAGTTGGTTAAGAAAGTGGATAACTGCAAAAGTGCAGAAGCTACTATGGCAATGGTCATTATGGAGCATTGTTCGCTGCTAGCATGCAACCATTTAGGTATGGCTTGCAAAGCTGCCTTTTCAGATTATGTGGCAGCAACAAACTTCCAAATGCACCGCACCAAGTGCACAGAAATGATTAGGGGAGTACTGGCTCCTTATTTTCACAAAAGGGTAACATCAGATGTGGGGGGATGAGAAGTTCAGTCTCCTTTTGGATGAGTTCACTGATGTCAGTGTCTCAAAATACCTGGGTGTGGTGATTCGGTATTTCAGTGGTAAAATAAAAAGCGCTATCCACATTTCTCGGGCTGGTTGAATTGAAGGGGGGCGATGCCGGATCAATAGCAAAGGCGATAGTTGAGTTTCTTGAGAAGTGTAACCTTAAAGATAATCTTCGGGGTATTGGCACTGATAATGTGTCCGTGATGACTGGGGTGCACAGGATTTTAAAGGAAGAATGTGCATTGCCCAATTTGGTACTCATCCACTATGTGTGCCAGTCTTTACAATTGGCTGTCAGTGCAGCATTCAAATAAACCATCCCTAGGAGTGTTGAGTACTTAATCAGAGAAACCTACAACTGGTTTTCAATTTCCCCAAAACGGCACAAGGCATACAAAGCAGTTTATGCCATCATTAATTGTGGCCAGAAAACCCTGCAGATCACCAAAGTGTGTGCCACATCTTGACTATCGATGAGCCCGCTGTAACTTGAGCCAGTGGGAAGAACTGAAACTCTACTTTGAGTTGACCAAGGCCAGTGAGCATTGCTACATGGTGGATGTGCTCCATGTGCTTCATGTACAAGACCAACTATGTCTACCTGACATTCTGGAAATCAACCCTGTCCGACATACAACTTGCAGTCATTTGAGGGAGAACAGACAGATCCTGTCAAGCTTTTGGACAATCTGGTACACATCAACATCAATTTGTAGCAGAGTAGTCAAGCCTACGGCAAAAATGAATGTCCTGAAGGATACCATTGATGGACATCTCAGACAACCTAGAAGTCTTGTGAAACATGGCCTTGTTCAGTGTTAAGGAAACGCTAAAGCACAATAAAGGCACCACTGAAATTATTAAAGTAGCTGAGCTACTGGGGTACCAGGCCCAAACAAATGATCAAATTGTTTCCCAATAGAGAAACATCCATCTGTTTAGGTGGGACTCAACTGAAAATACAGTTGAGTTTTGGAGTGAATTGACTAACTACAAACACTCTTCCGGGTTAAATCCACTTGAAGAACTGTGCAAAGCTGCACTCAATGCCCTCTCCTTGCCACACTCAAATGTGGAGGTTGAACTGCTGTTCAGCCAAATAAGTGTGGTAAGTCAAAGTTAAGAAATACAAAGTCACTGCACACTTAACTCCATACTCCTGGTGCAGTATGAACTAAAGCTGGCTGGTGATACCTGTTACCAGCATAAACTACCAAGTGAAGTTCGACAGCAGTTTGGCACCACAGCAGCATACAGCTTAAAGGCCACTCCATCCTCTTCTGCTGGTTCCAGCTCCGTGACAATGCAGTTGGACAGTGAAGATGAAGAGGATTTCCTTGCCAATCTATGATTCGTCATATTTACAGTACGTATGCAAGGAGTGGACTTTCTGGAACTGGCGGAGACACAGCTGATGGTGGCAGTGTACACCGCAGTGTGAGCGAGAACAGTGGCAATATCTGGAGGAAACCATTTGATCAGCACAACAACCTGGAGAAAGCTGCCTAACGCACACATTATTTGAGTTAAGTTGCTTGTTCAATAAGATAGCATATATACCTTGTTATTAGCTTGTACTTATAATTGTTGATCAGTTAGGTAGCATGTTAACTACCAATGCTTAAAACTATAATTGATCAGAAGGTGTAGGTTTACTAGTTAAAAAGAAAATCAATCAAATGTAATTGTTCAATAATGTGTAATTGTTCAATAATTCAATGTGTTGTTTTAAAAAATCTGATCATAAAAAAATGTTTGAAATTACTTTTACAAATAAAAATGTGATAAAACAAATCTAAACTAACAAATGTAAAATCATATTTTTTACACTGAGTTGACCAGTCAATTTAAGTAATGTTATTGTGTATTCTACGTAATGACGCAGTTTTACATTACGTAATGACGTCATCACGCAATGACATCACGTCATTTATCAAACAAATCGACCTGCCTCTAGCAACTTCCCCTGAAAATTAGTTGGCAACAGTGGACAGAAATATGTTAGAAATAGGGGAGGATTTAAATATGCAACAACTATCATGGGTTGCTATTATGACTACGATAATGCCTTTGACTGCTAGACAATTGAAAATTAATCAATAGAACAGGAGAAAGCATATGAGTAAGACTTTATAGAAATAATTGCCTCCACGTTTCTATGGTGGGATTTTGGCTTTATGCTACTTTTAAGTAAGGCCTAAGACATGCCTCACAATATGAAGTCCAGGTTTCAAACGATTAAGGAATAGGAAAAAAAATTATTGATGCTAATGATAGGCCTAACCATCTTCTGGTAGATTACTTTGACTTGGAAGAGTTCCAGTGTTGTGTTGGATAGTCATAGCATCCCTCTGAGTAAGCTAAACTAGCTAGCTGCATCTGCTAACTAAGTATGTGAAACTTTTTTTTGTTGAGAAATCTTTTGCTTCTCCTTAACTTTTTAAGAAATTAATTTGTTCAAAACTGTTCAACTATTGCCTCTCTCTCTCTTTGAGACAACTACTCACCACATTTAATGTACTACAGTGCTAGTTAGCTGTAGCTTATGTTTTCAGTACTAGATTCATTATCTGATCCTTTGACTGGGTGGAAAAAATTGTCAGTTCATGATGCAAGAGCTCTGATAGGTTGTAGGATGTCTTCCAAAAGTTGTCATAATTACTGAGTAAGTCTATGGAAAGGGGTGAGAACCATGTGTCTCCTAAGTTTTGTAAATAAATAAAATGTACCCAGAGGACGGAAGCTAGCGGTCCTCCGGCTACACCATGGTGCTACCCTACTGAGTGCTGTTGAGGCTACTGTAGACCTTCATTGCAAAACAGTTTGCTTTAATCAATTATTTGGTGCCGTGAGTATATTTAGTACAGTTTTATGTAAAAGGATAATGTTTGAAATGTGTGTGTATATATATATATATATATATACACACACACACATATATGTATATACACACACACACACACACACACACACACATACATACATACATACATATATATATATACATACATACACACACATACACACACATACACATATATATACACACACATATATATATATATATATATTTTAATTTGACCCCTTTTTTGTGGTATCCAATTGTTTTAGTAGCTACGATCTTGTCTCATCGCTACAACTCCCGTACGGGCTCGGGAGAGACAAAGGTTGAAAGTCATGCGTCCTCCGATACACAACCCAACCAAGCCGCACTGCTTCTTTACACAGCGCGCATCAAACTCGGAAGCCAGCTGCACCAATGTGTCGGAGGAAACACCGTGCACCTGGCAACCTTGGTTAGCGCGCACTGCGCTAGGAGTCGCTGGTGCGCGATGAGACAAGGACATCCCTACCTTCCAAACCCTCCCTAACCCAGACGACGCTAGGCCAATTGTGCGTTGCCCCACGGACCTCCCGGTCGGTTACGACAGAGCCTGGGCGCAAACCCAGAGTCTCTGATGGCACAGTTGGCACTGCAGTACAGCGCTCTTAACCACTGCGCCACCCGGGAGGCCCTGAAGTGTTTTTTTTTTTAATTAAAACATTTCTGAAATTCACTGAGGATTGTCTTCCCCTTCCTCCTCTGAGAAGCCTCCACTGGTTTGTGTATGTTGTGTTTGAGTATGTGTGTTCTGTGCGTGTGTCCAGACGTGCACTCTCAAGTCAAGCGAATTAGTGGTGGGTTTAGAGAAAGAACAGCTACCGTGGCCTGAGCGACACACACCACTCACATCCGGAGCCCCCCGGGCAGCTGTGAACACACACACGGCCCCTCTGCGCCCCTCACTCAAGCTTAATACATTCACTACCACGTGGCACCTGCTTACGCACACTTGTTTCAACGCATACCACACATGACCAAGGCGCCATCACACACATGACCAAGGCGCCATCACACACTACCACACCCGCAGTAGCCTAGACACACAATCACGTGAACACAAACGTCCCACGTTCCAACTTGTGACCCTTCAGCGGGAGAGCTAGACCTATATTGAATGAAAGGGGTTAGATTTCCTCTCACTGACTACAGCTGTCTCACTTCGAGATGACTGGACTGGAGCCTCTTGAGGTGATTCAGCCCGGTTACCTCAGTCAGGGTTAACCCTACACAAATGCACTCCCTACATGATGACACACAACAGTTTATTAGGCTGTATGATCAGCATAATAAGGTTTGATGCCCCTCCATCCCCATTAAGAAAATACTGATAAAAATGCAAGACCATGCTGCCAACAGCACTGGATCAGACACAAACCCCTCCCCTGACTGACTGGCTGGCTTTAATCTGAACAGCCTGTCCTGCTAGAGCACACCTAACTCTTATATAACCTCCATCTCAACCTCTGTGTGTGTTAAGATTACTGTATGGTTCCCAGTATTCAGTCCACTTGACTTTCTCCACATTTTGTTACGTTACAGCCTTACTCTAAAATTGATTCAATTATTGTTTTTCCTCAGTCAACACACAATACCCCATAATGGCAAAGCAAAAAAAGTTTATACATTTCAGCAAATTAATAAAAAATAAAAAACAGAAAAACTTTTACATAAGTATTCAGACCCTTTACTCATTACTTTGTTGAAGCCCCTATGACACTAAGCTTGGAACACCTGTATTTGGGGAGTTTCTCCCATTCTTCTCTGCAGAGCCTCTCAAGATCTGTCAGGTATGATGGGGAGCGTCAATGCACTATTTTCAGGTCTCTCCAGAGATGTTTGCTTAGGTTCAAGTTCAAGCTCTGACTGGGCCACTCAAGGACATTCAGAGACTTGTCCCGAAGCCACTCTTCAGTGGTGGAAAAGGTACCCAATTGTCAGAGTAAAAGTAAAGATATCTTAATAGAAAATGACTCAAGTGAAAATCACCTAGTAAAATACTAATTGAGGAAAAGTCTAAAAGTATTTGGTTTTAAATATACTTCTGTATCAAAATTACAATTGCTAAAATATACTTAAGCATCAACAGTAAAAGTACAAATCTTTTTTTACAGATAGACAGGGGCACACTCCAACACTCAGACGTCATTTACCAAACAAAACGTGTATTTAGTGAGTACGCCAGATCAGAGGCAGTAGGGATGTTCACTTGATAAGTGCGTGAATTGGACCATTTTCCTGTCAAATGAACAAGTATTTTTGGGTGTCAGGGAAAACGTATGGAGTAAAAAGTACATTATTATCTTTAGGAATGAAGTAAAAGTTGTTGCCACTACCATTCTTCCTCCAGACATGAAGCTTGGAATTCAGGCCAAAGAGTTCAATCTTTGTTTCATTAGACTAGATAAATCTTTGACTAAAGGGTCTTTTAGGTGTCTTTTGGCAAACTTCAAGGAGGCTGTCATGTGCTTTTTGCTAAGGAGTGGCTTCCGTCTGGACACTCTACCAGAAAGGCATGATTGGTAGAATGCAGCAGAGATTGTTGTCCTTCTGGAAAGTTTTCCCATCTCCACATAGGAACTCGGGAGCTCTGTCAGAGTGACCATCGGGTTCTTGGTCACCGATTGCTCAGTTTGGCCAGGCAGCCAGCTCAAGGAAGAGTCTTGGTGGTTCCAAACTTCTTCCATTTAAGAATGATGGAGGCCACTGTGTTCTTGAGGCCCTTCAATGCTGCATACATTTTTGGTACTCTTCCCTAGATCTGTGTACCGACACAACCCTGTCTCAGAGCTCTATGGACAATTCCATCGACCTCATGGCTTGGTTTTTGCTCTGACATGCACTGTCAATTGTGGGACCATATATATTGACAGGTGTGTGCGCCTTTCCAAATCCTGTCCAATCAATTGAATTTACCACAGGTGGACTCCAATCAAGTTGTAGAAACATCTCATGGATGATCAATGGAAACAGGATGCACCCGAGATCAATATTTCGAGTCTCATAGAAAATAAAAGGTATGTTTTTTTATTTGTATTACATTTGCAAAATTGTCTAAAAACCTGTTTTCGCTTTTTTATGGGGTATTGTGTGTAGATTGAAGATTTAACATTTTATACATTTTAGAATAAGGCTGTAACGTAACAAAATGTGGAAAAAGTCAAGGGGTCTGAATACTTTCCGAATGCATTGTATAGTATAACAAAATGTTTACGTTTTTTGTTCATTTTGGTGTTTGGCCATTGTTTTCCCAAGCAGTTCGAGCACACAACATTCTCTCGAGGCAAGCCGAAGTCTACGCCCCCTTCGTTAGTGGTTGGTCAACAGTAGGGATCCTTCAATTAAGTGTTTGTCATACAACGACAGACAACTGGTTGTTTTCATGCACATTGCAATAAATACTGCACCAAACATCTTTATTAGATGTGCAATTAGGTGACTAGGACCTCTGCAAAAACGTCAACATGTATTACAGATGTGTGTACAGGCTATGGCGTCTCAAGAGGGACAAGCAAATGTATTTTAAGGGAGTATGCGAGCACAGATGTTCACGTCGCATAGCCAAGTTCTGCTAGGAGCAAACCAAATCTATGTATGCGGAAGCCTTTAGTGTGTGTGTGTCTATCTCCACACACACACACACACACACACACATACATATACACACACCTTTTGGCCACGACTCTGGTTTGAGAATGACACAAATATTAATTTCCACAAAGTTTGCTGCTTCAGTGTCTTTAGATATTTTTGTCAGATGTTACTATGGAATACTCAAGTATAATTACAAGCATTTCATAAGTGTCAAAGGCTTTTATTGACAATTACATGAATTTGATGCAAAGAGTCAATATTTGCAGTGTTGACCCTTCTTTATCAAGACCTCTGCAATCTGCCCTTGCATGCTGTCAATGAACTTATGGGCCACATCCTGACTGATGGCAGCCCATTCTTGCAAAATCAATGCTTGGAGTTTGTCAGAATGTGGGTTGTTGTTTTTCCACCCGCCCTCTTGAGGATTGACCACAAGTTCTCAACAGGATTAAGGTCTTGGGAGTTTCCTGGCCATGGACCCAAAATATCAATGTTTTGTTCCCCGAGACACTTAGTTATCACTTTTGCCGTATGGCAAGGTGCTCCAACATTTTTCATTTATTTATTCAACCTTTATTTAACCAGGATGGGCTCATTGAGATTAAAATCTATTTTTCAAGAGCGCCCTGGCCAAGATAGGCAGCACCAAGTCATTACAAAAAAATTAGACAGACAACATGAAAAACTAAAAGTAATCTAGTAAAAACCATTGAATTCACAAGAGTATAAAACAGCAAATTAAAAACATTGACAGGTCAGGGAATCAGCCTCAAAATCCTTCATCAGTGATTTAAAAACACCAATCAGGACAAGTTCTTCCAGTTTAAAAGTATCTTGTAAGGTGTTCCAAGACGATGGCGCAGAGAACATAAAAGCCCTTTTACCAAATTCAGTTCGGACATTTGGAACAGTTAGCAGGATAAAGTCCAGCGAACGAAGAGAGTACCCACCACATTTCTGAACAATAAAAATGCCCAAATAAAAAAGGTAGTAAACCCAAAATGGCTTTGTATACCAGTGACTGACCCTACGAGTGACTAGAGAAGGCCAGCCATCCCTGGTATACAAAATGCAGTGGTGCGTAAGGGTTTTGCAGTTTAAAATAAATCTCTAAGTGCCATGGTAAAGAGTGTCAATTGATCTCAATCACTGAGTGGAAGCATTCATATTTAAAATATCCCCATAGTCTAGTAAAGGCATAAATGTAGCTGATACTAGCCTCCTTCTGGCTACAAAAGAAAAAAACAGGCCTTATTCCTAAAATAATATCCCAATTTCAGCTTCAATTGTTTTGTAAGTTGTTGAATATGCAATTTAAAAGAGGCCGTCATCAATTAAAATTCCAAGATATTTATATGAGGTTACAACCTCAATCTGCTTGCCCTGACAGGTAGTAATAGGTGAAAGGTTCAGAGGTCTATTTCTTGCATTAGAAAACACCATTAGTTTAGTTTTGTCAGTATTGAGGATAAGCTTCAATTGACAAAGTATGTTGAACAGTATAAAAAGCAGTTTGCATGTTCTGGAAAGCTTTTGTAAGAGACAAGGCACAACAGTAAATAACAGTATCATCAGCATAAAAAGGAAGTTGTGCATTTTGGACATTTTTGTCTAAATAATTTATATAAATAGTGAATAAGAGAGGACCAAGTACAGAGCCTTTGGGCACACCATTCAAGACAGACAATTTAACAGACATAAGCCCATCAAATTGAGTGCACTGAGTTCTATCAGACAGATAGTTAGCAAACCATGCAACTGCATGCTCCAAAAGACCTACACTCGACAATCTCTGCCTTAGTATAGCATGATCAACTGTATCAAAAGCTTTAGAGAGATCAATAAAAAGTGAGACACGGTGCTGTTTTTTTGTCAATGACTTCAGTGATATCATTTAAAACCTTCATGGCTGCTGTAATTGTGCTATGCTTCTTCCTGAAGCCCGATTGGTACATTGATAAAATAGAGTTAGTAAATTTTAAAAACTCTTTTAGCTGTTCACTTACAAGAGTTTCAAGTATTTTCACCAGGGGTGACAGCTTTGAGATTGTCCTATAATTATTTAAAAGGGTTGGATCTCCCCTTTTTAAAAGTGGTAGGACAAATGCTGATTTCCAGATCTTTGGAATTTCTTTACATTCCAGGGTGAGATTGAACAGAGATGTAAGTGGTTCAGCTATGAAATCAGCTGCCAGATTTAAAAAGCAGGGATCCAAAAGGTCAGGACCTGCAGGCTTTCTCTGATCTAAGGATTTCAGGGCTTTATGTACCACCTGCACTGAGAATAGCTTTTTGCCAAAGGTTTGACCAGCTCTCACTGGTTCATCCACACAGGGTTGTACAGAGACAAAGGACACTGAATCAAACAGCCTACCAGATGATACAAAGTGCTCATTGAAACAATTCAGAATTTCAGTTTTGAACATTCTGGAAAAGGCATTGTTCATCACCAAACTCTTCCTGGATGGTTGGGGGAAAATTGCTCTCAGAGGCTGTGTTGGTACCATTCTTTATTCATGGCTGTGTTCTTAGGCAAAATTGTGAGTGAGCCCACTCCCTTGGCTGAGAAGCAACCCCACACATGAATGGTCTCAGGATGCTTTACTGTTGGCATGATACAGGACTGATGGTAGCGCTCACCTTGTCTTCTTCATTTCCAGATGCCCCAAACAATCAGAAAGGGGATTCAGAGAACATTACTTTACGCCAGTCCACAACAGTCCAATCCCTGTACCCTTTTGCAGAATATCAGTCTGTCCCTGATGTTTTTCCTGGAGAGAAGTGGCTTCTTTGCTGCCCTTCTTGACACCAGGCCATCCTCCAAAGGTCTTCCCCTTACTGTGCGTGCAAATGCACTCACACCTGCCTGCTGCCATTCCTGAGCAAGCTCTGTACTGGTGGTGCCCCGATCCTGCAGCTGAATCAACTAGAGGAGACGGTCCTGTGGCTTGCTGGACTTTCTTGGGCGCCCTGAAGCCTTTTTCACAACAATTGAACCGTTCTCCTTGTAGGTTTAGATGATCCGATAAATGGAAGATTCAGGTGCAATTCTACTGGCAGCAATCTCCTTGCCTGTGAAGCCCTTTTTGTGTAAAGCAATGATGACGGCATGTGTTTCCTTGCAGGTAACCATGTCTGACAGAGGAAGAACAATGGATTCCAAGCACCACCCTCCTTTTGAAGCTTCCAGTCTGTAATCCGAAGTCAATCAGCATGACAGAGTGATTTCCAGCCTTGTCCTCGTCAACACTCACACCTGTGTTAACGAGAGAATCACTGACATGTCAGCTGGTCCTTTTGTGGCAGGGCTGAATAGCAGTGGAAATGTTTTTTGGAGATTCCCCTTTTGCATGGCGAAAGGGGACATTGCAATTAATTGCAATTCATCTGATCTTCATAACATTCTGGAGTATATGCAAATTACCATCATACAAATTGAGGCAGCAGACTTTCTGAAAATTAATATTTGTGTCATTCTCAAAACTCGCAACAACTGTACACACACACACACACACACACACGTTCAGTTGAAGTCGGAAGTTTACATACACCTTAACCAAATACACTTAAACTCAGTTTCAAAATTACTGACATTTAATCCTAAAAATTATTTGTGAAATTAGTATTCGGTAGCATTGCCTTTAAATTGTTTAACTTGGGTCAAACGTTTCGGGTAGCTTTCCACAAGCTTCCCACAATAAGTTGGGTGAATCCTCCTGACAGAGCTGGTGTAACTGAGTCAGGTTTGTAGGCCTCCTTGCTCGCACACACTTCTTCAGTTCTGTCCATTTCCTATGGGATTGAGGTCAGGGCTTTGTGATGACCACTCCAATACCTTGACTTTGTTGTCCTTAAGCCATTTTGCCACAACTTTGGAAGTATGCTTGGGGTCAATGTCCATTTGGAAGACCCATTTGCGACCAAGCTTTGACTTCCTGACTGATGTCTTGAAATGTAGCTTCAATATATCAACATCATTTTCCTACCTCATAATGCCATCTATTTTGTGAAGTACACCAGTCCCTCCTGCAGCAAAGCACCCCCACAACATGATGCTGCCACCCCCGTGCTTCACGGTTTGGATGTATTCTTTGGCTTGCAAGCCTCCCCCTTTTTCCTCCTAACATAACGATGGTCATTATGGACAAACAGTTCTATTTTTGTTTCATCAGACCAGAGGACATTTCTCCAAAAAAGTATGATCTTCGTCCCCATGTGCAGTTGCAAACCGTTGTGTGGCTTATTTATGGCGGTTTTGGAGCAGTAGCTTCTTCCTTTCTGAGTAGATATAGGACTCGTTTTACTGTGGATATAGATACTTCTGTACCCGTTTCCTCCAGCATCTTCACAAGGTTCTTTGCTGTTGTTCTGGAATTGATTATGCATTTCTTGCACCAAAGTACGTTCATCTCTATGATACAGAACGCGTCTCCTCCCTGAGTGGTATGACGACTGTGTGGTCCCATGGTGTTTATACTTGCATACGATTGTTTGTACAGATGAACGTGGTACCTTCAGGCGTTTGGAAATGGCTCCCAAGGATGAACCAGACTTGTGGAGATCTACAATTTTTGTTCCGAGGTCTTGGCTGATTTCTTTTGAAACTTCTGACATGGAATAGCCTTCATTTCTCAGAACAAGAATTTACCGAGTTTCAAAAGAAAGGTCTTTGTTTCTGGCCATTCTGAGCCTGTAAATCGAACCCACAAATTCTGATGCTCCAGATACTCAACTAGTCCAAAAGAGGCCACTTTTATTGCTTCTTTAATCATAACAGCAGTTTTCAGCTGTGCTAACGTAATTGCAAAAGGGTTTTCTAATGATCAATTAACCTTTTAAAATGATAAACCTGGAATAGCTAACACAACGTGCCATTGGAAGACAGGATTGATGGTTGCTGATAATGGGAACTTTGTACGCCTATGTAGATAAAAACATTTTTTTTTACAAATCGGCCGTTTCCAGCTACAATAGTTTTTTACAACATTAACAATGTCTACACTGTATTTCTGATCAATTTGATGTTATTTAAATGACAAAACATTTTTTTCTTCAAAAAACAAGAACATTTCTAAGTGACCCCAAACTTTTGAAAGGTAGTGCATGTCTGATCACACATGAGCAACGTCACGTGTGTGTGTGTGTGTGCGCGCGCACAACACTGTTGTTAATCGTTTCAGTGAACGGACATGTTTGCAGCACACATGTTGCAATGAGCCCCTGTGCAATGCCATAGTGTGTGAGTGAAAGATGGAGTGGTGCTCATTGGAAAAGAGTTGGCAGACAGTGATATTAGTAGGAGACTTGTTATTGGGAGAGACATCGTGAAAGAGAAAAGGCCCCGCCCCAGGTTTTTAATAGGACCCGTTGTGTTTGGTCTACTGCTCTACACACACACACACACACACACACACACACACACACACACACACACACACACACACACACACGTTGTTGGTGCCCACACCCAGAGCTAATTCAATTCCTTGCTTCCCATTGTCATCCACATACAGTCTGTCTCCAGCAGCCAGCTCCCACGCTCTCACAACACACACGATCACAGGCAGCATGAATCAACACATCAGTGAACAGCTATGACATTCAGAGTCAAGACAATAGACGATTATGTTTTAGCTACATGGAGCACAGACCAAAAAGTCATGATGACATTTGGATATGGCTTTTTGTGCTCTAATAAAGCCTTCATTTCAGTTATTTACTGTGTGCTTTGTTAACACTGCAGTCAGATGACAGTGTGGTGCACAGTGTTTCAGTGAAATATCCCAAACCCTAACATCACCCCACATACGGGTTCCTTCAGGACCAGGCCCTAACATGTTAGTCATCTTTGATTTGGAAACTTGAAGAGGAGATTCCAGAGCCTGGTTGACACGATTAACGTGGTACACAGTGAGGGAGAGCTGTGACACACTGGTCTGGACAGGAGTCGGTTTGTTGGTGCAATGTTCGCACAAACATCGTCTTGAGCTTTGATTATTTCTCTCAAACTGTTTATTTATTTCTCTCTTGGGGGGTTGAGATCTCTCATTGTTTGGATTTGAAAATCCAACAGCTGTATTGGAGGGGGGCTGCGCTCAGGGGCTGTGTGTGGCTGTCCATGTGGGTGTTTGAGTAAGAAAGACAAAAGGAGAACCAAAATCAGTAAAAAAAGAAATGTTTAAAGTACAGCCCCCTTTATTATTGAAGCATCGTGCCTACACCATCAAGGAGCCTATCCAGACTCTAAAGTCAGGAAGACAGTTGTGTGAGCCAGACTAAAGACCATCTTAGCAGCTAGGCCTTCTTATCATCAGTCATTTGAACATGTAAGGGGCTAACTGTGTGGCTAAAAGTAGACGTACTGAATCACACCCCTGGCTTGAACCATATGAGGTTTGTCTGGTGTCACAATCACGATTGGTTTGACTCATTTGTGTAGTCTTGTGCAAATAATAAGATAATTGTGTACTCACACACCCTCAACTGACAGTCATTGGTCCAGACTTCAGACAGACACAAGTTCAGACTCACTCCCATCTAACTAATCAAACAGATCCCAAACACAGACAAAAGTACACAACATTAATGGCTCATACTCTTTCACTGAAAAGCACCAATTTCAACTCATTCATGAGCTATGCTCTTTCTCTCAAACACGCAAAGCGGGCCTCTTTGGGCAACTCCTCTCTCCGCCTCGCTTTTTTGCTCTTCCTTTGGATCAAGTATACACAGACCGATACAAATATACACAAACTGAGATATCCAGACAGTCAAACAAATGACAAACACACACATTACTAGGCCCAGCACTCATAACGTATTCATTATGAATGAAGAAATGTATTGTTTCCACAGCTGATGTCCTAGACATGGATGTCTTCTTTGCTCTCTAATCCTTCCCAGGCCCTCCTATTCTGGTCTGTTATGGTCTGGTGTTCAGACTTCACTCAAACAGCCTCTGCCTCCATCGGCAAGCTGCCTGGGTGACTTCTCTCCACACCACTAAACAAATAATATAGCTTCAGCCTGAGAGACCAGCACTTACCGTACTGCTAATTACTACTGAGACATGGTGGAATAATGGAGAGCTAAAAAAGTACTCTATCGTATCAATCATGATTTCTCTGAATTAAGAATGATGGATTGGCACACAAATACTAAGCAATAAATACCCAGGGAGTATGCTTCACATAAAAGACATGACTTCAAGTACTACTTCTTGGGTCTGCCATCTAGGATCTCTCTATATCTATTTTTTTGTACAGTTTTCTGGTAATTCATTTTGATGTCCCTCTTGGGAGTTGAGCACACGCCTGGGGGATAGCCTAGGTTTCCTACAGATTACATAGCGTAGGTCTCACCATTTGGTTATTGTTGGTAGATATTGTAGGTGGAAACATGGGTGGGGGGGGCAGATGAGATCAAAGGGACAAATCAGAGCCCCAGATCATGACTGGACCTGGTCGAATAAAGTATTATTCTATGTATAAACTTTGACACGTCTGAGAAGAGGCAGGATAAAACCGTACCGCCGCTCTCTTTCTTCTCCCGCCATCCGACCATTCCTCTAGCTGGGCTCAGAGTGCCAGAAGCCGGCCAGAGCTTTACCAATGCAGGAGGCCAACGCCACCCTATCATGTTTGTCTCCTATTAACCACCCTCCCTTTACTTGGGATTGGTTTGGTCTCCTTCAAACACATATGGATGTCTACAGAAAAACATGCACTCACTCTGCCTTAGCCTTGTAACCTCTGACACAACACACGTCCCTCCTCTGACACAACACGTGTCAGAGATTAAGGCTAAGGCAGTGTGTGCATGTTTTTCTGTGACACATGGGATGATACAGCCATAAAACTTGAACAGGCTTATTTTCTAATTTGTAATGAGGAGATTGACTGTCCAAGCCCACACCTGAGGCTGAGCGACTGCTCAGTGTCTGGTTTATGTCACTAAGACCTATACCACAGGTATTAGAATGTGTCTAGTGTTGTACTAAGATGCCTGCTGCTTTATGCTTTTTAGTTCCAATCCAGTCAAATAATGTTGACGTACAACCGGACGCATTTCTCCCAGGCTGGGTTGAACACTCTTAACCAAAACGGCCACAGGCCTAAAAGCTCAGTACATCACGTACCAAACCAGTGGCTAAGTCCTTGGTCAAACTAAACTCTGTGACTTGTCATCTGTGTATATGTATATTTGAGAAGTTGTCAGGCAGACTGGGGGAAAACCACATGGAGTTTCATAATGATGACAAACCTCCAAGTATTGAAGTATTTTGAATATATTGTTCCAAACTGAAAACATGGCGGGAGTTTTGTTGGAAAAATATGACTTTTGAATCACACCTAGAATCAAAAGCCAATAGCTAGGTACACAAGCATGCTTGCAGCTGTGTGGCCATGTAGGTTAGATCCCAAGCATTCATGTTTTCGGGGAATGTCTGAAGATAACACTGTTCTGGGACAATGTACTGTATGTTCTGTAATAAAATATATTCTAGGATAGGAAGTCCCTAGATCCTGCCCTGTTATGTACCTTGGTAATGTTCTGGAGGTTGTAATTGACAGTGACATATCGTTGATTAAAGCTATTAACAGGAATTGGTATAAAGTGGAAGCTCCAAAGTCTGAAGAATTGGAAAGTATAATTCAAGAAATAATTGTTGTGGAAAGACTTACTTATGCCTTAAAAAAGAGGTCCAAAGCAGCCTTTTTGATCTCAATATCAAATCATTTCTGGGTAACAATGAAGTACCTTGCTGTGACTTTACAATTAAAATGGTCAAAACGAGAAAAAAAAATAGATTCGTAGCAAAGAGCAATTTCTCAAGCTAGGACTGTCTGGGAGTGGTCTAATTTGGAAGGGGAAACTGAAAATGTGCTTTTATTGGCAGAAGGGTTTAGAACTCTTTCTTATTGGTCTATTTACCAATTTACCGCATGGTGATGTCACCATGGAAGGCCACAATTCCATCCCACCAAAACAAGCTGACATTTCTGGTGGTCTTTTCAAACCGCTCTTACACTAAAAGGGCATTATCATCATGTTCACAATTTCACAGTATTATTTCAACCTCAATGTGGAAATATAATTAAAACAAAGGGTAAAAATGAATTCACTGCACTGGGCCTTTAAGACTGACTGGCCTGAAAGAAGTTTACTTTGGTAAAAATGCAATATAATTGCTTTAATATATTGTACTGTACCTACCTTATTGCAACAGTTTTTTTCCCTGCTTCTCAATTTTGATGCTGTGTGTAATTTGGAAAAAAGTTACAAAAATATATGTTTAATAAAAAGCGGTCCAGAAACTTGCTTGTCCAACATATATCCCAAATCACACAAGTAAAGCAGTGTCAAAAACTCTGAACTGACCATCTCCCCCAAAAAACATGTTATTTTTCCAATGGGCAACGGTCCATTGGATTAGCTGTGTTTGGTCCATTATTGTACAGTAGAGTTTGTGAGTTGTCTGTTCTATGACAGAGATAACCTCAAGGCCATCCACCTAACAGAACCTCACAGGAAATAGCTATTTTTACAAAGTAAACATTCCACTAAGAGTGTTTCAACATGAAGAGCCTTGCCTGTACACTGCACATGCATGCACAGATTGCACACCCACACCTTGAGAAATAGGCTAGTACTTAATATCAAAAGACGCAGATCACCCTGAAGTCAAGTCTTTTCTCCCTAAAAGGTAATGTCAAGCCTTTTGCCCTATAACCATGATGTACTGTATCTACTCTGAGGCATTTTTAAATACACAATCCTAAAACTGCAGATTTTGTTGGCTTCACCTCAGACTGAACTATCAAAATGTGTTTATTTGACATTTTACACGTAAACAAAGTGTTATCGAAGTGACAACATGAGAAAACAAAATAACCACTCACCAGCAGCTGATCGGTCTCCACTCTAATGCAGTCAAGGGCACTGAGACGGGAGTTCGTGTTGTCTCAGGCTGCACCGCTGGACTATGATGCAACCAGGCTTCCTATCCATAGTTTTAGGGAAGGAAAGGAGACAGGCAGGAAGGTGGTGTGCATGACCAAAAAAGGAGGAAGTGAGAAAGAAAAAACTAAACGATTTTGGGAGCTGCTGGAAACTCCTAGAGACAAATTAGGTCTTTCTCTAGGATAACTGCTGATCTGGACACAGGCTGTTCCACTTTCAACTTGGAAATTGATCGTTTGGAAGCGACTTTGGATTTGATATAATGAAAACGGAGAGGGGAGACACTGGCTGGTGCTGCTGAAGACCTTGGCTTGTTGATGTAAGAACCAGATGTGGAATATGCCGACGTCTAAGGAAAACCAGACTTAAAAGGCCACTAAACTTTGGATTTGGATTTGTGTGCGTATATGCGCGTGCGTATGTGTGCCATCATCCCTAGCAGGCAGCTAACATTGTCAGAGGCACACAACACGTAAACAAACCCAGCAAAACACTGAGAAAAACTATAGAACAGCTGGAGGAAGTTTGTCAACCTATGCTACCTGAGGAGCAAGAGTTTACAAGTCAAGACAGAACTAGCGGGTGTATTGCACTAGCACTCTCATTGAGGAACAAAATACCCTTATCACCTTCACTCTGGCTATACTCAGCCAGGTATGATATCCCATCAGTCCCTATACATTACACCTAGATGTGAACCAAATGTAAGATCAACCCTAAACTACACAATCCTAGGTAGATGATAACGACACATGCTGGGATCCTTATACTCAGGGCTGTTCAATGTTGGTCCTGGAGAGCCGTAATAATTCTGGTTTTCATCCTCTCTGTCTAATAAGGAACAAGTTCAGATCTGGGACACCAGGTGAATGCAATTTACCAGGTAGAAACAAAAAAAACAGAAGCTTATCAGCCCTCCAGGACCAGAATTGAACAGCCCTGCTTTCACTGAACCTCCGTACTAATGAAGACAGTGGAAGAAGTTGTGAGAGAGGGAGGATGTTTTCTCAATCACACACCCCCAGTATGAAAAAAAATGCAATGAGAAAAAGTGTGATGGGAAATGTTTATTCAAGTTTTAATGGGAAAGTGGCAAATAGTTCCAGCTTTTTAAAGGTTGGTGGCAGGCAGACCAGAATTAAAAGTCCCACCCTGGATAGAAGCTCCTCTCTAATCTATAGTGAACAAAAATATAAAACACAACATGTGTGTTGGTCCCACATTTCATGAACTGAAATAAATGATCAGAGAAATTTTCCATATGCAAAAAAAGCTTATTTCTCTCAAATTGTGCACAAATTTGTTGACATCCCTGTTAGCGAAATGTCTCCTTTGCCAAGATAGCCCATCCAACCTTACAGGTGTAGTAGCATATCAAGAAGCTGAAAATCTTAATCCTTTTAAGAATTAGCCACTTTTTTTCAATTTTCACCTAAAATTATATACCCAAATCCAACTGCCTGTAGCTCAGGTCCTGAAGTAAGGATATGCATATTCTTGGTATCATTTTTTATTTTTTTTATTATTTTTTATTTAACTTTTATTTAACCAGGAAGGGCCATTGAGATTTAAAAATCTCTTTTTCAAGAGCGTCCTGGCCAAAATATTTGAAAGGAAACACTTAGGTTTGTGGAAATGTGAATGGAATGTAGTAGAACACACAATACTGTTAAATCTGTTAAAAAATAATACATAGGAAAAAAACGGTCTTTTGTATTTGTTTTGTACCATCATCTTTGAAATGCAAGAGAAAGGCCATAATGTATTATTCCAGCTCAGGTGGAATTTAGATTTTGGCAACTAGATGGCATCAGTGTATGTCTAAAGTTTTAGACTGATCCAATGAACCATTGCATCTCTGTTCAAAATTTTGTTTCAAGACTGTCCAAATGTGTCTCATTTGTTTATTTATAACTTTTCATGTTCAAAATTGTGCACTCTCAAACAATAGCATGGTATTATTTCACTGTAATAGCTACTGTAAATTGGACAGTGCAGTTAGATTAACAAGAATCTAAGTTTTCTGCCAATCTCAGATGTGTCTATGTCCTGGGAAATGTTCTTGTTACTTACAACCTCATGCTAATCGCATTAGCCTATCATTGCAAAGCTGCACCTTGTGCTGGGGACAATAAAAGGCCACTCTAAAATGTGCAGTTTTGTCACAATGCCAGAGTTGTCTCAAATTGAGGGAGCGTGCAATTGGCATGCGGACTGCAGGAATGTAATTTTAGAGAATTTGGCAGTACGTCCAACCGGCCTCATAACTGCAGACCACGTGTAACCATGCCAGCCCTGGAGCTCCACATCCGGCTTCTTCTGAAACCAGCCACCCAGACAGCTGATAAAATTTAGGAGTAATTCTGTCTGTAACAAAGCCCTTTAGTGGGAAAAAAAACTCATTCTGATTGTCTGGGCCTGGCTTCTGTGGGTGGGCCCCTGTCCAGTCATGTGAAACCCATAGATTAGGGCCTAATGAATTCATTTGAATTGACTGATTTCCTTATATGAACGGTAACTCAGTAAAATCATAGAAATTTAAACATGTTGCATTTATATTTATGTTCAGTAAAGTTTGTCCATCAGTGAGTGAGTGAGAAAGTGTTTGATAATCTGGATAATCTGACAGACAAGAGACTAGGAGGGGAATTCCTCGTAAAAGTAGAACAAAAACAGGACCATCGTTTTTGGGAATTTCACAAAATGTAATCCATAGGAGGGTGCTTTGGAGGAAGGATTGTTCAAATACAGCTGCGGCCAAATATATTGGCACCCTTTAACTTTTCTTAAAGAATTCCCTATTTATTCTAAATGAAATTGTCTCCACACCTTATTGGATTTCAACATTGCAGAACCTGTTTCATTTTTGTAAACTTAAGTTTACAATTTTAAAGTAGAAAATAAAGACAAAGGGACCTGGACAAAATGATTGGCACCCAAGCGCTAGTACTTTGTTGTATACCCCAACTGCAGACAAATGCTTATTGTAGCATTCAATGAGCTTGCTGCACCTATTTAGTGGCCCACTTTCCTGGAGCAAACTTCTCTAATTCTTCAAAGTTTGAGGGTGCTCTCCAGCAGCTGCTGTTTTCAGATCTCGCCATGTGATTCAGATCTGGACTGTTCGCTGGCCACTCCAGAATAGGCCAATGTTTCCTCTTGAACCACTCCTTTTTTTATATGTGTTTGGGGTTGTTGTCCTGCTGGAAGACCCACAACCTTCAATTGAGACCCTGTTTTTGGACGCTGGGTTGAACATTGGACTCCAGAAGAGCTGAAAATCTGCTGATGTCATGATACCTTGAGCATGTTCAATGCCCTTAGTACTAGAGGCAACAAAGCAACCCCACAGCATTATCAAACCTCCCGCATGTTTGATTGTAGGGAGGGTGTTCTTTTCTTTGAATGCTTCATTTAGTTGTCCCTACTATGCAGTGGTTTAATGTACTTCAGTAAAAATACTTGAAAGTACTACTTAAATAGTTTTTTTTGGTTAGTTTTACACATGCCTAAAGAAAATAAATGTACTTTTTACTCCATACATTTTTCCTGACACCCAAAAGTACTCGTTACATTTTGAATGCTTAGCAGGATAGGAAAATGGTCCAATTCACTGACTTATCAAGAGAACATACCTGGTCATCCGTACTGCCTCTTATCTGACGAACTCACTAAACACACGCATTTGTAAATTAGGTCTGGTGTTGCAGTGTGCCTCTGGCTATCCGTAAATAAGAAGGTGCTATAAGAAGATGCGCTATCTGGTTTGTTTAATTTATAAGGAATTTTAAATGATTTATACTTTTACTTTTGATACTTTAGTATATTTAAAATCAGATATTTTTAGACTTTTACTCAAGTAGCATTTTACTGGGTGACTCACTTTTTATTAAGATATAATTTTAATGTCAGAACATTGTTATTGAAAGGAAAAACACTACTTGGGGCGGCAGGGTAGCCTAGTGGTTAGAGTGTTGGACTAGTAACCGCAAGGTTGAAAGTTCAAATCCCCGAGCTGACAAAGTACAAATCTGTCGTTCTGCCCCTAAACAGGCAGTTAACCCACTGTTTCTAGGCCGTCATTGAAAATAAGAATTTGTTCTTAACTGACTTGCCTAGTAAAATAAAAATAAATAAACATTCAGCATGACACCAATTTGTCCTTTGTTGCACATTTATTTTACTAGGCAAGTCAGTTAAGAACAAATTCTTATTTTCAATGACGAACAGCCACTATTCCTAGGCCAACAGCCTGTTCAGGGGCAGAACGACAGATTTTGTACCTTGTCAGCTCGGGGATTTGAACGTCCAATGCTCTAACCACTAGGCTACCCTGCCGCCCCAATTAAACATCAGAGTCTTAAAAGGAGGCCTGGGTAAGGTCAAAATGTCACAAATGTTCAAACTTCAATTATTTCTCAGAAGGGGCGCGACTTTCACTGGGGCCGTTTTATCAATGCGATGTGATACAAAAAGCAGCAAAGGTCTGCTACAGAACCATGTGGATGCCTCAGCGGTCAGAGAGACTAGTACTTTCTATTGAGCTATTTTTATAGACTAGCTTTTAGGAGTGGGATGTTTTTCAGACAAAGAAATATGGGTGATCAATATTTAGCCCTATTTCTAGGCCTATTTAGGAAGTACATTTCCTTGGAAAGATGACTGCCCCATGCTTCAACGCCCATGCTTAGGCTACTCTATTTAATTGAGACCAAATGCGCTATACCTGATCTCGCAGGTATAGCTACTGAACTTTAAGGAGCAAGAATGATGACAGCAACTCTTGCAATGTTTTGCATAGACCTACTGGATATAGCCTACCTTTTAGCAGGACGATTTGCAGGCAGAGACAAATAAATGGGTAATCAATGAAAATGAAAAAGGTGCAACGCTCGCTCACCTTAGCAGCCTAACCTATGTGCGCTTTTCCTTTTCAATTATTGCATTTTTTGATTGGAGAGGTAGGCTACTGAAGTTGAAGTACCGAATTCTGACTGTGAAAAAGATGTGCTTCTAATACAATAGGTAGACTAATGCACACAAAGCAGAAATAAGGAATGTTTACAAATGATCTGTGCTCCTGTTGGCAGCATGAGAAACGGAGACCACGCCACAATGATCTGTGCTCCTGCTGGCAGCATGAGAAACAGAGACCACGCCACAATGATATGTGCTCCTGCTGGCAGCATGAGAAGCGCAGACCACACCGCAATGATCTGTCTGGACCCACATGGACCCCGAGGCATCCCACGGGAATGCAGCCCTCTAGCACAGTCAGTACGCAACCCTATGCTCATCATGTCTTAGCAGGATCAGTTGGTGACAGGGGTACCAGCAGGGTCAGACAGCCAGGGAAAACCAGTCTACGGAGCTCAGGTGAATTTTGCTGTATATTAACAATATCAGTGAATGATACAAAGTTCCATCTTGAATTGATGGGTAGACCTACAGTACAGCAGCTTAAGCAAAGCTACAGTCTGGGAATAATGGTAATTTCAATTATTGAACCATTGATTATATTCTTGGATAATATAATGTATAAATGTACACCAAGGTAATTATTTGTCATGCCTTATTTTAGGAGGATCAGATGGTGACAGGGGTCTCAGCAGGGTCAGGCAGCCAGGGAAGACCAGTCTTACGGAGGTGAGGTGAATTTTTGCAGATACAACACTACGCTCTCTGTGCAGCAAACGCAAGACAAGCCAGGTGCTATTTTAAGGCCGTCTGACAAACCTCCAAAGTTCATTTCCAAACTGTATCAAGGGTTGATAGAGGCTTTTCCCAATGACACAAAACAAGTAAAACAAAAATGTCAAGGATCATATCACCTCCACCTTACCCGTCACCCTAGACCCACTTCAATTTGCATAACGCCCCAATAGGTCCACAGACGATGCAATCGCCATCACATTGTACACTGCCCTATCACATCTGGACAAGAGGAATACCTATGTAAATCAAATCAAATTTTATTTGTCACATACACATGGTTAGCAGGTGTTAATGCGAGTGTTGCGAAATGCTTGTGCTTCTAGTTCCGACAATGCAGTAATCACATTAATCTAACTAACAATTCCAAAAAAACTACTGTCATCACATCTGGTACAAGATGAATGAATGGTACAGAGCACATAGGCAAATACAGTAGATGAATGTGAGTTCAAGTGGCATGAGTGGCTACAGCATAAGGATGCAGTCATTCAGTATCACCATAGTAACCCTAGTGATATATTTACATCATTTCCCAGCTCATGATTAAAGTGGCTTGAGGACCATTGACAGTGTCTCAGTAGCCACCAATGTTAGTGGTGGCTGTTTAACCTGATGGCCTTGAGATAGAAGCTGTTTTTCAGTCCTGGAGCTTTGATGCACCTGTACTGGCCTTCTGGATGGCAGCGGGGTGAACAGGCAGTGGCTAGGGTGGTTGAGGTGGCCTTCCTGTAGCAAGGTGGAGGAAACAACACCCTCTCTCGGTTGAGGGCGCTTCAATGATCCTCAACACTGGGGCCCCAGCCTCCAAGGGTGCTGTCTGTGTGAGTGGCTCAGAACTTAAAACTTGCCCCCTCCTGTCCACTCCCCTCTTCATCCCATGACTGCCTGGCCATGCACGTGTACTCCCCTCTTCACCCATGACTGCCTGGCCATGCACGTCGCCAACTCATGCAAATTTGCAGACCACAACAGTAGTAGGCTTGATTACCAACGACGAGAACCTACAGGGAGGTGGTGAGGGCTCTCGGAATGTGGTGTCAGGAAAACAACCCCTCACTCGTCAACAAAACAAAGATGATGATTGTGGACTTCAGGAAACAGCAGAGCACCCCCTTATCCGCATATACAGGACAGCAGTGGAGAAGGTGGAAAGCTTGAAGTTCCTTGGTGTACACATCATGGACAAACTTAAATGGTCCACTCACACAGACTGTGTGGTGAAGGCGCAATAGCACCTCTTCAACCTGAGGAGGCTGAAGAAATTTGGCTTGTCACGTAAAACCCCTAACAAACTTTTGGATGCACAATTGAGAGCATCCTGTCGGGCTGTATCACCGCCTGGTACGTCAAATTTACCGGCCACAACTGCAAGGCTCACCAGAGGGTGGTGCAGTCTGCACAACACATCACTAGGGGCAAACTACTTGCGTTTTTACTAGCGTTTTTTCAATCTCAAGGCCATCAGACTGTTAAATAGCCACCCCTAGCACAGAGGCTGTGCACTATATACATAGACTTTAAATCACTGGCCACTTCAATAAATGGATCACTAGTCACTTTAAACAATGCCACTTCACTAATGTTTACATATCTTGCATTACTCATACATTATACCATCTACTGCATCTTGCCTATGCAAGCTCTGTCATTGCTCATCCATAGATTGATACATTCTTATTTCATCCCTTTACTTAGATTTGTGTGTATTATGTAGTTTTTGTGGAATTGTTAGATTACTTGTTAGATAATGCTGCACTGTCGGAACTAGAAGCACAAGCATTTCTCTACACTCGCAATAACATCTGCTAACCATGTGTATGTGACCAATAACATTTGATTTGGAGGTGTAACACACAAAAGGGGTCATATTTGCATATGTTTTGGTTCTTAAGGCTTGCTGAATTCTGGCAAAGAGTTGTTATTTTATCTCTGCATGTCTATAGATTCTCCCTTTGTTTTTGTTTGCTTGGAAATGTTGATACTGGAGACTTATCTGAAGAAACTGTGTAACTAAGCATTTATAGCGGCTAAGAAGTACATTGTCATTAATTGGAAGGTTGGTTATCCTCCCAGTTATGTATTACTAGATTTGATTTATTACAAGACTAAGGGTATACTGGGCAACTTTCATTAGGTCTGGATGACTTATATGGAATACAGTACGACTATAGTCTATTGAAAACATGCCCACGTCAGGGGAGATACCTATTTAGGTCTGCCGCCCTGTAGGTCACTCTGGCCTTGGCCTAACACACCCGAAACCAATAAGTAATGCTTCACTAAGATCCTAAAGTTGAGTGGGGTGTGTTGGGTTGGGGCGCTGCAGGGTGGTAGACCATTAAGGACGGGGGGACCCAGCTACTGTATATTGTCTGCAAGTAAAAAGAGCTCTACAATCAGTCCTATAAGATTAAATTCATTTGGAGGATTTGCTGTTTCTGTGTCAATGTACAGTACCAGTCAAAGGTTTGGACACCTACTCATTCAAGGGTTTTTCTTTATTTTTACTATTTTCTACATTGTCGAATAATAGAGTGTGCAAAACTGTCATCAAGGCAAAGGGTGGCTACTTTGAAGAATCTCAAATATAACATACACTTTTTTGGTTACTACATGATTCCATGTGTTATTTCATAGATTTGATAGAAAAATAAATGAGTAGGTGTGTCCAAACTTTTGACGGGTACTGTACGTATTCAGACCATTTACTCAGTACTTTGTTAAAGCACATTTGGCAGCGATTACAGCCGCAAGGTTTCTTGGGTATGATGCTACAAGCTTGGCACACCTGTATTTGGGGAGTTTCTCCCATTCTTCTCTGCATATCCTCTCAAGCTCTGTCAGGTTGGCTGGAGAGCGTTGCTGCACAGCTATTTTCGGTGTCTCCAGAGATATTCGATCAGGTTCAAGTCCGGGCTCTGGCTGGGCCACTGAAGGATATTCAAAGACTTGTCCCGAAGCCACACCTGCGTTGTTTTGAGTGTGTGCTTAGAGTTGTTGGAAGGTGAACATTCGTTCCAGTCTGAGATCCTGAGTGCTCTAGAGCAGGTTTTCATCAAGGTTCTCTGTACTTTGCTTCGTTCATATTTGCCTCGGTCATAAGTAGTCTTCCAGTCTCCACAGCATGCTGCTGCAACCACCATGCTTCCCCGTAGGGATGGTGCCAGGTTTCCATTCAGGCCAAAGAGTTCAATCTTGGTTTCATCAGACCAGAGAACCTTGTTACTCATGGTCTGAGAGTCTTCTTTCTTAAATGAGGCCACTGTGTTCTTGAGGAGTTTCAACACTGAAGAAATGTTTTGTTACCCTTCCTCAGATCTGTGCCTCGAGACAATCCTGTCTCAGAGTTCTACTGACAATTCCTTCGACCTCATGGCTTGGTTTTTGCTCTGACATACACCGTCAACTGTGGGGCCTTATATAGACAGGTGTGTGCCTTTCCAAATAATGTCCAATCAATTCAATTGACCACAGATGGACTCCATTCAGGTTGTATAAACATCAAGCATGATCAATGTAAACAGGATGCACCGGTGCTCAATTTCTAGTCTCATAGCAAAGGGTCTGAAAACATATGTAAATAAGGTGTTTGTTTATTTTTCATACATTTTAAACTATTTCTAAAAACCTGTTTTGCCTTTGTCATTATGGGATATTTTGTGCATATTGCTGAGTATGTCTTTGTATTTAGTCCATGTTAGAATAAGGCTGTAACATAACAAAATCTGGAAAAAGTCAAGGGGTCTGAATACTTTCCGAAGGCACCGTATGTGCTTGTGTTTTTTACCTTTCCCTTAGGGAATGAAAAAAATAAGGTGTGAACTGTTAAGGAAAATGTGTTGGGAGAGAGTTGAGTTATTGACTAGGCTGGTCGGGGTCCGGCGTGTAGGCGGCTCAGGCTGTCAAATTTGAGAGGATTTCTTAATAAAAACAATGAAAAGTATTTTGAGAAAATCCAGAGTTGTTCATTTGTTAGGCTATTGGTTAAAGGTACAACACAATATGTATTATTTAATTACTTTTGATCTAGCTCAGTCTTGTTAATTACTTATTTAATAATCATCTCTTATCTAGCTTGATGACTGTGGGCATTTTTGCTTACTTTTCTTCTAAATAGAGACAACATATTGGATTGTGTAAAAATGCATTATGTGCCCCAAAATATTCTGCAGGAGGACCACCAGACCCCTCCCAAAGTGTTTCTCAATGATACTTTAAGATACAAAATGTCAACATGTCAAATATATGTCAACAATCCTTCCAAAGGTCCCTTCTATGGATTCAATTTCATGAAAATCCGCAAAATGGTCCTGTTTTGTTCTAGTTTCGTGAAGAATCACCCAGAATGAGCATGTGAGCTGCTGCTGCCTCTGCTGTATTTACGATACCCGCCCCCAACGCACATTACACCACCATCAGCCTCTGAGCCTCAGCCTAGCCAGTCACAGACCTACAAGGACACATGCTGGGCTGACCCATTACACCACCTTCAGCCTCTGAGCCTCAGCCTAGCCAGTCAGACCTACAAGCACATGCTGGGCTGACCCATCAACCCCCCACCCCCGACCACATTAGACCACCGTCAGCCTCTGAGCCTCAGCCTAGCCAGTCACAGACCTACAAGCACACACGCTGGGCTGACCCATCAACCCCCCCCAGGAGCCTGTAATATAAGTTAATCAGCTTTGTCACTGCTTCTTGTCACAGAAAAGGAATTACCAGAACTGCATTCCCACGATTTATACGGTTCTCTCTACCCTTGTCTATCTTGCTCCGTATTCAGCTCCAATTTGTCCCTGTGTTTGACTCCTGACCTCTGTGTCACAAGGTCAGAGGACGGAATAGATGTGCTTTAAAAAGCGCTGACAGGAAAATAAGTGGGGGAGGTGTTTAGTGGTTTGCGCCTATGTAGTAAAATTAGTTCTTATCAATGGGAGGAAATGTGTGAGAAGTGTTGGAGAACTGAACTTGTTTACTTTTCAGATAAAAAATTTAATAAATCAGTTTATATGATTTCAATCTTGAAGACATGATTTTGGAATAATCTTAACCTAGGAGCCTCCCATACAAGGACATTAACCTCAATACTGTTAAAACTGCTGGTGGCTGTAATATCAGACACTACTGCCTTCATCATCCCCATGTCTTTGCTGGGTCTACAGCGCTGTCCTGTCCACTGCTCTCTGTTTTGTCATTAAACCTAAGCCTACTATATGAGCATCATTTAAGTCCTCAATTAACCAGCTCAGAAAATCTATTCAGGACTCCATGGCTGGAGGCACAGTTTGGGGAAGGGTCTGTTCTGTTCGGTTGGAAAGCCAAACTCATCTCTCCTCTGTTCCCTCTAATCTCACCTGTTCAAAACAAGTCAAAGTACTGGTGCCCCGCCCACCCCTCTGCCCCCTGTTGCCAACCTCAATTACAGCAGTCTATATTTAAAAAGAGGGAGTGGCAGTCAGGCAATTACCCTGAAGGATTAGTCTCTAGTGGCAATGCCATTGTTGGGGAGGAGAGGGGGAGTGTGTACTGTGTATAGAGGAGACCTTCCCTTGATGCCTGACCTTGGCATTAAAGCCTCCCTGACCTAGAAGCCCAGAAATTCTCACAAGGAGAGTTCAAGAGATGGACACATTTCAAAACAAAAAGAGATAAAACAGAGCAAAAAAGGTATGTAGAAAGTACAGAGAGAGCGAGAAGGGTGACAAAAGGAGAAATATTGCCTAATTATTTCATCATGAATTATGTTGGAAGTTCCAGGGGTTGTTAGTTTCGTTTGTGAGTTAATTCAACTTAAAGATTTGCCTACTATTACTCATCTTATCCGCGATAATAACATGTTTTGGATTTGGGAGACAATCTAGCGCACTGTTCCTCCTAATTGAAAGCAGTCATTCTTAAAGAGTTCATTAGCTTCAGCCACCCTGTAGACTCCCTCCCTCAGAAATCAGTCCAAACCAACAATTATACAGGCTATTAGTTTGGTATGCCATGAAGAAGAGCAGAGCCTTGCATGTGAGGAGGGATTTGGATTTATGTTGTTTCAACCCATCATTTCGCCACTGGGGGCCTCGTTTTAAAAGTCTTTGAAGTAGGCAGTTATATTGGTTGTCCCGGACTCCCTTTCAGCCCAAGGCCATTTCCATTGGAGTGTCGGTCGGTCAGGTGCCCTCTTCCTGTTATTGTGCCGTCTGCTTCCTGTCAGAGACCCATGGGGCCTAGGGTTGACGTCACCATCGTCACGGGGACCCCCTTCTGACTCTGAATACCTTCCTGACAAGACATTTACCGATCGGCACGCATCATGTTTGTTATTGTTGGATGCAAAACAAATGCCTTAGGGCTAGTTTCTATACACCAACATACAGGGCCATCTCTTTTCTTTTCTGCATTGCAATGGAATTTTATGTGACGTTGGAACACAAGTGTACTACTAATCAAGGTAAATCTCTCCAGGAAGA
The DNA here is from genome assembly GCF_018296145.1 of Oncorhynchus tshawytscha. Lineage (NCBI taxonomy): Eukaryota > Metazoa > Chordata > Actinopteri > Salmoniformes > Salmonidae > Oncorhynchus > Oncorhynchus tshawytscha. Next base: position 72,314,369 of record NC_056444.1, on the reverse strand, counting down.
GCAGCAGACTAATTTCAATCTGATAACTGTCTTCATAGCTTGATTAGCTGTTATTTGAATTCTTAAAAGGGGTTAGAATAGTAGAATTCACAAGGTGCATTTTCAAAATTTGGTTGTGCATCAGCAGTTTTCCCTCGTTATGTCAGTCACAGATAGTCACTCAATTATCCATGTCAGCTAACATTTACATTACTAAATTGGTTTAATCGGCAGGTAGCCTAGTGGTTAGCGCATTGGGCCAGTAAGGTTGCTGGATCGAATCCCCGAGCTGACAAGGTAAAAATCTGTCAGTTAAAGTCAGTTAACCCACTGTTCCCGGGTAGGCCATCATTGGAAATAAGAATGTGTTCTTAACTGACTTGCATAGTTAAATAAAGGTTAATTAATATATATTTTTAAAATTTAAAATCAAAGTTGCCCATCCCTGACTTCTGATGTCAGAGTTCTAGTCACTTTCTAAAGAATTTCAAGAAAAACATTCAATAGAAACCTGACACTGTCACTGAGAACGAGATACAAATATTTTCAGCAGTATTCTGATGGTCCCTGGGACTACTTTGAAAACACCCCCTTCATTCACTATGACCACTTCAAAAGAGTCATGGAAAAGTACAGTATAACAAGCTCTGTGATTGGCTCATAGGTGATGACTGTGCAATGGAGTTCTGTGGAGTGAAAAGCTTGTTGTAGCTTGTTTCTGAGGCTGACTATGATTCTAGGTCTGCTGCAGACTAACACTGGGACTTTACCTCAAGCAGGGGGACCCACCATTTATCCCATTAGGGCTTATCTATAGGGCTCAACTTTATCACACACACCTATACAACTACTCAGTCTTCAATGAATACTTTATTAGTTGAATCAGCTATGTAACTGCTTTGCCTTGCAGGGTGAAATGAGATTGCCCAACCCTTCTCTACACTGTCCTTTACCAAAACAGACCGCAAAGGCCTCTCTTTACAACCTCAGTCTACACAGGTATGCCAATAAATTATTATTATACTCATCCTGGATGATCCTGTACGGATGTACAAGGTCGCACTTCAGCCACTGCTTCATGATTGGCTATAGCCTCCACCAGTTTTTACCCAAATCGCCCTGTGTACATGCCTGTGTTCATAATGTACACAACAACGATTAAGATAAGTGGATTATCATACAGTAATGCTACCTGAAGTAGTATATCCACTGGCGTGCAAAATACGATACAGCACATTTTAAATACCTTAACTATTATTCTTGTCATTGAGGAGCTTATAGCCTGCACTTTATGAGATGAAATCACTTCATAGACAGCAAATGCTTTCCTGTCCTCAGCCAATTCAACCATACTACAGTGTCACATAAGTGAGATGTAGCCTATGATGTTTAAATACTTAAAATTCTGTTACCCCAAACATTTCCATAAATCACATCCGGTAAAAAAATAAAATGGGATGAAATGAATGTAAAAACTATCGTTAGCGTTATTGATTTCCCTGTAAAGATGATTGAAGTGCCAGTCTAACAGGCATATCAAAGACCCCGCACTTAACTTTCTCTATGTACTTCACATTGAAAAACCATTAGCCTTGCAATCCCAATGGCCAAATCCTGCTTGGGAGTCTAACATCACAGTCCCACCACAGCAGAGCCCATCCATGCCAGCAGCAGTTATTCTGGCACAGTCCCAATTGGCACCCTATTTCCTATGTAGTGCACTACTTTTGAAAAGACCCATATGGGCCGTAGTCAAAAGTAGTGCACTAAATAGGGAATAGGGTGCCATAAGGGACAAAGTATCTGACTTCTCATACAGGGAAAACTTTCCTCTGGGCTCTTACACAGAAACTGAGGTTATCCTTCCTTCTCAGGAACCCCTAGGAGACTGTGCTCTCTCATTTCGACTCATTAACTTGTCTACTTAAGCTATATCGATTTTGGTGCTTGTTATATAACGGCAATACAAGCTGTGAGGAATATACGGATGACAATCAAGTGTGACGTACTCAGACATTTTAATGCTTCAAGTGATATGAATCACCATAGCGGAGTGACCAATGGGATGGTAGAAGTATGTGTGTATTCACAAATCAACAGCCCGAGACAGCCAGGACACAGTACTCTAAGCACGTAGAATATTGGGCTACTTTCAAATGGATATGAAAGGGTTTGCACATGCATGCAAACGCACATACACACACGTGCTTATGCCCTCACACACAGTGCTAGATAATTCCACTTCCCATTATTCAAGGTACATCTATAAATTATTCTCCAGTGTTGGCTGATCCCCTCGGGTCCAAGACCTTTTCAAACAGACTGTGTTCCTCATTATCCCAGAACAAAAAAAGACAAAAGAAAGAAGGAGAAAGGTCAGGATGAACATTAAAGGGATGAGCACAGCTGCTTTAAATAGTCCTCTAATCCGTCCATGAGGCTACAGCCAGACTCTTGCCTGAAGAGAGCCAAGCAGGCCAGGGAAGCATCATTATGTACCCCAGTACGGACAGCTTAACACATCTATACGTGACTAACTTACCAAACCTAGAGAACTACACCAAACTTAGAGTGAATGCTGTACCTGGAAATAGAGGTTCAATTCCTGGGTTTCAGTCTCGCTATATACACTGAGTGTACAAAACATTAAGAACACCTGCCCTTTCCATGACAGACTGACCAGTTGAATCCAGGTAAAAGCTCTGCTCCCTAATTGATGTCACCTGTTAAATCCACTTCAATCAGTGTAGATGAAGGGGAGGAGACCTTTAAAACCATGGATTGCGTACAGTATGTGTGCCATTCAGAGTGTGAATGGGCAAGACAAAAGATATAAGTGCCTTTGTACAGGATATGATCATAGGTGTCAGTTTGGTATACTCAGTGTAGATCGAAGTGTTGAATTGCTGACAGTGGCTTTTGACAATAATTATTTAAATCATAAATTCTGCTGGAAGCTGCAGGGGTTGTTTCATTAGTAAGTAGCTTTAACGCGTGGATAATATTACATCCATAGAAAACAACCTCAGACAAGTAGTCATCAAATAGATACACAAGGGACAGGAAGAAATATGGAAACCCACCAAGTGAAACCAAAACCAATGAAACAAAACAAAGAAGAAATTAGGAAAAAAAAGAGCAAGAAAATAAAAAAGTCAATCAGCTGATTGAAACGTCTCTCCTCCTCTTCCTCTCTGCCCCACCCCTCTTCCCCTTCCATCCATCCATTCTCCCTCCAGCTGTTTGTCCTAGGTGGGGCACGTTGCCATGGGAACCCACACCTTTAGGGGCCCTGTCTGATCCTGTCCCGTAGTGACTGAGAGGGGGAGGGGTGTATGTGTGAGACACCTGTGTCCCAGAGCGAGCTCAGACTGGTCTCCTCATCTCCTTACTGTATGTAAACAAGACTGCTACTGGGGCTGCTTAACAGCAGTCCGTCGGTTCAGTATTAATTTAGGGCTAAGGCCTAGCTATCGGCCTGAAAAACATTCACAGATAAAATCAAATTTGATTTTGTCACGTGTGCCGAATACAACAGGTGTAGACCTTACCGTGAAATGCTTACAAGCCCTTAACCAAAAATGCTGTTAATAAAATAAGAGTTTAAAAAATATTTACTAAATAAACTAAAGTAAAAGTAGTAACAATAAATAGCAATAACGAGGGGCGTTGTCACAGACCTACAACCAGGTTCAAATGAATGTTCAAACCCTATGGAAACACATTAAAGCGTTATCTAAGACATACCTCAGTACAGGTAGTGTTGAATAATGTGATGACTCGACTTGTACACAGCTATAGTAGGCACTGCCAGTACCTCAGAGCAGCCTGGATTGATTCAGTGAACAGGACAGGTGAACTCAACTCCCGCCACGCCAGCCAGGGCTCATGCTGCAACTGGAACAGACACAATGCCTGAGGATCGGAGTTACTGCAGAAGGGAACTAATCAAATACTACAGTATGCAGTGAGACCAAAAGCCAGAGCTATAAAGACCAAGAATGCTCAAACAGAATGGAGACATAACAGGAGGAAACAGACTTCAGTGTATAGAACTGTTGCTAGAAGCAGCTCAGTTCAAACTCCTTAAAATACTCATAAAATTTAATGTTTCTGTTGTAAGTCAAAAGGCTTCTTTGACGAGTTTATTTAAAACCACATTGGATATAATACAAAGTGCATATTTAAAATGCTCTAAATCATGTCTCGAATGCTTGTGCAATACAGGCCATTAAAGACGAAACAAGAGAGAATAGCAAGAGATGAGGCTGCTTCACTAGTGACCCCTGGTGTCTAAAACCAGACCTGTCACAGCCTGGAGACATGGTCCTTTCTCTGCTGCTCCGTCTGCCAACTGAAGACAACATAAGCACAATCAAATCAAATTGTATTTGTCACATGCTTGGTAAACAACAGGTGTAGACTAACAGTGAAATCCTCATAGAGGATCTAGATACTTTTGCTATTCTCTCTGGATTAAAACCAAATTATGATAAGTAAATATATTACATTTTGGACCACTAAAAAAAAAAAGCACATTTTACATTACCATGTAGTTTACCAATAAAATGGTCTGACGGAGATGTGGACATACTCGGTATACAAATCCGAAAAGAAAGAAATTCTCACTTCAATAAATTTTTATAGAAAGTTAGCAAAAATAGATAAGATCTTGCTACCATGGAAAGGAAAATAACTGTCTATTTGTGGAAAAATCACCCTGATTAAATCTTTAGTCATATCACAGTTTACCTATTTGCTTATGGTTTTGCCTACACCTAGTGTCCTGCTTTTTAAATTATATGAACATAAAATATTCAATTTTATTTGGAACGGCAAGCCAGATAAAATTAAAAGGGCCTATTTATATAATGAATATGATTTTGGAGGGCAGAAATTATTAAATATTAATGCATTAGACCTCTCACTAAAGGCATCAGTCATACAAAAGTTATAATACAATCCAAACTGGTTCTCTAGTAAATTGGTAGGAATGTCTCATCCTATGTTCAAGAAGGGCCTTTTCCCCTTTATTCAGATTACACCGGCCCACTTTCGATTGTTTGAAAAGGAAATAATCTCCAAAATATCTTTCTTTTTTAAACAAGCCTTAGAAAGTTGGTTGCAATTTCAGTTTAATCCACCTGAAAAGACAGAACAAATAATACAACAAATAGTGGTTCAATTCAAATATACTAATTGATAAAAATAAAAAAATTCTAAGAAATGTTAAAATAAAAACTATAATTTTTGTGAATGATATCATAAATAGGATATCATAAATAGGACTGGTGGAGTTATGTCACACATGCAGCTAACACATACATATGGAAATGTCTGCTCTACCCAAAATTACAACCAATTCATTGCAGCATTACCACAAAGATGGAAGAGTAAAAGGGGAAAAAGTAAGGAACTTTTATGTCGGTCCTGTATTAAAGAACATAAATGGTTAAAGAAAAGTGTGATAAATAAAAACATATACCAATTTCATTTAAGGACCAAAAACTGACATCTGTGCCACATAAATTGCAAAATAGTTGGGAAGAGATTTGCGATGTACCCATTCCATGGCACATGGTTTATGAATTGATACGCAAAACAACACCGGATGCAAAACTTCAAATTTACTATACAGAATTCTTGCAAGTAATAGAATGTTATACACTGCTCAAAAAAATAAAGGGAACACTAAAATAACACATCCTAGATCTGAATGAATTAAATATTCTTATTAAATACTTTTAATAAGAAATAAATCACAAAAATTATCAATGGAAACCAAATTTATCAACCCATGGAGGTCTGAATTTGGAGTCACACTCAAAATTAAAAGCAGAAAACCACACTACAGGCTGATCCAACTTTGATGTCCTTAAAACAAGTCAAAATGAGGCTCAGTAGTGTGTGTGGCCATCCACATGCCTGCATGACCTCCCTACAACGCCTGGGCATGCTCCTGATCAGGTGGCGGATGGTCTCCTGAGGGATCTCCTCCCAGACCTGGACTAAAGCATCCGCCAACTCCTGGACAGTCTTGTGGTGCAACGTGGCGTTGGTGGATGGAGCGAGACATGATGTCCCAGATATGCTCAATTGGATTCAGGTCTGGGGAACGGGCGGGCCAGTACATAGCATCGATGCCTTCCTCTTGCAGGAACTGCTGCCACACTCCAGCCACATGAGGTCTAGCATTGTCTTGCATTAGGAGGAACCCAGGGCCAACCGCACCAGCATATGGTCTCACAAGGGGTCTGAGGATCTCATCTCGGTACCTAATGGCAGTCAGGCTACCTCTGGCGAGCACATGGAGGACTCTGCGGCCCCCCAAAGAAATGCCACCCCACACCATGACTGACCCACCGCCAAACCGGTCATGCTGGAGGATGTTGCAGGCAGCAAAACGTTCTCCACGGCGTCTCCAGACTGTTACGTCTGTCACATGTGCTCAGTGTGAACCTGCTTTCATCTGTGAAGAGTACAGGGCGCCAGTGGCGATTTTGCCAATCTTGGGGTTCTCTGGCAAATGCCAAATGTCCTGCACGGTGTTGGGCTGTAAGCACAACCCCCACCTGTGGACGTCGGACCCTCATAACACCCTCATGGAGTCCGTTTCTGACCGTTTGAGCAGACACATGCACATTTGTGGCCTGCTGGAGGTCATTTTGCAGGGCTCTGGCAGTGCTTCTCCTTGCACAAAGGCAGAGGTAGCGGTCCTGCTGCTGGGTTGTTGCCCTCCTACGGCCTCCTCCACATCTCCTGATGTACTGGCCTGTCTCCTGGTAGCGCCTCCATGCTCTGGACACTATGCTGACAGACACAGCAAACCTTCTTGCCACAGCTCTCATTGATGTGCCATCCTGGATAAGCTGCACTACCTGAGCCACTTGTGTGGGTTGTAGACTCCGTCTCATGCTACCACTAGAGTGAAAGCACCGCCAGCATTCAAAAGTGACCAAAACATCAGCCAGGAAGCATAGGAACTGAGAAGTGGTCTGTGGTCACCCCCTGCAGAACCACTCCTTTATTGGGGGTGTCTTGCTAAATGCCTACAATTTCCACCTGTTGTCTATTCCATTTGCACAACAGCATGTGAAATGTATTGTCAATCAGTGTTGCTTCCTAAGTGGACAGTTTGATTTCACAGAAGTGTGATTGACTTGGAGTTACATTGTGAAGTTTAAGTGTTCCCTTTATTTTTTTTGAGCAGTGTATATATGAGGGATTACAATCTTCCCAGCTCTGCAGATTCTGCTGTGAGGAGGCAGAGTCATTAGATCATTTATTTTGGTATTGTCCATATGTAGCTTGTTTTTGGTCACAGGTCCAGGAATGGCTGAAGAATTGCAACATTTGCCTAAAACTAACGCTGCAGATAGCAATACTGGGTGATTTGAAAAGCCATAGTCAATCAATCAATAATATAATCATTATTTTAGGAAAAACGTTTATTTTTAATTTACAATCTGTAGAAGCTATGAGAATAGAAAGGTTCAATCCGTTTGTGAAGCATCACAGCACAGTTGAAAAATATATGGCAAATAGAAATCCAAAATGGATGATGTTGAGAGATGGATGGGAGAGGTTGAATGGAGCTGAAGGGTGGGACTAACAGCAAGATAAAACATGTAATACATATGGGGTCTGTAAAATGTATATAGGTTCAGAACTTTTGTGAAATAGCACAGTTACACATAGAAATCAAACTGGATGGACATCAGAAATAGAGGAAGGACTAAAAACAAACAAAACTATGTATTGTAAAATAGACTGCCTGTAAAATGTGTATAAATTGAAGGTAAAAGCCGAAGTATTCATTAGTTTACTTCAATTGGGGGATCGGTGGTAGGGTTTGCGGGGAATAATAATAAAGGTATATTCTTTAAAAAGTATGTATGTCTAAATAGGTATGTGTATATGTGTGTGTGTGTATGCATGTATGGATATATTTATTTACCAAAAAAATATATATTTTGAAACTAATTGTTATATACCTAATAAATACTTGTGGGGGGGAAAAGTGAAATGCTTACAAGTGAAGGAACAAGGCTTTGCCGTGCCATCCTCTGACAGGTACAGTTTTGTCAGCTGACTGGACAAATTAAGGGTATTCAATGGAAATCTGCCAGAAAAAGTCAGAGAAAAAGAAGAGATCAAGGCTGAGCTGTTGCTTGCAGTTGAAACCCCCCCCCCCAGCCATCTTCTCAATCCTCCCCTCCTATTCCAGTCCCCTCCCCATAACTAAACAGGCCTTATCCTAATCTCTTTACATAACGTCAGCCCGTGACCTCAGCCAAGGAGACAGGTAGTGTCAGTCCGACCGGCCTCCCCTCCCCACATGTCAACACACACATGATGTAGACACTTCACCCAGCCTCCCCCGGTGCACAGGCCAACACACACACACGATGTAGACATGTCACCCAGCCTCCCCCGGTACACAGGCCAACACACACACACACGATGTAGACATGTCACCCAGCCTCCTCCGGTACACAGGCCAACACACACACGATGTAGACATGTCACCCAGCCTCCCCCGGTACACAGGCCAACACACACACACACGATGTAGACATGTCACCCAGCCTCCTCCGGTACACAGGCCAACACACACACGATGTAGACACGTCACCCAGCCTCCCCCCGGTGCACAGGCCCACACACACACGATGTAGACACGTCACCCAGCCTCCCCCGGTGCACAGGTCAACACACACACACGATGTAGACACGTCACCCAGACACGTCAACACACACACCCAGCCACCCCCGGTGCACAGGTCAACACACACACACGATGTAGACACGTCACCCAGCCTCCCCGGTGCACAGGCCAACACACACACGATGTAGACACGTCACCCAGCCTCCCCGGTGCACAGGTCAACACACACACACGATGTAGACACGTCACCCAGCCTCCCCGGTGCACAGGTCAACACACACACACACGATGTAGACACGTCACCCAGCCTCCCCGGTGCACAGGTCAACACACACACATGTAGACACGATGTAGACATGTCACCCAGCCTCCCCCGGTACACAGGCCACACACACACACACGATGTAGACATGTCACCCAGCCTCCCCGGTACACAGGCCAACACACACACGATGTAGACATGTCACCCAGCCTCCCCCCCGGTACACAGGCCACAGGTCACACACACACACGATGTAGACATGTCACCCAGCCTCCCCGGTACACAGGCCACACACACACACGATGTAGACACGTCACCCAGCCTCCCCGGTGCACAGGCACAGGTCAACACACACGATGTAGACACGTCACCCAGCCTCCCCGGTGCACAGGTCACACACACACACGATGTAGACACGTCACCCAGCCTCCCCGGTACACAGGCCAACACACACACACGATGTAGACACGTCACCCAGCCTCCCCCGGTGCACAGGTCAACACACACACACGATGTAGACACGTCACCCAGCCTCCCCGGTGCACAGGTCACACACACACACACGATGTAGACACGTCACCCAGCCTCCCCGGTGCACAGGTCACACACACACGTCACACCCAGCCTCCCCAGCCTCCCCGGTGCACAGGTCAACACACACACACACGATGTGCACAGGACACGATGTAGACACGTCACCCAGCCTCCCCGGTGCACAGGTCAACACACACACACACGATGTAGACACGTCACCCAGCCTCCCCCGGTGCACAGGTCAACACACACACGATGTAGACACGTCACCCAGCCTCCCCCCCCGGTGCACAGTCACCCAGCCTCCCCACACAGGTCAACACACGATGTAGACACGTCACCCAGCCTCCCCGGTGCACAGGTCAACACACACACACGATGTAGACACGTCACCCAGCCTCCCCCGGTACACAGGTCAACACACACACACGATGTAGACACGTCACCCAGCCTCCCCGGTACACAGGTCACACACACACACGATGTAGACACGTCACCCAGCCTCCCCCCCCGGTGCACAGGCCAACACACACACACGATGTAGACACGTCACCCAGCCTCCCCCGGTGCACAGGTCAACACACACACACGATGTAGACACGTCACCCAGCCTCCCCGGTGCACAGGTCAACACACACATAAATGTAGACACGTCACCCAGCCTCCCCGGTACACAGGTCAACACACACATAAATGTAGACACGTCACCCAGCCTCCCCCGGTGCACAGGTCAGGTCACACACATAAATGTAGACACGTCACCCAGCCTCCCCGGTGCACAGGTCAACACACACATAAATGTAGACACGTCACCCAGCCTCCCCCGGTGCACAGGTCAACACACACAGGTCAACACACACATAAATGTAGACACGTCACCCAGCCTCCCCCGGTACACAGGTCAACACACACATAAATGTAGACACGTCACCCAGCCTCCCGGTACACAGGTCAACACACACATAAATGTAGACACGTCACCCAGCCTCCCCGGTACACAGGTCAACACACACATAAATGTAGACACGTCACCCAGCCTCCCCCGGTACACAGGTCAACACACACATAAATGTAGACACGTCACCCAGCCTCCCCGGTACACAGGTCAACACACACATAAATGTAGACACGTCACCCAGCCTCCCCCGGTGCACAGGTCAACACACACACAAATGTAGACACGTCACCCAGCCTCCCCCGGTACACAGGTCAACACACACATAAATGTAGACACGTCACCCAGCCTCCCCCGGTACACAGGTCAACACACACACACGATGTAGACACGTCACCCAGCCTCCCCCGGTGCACAGGTCACCCACACACACACACGATGTAGACACGTCACCCAGCCTCCCCGGTACACAGGTCAACACACACATAAATGTAGACACGTCACCCAGCCTCCCCCGGTACACAGGTCAACACACACATAAATGTAGACACGTCACCCAGCCTCCCCGGTACACAGGTCAACACACACATAAATGTAGACACGTCACCCAGCCTCCCCGGTGCACAGGTCAACACACACACACGATGTAGACACGTCACCCAGCCTCCCCGGTACACAGGTCACACACATAAATGTAGACACGCCTCACCCAGCCTCACCCCCCGGTACACAGGTCAACACACACACACGATGTAGACACGTCACCCAGCCTCCCCCGGTACACAGGTCAACACACACATAAATGTAGACACGTCACCCAGCCTCCCCCGGTGCACAGGTCAACACACACATAAATGTAGACACGTCACCCAGCCTCCCCGGTGCACAGGTCAACACACACATAAATGTAGACACGTCACCCAGCCTCCCCGGTACACAGGTCAACACACACATAGATGTAGACACGTCACCCAGCCTCCCCCGGTACACAGGTCAACACACACATAAATGTAGACACGTCACCCAGCCTCCCCCGGTGCACAGGTCAACACACACATAAATGTAGACACGTCACCCAGCCTCCCCCGGTACACAGGTCAACACACACATAAATGTAGACACGTCACCCAGCCTCCCCGGTGCACAGGTCAACACACACATAGATGTAGACACGTCACCCATAAATGTAGACACGTCACCCAGCCTCCCCCGGTACACAGGTCAACACACACATAGATGTAGACACGTCACCCAGCCTCCCCGGTACACAGGTCAACACACACATAAATGTAGACATGTCACCCAGCCTCCCCCGGTACACAGGTCAACACACACATAAATGTAGACACGTCACCCAGCCTCCTCCAGTACACAGGTCAACACACACATAAATGTAGACACTTTAACCACTGTGTACATGGCTTTTCTCTTGCTCAACTTTTACAAAACAAATCCTAAAAGGCCTGCAGAAGAAGAGCCTTGTCGCCTGTTATAACATGTGTGGGAAGAGAAGAGTGGTGCTTTGATCTATCAGGGAAAGGAGGGGGAGGAGGATCTGCTCAATAACATGTGAAGCTGAAGAGGCTGAGCGACCGGGAGGCTACTGCAGGTTAAGCTCTACTTGTGACTTCACTTTATTCTACTTTTTGTATAATAATATGCTTCTATATCTGGCCTTATCTATAACTATTATTTGTGTGTGCTGTGACGTCGTCATCCTCGATCTTTGTGCTCTTTTCCATCGCTTCCCTCTTATTTTCTCATCTTTCACTCCAGTCCATCATTTCCATTTTTTGTGAAAGGGAGGGGCTGCTTGCTCTCAGTCACAGATACCGAGGGAAAAATACAGCTAATACAGACAGAAAAGGCTACAGTGACATGGACTTTTTTTGGGGGGGGGTGGGGCGAGCAACCAGGCTTGGAGACAAACACTGCTTTGGTTCATCTGGCCGCCTGGCTATGGTCCACTTTTCAGAAAGGCTTCAAAGGAAAAATTCAAATTCATTTCACAGTCTAGTGGCGAGACACAGCCTCACGTCTCGCACCCTTTTAACACCTAACAGAAGAAAAGGGGTCTCCCTGCTCCTCTCTGATCATGTCGTATGTAACAGGGGCCCCACCATAGAGAGCTTCAATAGTGTCTGGCTACGTCAAAGGGGGGGGTAAAGGACTTGGGGGGGTCTTATGGACTCAAGCTGCACCTCATGTAGCCTTAAGAGTTCTGTCCAAAGGGACAAGCCGAATTAAATAAAGTTACACACCGAGCTCTCCTTGCCATGGATTTATTTGACCATGGTTTGGGCTATAGTGCCTTCAAACAGACCAGCCCATCCCAGGATGTGTATTACCTTCGAGGCTCGTCGACGGTCGGGGCATTCAGCGTGCTGGCACACCACCCAGTCCTCCTCCTGAACGGGCTTCTCATCTGGAAGACAGCAGAGGAAAGACCATAAGAAAAACACACCTCCACATACAGTTGAAGTCGGAAGTTTACATACACTTAGGTTGGAGTCATTAAAACTCATTTTTCAACCAAGCCACAAATATCTTGTTAACAAACTATAGTTTTGGCAAGTCGGTTAGGACATCTACACTATGCATGACAAAAGTAATTTTTCCAACAATTGTTTATAGACAGATTATTTCACAATTCCAGTGGGTCAGAAGTTTACATAAACTAAGTTGACTGTGCATTTAAACAGCTTGGAAAATTCCAGAAAATTATGTCATGGCTTTAGAAGCTTCTGATTGCCTCAAATGATGTCAATTAGCCTGTTGGAGGTGTGCCTGTGGATGTATTTCAAGGCCTATCTTCAAACTCAGTGCCTCTATGCTTGACATCATGGGAAAATCAAAAGAAATCAGCCAAGACCTCAGAAAAGAATTGTAGATCTCCACAAGTCTGATTCATCCTTGGGAGCAATAAACACCTGAAGGTACCACGTTCATCTGTACAAGCAATAGTATGAAAGTATAAACACCATGAGACCACGCAGCTGTCATACCGCTCAGGAAGAAGACGTGTTCGGTCTCCTAGAGATGTGCAAATCAAAGTTTATACGTCACGTGCACCGAAAACAGGTGTAGTAGACCTTACAGTGAAATGCTTACTTACAGGCTCTAACCAATGGTGCGAAAATGAAGGTGTATGTTTGTGTAGGTAAGTAAAGAAATAAAACAGTAAAAAGACATCTGAAAAAAAGGATAGCAAGGCTATATACAGACACCTGTTAGCCAGGCTTATTGAGGTAGTATGCACATGTAGGTATTTTTAAAGTGACTATGCATACATGATGAACAGAGTAGCAGAAGCGTAAAATGAGGGGTTGGCGGGTGGTGGGACACAATGTAGATAGCCTGGTTAGCCAATGTGCGGGAGAACTGGTTGGTCAGGCCATTTAGGTAGTATGTACATGAATGTATAGTTAAAGTGACTATGCATATAAGATAAACAGAGAGTAGCAGCAGCGTAAAAGAGGGGTTGGGGGCGGGGGGGCACAATGCAAATAGTCCAGGTAACCATTTGGTTAGATGTTCAGGAGTCTTATGGCTTGGGGGTAAAAACTGTTGAGAAGCCTTTTTATCCTAGACTTGGCACTCCGGTACCGCTTGCCATGCGGTAGTAGAGAGAACCGTCTATGACTGGGGTGGCTGGGGTCTTTGATAATTTTTAGGCCTTCCTCTGACACCGCCTGGTATAGAGGTCCTGGATGGCAGGCAGCTTTGCCCCAGTGATGTACTGGGCTGTACGCACTACCCTCTGTAGTGTCTTGCGGTCTCAGGCCGACCAATTGCAGTTCCAGGCAGTGATGCAACCGGGCAGGATGCTCTCGATGTTGCAGCTGTACAATCTTTTGAGGATCTCAGGACCCATGACAAATCTTTTTAGTTTCCTGAGGGGGAAATAGGCTTTGTCGTGCCCTCTGCACGACTGTCTTGGTGTGTTTGGACAAATCTAGTTTGTTGTTGATGTGGACACCGAGGAATTTGAAGCTCTCAACCTGCTCCACTACAGCCCCGTCGATGAGAATGGGAACGTGCTAGGTGCTCCTTTTCCTGTAGTCCACAATCATCTCCTTAGTCTTCGTTACATTGAGCGATAGGTTGTTATTCTGGCACCACCCGGCCAGGTCTCTGACCTCCTCCCTATAGGCTGTCTTGTTGTTATCGGCGACCAGGCATACCACTGTTGTGTCGTCAGCAAACTTAATGATGGTGTTGGAGTTGTGCCTGGCCATGCAGTCGTGGGTGAACAGGGAGTACAGGAGGGGACTGAGCACGCATCCCTGGAGAGAGCTCCAGTGTTGAGGATCAGCGTGGCAGATGTGGTGCTACCTACCCTCACCACCTGGGGGCGGCCTGTCAGGAAGTCCAGGATCCAGTTGCAGAGGGAGGTGTTTAGTCCCAGGATCCTTAGCTTGGTGATGAGCTTTGAGGGTACTATGGTGTTGAATGCTGAGCTGTAGTAAATGAACAGCATTCTCACATAGGCCTTTTTTTCCAGGTGGGAAAGGGCAGTGTGGCGTGCAATAGAGATTGCAACATCTGTGGATCTGTTTGGGCAGTATGCAAATTGGAGTGGGTCTAGGGTTTCTGGGATAATGGTGTTGATGTGAGCCATTACCAGCCTTTCAAAGCACTTCATGGCTACGGACGTGAGTGCTACGGGTCTGTAGTCATTTAGGCAGGTTTCCTTTGTGTTCTTGGGCACAGGGACTATGGTGACTCAAATCAGGGACATGTTGAAAATGTCAGTGAGACACCTGCCAGTTGGTCAGCACATGCCCAGAGCACACGTCCTGGTAATCCGTCTGGCCTCGCAGCCTTGTGTATTGTTGACCTGTTTAAAGGTCTTACTCACGTTGGCTACAGAGAGTGTGATCACAGTCATCCGGAACAGCTGATGCTCATGCATGCCTCAGTGTTGCTTGCCTCGAAATCAATCCCGGAACAACAGCAAAGGACCTTATGAAGATGGAGGAAACTGGTAAAAAGTATCTATATCCACAGTAAAACGAGTCCTATATTGACATAACCTGAAAGGCCACTCAGTAAGGAAGAAGTCACTGCTCCAAAACCGCCATAAAAAAAAGCCAGACAACATTTGCAACTGCACATGGGGACAAAGATGGTACTCTTTGGACAAAATGTCCTCTGGTCTGATGAAACAAAAATAGAACTGTTTGGCCATAATGACCATCTTTATGTTTGGAGGAAAAAGGGGGAGGCTTGCAAGCCAAATAACACCATCCCAACCATGAAGCATGGGGGTGGCAGCATCATGTTGTGTGGGTGATTTGCTGCAGGAGGGACTGGTGCACTTCACAAAATAGATGGCATCATGAGGGAGGACAAATTATGTGGATATATTGAAGCAACATCTCAAGACATCAGTCAGAAAGTTAAAGCTTGGTTGCAAATGGGTCTTCCAAAATGGACAATGACCCCAAGCATACTTCCAATGTTGTGGCCATCACAAAGCCCTGACGGGCGGAACGGGCAGAATTGAAAAAGCTTGTGCGAGCAAGGAGGCATCATAACCTGACTCAGTTACACCAGCTCTGTCAGGAGGAATGGGCCAAAATTCACCCAACTTATTGTGGGAAGCTTGTGGAAGGCTACCCAAAACATTTGACCCAAGTTAAATTTAAAATAAATTCTACCAAATACTAATTGAGTGCATGTAAACTTCTGACCCACTGGGAATGGTGATGAAAGAAATAAAAGCGGAAATAAATCACTCTATTATTCTGACATTTTACATTCTTAAAATAAAGTGGTGATCCTAACGGACCTAAGACAATTTTTTTTACCAGGATTAAATGTCAGGAATTGTGAAAAACTGAGTTTAAATGTATTTGGCTATGGTCTATGTAAACTTCCGACTACAACTGTAGGTCAAACACACAGACACGCAAACTAAGTAAATGTGTCAAAACATATCGTAAACCCATCAGGCATAAGAGGGAGACAGATTGACAAGAGTGTAAGAGTTTAACAGAGAGGCTGTACTGTAATAACTTTCCAGGAACAATAGATTAGCAGACCTGTCCACAATGATGCCCGTTTCTCCTGCTCTCTTATAATCTCCATTTTATGGATACAATCAGGATCAATTACACATAGCCTATCTAGCATACGGGTCGTTCCAGCATACATTATATGTTCAGCCTCAAAAAGCAAAAGAAAGGATTTCGGCACCAACCATCTCAGATTTTTCTGAAATAATTTCTGTAGTTAGAAACATAAGATAAGCATTCCTGTAATGTTATTTTGTTAAATTTAATTTGATCTCTGAGAAAATAAGCTAATTGATTGCACCAACTGGCCATTTTAATTTGATTATGATTAATATAATAACACCCATCAAAACTTCTTCAACAATGAGTAAGACATGAGGAATTCAAAAAAAGTTGTCAATAGCTGCCCACGGACCCCCTACACCAAGCCCACCCAATAGCTGCCCACGGACCCCCTACACCAAGCCCACTCATTGTACTTCCGGCGCCGACAGAGATGGCCGCCTCGCTTCGCGTTCCTAGGAAACTATGCAGTTTTTTGTTTTTTTACGTGTTATTTCTTACACTAGTACCCCAGGTCATCTTAGGTTTCTTTACATACAGCCGACAAGAACTACTGAATATAAGATCAGCGTCAACTCACCATCAGTACGACCAAGAATATGTTTTTCGCGACGCGGATCCTGTGTTCTGCCTTACAACCAGTGTAACCGAGTGGATCACATGCAGCGACCAAAAAAAAAAAACGACTCAGAAAAAGAGGGAAACGAAGCGGTCTTCTGGTCAGACTCCGGAGACGGGCACATTGTGCACCACTCCCTAGCATTCTTCTTGCCAATGTCCAGTCTCTTGACAACAAGGTTGATGAAATCCGAGCAAGGGTAGCATTCCAGAGGGACATCAGAGACTGTAACGTTCTCTGCTTCACGGAAACATGGCTAACTGGAGAGACGCAATCCGAAGCGGTGCAGCCAGCGGGTTTCTCCACGCATCGCGCCGACAGAAACAAACATCTTTCTGGTAAGAAGAGGGGCGGGGGCGTATGTCTTATGGCCAACGTGACATGGTGTGATGAAAGAAACATACAGGAACTCAAATCCTTCTGTTCACCTGATTTAGAATTCCTCACAATCAAATGTAGACCGCATTATCTACCAAGAGAATTCTCTTCGATTATAATCACAGCCGTATATATCCCCCCAAGCAGACACATCGATGGCTCTGAACGAACTTTATTTAACTCTCTGCAAACTGGAAACGATTTATCCGGAGGCTGCATTCATTGTAGCTGGGGATTTTAACAAGGCTAATCTGAAAACAAGACTCCCTAAATTTTATCAGCATATCGATTGCGCAACCAGGGGTGGAAAGACCCTGGATCATTGTTACTCTAACTTCCGCGACGCATATAAGGCCCTGCCCCGCCCCCTTTCGGAAAAGCTGACCACGACTCCATTTTGTTGATCCCTGCCTACAGACAGAAACTAAAACAAGAAGCTCCCACGCTGAGGTCTGTCCAACGCTGGTCCGACCAAGCTGACTCCACACTCCAAGACTGCTTCCATCACGTGGACTGGGAGATGTTTCGTATTGCGTCAGACAACAACATTGACGAATACGCTGATACGGTGTGCGAGTTCATTAGAACGTGCGTTGAAGATGTCGTTCCCATAGCAACGATTAAAACATTCCCTAACCAGAAACCGTGGATTGATGGCAGCATTCGTGTGAAACTGAAGGCACGAACCACTGCTTTTAATCAGGGCAAGGTGTCTGGTAACATGGCTGAATACAAACAGTGCAGCTATTCCCTCCGCAAGGCTATCAAACAAGCTAAGCGCCAGTACAGAGACAAAGTAGAATCTCAATTCAACGGCTCAGACACAAGAGGTATGTGGCAGGGTCTACAGTCAATCACGGACTACAGGAAGAAACCCAGCCCAGTCACGGACCAGGATGTCTTGCTCCCAGGCAGACTAAATAACTTTTTTGCCCGCTTTGAGGACAATACAGTGCCACTGACACGGCCTGCAACGGAAACATGCGGTCTCTCCTTCACTGCAGCCGAAGTGAGTAAGACATTTAAACGTGTTAACCCTCGCAAGGCTGCAGGCCCAGACGGCATCCCCAGCCGCGCCCTAGCTGGCCGGTGTGTTTACGGACATATTCAATCAATCCCTATACCAGTCTGCTGTTCCCACATGCTTCAAGAGGGCCACCATTGTTCCTGTTCCCAAGAAAGCTAAGGTAACTGAGCTAAACGACTACCGCCCCGTAGCACTCACATCCGTCATCATGAAGTGCTTTGAGAGACTAGTCAAGGACCATATCACCTCCACCCTACCTGACACCCTTGACCCACTCCAATTTGCTTACCGCCCAAATAGGTCCACAGACGATGCAATCTCAACCACACTGCACACTGCCCTAACCCATCTGGACAAGAGGAATACCTATGTGAGAATGCTGTTCATCGACTACAGCTCGGCATTCAACACCATAGTACCCTCCAAGCTCGTCATCAAGACCCTGGGTCTCGACCCCGCCCTGTGCAACTGGGTACTGGACTTCCTGACGGGCCGCCCCCAGGTGGTGAGGGTAGGCAACAACATCTCCTCCCCGCTGATCCTCAACACTGGGGCCCCACAAGGGTGCGTTCTGAGCCCTCTCCTGTACTCCCTGTTCACCCACGACTGCGTGGCCATGCACGCCTCCAACTCAATCATCAAGTTTGCGGACGACACAACAGTGGTAGGCTTGATTACCAACAACGACGAGTCGGCCTACAGGGAGGAGGTGAGGGCCCTCGGAGTGTGGTGTCAGGAAAATAACCTCACACTCAACGTCAACAAAACTAAGGAGATGATTGTGGACTTCAGGAAACAGCCATCCACATCGATGGAACAGTAGTGGAGAGGGTAGCAAGTTTTAAGTTCCTCGGCATACACATCACAGACAAACTGAATTGGTCCACTCACACAGACAGCATCGTGAGGAAGGCGCAGCAGCGCCTCTTCAACCTCAGGAGGCTGAAGAAATTCGGCTTGTCACCAAAAGCACTCACAAACTTCTACAGATGCACAATCGAGAGCATCCTGGCGGGCTGTATCACCGCCTGGTATGGCAACTGCACCGCCCTCAACCGTAAGGCTCTCCAGAGGGTAGTGAGGTCTGCACAACGCATCACCGGGGGCAAACTACCTGCCCTCCAGGACACCTACACCACCCGATGCTACAGGAAGGCCATAAAGATCATCAAGGACATCAACCACCCGAGCCACTGCCTGTTCACCCCGCTGCCATCCAGAAGGCGAGGTCAGTACAGGTGCATCAAAGCTGGGACCGAGAGACTGAAAAACAGCTTCTATCTCAAGGCCATCAGACTGTTAAACAGCCACCACTAACATTGAGTGGCTACTGCCAACACACTGTCAATGACACTGACTCTACTCCAGCCACTTTAATCATGGGAATCGATGGGAAAATGTAAATATATCACTAGCCACTTTAAACAATGCTACCTTATATAATGTTACTTACCCTACATTGTTCATCTCATATGCATACGTTGATACTGTACTCTATATCATCGACTGCATCCTTATGTAATACATGTATCACTAGCCACTTTAACTATGCCACTTGGTTTACATACTTATCTCATATGTATATACTGTACTCGATATCATCTACTGTATCTTGCCTATGCTGCTCTGTACCATCACTCATTCATATATCCTTATGTACATATTCTTTATCCCCTTACACTGTGTATGACAGTAGTTTTTTTTGGAATTGTTAGTTAGATTACTTGCTCGTTATTACTGCATTGTCGGAACTAGAAGCACAAGCATTTCGCTACACTCGCATTAACATCTGCTAACCATGTGTATGTGACAAATAAAATTTGATTTGATTTTGATTTGAACAGCCAGTATACAGCATCAGTGTCCTATGTTTGACAAGTAATATGAAGCTGCGGCTTGGTGTATCAAATCAAATTTCATTGGTCACATACACGTGTTAAGCAGGTGTAGGGAAATACTTGTTTCATACTATGTAATGTATTCACTGTGAATATGGGGGAAGGTTGTTTTTTTGCTATTGAAGTTGCCCACTAGATCCCACAACACCCTTTTATCCATTTTGCTGGTCTCAAAATGTTTGTTAAAAATGGGTCACAACATTTTCTTTGCAACCTCACATGTCAAGCCAGTCCTCCATGAAAGCAATTCACTTTGTCCTTCTCATAAACTTCACCTGTGTCCAGGAAACGGCCTGTGTGTGTGGTTTATTCCCTTCAATAAAATGTTTGGATTAGTTAGACCATTCCTGGTGAACAAGCAAACCATTAGGCTACAGAAGTTCTAATCGTTTCAATGTTATGGTCTAATGGTCTTCAATGGTACAAGTCCCAAACACACACAATGTATAGTTTTTTTACAAAGGTATTGGGTTGGGTTGATGGTAAATGTCACCAATCTCACAACACAGAGATATATTTGAATACTTTTATTGAAAAACATACCTACCATACAAATGTTTACACTTGTAATATTTTATTAGGGTTGTCACATATGATAAATGATCATTTCACCTTAGGGATAGCCATCTCAGAGCCTTGCCATTTGTTCAAGGAGAGTTGGGTTGAAGCATTAGGTTGCTAAGAGAAAGACAAACAATTGCTTTCATGGATGACTGGTTTGACTTGAGGATTAACACAATTGATTTTTCATCATGAGCAAAAGCTATTGGTTTTCTACCCAAAACATGTTGGAATCCATTTGATAAACACAAGAGACAAGCAAAATAGATAAAATAGTGTGGCAGTAGCAGGAACAGCTGCATTTATTTGGCAAAACCTGGTACTTTATACATTAAATTATGGGGGGAAATGCAAGCGACGACAAGTGGCTAATTTCTCTAAACGGGGGAAAAAACATCACCAAATTCACTGAGAATACATTACATGATATGAATGAACAAAACTCCAAGCAGCAGCTTCATACTACTTGTCAACCATGGAGAACTGATACTGTATACTGGCCATTGGGGTGGGCTTGAGGTGGGGTGTGGGGGGTCCGTGGGTGGCTTTTGACAATTTATTTGGATTCCTTAAATCATTGTTAAGAAGAGAGTGGCTGAATTTCGGTAGTTCAATGCTTCCCTTGTATTCATCTTCTGGCTATTGGGATAAAATCCATAGTGTGGCCTCAAAATGTATTTGGCAAGGTAAATGAGCCCAGATAAAATGAAACTTGCAAAGCGGGAAAGACGTAGGAGGACTACCCATACCAAACTTTAAATTGTATTTCCATGCACTAGCATTTCGCCCCATCATAAATTGGTTTAGACATGATTCTTCTGACCTCTGGCTGAGTATAGAGAGAAATATGGTGCCTCCTATTGCCCTGGAAGAGGTGGTCTTCAATGATATCACTTAAACAATGTAAACTACGCGTTGGTCCTATTATTTCTCACAATTTCTAATTTGGCACAATATTTTAAAACAATACAACTGGAAATCAAAATGGCATACCCATTCTCCACTATTTCACAATTCCTTGCAATCTGGAAGGCATCCTTTTGCATATCTTTCCCCCGTCCCCCCAAATGTGGAATCTGTACCCTTGCCAATATCATGGACAGTAATGGTGAGAACATTCCAAGATTTGAAAAGACACATTATCAGGCAACTTCTCCAATGATGGAATTGATCAATTATCCCAGAAGGACTGGTTTCTATATCACATTCCTTCATATGATGTGGGAGTGCCCTGCAGTTAAATGCTTCTGGGACAAAGTCAAAAAATTAATTTTGAAGTGCATGAATTTAAATATTCAGTTATTTGCATTGTCATGATGTTGCCCTCTTTGGGTACAGCAAGCCCCATCCCCCTCTCCCTGTCTCCTACACCCAGGCTGCTGTGGTCAGAGAGAGGTAAATTCCTGGAGGAGCTAATCTGCTCATGGCCAAAGTATAGAGACAGATTGAATTTTCATAGAGAACAAAGGAATTTCTTCCACCTCACAGAACTTGAGGTCCAAACAACATTTATGTTCTGGAGAAAGTAGAAAAGATCCGTGAAGAATCCAGCTAGGTCCGTTTGGTACAATTTAGTGAAACTCATGGGAGACAATATGGCCACATTACCACAACGCTGTTTATATAATAGCCTCAGATATGAGGCTTACATCTAATTGTTGTATAAGATGAATGAGTGAGAATGACACTGTTTGTGAAATTGTGTCGTGATTTTTGACTGTTTAATGAAGGAAACTCCAATTCCCTTAGGAGTTTAACTAAATCAGAGGACCGCCCATGAGCACAGTTATGGTCGGGCATCCTGGGACAGGCCCTTTTCTGCTCTCCCGAATAAAACCCCCACTTTGAGAATTTCTCAACTGACCATGTTGCTCTCAATTACGAGAGGACAAAGGTTGCAGACCAGCTTACCTCGATGACGAGAGGGCCAAGGTTTGAGACCAGACTGCTGAAATATTTAACCATCGCACGTGGTTAAACTCTTAGACTACCGATACCGACAGAATAAGAACAAGTCTTTGATATTAATTACTAGTCTGCAGCTAGGAATTTGGTATCATTGAACGTGAAGACCGATAACGACATTAATGAATGTTACTCTGAACTATCCATTCTAACCACGACAGAGAGGGCGGACACTCTCTCCAACAGAAACAAACTTTTCAACAGAGACCCCGACGACACACGGAGCGTAAATATATATATTGATTGCAATTTTTCCTTAATGAGTGAGCGTTCATGTGCAAGGGATTAGCATTTCAATTGTTATAATTATCAACTGTGTGTTGTCTTCTCAGTCAACCCCCACTTCCCTTTTGTACACCAAGCCGCGATGCCGGTTTAGCCCACTAGGGCACATTCCCCTATAATTTCTTGTAACCATATTTACTTTGTTTGTGTGTGCACTTCTGTGATTGTTTAGTTAGTTAATAAATAAATGATTTAAGACAATTGATGTATGGATGACTCATAGTGAAGACTGGGTTCGTGCAGATAACCAACAATTTACGATGTTTGGAATGAGACTAACGTGAGGTAAAGAAGAATTCATTAATCAGAAGACTATTGATCAGGTATGAAAATATCTGAAAAGTTATATTAGGAAAATTTAAACTTCGTAATCTGAATATTTTCCTTGGTGCCCTGACTTCGTAGTTAATTACAGTTATTTGATTAATCCGTTTATCAGCGTAATAATAATATTTGATCAAAATTAAGTCTTCAGTTAATGATAGTAAAGACACAACAGCATCTACTATGTCACTTAACGATGATAGCTCCTTGAATATCTCAGAGACTTTTACCACTGGCAGACAGCACTGCCACATAAAAAGATGTTGGCTCTTAGATGGCAATAATCTCACCAGCGGCTACACTTACTATTAGAAGTTCTAACAGAATTTGACAGTGAGCATGAATACTGCTAGTCAAGGAACAATTGAGGCTTAGACAAATATACTTGACTCTAGAAAATAATCTCAGCTAAAGCCCAAAACATGCAAACAATATATATACACACACACACACACACACACACACATACATATTAATATTTAAAACATCTTATTTTCTTTCTTTGCTTTCAGGCCCACAGGGAAGGGACAGCATAGGGGGGGTCTCCCATGAAGGGGGTGCTTCAAAAGTTTGGGGTCACTTAGAAATGTCCTTGTATTTGAAAGTAAAGCACATTTTTTGTCCATTAATATAACATTAAATTGATCAGAAATGCAGTGTAGAAATTGCTAATGTTTCTACCCACTAGGCAGGTGGCCTAGTGGGTAGAGTGTTGGACATAAAACCGAAAGGTTGCAATATCAAATCCCCGAACTGACAAGGTATAAATCTGTCGTTCTTCCCCTGAACAAGGCAGTTAAGCCACTGTTCCTATGCCCTCAATGAAAATTAGAATTTGTTCTTAACTGACTTGCCTAGTTAAATAAAACATTTAAAAAATAAAATAAAACATTTTGTAAATGACTATTGTAGCTCGAAATGGATGCTTTTTAATGGTTATCTATATAGGCGTACAGAGGCCCATTATCAGCAACCATCACTCGCTCCTGTGTTCCCATGGCACGTTGTGTTAGCTAATTCAAGTTTATCATTTTAAAAGGCTAATTGAAAACCCTTTTGAAATTATGTTAGCACAATTGAAAACTGTCGTGCTGATTAAAGAAGCAATAAAATGGACCTTCTT
Source organism: Oncorhynchus tshawytscha (assembly GCF_018296145.1). Taxonomy (NCBI): domain Eukaryota; kingdom Metazoa; phylum Chordata; class Actinopteri; order Salmoniformes; family Salmonidae; genus Oncorhynchus; species Oncorhynchus tshawytscha. The sequence continues at coordinate 72,289,768 of NC_056444.1, read as the reverse complement.
TAGACTACTTGAGTATCTGGAGCATCAGCATTTGTGGGTTCGATTACAGGCTCAAAATGGCCAGAAACAAAGACCTTTTTTCTGAAACTCGTCAGTCTATACTTGTTCTGAGAAATGAAGCCTATTACATGTGAAAAATTGCCAAGAAACTGAAGATCTCGAACAATGCTGTGTAGTACTCCCTTCACAGAACAGTGCCAACTGCTTCTAACCAGAATAGAAAGAGCAGTGGGAGGCCGGTGCACAACTGAGCAAGAGGACAAGTACATTAGAGTGTCTAGTTTGAAAAACAGACGCCTCACAAGTCCTCAACTGGCAGCTTCATTAAATAGTACCCGCAAAATAGCAGTCTCAACGTCAACAGTGAAGAGGCGACTCTTGGATGCTGGCCTTCTTGCTTTTCTTTCAAAAACAAGGAAATGTCTAAGTGATCCCAAACTTTTGAATGGTAGTGCATGTCATTTTCATTATTATTACCAGTTTGATTTGAACACCCCAAAAAATGTCCAAATTGGATGTTGGGTACTATATTTATTAGATATTATACTATAAATTGAAATGGCCAATATGGGTGGAATCAATTAGCTACATTTCTAAGAGTTCAAATTGTCTTTGATTAAAATAATGTTGCTGGAATGCTTTTCTTTTGTTTTCTAACTACAGAAAACATTTCAGAACTATGGCGCACTTCAGGGGCACTTTGCTTAAAACTACATCTGTCTAGTTCTACAGCAACAATGCTTTGGAAATTTCAGAGTGCACTGCAGAACCGTCAGCTTCTGGATCTCTGACTCAGCACCCTCGCTCACCTATGATGTTCATGTCTGTCCTTCATATAGCTAGATAACTATTTATCTGTATAACATACCCTTTCTATGGGACGGTCTTATATCCTCTGTCTTCCCCTTAATCTCTCAAGCTCACACTGTCTGCTCTGACCCCCTCACTATATTTCTCCTTTTCCCTTTCTCTCTCTGCGATGAACAGGAATTCCAGAACTCAGCACTGCTGATTAAGCCAAAACATTTACAAACATGCACACACACACACATGCATGCATGCATGCATACTCACGTGATAGCAGACAATGAGTTGATGCACACTAAGAGAAACAACAGGTTCAGTTTGCACAGCCTTTTTCTTTGCTCTCTCTACAGGGAGGTGCAGACAGGGCCTACAGTATAATTAGACATTGAAGTGATAATGCCAGAGATGCCAGTGTTTGGAGGATATATTGGCATGGGTGTAAGGCACCCATGCCAATAGAGTTTGCAGTCTTTCCAGCTTCAGTTTGAAGTGATTGTGTTAGCTGTGTTGTTGGCTAGCACCTCTGAACAACAGTGTCCTGACGATTGAGCAAATGTTCTATTTCAGGCTAAATCGCGCCACATTAGCTCACTGTTATGGTTGTATCCAAATAGCCACTAGAAAAACAGCTTAACTTCTTATGGCTGGGGGGCAGTATTGAGTAGCTTGGATGAATAAGGTGCCCAGAGTTAACTTCCTGCTACTCAGGCCCAGAAGCTAAGATATGCATATTATTAGTTGATTTGGGTAGAAAACTGTTTCTAAAACTGTTTGAATGATGCCTGTGTATAACAGAACTTGTATGGCAGGCAAAAACCTGAGCCCAGGTGTGTCCCATTTCGCTGACGACCCTCCCAGCCCCACCCACAGACATCCTACTAAGGAAAACAAGAGAAAACTGAAAGAATTCGTCAGACAGAGTGGTAGGGTCGTCACACAACCGAACCGATCGAACGAAAGGGCCTCAGGATCTCATCAAGGTATTTTTGTGCATTCAAATTGCCAGACAAAATGCAGTTGTGTTCGTTGTCCGTAGCTTATGCCTGCCAATATCATAACCCCACTGCCACCATGGGGCACTCTGTTCACAACGTTGACATCAGCAAACCACTCGCCCACATGATGCCATACATGTGGTCTGCGGTTGGTGAGGCGTGTTGGACGTAATGCCAAATTCTGTAAAACAACGGCTTATGGTAGAGAAATGAACATCACATTCTCTGGCAACAGCTATGGTGGACATTCCCGCAGTCAGCATGACAATTGCACACTCCCTCAAAACTTGGTTTTTACTTTTGAATTACCGTTTTATATTTTTTCCTCTTGCTCAACTTTTCTTTCATTCAACGTTTTCACCCCCGATGCTTTATCTGGACGAGGTTCATCAGGACCTCCACCAGTCGAAACTAAGTAATAACATTAATATTATGCCTTCTAATTGGAGGTCGGCCGATTAATTAGGGCCGATTTCAAGTTTTCATAACAATCGGAAATCGGTATTTTAGGACACTAATTTGGCAGCTTTAAAAAAAATGTACACCTTTATTTAATCTTTATTTAACTAGGCAAGTCAGTTAAGATCACATTCTTATTTTCAATGATGGCCTAGGAACGGTGGGTTAACTGCCTTGTTCAGGGGCAGAACGACAGATTTTTACCTTGTCAGCTCGGGAATTCGTTTTTGCAACCTTCCAGTTACAAGTCCAACGCTCTAACCACCTGTCTCTCATTGCACTCCACGAGGAGCCTGCCTGTTATGCGAATGCAGTAAGAAGCCAAGGTAAGTTGCAAGCTAGCAATAAACTTATCTTCTAAAAAAGAATCATAATCACTAGTTAACTACACATGGTTGATAATATTACTAGTTTAACTAGCGTGTCCTGCGTTGCATATAATCGGTGTGCATTCGCGAAAAAGGACTGTCGCTGCTCCAACGTGTACCTAACCATAAGCATCAATGCCTTTCTTAAAATCAATACACAAGTATATATTTTTAAACCTGCATATTTAGTTAATATTGCCTGCTAACATTAATTCCTAGGGAAATTAACTATGGAAATTGTGTCACTGCCCTTGCAACAGAGTCAGGGTATATGCAGCATTTTGGGCCGCCTGGCTCGTTGCGAAACCTGCATATTTAGCTAAAAGAAATCCAGGTTAGCAGAGAATATAACCAGGTGAAATTGTGTCACTTCTCTTGCGTTCATTGCGCGCAGAGTCTGGGTAAATGCAACAGTTTGGGCCGCCTGGCTCGTTGCAAACTAATTTGCCAGAATTGTACGTAATTATGACATAACATTGAAGGTTGTACAATGCAACAGCAATATTTAGACTTAGGGATGCCACCCTTTAGATAAAATACGGAACGGTTCCATATTTCACTGAAAGAATAAACGTTTTGTTTTCGAAATGATAGTTTCCGGATTTTACCATATTAATGACCAAAGGCTCGTATTTCTGTGTGTTATGATGTTATAATTAAGTCTATGATTTGATATTTGATAGAGCAGTCTGACTGAGCGTTGGCCTATAAGAACATCCAATAGTCAAAGGTATACGAAATAGAAATGGTATAGAGAGAAAGTGCTATAATTCCTATAATAACAACAACCTAAAACTTCTTACCTGGGAATATTGAAAACTCATGTTAAAAGAAATCACCAGCTTTCATGTGTTCTCATGTTCTGAGCAAGGAACTTAAATGCTTTCTTACATGGCACATATTGCACTTTTACTTTCTTCTCCAACACTTTGTTTTTGCATTATTTAAACCAAATTGAACAGGTTTCATTATTTATTTGAGGCTAAATTGATTTTATTGATGTATTATATTAAGTTAAAATAAGTGTTAATTTAGTATTGTTGTAATTGTCATTATTACAAATGAAAAAAAATATATATATATTTTTTTTTAAACATCGGCCGTTTAATCGGTTTCGGCTTTTTTTTGTTCCTCCAATAATCGGTATCGGCATTGAAAAATCATATTCGGTCGACCTCTAATATGGATCACGTCTGGTATCTTTTAATTCAGCTCATGAAACATGGGACCAACACTTTACATGTTGCATTTATATATAACCTAACATCCAATTCGGACCATGAGTTTGACATGAGGAATCCCAACAACAACTGTCTAAAGCCACCCACGGCCTCCCTTCTTCAGAGGAATTTGTCATTGAAGTTGTTAGGTTTATGTCCCATCTTACCAGGTTCTGACAACTAGATGGTGGTGTTCCTGCTATGAGTTCTCTCCCCCCCCCATGTTAAAGGGATAGTTAACCCAAATTAAAAAATGACATTGGTTTCCTTACCCTGTAAGTGGTCATGTCCAAATCATCCTTAAGTATCTAAAACTTGATTAAGTAACATACATTGATTTATACAGATTATTTGGATATGAAGCGTGAAAATGCTAATATAGGTACTTGCATTAGATTTGTGCCATAAATGCTAAAAAGCTAGCACATGAATCAGTGGCCAGAAAAACAAAAACATGGGTTGCCATTATACCTTTTCGATATGTAAACCAATGTCATTTGGGTGAACTTTCCCTTTAATATTGAGACAGTGGGGGGGAGCACCATCTAGTGGTCAGAACATGGTAATATCAGGATGGGATACAAACTTCAATGACAAATGTTTCTGAACAGGGGGAAATCACCACATTCACTGAGAATACATGACATAGCATGAAGAAACAATACTCAGAGCCACAGCTCCATAGTACCTGCCAGACAGAGAACTGATACTGTATACTCGCTGTTGGGGTGTCCGTGGGTTGCTTTTGACCATGATGTTGGATGCTGGATGCCTCAAGTCTTAGAGAAAAAAGTTTGGTACAAATACAATGTTAGGTACTGTATTTTTGTCTCCTGGAAGACAAAAGATGGATGGCAGATGGAGGAGTTGGCCAGCGAACAAGGTGTTTCCAAGGCCTGGGGTTTGTGGAGTTCTGCTGCATGTTTCAGAAGCTGACATTATTCAGCACTGGCAGGACCTGCAGCACTGCCGCCCTAGCCTGGTTCCAGATCTGTTTGTGCAGTCTAGCCACCTCCATTGTTACAGATAGTCTTGTTAAAACACAAGGCTTCTAAGATGAGGGAGGGAAATGTGACTACAGTGAATGTTAATTAGACCACCACTGTAAATGAAACCCTGGTACTGTCATAGCCTGGTCCCAGATCAGTTTGTGCTTTCCAATTCCTGAGCTCATTGTTATGCCAAACAATAGGAGTTGGAAAGACCGCACAAACAGATCTGGGACCGGGCTAGTACACTTCAGCACACAGCTGAAATGGTGGCATGAACTGAGTGGGCCGGGCTGCCTGTCTTGGCCTTGTTGTTCCAGTACAACAACAAAAAATGACAGACCAGCGGTTATTAACATAACAGCATATAAAGTGGCAGTCAGTGGGTATTGAACAAAGCCATCCTGTTGATGTTGTTTGGCGCGCACACACACACCATTACACCAATCAAAACATGGCCAGCAGCGCACAAGTGGAATGTATTCAGAACAGTAGAGGGCTGGATGGTGGATCACTCCATTCGGATGGAGAAATACAATAAAGCTGATTTTATTTCAATGAGTAATCTTATGCGAGTTTCAGGCTGTGCCTGGACAACAGAGTACAACATAGTTACATAGCTAAAAAGGACAATTGTTTCACAGTTCAATCGAATGTTGCAAAAGCCATAGTCAAGAAGTCTAAAACATGTCATCAAAGTGCCAAACGTAACAAAACTGAAAGCATAATTGTGTCCACCGTGGGAGTATTTGTGCACCCGCTTATAACCATTTTGAAGAGGATTCATTACATAGGAGTATAAGTGCACCCACGTATTACACTTATAACCATATTGAAGATGATATGTGGGGATCATTCATTACGTAAGCAGAAGGTTTGAGGGCCTTAATGTCTGACTGAGCAACATCATAAAGCAATAGGTAATTTCAGTTGATTATATAATGTGATCACGTGTCAGGACATTTTCTTTAGGAGCTATGGGATAAAATGGCACAGAGAGAGAGGGTGGAAAGGTATGATCCAAGTCCCCCAGCCCTATACCTCCTGCCCCACTCTTAGAAAAAGAGAGCTACCTAAACCATACATGGTGTGTAGAACCCTTTTTGGATCCAGGTAGAATAGTCCACTAGCCCCAAGCAACCCTATCCCACAGCAGAGTGGAGAATTTTTTTCAGGAGCAGTTCAGTTGAGGCTGAATTACAGGAACTGGGTGGGGATGAAAGACTTGTCGTTCTGTTCCCTCTGTAGCAGTCAGACATTCCATTTCTCATTCTAGAACACGGAGGTCTACTCTGACCTGCAGACACCTGAAGCTGCCTAGCGACTCAGGCAGACCTCCAAGACACTGCTGGCCTGGCAGGATTGTATAAGAGCATTCCAGCCCAATGTTATTACTTCCCGTTCACTAATGGCATAGAGGGCACCGGATGGTGGAAAGCAGAAAGCCTGTGCTGCTTCAAGCTTCAAAAAGTAGAAGCACTTCTAGGCCTATATTATGCACTCCCTCCTTCAGTGGTAAATATTTTCTCTTCACAGCAGCAGCTGTTCCCATCCCAGTCTCGGCTCCTCTCATTTGAGGTGCTCTCTATGTCATGTTCGAGTGCTTTTCACGGACTGAACAGAAGAAGTGTGAATGGGAAAAAAAGATTCCATGATGGTGCTGAAATGCTGAGACCAAGATCACAGATGTATGTGAACCATGCGGCAGCGCATTGCCATCTGCTCGCAGAGAAACTGGTTACATTTCATTATTCAAGTCTATCTGTAACCAGGTTCCCATCCAACCATTTCATGCAGATGAATTAGCCCACATGAGAAAAAAAGTCAAGACAGGTCTGATGGAAACAGGAAATGTCAGTACAATTTCTTAATTGTCAATAGACAATTTGTACATTTGACTTTGTGGGATCTTTGTGTCTAAAATTAATTATGCTGTAAATGCCTTTATGCTCAACAGTTGATATAACCACCATTATACTGTATCTTAGTAAACTTGGAGTCACGCGATATGTTGTGTGGTCCTCCCACTACGACTCAGGAAATAATTCAGTTCATTAGGCTACAGAATAAATCATTTATGATGAACTTCACAGGGTGGTGAAAGTGCACAGTGATGAGCTTGATGCTTTCCAATAAATATCTAGGATCTTATTCTGGTGACAAAATGAGCGATCCTGAGCTGCCGTTGGACAAGTCAAAATAATCTTGCTTTATCCATAATAATCTCCATGTAGGCTGCTCCTCTCACTGTATCTGCGAGATGTTTGCTAGAGTGCGCATGCCAAGAACAGAGTGGGTACCGTTGCTACAGTTGAAGTCGGAAGTTTACATACATTTTGGTTGGAGTCATTAAGACTCATTTTTCAACCACTCCACAAATATTTTGTTAACAAACTATAGTTTTGGCAAGTCACTCAGGAATCTACTTTGTGCATGACACAAGTAATTTTTCATGGCTTTAGAAGCTTCCGATAGGCTAATTGACATTTGTGTACCTGTGGTTGTATTTCAAGGCCTACCTTCAAACTCAGTGCCTCTACACTAGACATCATGGGGAAATCAAAAGAAATCAGCCAAGACCTCAGAAAAAAATTGTAGACCTCCACAAGTCTGGTTCATCCTTGGGAGCAATTTCCAAACGCCTGAACGTACCACGTTCATCTGTACAAACGATAGTACACAAGTATAAACACCATGGGACCACGCAGCCGTCATAACGCTCAGGAAGGAGACGCATTCTGTCTCCAAGAGATGAATGTAATTTGGTGCGAAAAGTGTAAATCAATCCCAGAACAGCAATGGACCTTGCGAAGATGCTGGAGGAAAAGGGTAAAAAAATATCTATATCCACAGTAAAATGAGTCCTATATCGACATAACCTGAAAGGCCGCTCAGCAAGGAAGAAGCCACTGCTCGAAAACCATCATAAAAAAAAGCCAGACTACAGTTTGCAACTGCATATGGGGACAAAGATCTTTTGGGAGAAATGTCCTCTGGTCTGATGAAACAAAAATAGAACTGTGGCCATAATGACCATCGTTGTGTTTAGAGGAAAAAGGGGGGCAGCTTACAAGCCGAAGAACACCATCCCACCCGTGAAGCACGGGGTTGGCAGCATCATGTTGTGGGGGTGATTTGCTGCACGAGGGACTGGTGCACTTTAAAATAGATGGCATCACGAGGCAGGAAAGTTGTGTGGATATACTAAAGCAACATCTCAAGACATCAGTCATGAAGTTAAAGCTTGGTCACAAATTTTTTTATTTTTTTATTTTTTTTTATTTCACCAGGTAGGCCAGTTGAGAACAAGTTCTCATTTGCAACTGCGACCTGGCCAAGATAAAGCATAGCAGTGTGAGCAGACAACACAGAGTTACACATGGAATAAACAATTAACAAGTCAATAACACAGTAGAAAACAAAGGGGGGAGTCTATATACAATGTGTGCAAAAGGCATGAGGAGGTAGGCGAATAATTACAATTTTGCAGATTAACACTGGAGTGATAAATGATCAGATGGTCATGTACAGGTAGAGATATTGGTGTGCAAAAGAGCAAGTAAATAAATAAAAACAGTATGGGGATGAGGTAGGTGAAATGGGTGGGCTATTTACCAATAGACTATGTACAGCAGCAGCGATCGGTTAGCTGCTCAGATAGCTGATGTTTGAAGTTGGTGAGGGAGATAAAAGTCTCCAACTTCAGCGATTTTGCAATTCGTTCCAGTCACAGGCAGCAGAGTACTGGAACGAAAGGCGGCCAAATGAGGTGTTGGCTTTAGGGATGATCAGTGAGATACACCTGCTGGAGCGCGTGCTACGGATGGGTGTTGCCATCGTGACCAGTGAACTGAGATAAGGCGGAGCTTTACCTAGCATGGACTTGTAGATGACCTGGAGCCAGTGGGTCTGGCGACGAATATGTAATGAGGGCCAGCCGACTAGAGCATACAGGTCGCAGTGGTGGGTGGTATAAGGTGCTTTAGTGACAAAACGGATGGCACTGTGATAGACTGCATCCAGTTTGCTGAGTAGTGTTGGAAGCCATTTTGTAGATGACATCGCCGAAGTCGAGGATCGGAAGGATAGTCAGTTTTACTAGGGTAAGCTTTGGAAATGGGTCTTCCAAATGGACAATGACACCAAGCATACATCCTAAGTTGTGGCAAAATGGCTTAAGGACAAAGTCAAGGTATTGGAGTGGCCATCACAGAGCCCTGACCTCAATCCTATTGAAAATGTATGGACAGAACTGAAAAAGCGTGTGCGAGCAAGGAGGCCTACAAACCTGACTCAGTTACACCAGCTCTGTCAGGATGATTGGGCCAAAATTCACCCAACTTATTGTCGTACGTTTCGGCTACTGAAACATTTAACCCAAGTTAAACAATTGAAAGGCAATGCTACCAAATACTAATTGAGTGCATGTAAACTTCTGACCCACTGGAAATGTGATGAATGAAATATAAGCAGAAATAAAGCATTCTCTCTACTATTATTCTGACATTTCACATTATTAAAATAAAGTGGTGATCCTAACTGAATTTTTACTAGGATTAAATGTCAGGAATTGTGAAAAACTGAGTTTAAATGTATCTGGCTACGGTGTGTGTAAACTTCCGACTTCAACTGTATATAACGGCAACAGTTTTTGTAACAAAACCATATGTTAAATGCGATTCAAACCGATTTAATTGAACTGCGAAAGTTATTTTTCTGTGCATTACATCATCACACACAGCCTTTTATCTGCAACAATTCCGTTGGGAAAATGTGCATATTGTTTTATGCATATTTTAAAATATTTGCATGAAAATCTGTCACCAATTGGATGGAAACCTAGTGTCATATGACATTGTGGCTGATTCAGATAAATTACACAACATCATAGGCCTAATTGTAAATGTCAAATGCTAGGCGTCGTCGAGTCTGTTACTATGATCATCTTCCAATGGAATCCAATTCCCTCTGCCAGTGACATATTAGGATATCAGTCTGAATGGAATTAAGCATGCCACCTGAATAGATCAGGTGTACTACTTAACCTGTTTCATAGCTCCTAAAGCTTACCGCAAAGATCACGGATGACGTCAAATGAGGAGGACCAGGAGTAGCGTTCTGCCCCCTGGTCAATGATGTAGGATGGGAGGGTCTCGAGCTCATATGCCCCCCTCTTCTTCCAATACAGGAACATGGTGACCAACCCGTGTCTCCCTCACTCTCAACCCTAACCATGGATCTTAACAACCTCAACCTTATGTAAATAACCTAAATTCTGTCCCCGATCACTGCAGTAGACTGACCCTCATGCCACACACCAACATTAAGCACTAGTCTACCAACAACTACCTATATCTTACCTACATCAAACCCATCTTAACAGAGTCCAACTCAACGCAGTACAAATCTTGCACTCTGCCAATAGCTTATTCAACTTCATTCAAAAACTGCACCTGCAAAACTAGGCAATATTACCTCATCCAGCTCAACCACTAAACACTTGCTTTGAACCTTCTCTCCAAGCCATGTGCCAGAGCTACTCACTTCAGGTCCAACTGGGCATACATTAGTCAAGAAGTCCTTCTAACTGGGTTTCAATTAGCTCTCTAAGGAAACCAAACCATCACTAATAATAAACAGACAGCTGACACCTGATTTATCAGAGCCCTCCAGGATCTGTATTGAAGATCCAACCCAGCAGGAGAAGACTGGTCTAAACTCTCAATGCAAACTGTGCTCCAGTTCAAAATCCTTGAAGAATCTGACAGATGTTCATAATCCACAACCATCAACTAAAGACCATTTCCATGGTCTTGATAACGTCTCTTCCTGTTGCTCCTTCTGTCGTCCCGGGGTTAAAGTGTTATAAGCATCCAAACAAAGTCAAGTCCCCTTCCAACATCCTCTTCCAAGCCATTCATTTGAGTTACTCCTGAGGAGTTCAAAACACACCCTGATTACCGCTCACACAGTTGTCTTCCCAAGGTACTTTGTTACTGCTACCTAGTAATAACTGTTGTCAGCATCCCCTCATAGATTTAAAATGTAGCAATGATAAAGTTCTCAACTTCCTAACATCTTCTGTGCGACAAGCTGTTGAGTGTCATAGCCCGTGTAGGATGTGTGGACGATAGAGGGGCATTCAACCCACTCAATCAAACAAGTGATGTATTCATACAGAGGTGAGTTGCAATGCATGCTGGGACTGGCAGTCTGGGCCAATGGCTTTCTAACTGACACAAAGATCTCTTTTAAAAACTCACTCCTACAAGGAGAGTAGAACTTTGTTTTGCGCAAACTGTAAAAGCCTGACATTTTTCTGCATTAATTGGGCTTGCTAGAGCCTTGCTCTTTGTCTCCAGAAAGATTAATTGTTTTTAGGAATGCAACACGTCTAATGTCTGGGTTCATCTATTTCTGCAGAGGTACAGTATTAAATTACAAACATTGAGAAACAGTTTCCCAGAGAGAAGACAGATGTAGCAGAACCAAGCTCTTTTGTGAAGAGGCCACAGACACATCCTCTGCTCTGCAAACGTAGGATGGGTTAAAACCAGACCAGTAAGTTATCAGTCTATTGGCATACCATTGCTGAACAGTTGATTCACTGTTACTATACATCTATAATAGAAATAGTGCGAGAACGCGCTCTGCTAGCCATGGAAGGGAGGGACAATGTCACACAAAAACCAAAATATCCAAATTTGGGATGAGAAATTAGAGGGTAAGATGGGAGCCCGTCTGCTCTGTCACTCTTGCTTTGGGCTTTGCAGACATATGGTAATAATCTTGAAAAGCTTTGAGCGCACTGCTGCTTGATTTTTAATGAAGAGACCAGTCATTGGCTACAGCATGAGGACTAGGGGCTGCTGCGACACAAATGTCTATTTCCATCCACTTCATGCAGAAAAAGGGAACAAAACTCAAGAGGCATTAGTCTCCCATCCCTATCATCATGTCCCAAATAAAGTCATTAACCTCATATATATATATATATAATACACACACACACACACACACACGTATGAGGACAACACTTCAATATAGTTGATCTGGCTATTTCAGCCACACCCGTTGTTGACAGGTGTAGACAAATCCAACACAGTCATGCAATCTCCATAGACAAACATCGGCAGTAGACTTGCGTTAAATCACAGAGCTCTTCGTTTCAATGTGGAATCGTCATAGGATGCCACCTTTCCAACAAGTCAGTTCGTAAAACACATTTTATGAAGTGATGAATCACGCCCTGCCCCGGTCAACTCTAAGTGTTATTGTGAAGTGGAAAATTCTGGGAGCAACAAAAAGCTCAGCTGCGAAGTGGTAGACCACACAAGCTCACAGAACAGGACTGCCCCGTGCTGAAGTGTGCAGCGCGTAAAAATAGTCTGTCCTTGGTTGCAACACTCACTACCGAGTTCCAAACTGCCTCTAGAAGCAATGTCGGCACAAGAACTGTTCGCCGGGTGCCGCACATAAGCCTAAAATCACCATGCGCAATGCCAAGCGTCAGCTTCAGTGGTGTAATGTTGGCTGCCATTGGACTCCGGAGCAGTGGAAACACATTTTATGGAGTGATGAATCACACTTCATCTCGCAGTCCGATAGACAAATCTGGGTTTGGCGGATGCCAGGAGAACGCTACCTGCCCAATGCATAGTGCCAACTGTAAAGTTTGGTGGAGAAGGAAAAATCGTGTGGGGCTGCCCCTTAGTTCCAGTGAAGGGAATTCTTAACGCTTCAGCAGACAATGACATTCTAGACGATTCTGTGCTTCCAACTTTGTGGCAACAGTTTGGGGAAGGCCCTTCCCTGTTTCAGCATGACAATACCCCCGTGCACAAAGCGAGGTCCATACAGAAATGGTTTGTCGAAATCGGTGTGGAAGAAATTTACTGGCCTGCACATAGCCCTGACCTCAACCCCATCGAAAACCTTTGGGATGAATTGTAACGGCGACTGCGAGCCAGGCCTAATCTCCCGACATCTGTGCCCGTCCTCTCTACTGCTCGTGGCTGAGTGGAAGCAAGTTCTCTCAGCAATGTTCCATCATCTAGTGGAAAGCCTTCCCAAAAGAGTGGAGGCTGTTATAGCAGCAAAGGGGGGGACCAACCTCATATTCATGCCCATGATTTTGGAATGAGACATTTGACAAGTGTCCACATACTTTCGGGTCAAGTAGTGTATGTTTCAGTCTTTTAAAGAGGACATGTCATCATGCTGCCCGTCCAGTTGTCTTGTAGCTGACAAACAATATTGAATGACCTAAGATGGTCTGCCAACTGCACCGGATGTCATTCATTACAGTAAAGTAGCTTGTCCAGGGGAATCACTCCTACCAACTACCAGAAGGCTATATAGTCAATATGAATTATTTCCTCAGTATACTTTGAAGTATTACATGGAGTGTTTGAGGAAGAGTGAGTGTTTGATTGAATGAGGGTACAAAACGGTAACTGGGAGAGTGTCTGTGTGTGTACCGGAGACGTAGTGTGTGAGTAAGAGTGTTGACAGAGGGAGTGCAGTCGAGCCGAAGGGCTTATGCGTGCCCACGTAGAGGTGGTTTGGGGTTATATTTAGAAAGGTGGCCCATCAAACAGGGAATAACCCGACACTACCCAGCTGCAAAGAGCAGTGCCAGGAAAGCCTCCGGACAATTCCATGGTAACAGAAAGAAGTTGAGACGCCAATGTGTTTTACTTTGGCATACTTTTAAACAAAAATCATTGATTCCAAAGGTAAAACATAGAAATCTAAGCACAAGGACTACTTCATTTCCACTGTACATAGTTTTTTTTTTTAATAGTGCAGATTTAAAGTTTGGTAACAAGAATGAGTCAAATCTGTTTGTGACCACATTTTCCAAAAACGTTTAAATATACAGTTGAAGTCAGAAGTTTACAAACACCTTAGCCAAATACTCAGTTTTTCACAATTCCTGACATTTAATCCTAGTAAAAAAAATCCCGGTCTTAGGTCAGTTAGGAGCACCACTAAGAATGTGAAATGTCAGAATAATAGAGAGAATTCATTATTTCAGCTTTTATTTCATTCATCACATTCCCAGTGGGTCAGAAGTTTACATACACTCAATTAGTATTTGTTAGCATTGCCTTCAAAATTGTTTAACTTGGGTCAAACGTTTTGGGTAGCCTTCCACAAGCTTCCCACAATAAGTCGGGTGAATTTTGGCCCATTCCTCCTGACAGAGCTGGTGTAACTGAGTCAGGTTATGATGCCTCCTTGCTTGCACACGCTTTTTCAGTTCAGTTCAGGATTGATGGCCACAAATACCTTTACTTTATTGTCCGTAAGCCTTTCGGTCACAACTTTGGAAGTATGCCTGGGGTCATTGTCCATTCGGAAGACCCATTTGCAACCAAGCTTTAACTTCCTGACTGATGTCTTGATGTTGCTTCCCATCATTTTCCTACCGCATAATGCCATCTATTTCGTGAAGTGCACCAGTCCCTCCTGCAGCAAAGCACCCCCACAATATGATGCTACCACCCCCGTGCTTCACGGTTGGGATGTTGTTCTATAGCTTGCAAGCCTCCCCCATTTTACTCCAAACAAAATAATGGTCATTATGGCCAAACCGTTCAATTTTTTGTTTCACGTACTAATGTAAGAAATAACACGTAAAAAAAACAAAAAACTGCATAGTTTCCTAGGAACGCGAAGCGAGGCGGCCATCTCTGTCGGCGCCGGAAGTCATGGTGCACTTCACAAAATAGATGGCATCATGAGGTAGGAAAATTATGTGGATATATTGAAGCAACATCTCAATACATCAGTTAAAGCGTGGTCGCAAATGGGTCATCCAAATGGACAATGACCTCAAGCATACTTCCAAAGTTGAGGCAACATGGCTTAAGGACAAAGTCAAGGTATTAGAGTGGCCATCACAAAGCCCTGACCTCCATCCTATAGAACATTTGTGGGCAGAACTGAAAAAGCATGTGCGAGCAAGGACTTATTGTTGGAAGCTTGCGGAAGGCTACCAGAAACATATAACCCAAGTTAAACAATTGAAAGGCAATGCTACCAAATACTAATTGAGTGTATGTAAACTTCTGACTCACTGGGAATGTGATGAAAGAAATAAAAGCTGAAATCAAATCACTCTACTATTATTCTAACATTTCACATTCTTAAAATAAAGTGGTGATCCTAACTGACCAAAGGCCGGGAATTTTTACTAGGATTAAATGTCAGGAATTGTGAAAAACTGAGTTTAAATGTATTTGGTTAAGGTGTATGTAAACTTCAGACTTGAACTGTATGTTCATACAATATTTACACATCTTAAGTTTGCTGAAATTAAACTCAGTTGACAATGAGAGGACGTTTATTTTTTTTGTTGAGTTCACACACTACCAGTCAAAAGTTGGCATTTCGCTACACTCGCATTAACATCTGCTAACCATGTGTATGTGACAAATAAAATTTGATTTGATTTGAAGTTTTGGACACCTACTCGTTCCAGAGTTTAATGTTTACTATTTTCCACATTGTAGAATAATAGTGAAGACATCAAAACTATGAAATAACATACGCATTCATGTAGTAACCAAAATAAAGTGTTAAATCAAAACAAATTATTTGAGATTCTTCAAAAGTAGCCACCCTTTGCCATTACAGCTTTGCACACTCTTGGTATTCTCTAAACCAGCTTCAAGAGGTAGTCACCTGGAATCCATTTTAATTAACAGGTGTGCCTTGTTAAAAGTTAATTTGTGGAATAATAAAGAAAGAAAATCAGTGTCACCAGCAAAGCAAACCTTCTCCTCCATGCTTCACGGTGGAAACCACAAATGCAGAGATCATCCGCTCACCTACTCTGCGTCTCACAAAGTAATTGCGGTTGGGACCAAAAATCTCAAATTTGGACTTGATGGTTTTTGCAACTGAACTTGAAGAAACTTTCAAGGTTCATGAAATCTCCGGATTGACAGACCTTCATGTCTTAAAGTAATGGACTGTTATAGAGGTCGACCGATTATGATTTTTCAACGCCGATAGTGATTATTGGAGGACAAATAAAAATCTATTTGGTCTCAAATAACATGAATGATGAATGTTGAAAACAAAAACTGTAATTTCTATATGCAGGAAATCCTATTTTAATCATTTTAATAATGGGCATGGTAAGAATTGACTACCAAAGTGCGAGTCATAATTCCCATGACACCTTCTAGCAAAATCTGAAAAGTGGTTCCTTCATTTATTCCATAGGATATTTTTAGGTTCACTTAAAACAGGTTTCGTGTAGGTCTGTGTTTCGTGTAGGCTTACACCACTTTGCCAATTTTATAACTGTGTAGATATCCATAGGACAAGGTAACTCTGATCAATATTGGCTAAAAATAAGCGAAGATCATAATTTTTGTAGAGTGGATTTATGAAAATATGTTGACAAGTGTAAATCTCACTAGGATAAGGTATCAAAATGCTGAGGCGGTTTCAGCCTGCATGAAACACAGACCTTATTCGAAGAAGATCAAGACATTCTCTATGGAAGACATGAACGGTAAAATAACAAAGGAACCCCTTTCAAGTTCAGCCGCAAGTTATTACAGGAATTATAACACGTCAACTATTTCTCTCTAAATCATATACCTTTGACTATTACGAGCCTGCTTCTGCCTACCACCCCTCAGTCAGACTGCTCTATCAAATATCAGACTTACCTATAATAAACACACAGAAATACGAGCCTTAGGTCAAATCTGGAAACAATCACCTCGAAATCAAAACGTTTATTCCGGTACCACGTTCATCTGTACAAACAATAGTACGCAAGTATAAACACCATGGGACCACACATCCATCATACCACTCAGGAAGGAGATGCGTTCTCTCTCCTAGAGATGAAAGTACTTTGGTGCGAAAAGTGCAAATCAATCCCAGAACAGTAGCAAAGGACCTTGTGAAGATGCTGGAGGAAACCGGTACAAAAGTATCTACATCCACAGTAAAACGAGTCCTATATCAATATAACCTGATAGGCCGCTCAGCAAGGAAGAAGTCACTGCTCCAAAACCACCATAAAAAAGCCAGACTACGGTCTGCAACTGCACAAGGGGACAAAGATCATACTTTTTGGAGAAATGTCCTCTGGTCTGATGAAACAATAATAGAACTGTTTGGCCATAATAACCATTGTTATGTTTGGAAGAAAAAGGGGGAGGCTTACAAGCCAGAGAACACCATCCCAACCCCCAACCTTGAAGCACGGGGGTGGCAGCATCATGTTGGGGTGCTTTGCTGCAGGAGGGACTGGTGCACTTCACAAAATAGATGGCATCATACTTTTCCTACTTCATGTGGATATATTGAAGCAAAATCTCAAGACATCAGTCAGGAAGTTAAAGCTTGGTCGCAAATGGGTCTTTCAAATGGACAATGACCCCAAGCATACTTTCAAAGTTGTGGCAAAATGGCTTAAGGACAGCAAAGTCAAGGTATTGGAGTGGCCATCACAAAGGCCTGACCTCAATCCTATAGAAAATTTGTGGGCAGAACTGAAAAAGCGTGTGCGAGCAAGGAGGCCTTACAAACCTGTCTCAGTTAAAATTCACCGAACTTATTGTGGGAAGCTTGTGGAAGGCTACCCAGAAACATTTAACCCAAGTTAAACAATTTAAAGGCAATGCTACCAAATACTAATTGAGTGTATGTAAACTTCTGACCCACTGGGAATGTGATGAAAGAAATAAAAGCTGAAATCAATCACTACTATTATTTCTGACATCACATTCTTAAAATAAAGTGGTGATCCTAACTGAGCAGGGACAGGTCATTGTTAAGATTAAATGTCAGGAAATGTGAAAAGCCTTTTCACATTTGAAGTCTGGTTTTCAAGCACTTTAGAGATCACCATTGGATCTAAAGTTAGTGTTAAATCCAAACAAAACGCATGCATTTTTCCAAGGCCCCATAAATCAGATTTCAATTAATTGTAATGACTAGTTTGAACGGTACAGAAATTGAGAGTTCCTACAAATATCTTGATGATAAACTGTCATTTAAAAAAAATGTCACAGCTGGTGAAGTCAAAGTTCAATGTTGGTTTATTTTACAGAAACAAAAGGATGTCTGACTTTTGTTAATAGGAAGGAAATTGTCCAGGCCATTTTAGATTATGAGGATATGAACTGACCAAGGGGGACCAGTACAGAGTACTGATCGGAAACCTCTGTTGATAAATGGGTCCGTTTTGTTAATTGTATGCATTTAAATGTATTCCTGCAGTGCTCATCTGTAAAAGAGACCCTGGTCTCAGAACAACTTCCCAGTCATAATAAAAGTTTAAATAAATCAAAAATATCCTTCCACAACCATAAGACCCACCAATAATTGAATAATTTTATCAAAAGTTTAACCTGCTTTTTTACAATAATCACTGAGTCTAAGAAAAAGCATTTTTATTTTTGTATTTAAACCTGAACCATGCATAATACACATTCACTAATAATAACTAACTTTTTGTAGCAGGCATTACAAGAAAATGTACACAAATTAACTCAAATCTCTCAAGCACAAGCCCACATTCTAGTGAGGAGCCAGCTAATCTTTATATTTCAAGTTTAGCCAACTTGGATCCATTTGCTAGATAACAAGGTAGAACAGATGAATTGTTATGAACACACACTTGTCTGTCTCCAACTGTTTGAACAGCATGCTAGCCCGTCCACTTTGTTCAGATGTTGAAATCATGAGGTCTACCTTATTTCTCAGAAATAGAACCAGTTGACAATTCCTTACACATTAGCTTCAGAAAGTATTCAGACCCCTTGGCTATTTTCACATTTTGTTAGATTACAGCCTTATTCTGAAATGTATTACATTGTGTGTATATCGATGAGGGAGGAAAAAAACAACAATGACAAAGCAAAAACAAGTTCACATTTTAGCTAATTTATAAATATAAAAACTGAAATATTACATTTAAATAAGTATTCAGACCCTTTACTCAGTACTTTGTTGAAGCACCATTGGCAGCAATTACAGCGACAAGTCATCTTGGGTATGACTCTACAATCTTGACAAATGTATTTGGGGAGTTTCTCCCATTCTTCTCTGCAGATCCTCTCAAGCTCTCAGGTTGGATGGGTAGCGTTGCTGCACAGATATTTTCAGATCTCTCCAGAGATGTTCGACTGGGCTCTGGCTGGACTACTCAAGGACATGCGGAGACTTGTCTCGAAGCAAGTCCTGCGTTGTCTTGGCTGTGTGCTTAGGGTCGTTGTCCTGTTGGAAGGTGAACCTTCATCCCAGTCTGAAGTCCTGAATGCTCTGGAGCAGGTTTTCAAGGATCTCTGTACTTTGCTCCGTCCATCATTCCCTCGATCCTGACTAGTCTCACAATCCCTGCTGCTGAAAAACATCCCCACAGCATGATGCTGCCACCACCATGCTTCACCGTAGGGATGGTGCCAGGTTTCCTCCACATGTGACCCTTGGCATTCAGGCCAAAGAGTTTAATCTTGTTTTGATCAGACCAGAGAATCTTGTTTCTTATGGTCTGAGAGTCTTTAGGTGCCTTTTGGCAAACTCCAAGCGGCCTGTCATGTGCCTTTTACTGAGGAGTGGCTTCCGTCTGGCCACTCTGACAGATAGGCCTGATAGGTGGAGTGCTGCAGAGATGGTTGTCCTTCTGGAAGGTTCTCCCATCTCCACAGAGGAACTCTTGTCAGAGTGACCATTGGGTTCTTGGTCACCTCCCTGACCAAGGCCTTTCTCTCCATCAAAAGTTCAGTTTGGCCAGGCAGCCAGCTTTAGGAAGAGTCCTTGTGGTTCCAAACTACTTCCATTTAAGAATGATCAAGGCCACTGTGTTCTTGGGGACATCCAATGCTTCAGAATTTTTTTGGTACCCTTCCCCAGATCGAGGCCTCGACACAATTCTGTTTCGGAGCTCTACGGATAACTTCTCTATTAAAAGTAAAATAATGCCTCAATGTGTATCGGTGTCCATATGACCGATTCTGTTGGACCAAACCGCAAATGCAAAAAGCGAGTTGAAACCGCTTGTCAGAGAGGAAGGAGTGATCTCTTCGTTGTTGTGAGTGGCAGGGTGAGGGGCTTTGTGTGTGAGTGAGTGAGAGAAATGTGAGGGTGCACACAGCCTACAGTCATTAAACAAAGCACAGAAGGAGCCAAGGAGACAAGACCAAAAACAAAATGAGAAAAAGCAGCCAAATGCTGATTTTTTAAAATATATTTTTTTTACTTGATTCTTACAATACAGGCATTTGGAATAGCAAAAAAACAAATTTGAATTAATCTAATTCATTTGACGTATCACCGAGCCCTAGTTTTGATGCATTTCTAATTAACTCCGTGTTTAACATGTTATCTCATGGTCCTCTACCACGCCATGTTTAACATGTTATCTCATGGTCCTCTACCACGCCATGTTTAACATGTTATCTCATGGTCCGCTACCACTCCATGTTTAACATGTTATCTCATGGTCCACTACCACGCCATGTTTAACATGTTATCTCATGGTCCTCACTACTCCATGTTTAACATGTTATCTCATGGTCCTCTACCACGCCATGCTTAACATGTTATCTCATGGTCCTCTACCACGCCATGTTTAACATGTTATCTCATGGTCCTCTACCACGCCATGTTTAACATGTTATCTCATGGTCCTCTACCACGCCATGTTTAACATGTTATCTCATGGTCCTCTACCACGCCATGTTTAACATGTTATCTCATGGTCCTCTACCACGCCATGTTTAACATGTTATCTCATGGTCCTCTACCACGCCATGTTTAACATGTTATCTCATGGTCCTCTACCACACCATGTTTAACATGTTATCTCATGGTCCTCTACCACGCCATGTTTAACATGTTATCTCATGGTCCTCTACCACCTCATGTTTAACATGTTATCTCATGGTCCGCTACCACCTCATGTTTAACATGTTATCTCATGGTCCGCTACCACCTCATGTTTAATATGTTATCTCATGGTCCGCTACCACCTCATGTTTAATATGTTATCTCATGGTCCGCTACCACCTCATATGTTATCTCATGGTCCGCTACCACCTCATGTTTAATATGTTATCTCATGGTCCTCTACCACTCCATGTTCTGCTAGATGTTATCTCATGGTCCTCTACCACTCCATGTTCTGCTAGATGTTTTCTAAGACCCCCTTTCTATCCATTTGATCAGAAATCAAAGCCTTAGCTTATTCCTACCTTTTAAAGATGCACAGTTGTTGAAAAATGTATATGCCCTAATAAAAATATGACAGCTTTCATTTGACACAAAATTGTATGCGCTCCTAAGTTAACGTTCTGACAAAAAAATGTGCCGAACTCCCGACAGATTGAGAGAAAAAAAAAGGGTGCTGAACCACCACACAGTAAGAAACGGGAATCCTGCCCGTTCAGGAGGAAGTATTCAGACTGCTACTTGCAGAGACAGGCCTGTGTTGCCTTCTATAGACAGGTTGGTTGTTTAGCAACAAAACCAAAACTTTTGCAACTACTGTATATGGCAAAATAGACAGGGTTGGCTTAGATTGTTGACAACATGTAGTAAACTAAATTGGTTGACACCATGTAGTAAACTATATTTGTTGACAACATGTCGCAAACTATATTTCATGCAACATTTTTACAATGAGCACTAGTTCTCAGTGAATTTTAGCATAGCATTGACTTTAGTCAAAAGACATGGCATCAAGAATAAGATAAAACTAGCTGAAACTAGCCACCTACGACTCCCCACATGGCAGCTTCTTGTCATTGTTGCTAGCCATCTGACCTGTCAGAATCACAACACACAGACTTCTGCCCCATTGAAGCGTGTGCATCGTTTTTGTGACGCTGTCAGGTGGTATTACACATTTTGTATTGTAGATATGTAGTGGTGTAATAATGTTATATGATGTACTGTTTTATATGTAATGTAAGTGCCTTAATGTGTTTGGACCCCCAGGAAAAGTAGCTACTGCCTTGGCAGCAGCTAACCGGGATCCCTAATAAATACAAACACAAACATGCCAAGTGACACTGCTTAGAGCGCAGCAGCCCATCCACTGACTCCAAACACAGATATAGTGATGCAGATGAAAACTTTGCACCCTGGTCTTAGTGGTGCTTTCACATCAAATGAGCATGTGCCGTTCAGAAACAATGCAACAGGCCTTGGCACAGGCTGGCAAGGAAGCCCTTTCCACAAGAGACACAATATAGAGAGCAACCCTCCCTTAAACAAACAAAATCAGCAAAAATTATTAAATCTTCTCAAACATTTATAGGACAAGCCATTTGTAAACAGATCTATTGAAGACACATTCATCCCAATCCAACAACAGTACATCAACTACCCGCTACCCATGTGGTGCAAAAAAGGGGTTGACTGTGTGTGTTCTTTCCCGCAGAGGAGAAAATTGCTATCAGACATGCAATTTAAAAGTCCATACTTAAACCACCAGTTAAAAGGGACAAACAACTGCTATTGACTTCTTCAGCTTGTTGATATAAAGAATCCTTTCATTTAAATGGCATAGCTGAAAGTGCAGTGGGACTACTCTCTGAAATCCTCACAGAAATCAAAACACTTATTCGCTGACTCAATATGGTTATTGTCAGCCTTAGGGCTCTAATGTTCATAAACATCCATTTGAATGGGGTGGTATGTGTGTTTTTATTTATATAGGGACACTGAGGTAAACATTACATCCAATGTCTACTAACCTAAAGATGCACCATGTGTCAGAGCTCAGGTTATCCCCTTGTAATTATCCACTATGTTCTGAAGAGCAGGGAAGCCACAAGGCCAATTTAACAGGGTGTAGTTCTCTCCAAGACCATGGAGAACGGTGGTTTACAATTAGTCACCACGATGACCTTGGACGAGTTTGAAATCCATTACCCACTTTGCATAATTAAAACTTTAATCCAAATCAAACCATCTAATCTATACACCATTAATCCAAGATGGCGTAGCAGTCAGACGTCTTTTGTCCTCTAAAACTCAACTTTAAAACACTCTCCTGCAACCCGCCTCACCCAATGCGGATCTGTTTATTTCTAAAGTATTATTCACCTCGAATTCGGAATCCCCCAACAGAAGCTAGCCAGCTCACTAGCTAATAGTCAGCTAACCACTGCTAGCGGTCATCAGCTAACCTTTAGCTCAGAAAGCTCTTGCCAGTTTGTACAACGTGACTCAAACCAGAGCATACTGGACCTATTTTCTCTCCATATCCCCGGATTCCTACTGCAAGCTCTGGACAATTTCACCTGGATCTTCGCAGCTAGCTAGCTGCTATCCAAGTACTGGCTAACGTCGGTCCCGGAGCAAGCAACAATTAGCCTGGAGCTAGCGCATGCTAGGCCCTTTCTCCCAGCTAGCTGAAAGAGGCCCATCAGCCACTCCTGGGCTACAATACCCGGACCCCTTCTACTGCCGGTACGGGGCACGGAACCCCGCCGATCCTTTACGACTGGACTAAGATGTAATCTGCTCGAGGGGGTACCCAACTGGCCTCTACATCGCGACCCGCCCTGAATACCCATCCGATAGCCGAGGCTCGCTAGCTGTCTAGAGTAGAGGTCCACCGATTATGATTTTTTTTCAACGCCGATGCTGATTATTGGAGGACCAAAAAAGCCGATACCGATTAATCGGTCTATTTTTTTATTTTTTTATTTGTAATAATGACAATTACAACAATACTGAATGAACACTTATTTTATACATCAACTTAATATAATACATCAATAAAATCAATTTAGCCTCAAATAAATAATGAAACATGTTTAATTTGGTAATTGAGAAGAAAGTAAAAGTGCAATATGTGCTATGTAAGAAAGCTAACGTTTCAGTTCCTTGCTCAGAACATGAGACAATATGAAAGCTGGTGGTTCCTTTTAACATGAGTCTTCAATATTCCCAGGTAAGAAGTTTTAGGTTATAGTTATTATAGGAATTATAGGACTATTTCCCTCTATACCATTTGTATTTCATTAACCTTTGGCTATTGGATATTCTTATAGGCACATATGCCAGTGTAACAGTAGCTTCCGTCCCTCTCCTCGCTCCTCCCTGGGCTCGAACCAGCAACACAACGACAATTAGCGCGTGCTAACTAGCTAGCCATTTCCCTTTGGTTACACGAGCCTCATCTCGGGAGTTGATAGGCTTGAAATCATAAACAGCGCAATGCTTGACGCACAACGAAGAACTGCTGGCAAAATGCACGAAGGTGCTGTTTGAATGAATGTTTACGTGCCTGCTTCTGACTAACCACCACTCAGTCAGATACTTGTATGCTCAGTCAGATTATATGCAATGCAGGACACGATAGATAATATCTAGTAATATCATCAACCATATGTACTTAACTAGTGATTATGATTGATTGCGTTTTATAAGATAAGTTTAATGCTAGCTAGAAACTTACCTTGGCTTACTGCATTCGCGTAACAGGCAGTCTCCTTGTGGAGTGCAACGAGAAAGAGGCAGGTCGTTATTGCGTTGGACTAGTTAACTAAGGTTGCAAGATTGGATCCCCCGAGCTGACAAGGTGAAAATCTGTCGTTCTGCCCCTGAACAAGGCAGTTAACCCACCGTTCCTAGGCCATCATTGAAAATAAGAATGTGTTCTTAACTGACTTGCCTAGTTAAATAAAAAGGCGTGTTTGTGTATGTATATATATTTTTTTAAATCTGCAAATCGGCGCCCAAAAATACCAATTTCCGATTATTATGAAAGCTTGAAATCGGCCCTAATTAATCGGCCATTCCGATTAATCGGTCGACCTCTAGTCTAGAGCATATTGGACTGTTAGCTGTATAGATCAATCTGCCAATTTCTTGGGCCACTATACCTATTTTGCCAATTGGACTTGGACCTCTCTGCTACTCGGAACCCAACTTATCCATCACGACTTGTCTGTCGACGTCACCACACGCGTCGAGAAGTCCCTCAAAGGCCCTTCTGCTAGTTTGCTATCCCCGGCCTGCTAGCTGTCTGAATCCCTGCGTCTCCCGCCAGATCACCCGGCTACGCATGCCTCTCCCTAATATCAATATGCCCTGTCCATTACTGTCCTGGTTAGTGATTATCATCTTATTTCACTATAGAGCCTCTAGCCCTGCTCAATATGCCTTAACCTAACATTTAGTTCCACCTCACACATATGCGGTGAGATCACCTGGTTTAAATATCTCTATCATTACTCAATGCCTAGTTTTACCTCTAATGTACTCACATCCTACCACACCTCTGTCTGTACACTACACCTTGAATCTATTCTCTCACGCACAGAAACCTGCTCCTTTTACTCTCTGCTCTGAACGCACTAAACGACCAGTCTTGATAGCCTTTAGCCGTACCCTCATCCCACCATCCTCTGTTCCTCTCCTGGACACCATATGGGAATTGATTATCAATGAACCCACCGGGTACAACCCCAAATCCGTAAACAGGGGCACCCTCATAGATATCATCCTAACTAACTTGCCCTCCAAATACACCTCTGCTGTTTTCAACCAAGATCTTAGCGATCACTGCCTCATTGCCTGCATCCGTAATGGGTCTGCGGTCAAACGACCACCCCTCATCACTGTCAAAGCTCCCTAAAACACTTCAGCGAGGAGGCCTTTCTAATCGACCTGGCCCGGGTATCCTGGAAGGATATTGACCTCATCCTGTCAGTAGAGGATGCCTAGTTATTCTTGAAAAGTGCTTCCTCATCTTAAATAAGCATGCCCCATTTAAAAAATGTAGAACCAGGAACAGCTGCAGCTGTACATAGTCCATCTAATTAGCCCACCCAATCTACCTACCTCATCCCCATAAGGTTTTTATTTTATTTACTTTTCTGCTCTTTTGCACACCAGTATCTCTACCTGCACATCATCATCTGCTCATTTATCACTCCAGTGTTAATCTGCTAAATTGTAACTATTCGCTCCTATGGCCTATTTATTGGCTACCTCCTCATCTCATGCCTTTTGCACACACTGTATATAGACTTTCTTTTTTTCTACGGTGTCATTGATTTGTTTATTGTGTTACTGGCTTGTTTATTGTTTACTCCATGTGTAACTCTGTGTTGTTGTGTGTGTCACACTGCTTTGCTATCTTGGCCAGGTCACAGTTGCAAATGAGAACTTTTTCTCAACTAGCCTACCTGGTTAAATAAAGGTAAAATAAAGATATTGCCCTTGGTTCTCTCCAGACCTGACTGCCCTTGACCAGCAGAAAAACATCCTGTGGCGTTCTGCATTAGCATCGAACAGCCCCCGTGATATGCAACTTTTCAGGGAAGTTAGGAACAAATACACACAGGCAGTTAGGAAAGCTAAGGCTAGCATTTTCAAGTAGAAATTTGCATCATGTAGCACAAACTCCAAAAAGTTCTGGGACACTAAAGTCCATGGAGAACAAGAGCACCTCCTCCGAGCTGCCCACTGCACTGAGAATAGGAAACACTGTCACCACCGATAAATCTACTATAATTAAGAATTTCAATAAGCTTTTTTCTATGGCTGGCCATGCTTTCCACCTGGCTACCCCTACCCCGGTCAACAGCCCTGCGCTCCCCACAGCAACTCACCCAAACCTACCCCAGTTCTCCTTCACCCAAATAGCTGATGTTCTGAAAGAGCTGTAAAATCTGGACTCCTACAAATCAGCCAGGCTAGACAATCTGGACCCCCTCACTCTAAAATTATCTGCCGAAATTGTTGCAATCCCTATTACTAGCCTGTTCAACCTTTCTTTCGTATCATTTGAGATTCCCATAGATTGGAAAGCTGCCACTCTCCTTCCAGACTGACATTAAACATCTCCAATCCAAAATGAAATCTAGAATCGGCATTCCTATTTCACAACAAAGCATCCTTCACTCATGCTGCCAAACATACCCTCGTAAAACTGACTATCCAACTGATCCTCGACTTCGGCGATGTCATTTACAAAATAGCCTCCAACACTCTACTCAACAAATTGGATGCAGTCTATCACAGTGCCATCCGTTTTGTCACCAAAGCCCCATATACTACCCACCACTGCGACCTGTACCCTCTCATTGGCTGGCCTTCACCTCATACTCGTCGCCAAACCCACTGGCTCCATGTCATCTACAAGTCTCTGATAGGTAAAGCCCCAGCCCGCCTCAGCTCACTGGTCACCACAGCAGCACCCACCCGTAGCACGCACTCCAGCAGGTATATCTCACTGGTCACCCCCAAAGCCAATTCTTCCTTTGGCCGCTTCACCTTCCAGTTCTCTGCTGCCTGGAATTGGAACGAACTGCAATTTTTTTTACAAAATCACTAAAGCTGGAGACTCTTACCTCCCACACTAGCTTTAAGCACCAGCTGTCAGAGCAGCTCACAGATCACTGCACCTGTAATTAGCTCATCTGTAAAGAGCACATCCAATCTACCTCATCCCCGTATTGTATTGATTTATCGTGCTCCTTTGCACCCCAGTATCTCTACTAGAGGTCGACTGACTAATCGGAATGGCCGATTAATTAGGGCAGATTTCAAGTTTTTATAACAAATCGGAAATCTGTATTTTTGGGCGCCGATTTGCAGATTTAAAAAAATTGAAATAAACATTTTGGACCCCTGGCAATACTAAAGTGCCTATAAGAACATCCAATAGTCAAAGGTTAATGAAATACAAATGGTATAGAGGGAAATAGTCCTATAATTCCTATAATAACTACAACCTATATTGAAGACTCATGTTTAAAGGAACCACCAGCTTTCATATGTTCTCATGTTCTGAGCAAGGAACTGAAACGTTAGCTTTCTTACATAGCACATATTGCACTTTTACTTTCTTCTCCAACACTTTGTTTTTGCATTATTTAAACCAAATTGAACATGTTTCATTATTTATTTGAGGCTAAATTGATTTTATTGATGTATTATATTAAGTTAAAATAAGTCTTCATTCAGTATTGTTGTAATTGTCATTATTACAAATAAACACATTTTAAAAAATTGGCCGATTAATCGATATCGGCTTTTTTGGTCCTCCAATAATCGGTATCGGAGTTGAAAAATCATAATCGGTCGACCTCTAATCTCTACTTGCACATTCATCTTCTGCACATTCTACCATTCCAGTGTTTAATTGCTATATTGTAATTACTTCACCACCATGGCCTATTTATTGCCTTACCCCTCTTATCCAACCTCATTTGCACATGTTGTATATAGAGTTTTCTATTGTGTTATTGATTGTATGTTTGTTTATTCCATGTGTAACTGTTGTTGTATGTGTCGAACTGCTGTGCTTCATCTTGACCAGGTCGCAGTTGCAAATGATAACTTCTTCTCAACTAGCCTACCTGGCTAAATAAAAGGTGAAATAAAATTAAAAATTAAAATACCAAAACGAAGACAGAATGTTCAGCTGGAAAGACAGCACAAGCCCTACATGAATCCAATCCACACATTCAGTTGAATCGTTCCAATATTGTTCTATATTGAGATAGATCATTCCATTACTGAATTCATAGACCTCAAATGTGCCTATACAGTCCACTCTGATTAGAGCAATGTCTGATAACTGCATCGTAAAACCCAAAAGTCTTGTCGATGCTATCAAATGACACATGTCCCAGCTGACTGAAAGAGGTTGAGTGTCTCCAGCTCCCTGAGGGTAAAAAGCAGCGTCTCTGTGCCACCTGTAACACAAACTCGAGATCCCCCAGCAACAGGTCGGGGTCTCTGAAGAACAGCCCAGCTAAAACGAGGCTAATAAGACCTGCAAGACAGGGTGAGGGTGAGACCTGACAACACCGACAGGACAACAGCTTTGGTTGCCATTCCCTCCCATGTGTTTTAAAGAGTACTTTGTAAAATAATGAGGGATGATAGGAAAATATATGCAACGATCGAGGGGGGGAGGGGTTAGCGTCCAGCTGTGAGAGCAGGTTTATGGCCATGACTTCATCTGTCGATTCAGCTGTGAATGTGAACACGTTCACATGACTCAAGGTAAGGGGCTGGTTGGTCCCTAGTGTAAAACCATGCCACATTTGCCACAATAGTAGGTAAGCTACATCAGTCGTATCAATCTTATCTGTGTTCTGAAATAGTAAACACCGAATTGTAAATTGTTTTTCCCACAGTGGGCAACTGTCCATGTACTTAGATGGCAAACTAAACATATTTTTTAAACTGTCAAAACATTCTCCATGCAGTTTCACAGACCGATCTTGAGTAGTAAAAATGGACACACTGGTAGTCACAGACTTTTCACGCTCTGGAACAGATGGGTATCATGCAAAGATAAAGCAATGAGTTCAAACAGTCACACTCACCTACCCATGGGGCAATCCTTTCCTGCTATGGAAGAGGAGATAAAGAAAAAAAACTGAACAAACACCACAAGATGATGCAGACCACAGCGGCAAGAAGTGTCAGGAAAGTAAAAGGAAGAAAAGTAAAAGGAAATCACAGAAGAAAAAGTAGAATGTCTCCAAAGGAGGATATTGAAACCAAAACGAGCCAGGGACCCCTAAACACACCAGACAGAAATCTGCACCCAGATTAAACCAGGCTAAAGAAGATTAAACCAGGCTGTGTGTTTAAAGCAGCCTTTCCCAAACAAGTGCACTTTTAGGTTTTTGCCCTAGCACTTAACAGCCGGTTCAAATAATCAACTCATCCTCAAGTTTTGATTAATTGAATCAGCTGTGTAGTGTTAGGGCAAAAACCTAAATGTGCACCCCTTGGAGTTAGTAGGACTGAGTTTGGGACACGCTGGTTTAAATAACCTAAGAAAAGACCCATGGCATGGAACTCTGACAACCTCCCAACATATATTCCAGGCTCTACATCATACACTAAAACCACACCCAGCTACTGGTGGTGACTTCACTTGTCAAACAAACTACAGTAAATTACACACATAGGTATCATGAATTATGATGGCTGTAATTATGTCCATAATATCCTGTAGCCTGTGTACATAATTCTATCCATAAGGAAGGCTGTTTCTTGTTGTGCTTGTGCACAGAGAGCCCAGACAAGACATCTGTTCCCAGATTAGACCAGTGTGTTTAAGAGCAGAGGCTTAAGACCTGGTGGCGTGGAACATTGAAGGTTTCCAGACTCAACCAATTAGGCTACAAAACTTCAAACCCAGTCACTTACTGAGACTATAATATACTGGCTGTACATCCTATAAGATGAAGGGTAAAAGAGGGCATTGTTGCAGAATAACTAGCGGACTGCTCGTTGCAGTATTGTGTGAAAATGCTTGTTGCAGAATTGTAATTGTAATTAATTAAAGAATATCTAGTAGACAAGACTGTCTGTTCCTAGGCCGTCATTGAAAATAACAATTTGTTCTTAACAGACTTGCCTACTTAAGTAAAGCTAAAAAAAAAACATTTCAAGTCAAGAATGCTGTCCAGTGCAACGGTTACCCTTCCCTCTGACGTGTGCTGGAGAGAAGGTGTGCTGGCAAGCCAAGGCAAAATGTTTGAAAAATGCTATCAATAACATTGTTGAATCTGGTTACTACAACCAGATTCAGATTCCTCTTTCAACAGTGTGGTTTCTCAGCAGATTTATCATCTGGGTGCTTTCAAGTCCAAGACCAAAATAATTTGCCCATAGGACTCCACCTGTGATGATTTTGTTCTCTGGTCATTTGCCAATGACAGTCTTCAACTTGGGGAGGTGTTGGCTTGCCAGCCTTGGCAATCTAGTCAGCTCACAGACTGAACTGTGTCAAGCAAACACTTGGTGC
This sequence comes from Oncorhynchus tshawytscha, assembly GCF_018296145.1. NCBI lineage: Eukaryota > Metazoa > Chordata > Actinopteri > Salmoniformes > Salmonidae > Oncorhynchus > Oncorhynchus tshawytscha. The sequence goes on along the minus strand of NC_056444.1, from coordinate 72,259,153 downwards.
TGGAGGTCAAGGTGACAATGTTCTTGTTTACCTGTCTTAACTCTTGGCCAAAGCTCTGCATCAGAGTCCGGCCCACATAATGTCTTCTCCGAGCAACTTATTGCAATCTCTGTAAGCACTACACACAGTCAGACATTATGGGACAGTTTTCAAGACGAAGGTAAGGCCTAGTCCTGGAAAAAAATTATCTTCACGTGCAAGTCTCTTAAATACATCATCCTTTACATGAAATTGGCTAATGGAAGACTCCAGATCAGTCCAAGGAAATTATTCCACAAGGGAAGAGGCCAAGATTGTCATAAATAGCATATGAGTTCAAGGACACTGTGTGAGGCCAAAGGATGGATAATACACTATATAATACACAAAAAGTATGTTGACACCCCTTCAAATTTGTGGATTCTGCTATTTCAGCCACGCAAGTTGCTGACAGGTGTAATAAATTGAGCATACAGCCATGTAATCTCCAGAGACAAACATTGGCAGCTGAATGGCTCATACTGAAGACCTCAGTGACTTTCAATGTGGCACCAGGACTGCCAAGTGTTGAAGCGCATAGTGTGTAAAAATCCTCTGTCCTCAGTTGCAATACTCACTACCGAGTTCCAAACGGCCGCTGGGAGCAAGGTGAGCACAACTGTTCATCGGAAGCTTCACACACAAGCCTAAGATCACCATGCGCAATGCCAAGCGTTGACTGGAGTGATGAAAGGTTGACGCCATTGGACTCTGGAGCAGTGGAAACACCTTGTCTGGTGTGATGAATCACGCTTCACCATCTGGAAGTCCAAAGGATGAATCGGGGTTTGGCGGATGCCAGGAAAACACTACCTGCCCCAATGCATAGTGCCAAATGTAAAGTTTGGTGGAGGAGGAATAATGGTCTGGGTCTGTTTTTCATGGTTAGGGCTAGGCCCCTTAGTTCCAGTGAAGGGAAATCTAAACGCTACAGCACACAATGACATTCTAGACCATTCTGTGTTTCTAACTTTGTGGCAACAGGTTGGGGAAGTCCCTTCCCTGTTTCAGCATGACAATGCCCCCCGTGCTCGAAGCGAGGTCCATACAGAAATGGTTTGTCGAGATCAGTGTGAAAGAACTGACCTGCACAGAGCCCTGACCTCAACCCCATCTCACACATTTGAGATTGGAACGTCAACTGTGGGCCTAATACCCTGACATCACTAATGCTCTTGTGGCTGAATGGAAGAACGTCCCAGCAGCAATGTTCCAACATCTAGTGGAAAGCCTTCCCAGAACAGTGGAGGCTGTTATAGCAGCAAAAGGGGAGGACCAACTCCATATTAATGTGCATGCTTTTGGAATGAATTGTTCGACAAGCATGTGTCCACATACTTTTGGTCACGTTGTGTATATGATAATGAATGATGAAGAGAGGAGAGAAAATATAACAGTGGCTGGTGTAGGACACTTACGGAGTCGTAGTCGGAGACGAAGCCAACTCCTTGGCGGTGACTTGTGCTGTAGAACTGAATTCATGGTCCACTTGTTTGGAACCATTTAAGTACTGTTTTTGGTTCTTCGCCTGAAAACTCACCAACAACACCCCAGAGGAGAAGATCACCTATGGTTGGTCGTCTTCATGTCTGTTCTCAATGAATGGTAGATTCCGATGGTCTGGTATTGAAGTTTGCATTTAACATTAATGTGCCATTTTATCACTCTCCATTTCGCCTAAAACCACTGTCTTCTTTTTTTGGAACGCCGTGCGTGCTCGTGTATTCTTTCTCTGTAAATAAGTTAGCTTGAGAGCACTGCAGTCAATCTGTTAAAAAACAATGCATTGAAATAAATCCAACCTTTCGTGAATAAACTAACCTGTCACACGGCTGACTCAGTCTCCACCAAAATGGAATAGGCTAATGGCTGACTGGTGCAGAATAGGTCTCACACAAGTAATAAACACCGCCTAAAGGTAAATTCTGCAATATGACAAAAGGACACGCTGTTATGGTTTACTCCACTATGCAGCAGTAACCTGTTGCTGCACGAAAATCATTATTTTCGACATCCACGTCCTAAATAGGCTTGAACTGTCCAACAACCGTAGCGTTCACCCCTCCCTCTCACCAGCTCACGATAATACTACTATTTATTTTAATCGTCCATTATACCATAGGTGAAAGAAGCACAGACTACTCTGTTGCAATTTTCGTCCATTGACTTCTTCTACATTTGCATTCGCGCAAGTGAAGCAACTTGAAGTCGGCGACGTAATTCCCCGCCTAGTCTCACAGTCTGTCCCTCCGATTTTCAACCATCAAAAAAAAGTATTCCATTCATTCAGGCCACCTTCTCGTCTTTCCCTTTAAAAGTTGGTAGAATGTTGCAGCTAGGGGCGCCAAAGAGAGCATACGTCATTTGATTGTAGCATTGTTAACAAAGACAGTAGAGAAAAACATACAATGTTTCCCTTTAAACAATAAATCATGTTTCAATAATCAGATATTGTTAAATTGAATCAAACATTCCTTTAGCTTTAATGGTCTCTATAGCAAGGGATACATTTTGATGTATGCAATTGTGCCTTGATTGATTGGCCCTTACTTGATTAGTCTAGTCACAGGGTTCCCCAAACTCGGTCCTGGGGCCACGTTTCGGTTTTTGCCCTATAGCTCATCAAGCTTTGATTATTTGAATCAGCTGTGTAGTGCTAGTGTAACAGTATAATTTTAGACCGTCCCCTCGCCCATACCTGGGCGCGAACCAGGGACCCTCTGCACACATCAACAACAGTCACCACGAAGCATCGTTACCCATCGCTCCACAAAAGCCACGGCCCTTGCAGAGCAAGGGGAACCACTACTTCAAGGTCTCAGAGCAAGTGACGTCACCGATTGAAACGCTATTTAGCGCGCACCGCTAACTAAGCTAGCCGTTTCACATCCGTTACACTCACCCCCCTTTTCCGCAGCAACCAGTGATCCGGGTCAACAGCATCAATGTAACAGTATAACTGTAGACCGTCCCCTCGCCCATACCTGGGCGCGAACCAGAGACCCTCTGCACACATCAACAACAGTCACCACGAAGCATCGTTACCCATCGCTCCACAAAAGCCGCGGCCCTTGCAGAGCAAGGGGAACCACTACTTCAAGGTCTCAGAGCAAGTGACGTCACCGATTGAAACGCTATTTAGCGCGCACCGCTAACTAAGCTAGCCGTTTCACATCCGTTACACTAGGGCAAAACCCAAAATATGCACCAATAAAATGGCGGCGAAAGAAATGACAGCAGTTTTACGGACGTCGAACCAATTGTGCTTTTATGTGTTTTTTTTTCGTGTTATTTGTAACTTATTTTGTCTATAATGTTTCTGCCACCATATCTTACAGCAAAAAATTACTTCTGGATATCAGGACAGAGATCACTCACCTCGGATTAGACAATGATTTTTTTCTTCAACAAGCAGGAAGCACAGAATATACTGCGAACACCCGACAAGGCTGACATTCCCGTTAATGGCAAGAGAAAGAGACACAGGCACAGAGGACACAGAGCAGGGTGCCTCTTATTAAATCCTCTCTGGGATAGGGGGCTGTACGTCCAGATGAAAAGTGTGCACAAAGTAAACAGCCTGCTACTCAGGCCCAGAAGCTAGGATATGCATATCATTTGTAGATTTGGATGGAAAACACTCTGAAGTTTCGAAAACTGTTAGCATAATGTCTGTGAGTACAACAGAACTGATTTGGCAGGCATAACCACAAGCACAATCCATCAAGGGAAAAACATTTTTGAGGTCACTGGGATTTCCAATGTTTTTCTATGGGACCTGATTTAATAGGGCCCAGATTGCAGTTCCTATGGCTTCCACTAGATGTCAACAGTCTTTAGAAATTGTTCGATGTTTTTCTTTTGAGAAATTAAGAAGTAGGGTTGTTCTTTGTAGGTTTCACTCTGAAGGGCTTTAGACTTTTGTTGAGCGTGAACTGGAGCGCGCTTCACGTTGTTTTTATCCTGAATTAGAAATAGTTTATTCCGTCTTAAATTTGATTATTCATTTACATTTTAAGATACCTGAGGTTGGATTAGGAACGTTGTTTGAAATGTTTGGACCAAGTTTACAGGTAATTTAGATACTTTTTAGTCATGTTGGAACCGGTGTATTTCTGAATCAAACGCCCCAAATAATTGGACATTTTGGGGATATAAAGAAGGAATTTATCAAACAAAACGACCATTCATTGTGTCACTGAGACATTTGAGATTGCAAAAAGAAGATCTTCAAAGGTAAGGCATTTATTGTATGGCTATTTCTGACTTTTGTGTCGCACCTGCCTGGTTGAAATGTGTTTTTCATGTGTTTGTATGCGGGGCACTGTCCTCAGATAATTGCATGGTTTGCTTTCGCCGTAAAGCCTTTTTGAAATCTGACACAGCGGCTGGATTAACAAGAAGTTAAGCTTTATTTTGATGTATTACACTTATATTTTTGTGAAGGTTGAAAATTAATATTTCTGTAGTTTGAATTTGGTGCGCTACAATTTCACTGGATGTTGTCAAATCAATCCCGCTAACGGGATTCGAGCAGGATTCGCGCTTAAGGGATCCATATTAAGGATCCGGAGAAGAAGAGTGGGAAAGGTGCCTTTACCGTATATTACTCGCCAACGTATAATAATTTGACAATAAATTAGACAAGGTACGATCACGAATATCCTACCAACGGGACATCAAAAACTGTAACATCTTATGTTTCACGGAATCGTGGCTGAATGATGACATGGATATTCAGCTAGCAGGATATAAAATGCACTGGCTAGATAGAACAGCACACTATTAAGACGAGTGGGGGCGGTCTGTGCATATTTGTAAACAACAGCTGGTGCACGAAATCTAAGGAAGTCTCTAGATTTTGCTCACCTGAGGTAGAGTATCTTTTGATAAACTGTAGACCACACTATTTGTCAAGAGAGTTTTCATCTATACTTTTCGTGGCTGTTTATTTACCACCACAGATGGACGCTGGCACTAAGACCTCACTCAGTCCACTGTATAAGGAAATAAGCAAACAGGAAACCGCTCACCCAGAGGCGGTGCTCCTAGTTGCCGGGAACTTTAATTAGGGTAAACTGAAAACAGTTTTACCTAAATTCCATCAACATGTTAAATGCGCAACCAGAGGGGGAAACATTCTAGATCACCTGTACTCCACACACAGAGACACGTACAAAGCTCTCCCTCGCCCTCCATTTGGTAAATCTGACCACAATTCTATCCTGCTGATTTCTTACAAGCACAAATTAAAGCAGGAAGTACCAGTGACTCTGTCAATAAAAAGGTGGTCAGATGAAGCAGATGCTAAACTACAGGACTGTTTTGCTATCACAGACTGGAACATGTTTCGGGATTCTTCTGATTGCATTGAGGAGTACACCACATCAGTCACTCTCTTTATCAATAAGTGCATTGAGGACGTCGTCCCCACAGTGACTGTACGTACATACTCCAACCAGAAGCCATGGATTAGAGGCAACATTTGCACTGAGCTAAAGGGTAGAGCTGCCTCTTTCAAGGTGTGAGACTCTAACCCGGAAGCTTATAAGAAATCCTGCAATGCCCCCCGACGAACCATCAAACAGGCAATACACCAATACAGGGCTAAGATTGAATCGTACTACACTGGCTCTGACGCTCGTCTTATGTGGCAGGACTTATAAACTATTACAGACTACAAAGGGAAGCACAGCCGCGAGCTGCCCAGTGACATGAGCCAATCAGACGAGCTAAATCACTTCTATGCTTGTTTTGAGGCAAGCAACACTGAGGCATGCATGACAGCGACTGTGTGATCACGCTCTCTGTAGCCGACGTGAGTAAGACCTTTAATCAGGTCAAGATTCACAAGGCCACTGGGACAGACAGATGTGTGCGTTGGGCATGTGCTGACCAATTGGCAGGTGTCTTCACTGACATTTTCAACATGTCCCTGATTGAGTCTGTAATACCATCATGTTTCAAGCAGACCAACATAGTCCCTGTACCCAAGAACACTAAGGTAACCTGCTTAAATGACTACAGACCCGTAGCACTCACATCCGTAGCCATGAAGTGCTTTGAAAGGCCAGGTGGCGAAGGTAGGTAGCAACACATCAGCCATGCTGATCCCCAACACTGGAGCCCCTCAGGGGTGCGTGCTCAGTCCCCTTCTGTACTCCCTGTTCACCCACGACTGTGTGGCCAGGCACAACTCCAACACCATCATTAAGTTTTCAGACTACACAACAGTGGTAAGCCTGATCACCGACAATGACGAGACAGCCTATAGGTAGGTCAGAAACCTGGCTGGGTGGTGCCAGAACAACAACCTCTCCCTCAACGTAACCAAGACTAAGGAGATGATTGTGGATTACAGGAAAAGGAGGACCGAGCACACCACCATTCTCATCAACGGGGTTATAGTGGAGCAGGTTGAGAGCTTCAAGTTCCTCATTGTCCACATCACCAACAAACTAGAATGGTCCAAACACACCAAGACAGTCATAAAGAGGGCATGACAAAGCCTATTCCCCCTCAGGAAACCAAAAATATTTGGCATGGGTCCTCAGATCCTCAAAAGGTTCTACAGCTGCAACATCGAGAGCTTACTGGTTGCATCACTGCCTGGTACGGCAACTGCTCAGCTTCCGACCACAAGGCAAATCAAATCAAATTTTATTTGTCACATACACATGGTTAGCAGATGTTAATGCGAGTGTAGCGAAATGCTTGTGCTTCTAGTTCCAACAATGCAGTAATAACCAACAAGTAATCTAGCTAACAATTCCAAAACTACTACCTTATAGACACAAGTGTAAGGGGATAAAGAATATGTACATAAAGATATGAATGAGTGATGGTACAGAGCGGCATAGGCAAGATACAGTAGATGGTATTGAGTACAGTATATACATATGAGATGAGTATGTAAACAAAGTGGCATAGTTAAAGTGGCTAGTGATACATGTATTACATAAAGATGCAGTAGATGATATAGAGTACAGTATATACATATATATATATGAGATGAATAATGTAGGGTATGTAAACATTATATTAGGTAGCATTGTTTGTAAGATTACTGTTGTTACACCAGTCGGCAGTGCGTCTTACGAGTGAAGCTTCTCAGCTTTAAAACTCACTTTAGGACAACAATGGTTGATGACAGGTTAAGTCAACTCGGAATTCTCAGTGTTGAGTCAAGGAGGGCATGATCCCTCAACATGGATGAGGTTGTGAAACATTTTGCCAGTTCTCCCCAGATCCTCAGAATTATGCTGTTTTAAATCTACCTAGGATAATTTGGCACTTAGGCAGTCCCTCTGGTCATGATTAAAAACTGCACTGTATGCTAGCTAGAAAACTGAAATTCTATAATGATAAATCCAAAGGGTATCATGTCACACAGATTTAATTTGGTCCTGATTAGGTCAATTCCCAAACTTTTCTTTGCTATTAGTTAACATATTAGCATAAATATGATACTGTAAGTTTAATATTGATGCGCACCAAATGTATTTGTATTTTTCAAGACCATTTCTGCTTGATACCTGGTATGTCAAATTGCAGTGTTTTTTTGTAAATGTACTTTTTTGTAAATAAAGAATGCAATTTACACTACCGTTCAAAAGTTTGGGGTCAGATAGAAATGTCCTTGTTTTTGAAAGAAAAGCAAATATTTTGTCCATTAAAATAACATCAAATTGATAAGAAATACAGTGTAGACATGTTTAATGTTGTAAAGGCAGAGATGCAAAGAAAAATACATATCTCAAACTGGCCAATAAAAAGAACAGATTAAGATGGGCAAAAGAACACAGGAACTCTGCCTAGAAGACACACTCATTTTCTGTCATGGTCTATGGATCCCCTAAAGTAGCCTTGGCCACCCCATGTATAAAACGCCATGCACAACGCAGGTTGTGCATGGGTTTCCTTACAAAGTATTTAGAGGTCTGTCATTTTTATCATAGGTACACTTCAACTGTGAGAGATGGAATCTAAAACAAAAATCCAGAAAATCACATTGTATGATTTTTAAGTAATTAATTTGCATTTTATTGCATGACATAAGTATTTGATCACCTACCAACCAGTAAGAATTCCAGCTCTCACAGACCTGTTAGTTTTTCTTTAAGAATCCCTCCTGTTCTCCACTCATTACCTGTATTATCTGCACCTGTTTGAACTCGTTACCTGTATAAAAGACACGTGTCCACACACTCAATCAAACAGACTCCAACCTCTCCACAATGGCCAAGACCAGAGAGGGTTTAAGGACATCAGGGATAAAATTGTAGACCTGCACAAGGCTGGGATGGGCTACAGGACAATAGGCAAGAAGCTTGGTGAGAAGGCAACAACTGTTGGCACAATTATTAGAAAATGGAAGACGTTCAAGATGAGGGATCAGCCCAGAACTACACGGCAGGACCTGGTTAATGACCTGAAGAGAGCTGGGACCACAGTCTCAAAGAAAACCATTAGTAACACACTACGCCGTCATGGATTAAAATCCTGCAGCGCACGCAAGGTCCCCCTGCTCAAGCCAGCGCATGTCCAGGCCGTCTGAAGTTTGCCAATGACCATCTGGATGATCCAGAGGAGGAATGGGAGAAGGTCATGTGGTCTGATGAGACAAACAGAGCTTTTTGGTGTAAACTCCACTCGACGTGTTTGAAGGAAGAAGAAGGATGAGTACAACCCCAAGAACACCATCCCAACTGGGAAGCATGGCGGTGGAAACATAATTCCTTGGGGATGCTTTTCTGCAAAGGGGACAGGACGACTGCACCGTATTGAGGGGAGGATGGATGGGGCCATGTATCACGAGATCTTGGTCAACAACCTCCTTCCCTCAGTAAGACCATTGAAGATGGGTCGTAGTTGGGTCTTCCAGCATGACAACGACCCGAAACACACAGCCAGGGCAACTCAGGAGTGGCTCCGTAAGAAGCATCTCATTGTCCTGGAGTGGCCTAGCCAGTCTTCAGACCTGAACCCAATAGAAAATCTTTGGAGGGAGCTGAAAGTCCGTATTGCCCAGCGACAGCCCCGGAACCTGATGGATCTGGAGAAGGTCTGTATGGAGGAGTGGGCCAAAATCCCTGCTGCAGTGTGTGCAAACCTGGTCAAGAACTACAGGAAACGTACGATCTCTGTAATTGCAAACAAAGGTTTCTGTACCAAATATTAAGTTCTGCTTTTCTGATGTATCAAATACTTATGTCATGCAATAAAATGCAAATTAATTACTTAAAAATCATACAATGTGATTTTCTGGATTTTTATTTTAGATTCCGTCTCTCACAGTTGAAGTGTACCTATGATTTTAAAAAATTACAGACCTCTACATGCTTTGTAAGTAGGAAAACCTGCAAAATTGGGCAGTGTATCAAATACTAGTTCTCCCCACCCTATATACACACACACTGCGTTTACACAGGCAGACCAATTTTTATTTTATTTTTACTAATTGGTCTTTCGACCAATCAGATCAGCTCTGAAAAAAATCTGATGTGAAAAGATCTCATGTGATTGGTCAAAAGACCAATTAGTGGGGGGAAAAAAAATCAACATTTGGCTGCCTGTGTAAACGCAGACATTCATACTACACACACATCACAACTGTTGCTAATAGACTTATGATTGCTAAATACTGCACAATTTAAACACTTGCCCCCAATCCCCCTTCCCAAAACACGTGAAAATATTGAACTTTAAATTGTGCCTTAATGTATTATACTTATGCTAAGATGTTTATTCTATTCTACTGAGCCATTTAGTTTGTTCGTATTCTTAGTTTATTATTTCTTATTGTTGTATTGTCAAGAAGGAACCTGCAAGTATGCATTTCGTTTGGACAGTGCATACCATGTGTCCTGTACATACGACTAATAAAACTTGAAACATGTCCGCGCAGACAACAAAATGTGTGCGTTCGTCATGATGCTCCGAAACTGTGTCCATCCATACACACATAATAGTCTTGTGCAGCAGCCTATAAAATCTAATTTACTATACAACTAACTGTACGAGCTAGGCTTGATAAACTTGAAATATAAACCTGAACAACACTGCCCTCTTCAGGGCACCAAAAGGCAACAAACCTCACATATACTCCTTTACTGTATGAACCACTCTGGTATGAATTTATGAGGTTACTTAAAATGCCCTCTTCAGGACAAGAAAAGATCTTACACCTAGGAAACAAAAGACCTGAAATTGTTTTATTTAGGCCCATTTCCAACTTCTGCCAAACAACTCCTGATGAAACAGGAGCGATAAGAGAAAGCAAGGGAAAGAGAGAAAGACAGATGGAAAAAGAGAGAATAGAGTATTGGTAACAATCCTTCCCTGGAGTTCTTAATGTGGTTGTAAGTCTCATTTCAATTCTGGAAGATAGACTGATCTCCTTAATCGTACCATTCATAAATCAATGACATAGTTCACATTTTGTTACAAGGTCAGATTCCTAAATAGGTAAATCAATGTGCAGTAATCCAGTACTCTAAGAAATAAATGCAACATAGAGATGTTTATTGAAACATCAACAGCCATTACTTGCTTTAAAAAAGAAACGTGGATGGAATACTGTCTAACAATCCATGGTGCACTACTATTCAGTGATTTTTTTTTTATTGACCAAAAACAAAATATATACCAGAAACTGGACGCATTGCTGTGTAGAGCTTATATTTATTTGCTCTGGAATATATCAATAGGTGCTATACAATAGCTCGAGAGATGGATTGTTGAGCAAGTTACATTCCATTTTCTTTTAATGCTTTTCATTGTCAGCAAAGACCCCTACAAGCACTTTCATGTCCTAGTCCGGACAATTAATTAATATCACTTGTAAATAATGAACCTGTAGTTTGGCCAAATATTATTTTTGGACAAACCAAACATGTAGAAAGTACTCATATTGTATATCATCACTTTAACTGGGGGGATGGGTGCTATATGGATTCATAACTTATTGACACATTGACCTGCAACAGTTTTTCAAAACAAAGTATTTGTTGGAAAAGAGTGTGGAAAGCGGTCATCAAGGCAAACTGTGGCTACTTTGGTTACTACATGATTTCATAGGTCTTATTTCATAGTTTCAATGTCTTCACTATTATTCTACATTGTAGAAAATAGTAAAAATAAAGAAAAACCCTTGAATGTGTTGTTCAAACTTTTGACATGTACTATATAGTCTGGCATTCTCTGATTTTATGTAGCATCAAAAGATACAAACGTGGTATGCGACTTTATTAACTTAAGGATTTTTTTGTTGTTGATTGTTTGCAAACTGACATGTGACACGTATTAATGCCAAAATAACATGTGAAACAGGCTATATATATATATAGATCCTTGCCCACAAGGATCGTCACACCACCTTCCTGTTCATGTTAGCAGAGCACAATGTGAGTCCAAAAATGTATTGTATGCTGCTGCATAAATTATGTAATATGCCAGGGAGATATGTATACTGTAGCTAAGAAAGTAATACTAAGTGTATGTTGTGTAGTAAGCTGTTAGTAGTGCATGCGCTTCACCCAAATAATTTGTTCCCTTTCCCCCTCATAACTTAGCCTACTGTTCTGACTTGGAGGTGCACATGTAGCCTATAGCCTGTTTTAGAGAAATGTAATCATCAAATATTGTAAGAGCTTTCATTGTCTGCTTAAATGTCCCCTATATTTATCCTACGGTTCTGACTTGGAGTACAGGGAGAATACTGTAAGAAAGGCCCATGTTCTGAATTCTGACGCTGTACATTTCAAAAGTGCTGAACAAATAGTTATATTGACTATGTCCATCCTAGCTCGCTCCATGGTGCTGAAAAGAAAGCTCTGCTGTCAGGACAGCTTTAAGTAGGTCAGTTTGTGGGCACCATTTGTCACCGTTATAATGCAATTAATGTATTGTTTAGTGTAGTGGATTTGCTGGTATGCATCTAAAAACATTTTTCAGAGTGTGCCCCACCAAGATTTATCTGCAAAAATCACCACTGATCATCACGCACAGCCTAGCCTCTATATCCACAATAAGTCAGTTTGATGGAATCTGTCGCCAATTGGATGGAAACCTAGCTTGTGTCCGAAATGGCACCATATTCCCTATATGGTGCACTACTTGTGTGTGCACTAGGTCATATGGTGCTATTTCAGATGCAGACATTTAACTGCATGTCTAGATATTGTCCATGTGATAGAAACACTTTGAAACAGTCATCCTGAACTAATGAATATCACTGGCCAATCCGATTCTGGTGATTGAAGACCAAGGTCAACCCAATTGACCCATACAAGAAGGTGGCCATCATAGCTATGGCAGTCTTGAGAAGAGTGATCTGGAGCGTATTTTTATTTTAGTTTACTAGGCAAGTCAGTTAAGAAGAAATTCTTATTTTCAATGACGGCCTAGGAACAGTGGGTTAACTGCCTGTTCAGGGGCAGAACGACAGATTTGTACCTTGTCAGCTCGGGGATTCGAACTTGCAACCTTTCGGTTACTAGTCCAACGCTCTAACCACTAGGCTACCCTGCCGCTTTAAGTCACTCAACTCCACAGTCCTATCTCCGGAACTTTATGTTCTGTACATCTGTACATTCAACGGCCTTGACTCTGGCCTTGGTGTTTGAAGTCAGTAAACAAGGAAGGTAAAAAATATTCAGATTTCAGATTTCTTGCTGTGAAACCATTGTCTCTTCTCACAAAAACAATCACTTTGCGTTATTCATCTGGTCAGGTCTTGCAAGCCCCTTGAAGACGTGAATCTTCCCAGCCCCGGTTAGCTCAAAGTTGTAGTCTATTGTGACGTAGGGAGGCTCTCCCACAATTCCTGTAACAGAAAGAGGACTAAGATAAAGCAAGAATATGTAGCAAGAATGAGTGACTGAACCAAAATAACCTGATAGCTAAAAGCTGACACCGATGGAGAGGAACAGGACAGGCCTGCAATATTTGAATGGTTGGGTTTGGCAGTTATGATTTTTCAGTTTTTCATGCATATGTTTAATAATAATTTATATTTGAGTGTCAAAGTCAAACAAAGTCTTACAGATGATTGAGGAGCGGAGAGTACGACACTGCACACAGTGTTTAGATTACTTAGTGTTTGGGATGTATCCTTTTGTCTTACCTGTCCTGTGAAGAGGATGTTGGGCAGTGTGACAGCACCCAGCAGAAGACTGTTGACCTGACGGAGGACTGAGGGAGCTACAGGTGTACAGGCCACGTGCCATGTCCACACCCCCAAAGGACACCTGCTGAGAACAGAGGGAGATCCTCAATTGCATACTCCTCGCCTCCTCCTCAAAACCCATTGGAGGAGAAGGACCTCTGGATTTCTCATCCAATGGGTATTGAGAAGGAGGCGAGGACACGGGGAGTATGCAATTAAGATTCTCCCAGAAAGAAATGCAATTTAATAGATTACCCACACCTTAGAGCTTTGTTATCCCTCCATCACACCATCCATTCGAAGAGTTATTCATCCATGATGGGGAGATGCCGAACTTTATTACTGTTCTCGGCTAGATAGATGACAGTTGTCCACACGGAATAGTGACAGACTAGCATGTCAGAGGAGGCTGGTGGGAGAAGTTATAGGAGGATGGGCTCATTGTAATGGCTGGAATGGAATAAAACAATTCCATTTCAGCCATTACAATGAGCCAGTCCTATGGCTCCTCCCACCAGCTTCCTTTTTAACATGTGTATGGGTAATGGGCATAGACCTATATATACTTACCAAATCCCACGCAGGGACAGACAGGGGTTTGAGAGAGTAGAACTGGGCCTCCCCTGCCTGATACCTTCTCATTCAGAAAGCACAGCCTCACCACAGGCATTGGCAGCGTAGAGCACATGAGCTGGTGCTACCTCACAGTGCATCACAACCCCCACCAGTGCTGAATGGGGAACCAGCACAGAGAGGACAAGGGAGGGACGTAGTGGAATTAGTATATTCTAAAAGGTAAAAAATATTACAGACCTGAATCCTATGCTTACACAGACATGAATAAAAACTGATTTGACACGAGCAGGCCGGCAGAACACGGCACTTATCAATGACATCAGCACTAGAGTGAGGCTACATGCTTCTCTAAAAGTTTGTATTATTTCTTACCTGGTACGGAGCCTGGTTCAGGGGACTGCAGCTGGCTGAAGTAGCCCAGCAGAGCCAGGTCACGCTGCTCATTGCTACAGTGGTGTCTCCTGTGGAAGAAAAACACACACCAGAGGGGGGCAGAGGGGTGAACTCAGAGAAGTAGGGCAAGAAAATCTCTGACAAAGGCTTATACATCAGCTTAATGAACAAGTGATACTGGCAAGTGCAGAGTGGGTTTGTCCTTTCTCCAAATAAAATGGCAAGTATCTTCCTTCAGCAGAAAAATGTATATCCATATCCATGGCAACCAAGAAAGCTGTTGTCTTGTTGGGACCCTTACATTTCGCCCGGGCGCCCCACTCCTTCAAACGTGGGTGAATACTAAATAGAGGATCTCCACTGGAGAGGATGGGATTCAGAGTTGTCCTCCCCCAGGGCTGACTGGGCAGGAGGGTGTGTCTGCCAGCCATGTGATGACCTCAGGAACTCAGGGGTGAGTTGGGGGCACATGACTTTATCCCCACTACTGAGCTGCACCACGTGAGAGACGGAGCAGAGGCAAATGATGTCCACCAGCAACTGAAAGCCAAAACCTGAAGAGGCAGACACATGTCAACAGGTCAGTATGAAGAATTCAACAACAAAAAAATATTAATTACTACGCATTATTACTATGCATTATTACTACGCATTATTACTATGCATTAGTTATTTGTTGACATGTGTGCTTGCTTTCCCTCCTTTTTTGAGGATTGGGTGAAACATGAACATGGCAGCTTGGGACAAATGTAGCTGTTTTTTCCCCAGGTTGCCAAGAATATGGCGTAACCTTTGACCCAGCCCATTGTGTTGATGACTATGGGCATCTCTGTTATACAAGCGCCACAGGGAGTTGAGACTCCAGATAGCGGTCCAGGTCTGTTTCACAGGACAACTGGCCATAGAATCAAATCAAACTGTATATGTCACATGCGCCGAATACAAGTGTAGACCTTACCGTGAAATGCTTACTTACAAACCCTTAACCAACAGTGCAGTTCAAGAGTTAAGAAAATGGCGAGGACATATTTACCAAATAGACAAGTAAAAAATAAAATAGTAACACAAGAATAATGAGGCTATATACAGGGGGTACCGGGGGGGGGTTATTAATTGTTTGGCAGTATTATATCATGGGGGTAAGCTGTTGAGGAGCCTTTTGGTCCAAGACTTGGTGCTCCGGTACCGTTTGCCGTGCGGCAGCAGAGAAAACAGTCTAACCTGGATGACTAGAGTCTCTGACAATTTTATGCACTTTCCTCTGACACCGCCTATTATATTTGTATGTGTGGAACTGCTATGCTTTATCTTGGCCAGGTCGCAGTTGCAAATGAGAACTTGTTCTCAACTAGCTTACCTGGTTGAATAAAGGTGAAATAAAATAAAATATAGGTCCTGGTTGGCAGGAAGTTTGGCTCCAGTGATGTACTGGACCGTACGCACTACCCTCTGTAGCGCCTAACGGTCAGATGCCGAGCAGATTCCATACCAGGTGGTGATGCAACCAGTCAGGATGCTCTCGATGGTGCAGCTGTAGAACCTTTTGAGGATCGGGGACCAATGCCAAATCTTTTCAGTCTCCTGAGGTGGAAAAGGTTTTGTTGTGCCTTCTACACAACTGTCTTGGTGTGTTTGGACCATGATAGTTCGTTGGTGATGTGGACACGAAAGAACTTGAAACTCTCGACCCGCTCCACTACAGCCCATGTTAATGGGGGCCTATTCGGCATGCCTTTTCCTGAAGTTCAAGATCAGCTACTTTGTCTTGCTCACATTGAGGGAGAGGATGTTGTCCTGGCACCACACTGCCAGTTCTCTGACCTCTTCCCTATTGGCTGGCTCATCGTTGTCGTCTGAAAACTTAATGATGGTGTTGGAATCGTGTTTGGCCACGCAGTCGTGGGTGAACAGGGAGTACAGGGGGGGACTAAGTACACATCCCTGAAGGGCCCCAGTGTTAAGGATCAGCGTTGCAGACGTGTTGTTGCCTACCCTTACCACCTGGGGGCGGCCCGTCAGGAAGTCCAGGATCCTGTTGCAGAGGGAGGTGTTTAGTCCCAGAGTCCTTAGCTTAGTGATGAGCTTTGAGGGCACTATGAGTGTTGAACGCTGAGCTGTAGTCAATGAACAGCAATCTCACATCGGTGTTCCTTTTGTCCAGGTGGGAAAGGGCAGTGTGGAGTGCGATTGAGATTGCATCGTCTGTGGATCTGTTGGGGCAGTATACGAATTGGATGCTGTTGATGTGAGCCATGACCAGCCTTTCAAAGCACTTCATGGCTACCAACCTGAGTGCTACGGGCGGTAATCATTTAGGCAGGTTACCTTCGCTTCCTTGGGCACAGGAACTATGGTGGTCTGCTTGAAACATGTTGCTATTACAGACTTGGTCAGCGAGAGGTTGAAAATGTCAGTGAAGACACTTGACAGTTGGTCCGCGCATGCTTTGAGTACACGTCCTGGTAATCCATCTGGCCCAGCGGCTTTGTGAATCTTGACCTGTTTAAAGGTTTTGTTCACATCGGCTACCGAGAGTGTTATCACACAGTCATCCAGTACAGCTGGTGCTCTCATGCATGCTTCAGTGTTGTTTGCCTCGAAGCGAGTATAAAAAGGCATTTAGCTCATCTGGTAGACTCACTTCACTGGGCAGCTCGTGTCTGGGTTTCCCTTTGTAGTCCGTAATAGTTTTCAAGCCCTGCAACATCCAACGATCGTCAGAGCCAGTGTAGTACGATTCAATCTTAAACCTGTATTGACACTTTGCTTGTTTGATGGTTCGTCGGAGGGCATAGCGGGATTTCTTATAAACATCCGGATTAGTCTCCCGCTGGTTGAAAGCGGCAGCTCTAGCCTTTAACTCGATGCGGACGTTGCCTGTAATCCATGACTTTTGGTTGGGATATGTACATATGGTAACTGTGGGGACAACGTCGACAATGCACTTATTGATGAAGCCAATGACTGAGCACTTATTGATGAAGCCAATGACTGAGGTGGTGTACTCCTCAATGCCATTGGATAAATACCGGAACATATTCCAGTCTGTGCTAGCAAAACAGTCCTGTAATGTACCATCCATGTCATCTGACCACTTCAATATTGGGCGAGTCACTGGTACTTCCTGCTTTAGTTTTTGCTTCTAAGCAGGAATCAGGAGGATAGAATTATGGTCAGATTTGCCAAATAGAGGGGCGGGGGGAGCTTTGTATGCATCTCTGTGTGTGGAGTAAAGCTGGTCTAGGATTTCTTTCCCTCTGGTTGCACAGGTAAAAATGTGGTAAAACTGATTTAAGTTTGCCTGCATTAAAGTCCCCACCCACTTGGAGCGCCGCTTCTGGGTGAGCATTTTCTTCTTTGCTTATGGCCTTATAGATTTGGTTGAGAGTGATGTTAGTGCCAGCTTCATTCTGTAGTGGTAAATAGACGGCTACAAATAATATAGAGAACTCTCTTGGTAGATAGTGTGGTCTACAGCTTATCATAAGGAACTCTACCTCAGGCGAGCAAGACTTCTTTAATATTAGACATCGAGCACCAGCTGTTATTGCAAAATAGACCCCCACCCCTCGTCTTAACAGACGTAGCTTCTCTGTTCTGCCGGTGCATGGAAATACCGCCAAGTCTATATTATCATCGTTCAGCCACGTCTCGGTAAAACATAAGATATTACAGTTTTTAATGTCCTGTTGGATTCTAGGTAAACTTTGAACATTGTTATATGCATAAGCATAGTATATAAAGGAGTGGAAGAGACTGGTTTATATGTCAGAAGTTAATGGTTCTCTGTAGAAAGACAGAGTGGCTGTGGAATATGATGGGTGGACGGGAGGAAGTCACAGGAGTGCGATAGGTGATACTGGTGGAGAGCTTTGGATTAGACCTCAAAGGGGTTGTGGTCAGATCACCTTAAGGGAGACAGAACGGTTTATTACTTTATCACTTCGTCTTCCTGTCGAACCATAAGATGTAAGGATTGGAGAGAAGGAGGAGTGCCTAAAGTGGAGTATATATACTTGTAGTTGTGGAAACATGTCTTTGTCTGAATACAGCTGTGTCAACCCTTTGGGAAGAATGAAACTTGGTTAAGCATCTCTAGTGTCTGAGATATTTACTCTGAAACATTAGAATAGCAGAATAATCTTAATCGTAGGTCATCAATTTTATTTTCCAATGATTGCACATTAGCAAGAATGGATGGCAGTGGGAGTTTACCTGCTCGCCTACGGATTCTCAGAAGGAACCCCAATCCGCGGCCCCTTTTGCTGTGTCTTTTCTTCAAGCAAATTACGGGGATCTGTGCCTGTTCCAGTGAAAGCAGTATATCCTTCTCGTTGGACTCGTTAAAAGAAAAAGTTTCTTCCAGTCCACCATGAGTAATCGTGGTTCTGATGGCCAGAAGTAATTTTCGGTTTTAACAGACAGTAGCAGCAACATTATGTACAAAATAAAAGTATTTACACAAAACGCAACAAAAAAAATAGCACAATTGGTTGGGAGTAGATGTCGACCGATTAATCGGAATGTATTTTTGGGCACCGATTATTATTTTTTATTTTTTAACCTTTATTTAACTAGGCAAGTCAGTTAAGAACACATTCTTATTTTCAATGATGGCCTAGGAACGGTGTGTTAACTGCCTTCTTCAGGGGCAGAACGACAGATTTTCACCTTGTCAGCTCGGGGGATTCAATCTTGCAACCTTACAGTTAACTAGTCCAATGCAATAATGATCTGACTCTCTCTCGTTGCACTCCACAAGGAGACTGCCTGTTATGTGAATGCAGTAAGCCAAGATAAGTTGCTAGCAAGCATTAAACTTATCTTATAAAAAGCAATCAATCATAATCACTAGTTAACTACACATGGTTGATGATATTATCTAGTGTCCTGCGTTGCATATAATCTGACTGAGCATACAAGTATGTAAGTATCTGACTGAGCGGTGGTTAGGCAGAAGCAGGCACGTAAACATTCATTCAAACAGCACTTTCGTGCGTTTTGCCAGCAGCTCTTCGTTATGCGTCAAGCATTGTGCTGTTTATGACTTCAAGCCTATCAACTCCCGAGATGAGGCTGGTGTAACCGAAGTGAAATGGCTAGCTAGTTAGTGCGCGCTAATAGCGTTTCAAACGTTGCTCGCTCTGAGCCTTCTAGTAATTGTTCCCCTTGCTCTGCATGGGTAACGCTGCTTCGATGGTGGTTGTTGTCGTTGTGTTGCTGGTTCGAGCCCAGGGAGGAGCGAGGAGAGGGACGGAAGCTATACTGTTACACTAGGAATAATAAAGTGCCTAAAAGAACATCCAATAGTCAAAGGTTAATGAAACACAAATGGTATAGAGGGAAATAGTCCTATAATTCCTATAATAACTACAACCTATATTGAAGACTCATGTTTAAAGGAACCACCAGCTTTCATATGTTCTCATGTTCTGAGCAAGGAACTGAAACGTTAGCTTTCTTACATAGCACATATTGCACTTTTACTTTCTTCTCCAACACTTTGTTTTTGCATTATTTAAACCAAATTGAACATGTTTCATTATTTACTTGAGGCTAAATTGATTTTATTGATGTATTATATTAAGTTAAAATAAGTGTTCATTCAGTATTGTTGTAATTGTCATTATTACAAATAAAAAAAGTAGTCTAAAAAAAAAATTGGCCGATTAATCGATATCGGCTTTTTTGGTCCTCCAATAATCGGTATCGGCATTGAAAAATCATAATCGGTCTACCTCTAGTTGGGAGAATGTAAAACATCAGCCATGTTCTTCGTTGCCATCTTCTTAGAAGATCATGTGCTCTGGGGCCCACTGGTGTGTGAGGGGGGGACCTAGAAACCACAAGACAGACAGACAGACAAGGGTTCATTAGGGTTAGGTTAAGACCCCAAACATTTATAGGATTGATTAAAATATTGCCGAAATGCAGGTAGTTCAAGTGTACTTGCCATTTGAGTAATGAATGCATTGGAAATTGTATTTACTGCACTAAAATGTATTGCACATGTGATTGAGGTCTGTTCAACGCTGCTCTGACCAAGCTGATTCCACACTCCGAGACTGCTTCCATCACGTGGACTGGGAGATGTTTCGTATTGCGTCAGATAACAACATTGACGAATACGCTGATTCGGTGTGCGAGTTCATTAGAACGTGCGTTGAAGATGTCGTTCCCATAGCAACGATTGAAACATTCCCTAACCAGAAACCGTGGATTGATGGCAGCATTCGCGTGAAACTGAAAGCGCGAACCACTGCTTTTAATCAGGGCAAGGTGACTGGTAACATGACCGAATACAAACAGTGCAGCTATTCCCTCCGCAAGTCTATCAAACAAGCTAAGCGCCAGTACAGAGACAAAGTAGAATCTCAATTCAACGGCTCAGACACAAGAGGTATGTGGCAGGGTCTACAGTCAATCACGGACTACAAGAAGAAAACCAGCCCAGTCACGGACCAGGATGTCTTGCTCCCAGGCAGACTAAATAACTTTTTTGCCCGCTTTGAGGACAATACAGTGCCACTGACACGGCCTGCAACGAAAACATGCGGACTCTCCTTCACTGCAGCCGAGGTGAGTAAGACATTTAAACGTGTTAACCCTCGCAAGGCTGCAGGCCCAGACGGCATCCCCAGCCGCGCCCTCAGAGCATGTGCAGACCAGCTGGCCGGTGTGTTTACGGACATATTCAATCAATCCCTATACCAGTCTGCTGTTCCCACATGCTTCAAGAGGGCCACCATTGTTCCTGTTCCCAAGAAAGCTAAGGTAACTGAGCTAAACGACTACCGCCCCGTAGCACTCACTTCCGTCATCATGAAGTGCTTTGAGAGACTAGTCAAGGACCATATCACCTCCACCCTACCTGACACCCTAGACCCACTCCAATTTGCTTACCGCCCAAATAGGTCCACAGACGATGCAATCTCAACCACACTGCACACTGCCCTAACCCATCTGGACAAGAGGAATACCTGAGAATGCTGATCGAATGCATTCAACACCATAGTACCCTCCAAGCTCGTCATCAAGCTCGAGACCCTGGGACCCCGCCCTGTGCAACTGGGTACTGGACTTCCTGACGGGCCGCCCCAGGTGGGTCAGGCCCCCAGGGTAGGCAACAACATCTCCACCCCGCTGATCCTCAACACTGGGGCCCCACAAGGGTGCGTTCTGAGCCCTCTCCTGTACTCCCTGTTCACCCACGACTGCGTGGCCACGCACGCCTCCAACTCAATCATCAAGTTTGCGGACGACACAACAGTGGTAGGCTTGATTACCAACAATGACGAGACGGCCTACAGGGAGGAGGTGAGGGCCCTCGGAGTGTGGTGTCAGGAAAATAACCTCACACTCAACGTCAACAAAACTAAGGAGATGATTGTGGACTTCAGGAAACAGCAGAGGGAACACCCCCTATCCACATCGATGGAACAGTAGTGGAGAGGGTAGCAAGTTTTAAGTTCCTCGGCATACACATCACAGACAAACTGAATTGGTCCACTCACACAGACAGCATCGTGAAGAAGGCGCAGCAGCGCCTCTTCAACCTCAGGAGGCTGAAGAAATTCAGCTTGTCACCAAAAGCACTCACAAACTTCTACAGATGCACAATCGAGAGCATCCTGGCGGGCTGCATCACCGCCTGGTACGGCAACTGCTCCGCCCACAACCGTAAGGCTCTCCAGAGGGTAGTGAGGTCTGCACAACGCATCACCGGGGGCAAACTACCTGCCCTCCAGGACACCTACACCACCCGATGTTACAGGAAGGCCATAAAGATCATCAAGGACAACAACCACCCGAGCCACTGCCTGTTCACCCCGCTATCATCCAGAAGGCGAGGTCAGTACAGGTGCATCAAAGCTGTGACCGAGAGACTGAAAAACAGCTTCTATCTCAAGGCCATCAGACTGTTAAACAGCCACCACTAACATTGAGTGGCTGCTGCCAACACACTGACACTGACTCAACTCCAGCCACTTTAATAATGGGAATTGATGGGAAATGATGTAAAATATATCACTAGCCACTTTAAACAATGCTACCTAATATAATGTTACATACCCTACATTATTCATCTCATATGCATACGTATATACTGTACTCTATATCATCTACTGCATCCTTATGTAATACATGTATCACTAGCCACTTTAACTATGCCACTTTGTTTACATACTCATCTCATATGTATATACTGTACTCGATACCATCTACTGTATCTTGCCTATGCTGCTCTGTACTATCACTCATTCATATATCTTTATGTACATATTCTTTATCTCCTTACACTGTGTATAAGACAGTAGTTTTGGAATTGTTAGTTAGATTACTTGTTGGTTATTACTGCATTGTCGGAACTAGAAGCACAAGCATTTCGCTACACTCGCATTAACATCTGCTAACCATGTGTATGTGACAAATATAAATTTGATTTGATTTGTGATGGAAGGCAGTACAGTACATACCCAGCAGTGGCTCTCTAACAGTAGACAGGGAGAGACAACCTGAGGGAGTGAACTCTGTCTGGCCCAGGTCACACTCCAGGTATTCTACACTTGCAGTGCTGCGCAAGTGCACACACACACACACACACACACACACACACACACACACACACACACGGTTATTCCTATGGGCATTGTATCACTGCAGAACCTTTCAACCAAACAAACAAAGTAACAAACACTACTTACTGGTTTAGTAAGGTACTGATGAAGTGACGGTTGAAGGTGGACTTCCCAACATTCTTAGCACCACATACTAGAATAACTGGAAAGCCATCTAGCTCCTCTGTAGATGGAAAATAACAATCAATAAGTAATCTAGTTAAAACATCTCAGTATCCCTCATGTGGAATAAAACGTTGTGGCGAAATCTTGTACGGAGCCTTCACCGTGCACTGCAACTTTAAGAGTGCATCAGCAGTCAGGACGGAGGAACTAAAGATAGCTCTTCCAAATAGCTCTTCCGGCTCTGTGTGGGGCTCTCGGTTGGCGCGGCAGTTTTGACAGTGTGTGCAACTCTTTGCGAAAGTCGTGTTTGTTTTCAGTGTGCTTAGTTTGTAAAGTGTTGAAGTCAATCGACAGTTTTTACTGCCGGTGTTACTGCTCATCGTGTTTGGAATGTTTTGGGACCGCTCCTGTCATTGATCGCATGGATAAGTAGCAACTAGGGTTAAAAGGTTCGGAATCTTTCTGATAAATTTCAGGATTTTTTTCTGGAAATTTTCCATGGGAAGCTTAGCCCTGGAATTTTGCTTAAATTCATCAAAAAAGTTACCTTATTACAGTGAACCTTTTTTGTGGGATACACAAGGCAATTGTAGGTCTTGTGGCATATTATTTTGGTTAAACTACCCCCAATTCAATAGAATTGTAACCCTCTGCATGCACAACTCATTCTTCAGTCACATGTGCAGTGCACTCTTCCATTACACGTACAGCTAATTCTCAAGATCTTGCACACAATAAGATGCTATTGAGTCCACACTACTACACTGTTTGAGCCAAGGACTACATGCTTTCTGGTAAGTTTTGATTACAATACTGGGTGGGGTAAATATATGTTATATGACATACATGATGTTTTGTTAATGAGTACATAGTAGCCTACAGCAAAGTGTGCTAAATCATTTCTAACTTGTTAACAATTTATGCTAGTTAGTTTTTGCTACCATGTGGGTTTTAGCTTGTTTGAGGCTGCTAACTGAGTGTTAATTCACCTATTTCCATACATATTTAATTTTTAAAAAAATCTTACAAATGAGTTGTTTAATGTAACTGCTTAACTATTTCTCTGTTTTTTTTACTCATTTATTTTCTAATCTTTACAGGAAAATGCCCATGGGCACTATCTGATGTGTGAAGACAATTCACTGCAGCCAATGTAGAAGGAAAAGCTGTGTACATTTGCAAATACTGTGCCAAATCATATGTGAAGAATGCCACAAAGATGCAGAATCATCTGGCCAAGTGCATCAAGTTCCCTCAGCGCTCACAACAAGCAACCTCTGACAAAAGTCCCTCTACTTCTATTCCAGGTGAAAATGATGAATCAGACACCTTATCGATAGCAACAGCTCATGGTCCTCATGGAATCAGAAGTTGTTGTTTTTACTCAATGGAGGAACGTAGTCAGAAATGCTGATGAATGTCTGGCTCAAGCTGTGTATGCAGCTGGTTCACCTCTGATGCTCACAGGCTATGTGTATTGGAAGAGATTTCTGAATTATATTTTCCTAGCATACACCCCTCCAACTAGACATGCTTTATTTTCTCATTTGCTGGATGCAGAGTTCAAGTGAAGGTCAAGCAAATCATAGAGAAATCAGACTGTATTGCAATCTTGTCTGATGGGTGGTCGAATGTTCGTGGGCAAGGAATAATTAACTACATCCCCTCAACCAGTATTCTCAAATCTTTATCTTTACCCCTCTCTAACAATACCACTACAACGGAACATGCTTGTCTATAGAAAAGGACTGAAGGGGACCTGTGTGTCATGCTAAGATAGCAGGGCTGTGTGCGTGTTTACCTGCACAAGCGTTAACAACGCTGCTGAGAGCCTCCCTGCAGGTCTGTGACATCAACATGCCTCCGGCTGTTTTCCTCAGTGGGGTCATACAAAAACAAATGTCACCTTTATTTAACCAGGTAGGCCAGTTGAGAACAAGTTCTCATTTACAACCGCGACCTGGCCAAGATAAAGCAAAGCAGTGTGACAAAAACAACAACACAGAGTTACACATAAACAAACTTAGTCAATAACATAATAGAAGAGAAATCGGGTGGGTGTTGCTATGGTTACCAGTGAGCTCAGATAAGGCGAAAATTTACCTAGCAAAGACTTACAGATGACCTGGAGCCAATGGGTTTGGCGACGAATATGTAGTGAGGGCCAGCCAACTAGAGCATACACGTCGCAGTGGGTGGTAGTATATGGGGCTTTGGTGACAAAACGGATGGCCTTGTGATAGACTACATACAGTTTGCTGAGTAGAGTGTTAGAGACTATTTTGTAAACGATGCCAGAGAGCGGTGTTTCCAGCAAGTCTGAGCTGTCTCAGATGTCTCTCTATCAATGAAATGTATTTATAAAGCCATTTTGACATCAGCATTTGTCACAGTAACTCTACAAAGAAGAGGCAGGCAGCTTATAGCTGGGATTGTAGTTGCCACTGGAAAGTCAAAAGTGTAGCCTAAAAGCCTGCGCACGTACCTGACTCTGTTGCATGACCATAGTCGTTTCTTTTAAAATAAAATCTTCTAACTCACTCCAAAATCCTCTGACATAAGAAGTACTAGGATACCCGTTCACACCCTGATCAGCAAAAGTTGGATACCAAGCAGTACCTCTCCGTTGATTCTCAGAAAGATGCTAGACGGCCCCCTATAGCTAACAAATGCAAATCAGGTTGACACATTGCTTTATTGTTAACTAACGTAACTGTTCCACCATGTGAAGCAGCCAGTCGCCATCTGATTAAAGTTACATTATTTGGCTAACCGACATCCCACCATAAACACCAGCGGCTACAGCGTTCGCTTCCAATTTAACTGCAAAACGAGCTTGCTATCTACCTCATATTAGTTAAGATACTTAAAATAGGGATCATTTGTGACAATAACCAGCAACTACACCGTCAAAACAAAACATGTCGAGTCTCCGCTCATTACCACAGCCACAAAGTCATATTTATGACTAAACCCCGCCTATTTCTCTTATTGAAATATAATCATAACCTTAACCACACTGCTAATATTATGCCTAACCGTACCCGTAAGACCAAAAAGCTATTTTTAGTTTTCATACATTTTTACGGTCATTTTGACTTTGTTCCTGTGGTAACTAGGGATATTGCTAAAACATAATGAACCTTCAAGGAGTTCACGCATGCTCAGCTGTTCACGTAGGGTGCGTTCGTATATTCGCTCTGGCTATTTAATCCAATTTCAGAGTAAATTATACATTTACGAACACAACACCCGTAGAATATGGCCGCTATCAGTAAACGTCGTCAAAAAACGCAATTAAATGGTTGCCAGCAGCATAGTTACAGACACCAGAGCTCTGGATAACATGAAAACAGCCCTAGCCTCTGCTAGGGCGAGTAAAGTAAAATGATAAGAGTGAAGTGTTCTCTAATTTGTGTCTGGAAGTAGCTGGCTTGGGTGCTTGACTGCTGTTGTGTGGTCAGAACGCTCGAATCAACTCTACTCCTCAGCCAGAGCGTCCGGTGTACGCTCCGAGAGCGAAACGCTCTGAATTTACGAAAGGAAAATCTGACAACGGTATGAATTTACGAACGTCCTAAGTGCACTCCATATTGAATTTACGAACACACCCGTAGCTAGCTGCTTGTGGAGTAGACAGACAGCTGACCATGCATCCACAAAACTGAACATAAACTCGAATGCAATTCTATAGCTATACGATCGTATAATTTAAACGTGATGTTTACATGCTAAATTACACACTATTTCAATTCAATTTCACAGCACGGCGCTAGCCTAAACGTCACATCCGGTACCAACCGCCTGGCCTGGACTAAAAAGAAAGCAATTCATGTTCCTGAGACGTTAGTCAAAATAACTTTTTATAAATTATATTATATTCACTGCACCATTCCGACAACTGATAGCAGTGATACGAATGTCAGGATCCTGCAAAGGTGAGGGTGACTCGCATCTCTGTTTCTGCTGGACAGATGAGTTTAGGGAGCGTCTGTATAATGTCTGAAACGTCGAGGTGCGTAGCTAGCTAGGGGTATAGGCCTAACGTTGGCTAATAATGTCTAAGTATTACATTTGTCTGTGTCTAATCTTCACCAAATTCTATTTATTTTACTATTCAATTATCTCATATGTTGGTATATTTGAAACTGCTCAACCCCTTGTGCAAATGTCCCATAAAGTGAATATCTAGCTAAAAATGCACTTCATCTGTGGTCTGGACTAATTTATACATTATGAATTGCTGATGATGCTATTGCATTTTCAAAAATGCTAATAACGTAATGATATTAATATAAAATAAAACTATTTTCTATCAGTTTTTGTGAATTTTCATCTGTTTTATGACCCTTTCAGCTGCATAACACTGAATCCAGTGTCCCTTGCAAGCAGCAATCTATTGTCAAGGGTGAGAAATGCATACAAAGGTGAGTAGCAACCATGCCCAACGGGTTTTGTCCTTTCTGAATGAGCAGAGGAGTCTCAGCTCGTTCTGTGATGCCAAACTGACTGTAGGAGGTGGTGGGAGGGTGTACAATGCCCATCGCAATATCCTGGCCTGTTTCAGTGGGCGGTTTCAGGAGTCCGAGCCAACCACCACCATGGTTAAGGAGGTCTCCCTCCCAGAGGAGTTCCCCACTGATGGCCTGGAACTGCTTCTAGACTTTTTCTATACCGGGGAGTTAAACCTTGACTCTTTGAATCTGGAGAATGTGCGACAGGCTGCAGACAGCCTATGTGTACCAGATGCGCTCGCACTTTGTCAGCAGTTTGCCACAGAAGGGACAGTTTCTCCAGAAGGACTGCAGTCTGCATGTCTTCTGAGCCATCATTTTCAGCCAATCTCAGCTGTAACTTATGTAGGAACCAAGGCCACCCTAAAAAGAGGGAGGCCCCCTAAAAAAAGAGGGAGGCCCAAAAAATCCCAAACCCCTAGTAGCGGCACAAGTAAGAAGGATTGTCTGGAAGCTACCGCCACCACAACTGCCATCACAACTCGCTCTGGGAGTAGGGTGAAGGCCTCCAGAAGACCGTTTGGAGAGGGCCCCGGTGTGTGTCTCCTGCCCCATGTGGGGACCACTAGCAGGGGGACTCCACCACTAGTTATTAGCCTAAAGGATAGGAGTGATGGGGCTGAGGAGGAGGGACAACGCCTCCCTCAGCCTACAGATACAACAGAGGTAGGCTACAATATGTTACCTTATCCTAAAGTGTTAATGTAAGATTGAGTGTGGCCCTCCACACAATGTGCCTACAGATTTGTAGGTTTTATACTAGAACTATACAGTTGTCAATATGATGCATCAAATATTGTCTCCCAGTTGCAGGTGGATGGCCAGAAGATGTGATGAATGACCGTAGAGATGATGATGATTCATTGTATTTGATTATTTGACAGGTAACAGATGTGTTCGGCAACCTTGTACCAGATTTGAGCTACAAAGCTAATTCTCATCTGCAGCCTCTTGATGAAGAAGACTATGATGATGATGGCGGTGGTGGTGATTTGGTGGAGGGGGTAGCTGAGGACACTGATGAAGAGTATGTGCCCCATGCCCTGCTGCCTACCTCCTCCAGCCCCAAAGGCAGACGTAAAGGACCAACCAAAGCTGTCAATAAAGAGAACGGTGAACGGGCAGCCAAGGGGTCTACAAAGGGCTCTGTTCAGTGCCCCACCTGCAATAAGACCTTCCTCAGCAAGTATTACCTCAAAGTACACAACAGGTATATACATAACTGCTATCATGTTGTATTGACTTTGCCAATCACCATGTCTATATTAAACCACCTTTGTCTTTACAGGTGTGTCCTATTTAGATAACTTATATTTAGCAAGAGAGACCTGAATAATGAATAATACCGGTATTATTGAATGACTAGTGTGAATAGTGTGTGGTTTCTGTTCTTCCTGTGTTCCTCAGGTGTCATACAGGTGAGAAGCCCTTTCCATGCTCTAAGTGTGGAAGGAGGTACTACAGGAAGGAGAATCTGATGGACCACCAGGCCAGAAACTGCAACTGTGGTGAAAAAATAAAAGTGGTGAGTGACCAGCAGGACCAAGGCCTTGTTTACTAGGCATCAATAGGAAGGAAACTGAGCATAAAGGGGAGGGACTACCTTGACATGTCCAATAAGTAAGTAGCCTTGCAAAAGCCTTGGCTAATGCACGCTGGAAAGCCTTATGTGGCAGGAGCTGATCTCCTGTTTGTGTAGCGTGAGGCAGCTTGATGTACAAGTACACCTCCTGGACCGGACGCTAGTCTATCGCAGGGCCTCACCCCCAATCTCCTTAATGCTAAGTGCCAAGCGGAAACTCATCAGGTCCCATTTTTACAGTCTTTGGTATGACTTGGCCAGGGATTGAACTCCCAACCTTCCAATCTCAGGATGGAAATTCTAACCCCAAGGCCACTGACTTGTCCAATAAGAAATACCATAAATGATTCAATGCTTTAGGTTTTCCCTAATGTACTGTATGTGTGTATTCTTGTTTTTATTATAGGTACACAACTGCCTTCAATGCCACATGTCATTTGACAGATTGGGGGATCTACGTCTGCACACGGTCTCCCATACAGGGGAAATGCCCAATAAGGTCCAGTACCTACCACAAATTATTGTTATTATTATTTTTTAAATTGAACCTTTTATTTAACTAGACAAGTCAGTTAAGAACAAATTGTTATTTACAATGACAGCCTACCGGGGAACAGTGGGTTAACTGCCTTGTTTAGGGGCAGAATAACAGACTTTTACCTTGTCAGCTCGGGGATTCGATCCAGCAACCTTTCAGTTACTGGCCCAACATTCTAACCACTAGGCTACCCGCCGCCCGATACACAGTACTGTGAACATGTCATTAATTGACATTGTAAGACTTATCTCTCTGGTGTGTTTTGTATCAAACTCATATTGAGTCACCGCTTGATCTTGTATCTATTTCAGTGTACGTCATGCTCGGAACAGTTCATGCATAAAAAAGATTTAAGAAGTCACGAAATCAAAATCCACGGTGCACCCAAACCACATGCAGTAAGTCTCTCTCTCTCTCTCTCTCTCTCTCTCTCTCTCTGTCTCTTTGTCTCTTTGTCTCTCTCTCTCCTTTGTGTTAATTGGTCTGTTTTTTCATGTATTCAATCCTTTATTCCTTCTGCATTATTGTCAAGATTTATGACTGCTTTCTTGCTGATCACCTTCTAACCTGTGATAATACTTTTTCCCACAGTGCTCTCTGTGCAGCAAAGCATACCTGTCTAAAACAGAGCTGCGTCTGCATGAGGCGTCCAAGCATCGCGGCGAGAAGCTCTTTGTGTGTGAGGAGTGTGACCATCGAGCCTCCAGCCGACACGGCCTGCAGATGCATATCAAAGCCATTCACAGGTGGGGCTGAGACTGGCCATGGTAGTGGAAGAGGGGTTTGTTACCATGGGGGAGCTAGACTGTTTGACTCAGCCTTACTGCCGTGTTAAATAATGTGACGTCCCTGTTTGTCTTAATTTCTCAGAAACGAGCGTCCATTTGTGTGTGAGTACTGCAACCGTGCGTTCACCCAGAAGGCTAACCTTAACATGCACTTGCGGGTTCACACTGGAGAGAAGCCCCATCAGTGCCACCTCTGTGGGAAGACCTTCCGGACACAAGGTAACAACTTCCTCTTGCCCGCCATCCTCTCACTAGGCCCTGTAGATGGCAGAGCAGGACAAACCCGTTTCTAACAACAAACATAGCTGCTCAGATCATATGTTATGATTTAGTCTCATAGTAATCGTTTAGATACACCGGTTCTGTCTCACAGACTAACACAAACTCTCACGTTAACATCCAGTGTGCTTTCACATGGTCTATTCCAATGCTCAACATTGTGCTTGTGCCAATGCTTATGTCTGTTGATTGTGTGATTTCAGCCAGTCTTGACAAGCACCACCGAACCCACACAGGAGAGCGACCTTACAGCTGTGAGTTCTGTAACCAGCGCTTCACAGAGAAGGGACCAATGCTCCGCCATGTTGCCAGCAAGCACCAGGAGGACCGCCCTCACTGTTGCAAGATATGTGGCAAGACCTTCAAGGGTGAGAATGGACACATGAGATTGTGGCACCACAGTTAAAATATATTTCTCTCCTGTCATGTTGAGTTTACACAAAGCTTTGTAGTACTAAGTTCTTTGCCTAAAACAGGCTTAAGATTATTTATTTTCTATTTTATTTAGCCTTTATTTAACTAGGCAAGTCAGGTTAAGAACAAATTCTTATTTACAATGATGGCCTACCCCGGCCAAACCCTAACCCGGACAACGCTGGGCCAATTGTGCATCGCCTATGGGACTTGCAATCAAGGCCTGTTGTGATACAGCCTGGAATCGAACCAGGGTCTGTAGTGACTCCTCTAACACTAAGATGCAGTGCCTTAGACCGTTGCGCCACTCGGGAGTCATTATCATTAGCGCTATAAAATGTTTGGGAATTTCACACCTAATGAGTAGATTGCTTCCAGAAGGGATTCCATCCCGACTTCAGTTGAACAAGACAAGTTTGCCATATGTTTTCTTATTGTTTTGTTTACTCCGCTATCCGCCAGCCGTCGAGCAGCTCCATGTCCATGTGCGTCGCCATCAAGGCATGAGGAAGTTTGAGTGCGAAAAGTGTGGCTACAAGTTTACCAGACAGGTAGGCCATGCATTTCCAGTGTGCTAGCTTGGTTCTTCAAATTTCATGCACGCCTACTGCTCACCCAGCCACTGAGGGGATCATTAAATTTGTATTCAATTGATATGAACGCTGAAGTCTCCTCTTTCTCCAGGCTCACTTACGGCGTCATGTTCAGGTCCACACCCGTACAGAGAACTACAATCCACGGGAGAGAAAGCTACGGAACCTGATAGTAAAGGACGTGGGGTTGCAGGATGAGACTAGCCCCTCACAGATACCACCCACTGAGAAGGAGACACCCGAGGGGCCAGCGCCTGTCTCTGGACCCAGTGTCCCAGTCTCTGTTCCTGTCTCTGGACCTATACCTGGACCTGGAACTGTACTAGGAGCCAGTGACATCCTCAGGGTGGTGATCCAGCCCCTTACGGAGGAGGTGGTGTCCAGCCAAGGGCAGATAGATGTGGGCTTTAACCAGGACCAAGTGGGCTTTACCCAGGTTGGGGTGGCACAGGGACATGGCCAGGTGGATGTGATGTCCATCAGCCAGGGTTTGGGTATGACTGGGCATAGCTTCAATGTGACAGATGTGATGGAGCAGACTCTACTGGTCGCAGATTACCCCATCCCTGAGACCACGGTGGAGCTGGAGGACATACAGGAGGATCCTCCTGCTAAGAGCAAGGCCTGAGGACTAAGAGCAAGGCCTGAGGACTAAGAGCAAGGCCTGAGGACTAAGAGCAAGGCCTGAGGACTAAGAGCAAGGCCTGAGGACAGGACAGGCTGGTTAGTATCTCACACCGCTAGACATTCTCATTGGAGAAGCCTAGAGCAGCTTGAGTACTGCAAGACTTCAAGAACTCCCACACTGTGGCTACTCGCTCTGCTCTGCAGTTGAAGCATTCATTTAATTTCAGTCATTATTGTAACCATGTTTTCTGTCTAAATTACTGTACAGAAAAACTGGTTCCCACTCAGCCCAGTAGATGATGAACCCCTCAAGACATTCCCCTACTCTGTGGGCATCTTATTCATTTTGCCTGTGCATTGGGTCTGACAATGTAATATAAATTGGCTTAGGTTTTATGAAGTTTGTTGTGTTTTTACATAATTTAATGAGATAAGTCAATAGGTCAGGTTGTGAGAAGTGAATGTAAATCAATGGGATTGTCTTGCATCAAGTCAAACGGTAAACAGAATAAATTGGCAGTCCTGCCTGCAGTTTTATTGTAATCACACTGTAAGGATAACCTCTACAGTATACAAACAATGCAAATATGAAAAACTGTGTTGGGACAACACAAACATCTTGTATGAAAACTAAGAAAACACACAACTGAATGGCATTACAGTAAGTAAACAATACTAAAATTAACTTTAGTCAAACACGTTGCACAAATAAATTGAGAATGTGTTACCACCTCCAGTTACCATAACAGCGGTTGTCACCGGTATCTATCTTCATATGTACCTCTGCCTCCTGTTGCACTAGGAAAACACACTAACGTTATATGAACTAACACTACAAATACATTTTCATAAATAAAACTAAACCATTCTAATAAAATATTAAAGCATCTATAATAAAAGAAATGCACCTTGAAAGAAAATATGACCAGTACTTCATGCAGGCTAGATTGGTAGTCGTGCCAATTAGGTGTAAACAGTCAGTCTAGATGAGGGAGAGCAAAACGGTGATCAGCATCTGATAATCTATCATATCAATAAAACAGGGACACATCTATTTAATCTATCACTTTGATGGGGTTTTAGCAACCCAGTCCCAGTTGCATCACATGCTCTGATTCCATCCTAAGGTTCCATAGTTGTACAGCACTGGACAAGTCTCCAGATTAATTTTGCAATGGTTATCAAAGCTGGTTAGTGCTAGAAAACATTGTGGTGGTTGTATTAGCTTTTGGAATGTATGGGGTCATGCCACTGATTATGAGCGATAATGTTGGCTCTCACAACCGGAAAGTGGAAAACAACTCTGTAGTTAGTTGATTATGTAAGATTAAAAAATATATATATACAGTTGAAGTCGGAAGTTTACATACACTTAGGTTTGAGTCATTAAAACTTGTTTTTCAACTACTCCACACATTTCTTGTTAACAAACTATAGTTTTGAAAAGTCGGTTAGGACCTCTACTTCGTGCATGACACAAGTCATTTTTCCAACAATTGTTTACAGACAGATTATTTCACTTATAATTCACTGTATCACAATTCCAGTGGGTCAGAAGTTTACATACACTTAAGTTGACTGCCTTTAAACAGCTTGGAAAATTCCAGAAAATGTCATGGTTTTAGAAGCTTCTGATAAATTATGCCAATTAGCCTGAGTCAATCGGAGGTGAACCTGTAGATGTATTTCAAGGCCTATCTTCAAATTCAGGGCCTCTTTGCTTGACATCATGGGAAAATCAAAATAAATCAGCCAAGACCTCAGAAAAAAATGTAGACCACAAGTCTGGTTCATTCTTGGGAGCAATTTCCAAATGCCTGAAGGTACCACGTTCATCTGTACAAACAATAGTACGCAAGCATAAACACCATGGGACCGCGCGGCCGTTATACCACTCAGGAAGGAGACGCGTTCTGTCTCAGAAATGAACATGCTTTGGTGCGAAAAGTGCAAATCTATCCCAGCACACCAGCAAAGGACCTTGTGAAGATGCTGGAGGAAACAGGTACAAAAGTATCTATATCCACAGTAAAACGAGTCCTATATCAACATAACCTGAAAGGCCGGTCAGCAAGGAAGAAGCCACTGCTCCAAACCCACCGTAACAGTAGTCTGGCTTTTTTTTCAACTGCACAGCGGGACAAAGATCGTACTTTTGGAGAAATGTCCTCTGGTCTGATGAAACAAAAATGGAACTGTTTGGCCATAATGACCATCGTTATGTTTGGAGGAAAAAGGGGGATGATTGCAAGCCGAAGAACACCATCCCAACTGTGAAACACGAGGGTGGTAGCATCATGTTGTGGGTGTGCTTTGATGCAGGAGGGACTGGTGCACTTCACAAAATAGATGGCATCATGAGAAGTGAAAAGGATGTGGATATATTGAAGCAACATCTCAAGACATCAGTCAGGAAGTTAAAGCTTGGTCGCAAATGGGTCTTCCAAATGGACATGGACCCAAAGCATACTTCCAAAGTTGTGGCAAAATGGCTTAAAGGCAACAAAGTCAAGGTATTGGAGTGGCCATCACAAATCCCTGACCTCAATCCCATAGAAGATTTGTGGGCAGAACTGAAAAAGCGTGTGCGAGCAAGAAGGCCTACAAACCTGACTCAGTTACTCCAGCTCTGTCAGACGGAATAGGCCAAAATTCACCCAAGTTATAGGAAGCTTGTGGAAAGCTACCTGAAACGCTTGACCCAAGTTAAACAATTTAAAGGCAATGCTACCAAATACTAACTTGAGTGTATGTAAACTTCTGACCCACTGGGAATGTGATGAAAGAAATAAAAGCTGAAATAAATCATTCTCCCCTCCCTATTATTCTGACATTTCACATTCTTAAAATAAAGTGGTGATCCTAACTGACCTAAAATGGAATTGTTATGTTTTTATGAATTTTTAGGATTAAATATCAGGAATTGTGAAAAACTGAGTTTAAATGTATTTGGCTAAGGTGTATGTAAACCTCCGACTTCAACTGTATAACCATAATCTAGATAATACACTACTGCCTGCCGTAGATTATCCATGTATGTATAGATTTTTCTTTCCCCAACATGAGACCTTCATACCCAGCCAGTCTATTAGTCCAGTCAATAATATGCCCATTGATCATGATCAATGACAGTGTGGTAGGCAAGTGAATTACATGGGGATCACAAAATTGCACACATGTTCAGTCACATAAGCACAATGTAATGTAATTACAGTCCTATAGTGATCACATCCATGCAGGATCATTTGATCACTCTGTCTTTCCACCTTTTCTGTAGCATCATAAAGAGGTGTATGTTTTCACAGTAAACCTAAAATGGCTGAAACAGTGGTCAGTATGATATTCCCTGACCCATTAGTTTTTGGAGTGTGTTACACTGGGTTGACGTCGTGGTTCTGGTTGAGGTTGTGGTTGTGCATGGCCTGGTTGCGGTGGTGTCGGTGCAGGTGGATGGAGTTAGCCTCGGGTAGGTCAATGGGTTCGAAAGCGTTGGATACGGCGGGCATGAGCTGGCGGAAGATGCTGACACTGCCATGCCAGAAGGTGGGCTGGGGAAGGCGGCCTGCGGGTGTCCAGGTATGGGTGGAGGGGTCGTAGGCCTCCACCATGTCAGACAGCTCAAATGTGTTGTCATAGCCACCAGACACGAAGAGACGACCACCCAGGACTGCCACACTGCCTCCTACATGGACCTGAAGAAGGAAACAGTACAAATGTTGATATAAATACTATTGTAAAGGCAGAGGGAAAAATGTGGCAGGCCATAACATTAGCACCTCCTGTGTGTCACATACCTGTGTCATCGGGCTGATCTTGTCCCATTCATTCTTCTGAGGGTTGTAGATGTCGACCTCTGCCGAGTCATCCCTAGAAAGCAAGAATCCAGAGTGAGAAATGTCACTGCTGCCCTGTGGCTCAGTTTGTAGAGCATGGGGCTTGCAATGCCAGGGTCGTAGAATCGATTCCCACAGGGGACAATAATGAAACAAACTGAGACAGCCTATATGGAGGAGGTCAGAGACCTGGCAGTGTGGTGCCAGGATAACAACCTCTCCCTCAATGTGAGCAAGACAAAGGAGCTGATCGTGGACTATTGGAAAAGGAGGGCCGAACAGGCCCCCATTATCATCAACGGGGCTGTAGTAGAGTGTGTCGAGAGTTTCAAGTTCCTTCGTGTCCACATCACCAACAAACTATCATGGTCCAAACACACCAAGACAGTTGTGAAGAAAGCACGACAACACCTTTTCCCCCTCAGACTGAAAAGATTTGGCATGGGTCCCCAGATCCTCAAAGTTATACTGCTGCACCATCGAGAGCATCCTGACTGGTTGCATCACTGCCTGGTATGGCAACTGCTCGGCATCCGAGGCGCTACAGAGGGTAGTGTTTACGGCCCAATACATCACGGGCCAAGCTTCCTGCCATCCAGGACCTATATACAGTGAGGGAAAAAAGTATTTGTTCCCCTGCTGATTTTGTACATTTGCCCACTAACAAAGAAATGATCCGTCTATAATTTTAATGGTAGGTTTATTTGAACAGTGAGAGACAGAATAACAACACAAAAATCCAGATAAACGCATGTTATAAATTGATTTGCATTTTAATGAGGGAAATAAGTATTTGACCCCCTCTCAATCAGAAAGATTTCTGGCTCCCAGGTGTCTTTTATACAGGTAACGAGCTGAGATTAGGAGCACACTCTTAAAGGGAGTGCTCCTAATCTCAGTTGGTTACCTGTATAAAATACACCTGTCCACAGAAGCAATCAATCAGTCCGATTCCAAACACTCCACCATGGCCAAGACCAAAGAGCTCTCCAAGGATGTCAGGGACAAGATTGTAGACCTACACAAGGCTGTAATGGGCTGCAAGACCATCGCCAAGCAGCTTGGTGAGAAGGTGACAACAGTTGGTGCGATTATTCGCAAATGGAAGAAACACAAAAGAACTGTCAATCTCCCTCGGCCTGGGGCTCCATGCAAGATCTCACCTCGTGGAGTTACATGGTCATGAGAATGGTGAGGAATCAGCCCAGAACTACACGCGAGTATCTTGTCAATGATCTCAAGGCAGTTGGGACCATTGTCACCAAGAAAACAATTGGTAACACACTACGCCGTGAAGGACTGAAATCCTGCAGCGCCCGCAAGGTCCCCCTGCTCAAGAAAGCACATATACATGCCCGTCTAAAGTTTGCCAATGAACATCTGAATGATTTAGAGGACAACTGGGTGAAAGTGTTGTGGTCAGATGAGACCAAAATGGAGCTCTTTGGCATCAACTCAACTCGCCGTGTTTGGAGGAGGAGGAATGCTGCCTATGACCCCAAGAATACCATCCTCACCGTCAAACATGGAGGTGGAAACATTATTCTTTGGGGGTGTTTTTCTGCTGAGGGGACAGGACAACTTCACTGCATCAAAGGGACGATGGACGGGGCCATGTACCGTAAAATCCTGGGTGAGAACCTCCTTCCCTCAGCCAGGGCATTGAAAATGGGTCGTGGATAGGTATTCCAGCATGGCAATGACCCAAAACACACGGCCAAGGCAACAAAGGAGTGGCTCAAGAAGAAGCACATTAAGGTCCTGGAGTGGCCTAGCCAGTCTCCAGACCTTAATACCATAGATAATCTGTGGATGGAGCTGAAGGTTCGAGATGCCAAACGTCAGCCTCGAAACCTAAATGACTTGGAGAAGATCTGCAAAGAGGAGTGGGACAAAATCCCTCCTGAGATGTGTGCAAACCTGGTGGCCAACGACAAGAAACGTCTGACCTCTGTGATTTGCCACCAATTACTAAGTCATGTTTTGCAGAGGGGTCAAATACTTATTTCCCTCATTAAAATGCAAATCAATTTATAACATTTTTGACATGCGTTTTTCTGGATTTTTTTGTTGTTATTCTGTCTCTCACTGTTCAAATAAACCTACCATTAAAACTATAGACTGATAATTTCTTTGTCAGTGGGCAAACGTACAAAATCATCTGGGGATCAAATAGTTTTTTCCCTCACTGTACTAGGCGGTGTCAGAGGAAGGCCCCAAAAATTGTCAGACTCCAGCCACCCAAGTCAGACTATTCTATCCTACTGCACGGCAAGCGGTACCGGAGTGCCAAGTCTAAGTCCAAAAGGCTTCGGTACCGCTTAACAAGTATTCAAATGACCACCCGGACTAATTACATTGACACCCCCACCCTCCCTTGTTTTTACACTGCTGCTACTTGCTGTTTATTATCTATGCATAGTCACTTTACCCAAACCTACATGTACAAACTAACCTGTACTAACCTGTACTCCCGCACATTCCCGGTACCCCCTGTATATAGCCTCATTATTGTTATGTAATTTTGTTACTTTTTCTTTGTTACTTTATTTAGTAAATATTTTCTTAACTCTTTCTTGAATTGCATTGTTGTTTATGGGCTTGTAAGTAAGCATTTCACGGTTGTATTCGGCACATGTGACAAATAACATTTGATTTGATGCATTCAATCAGTGTTGTTGTACTCGAGACCAGTCTCGAGACCACATATTAAGTGTCTTGGTCTTGATACATTTTTACTCGGTCTCGGACAATGAGGACTTGTAATTTATTCCTGAGACCGGCCAAGACCAGTGGAGGAAAAAACTCATTATCAGCCCCTGTTCAGTCAGCACATGAGTCCGCTTTGCCAGGCCAGATATCCACACCCCTTTCATTACACATTTTTATATCTTATAGACTATTAAAACCTGGGCTTTCTACTTTACTCGCAATATTACTGTCCTTTACTTTTGTTGAAACATATCCTAAAACCTTGTCTCGCTCTTTGGAATTTCTTTGCTCCCCTAGAAGAGGAGACGGGGAAATTATTTGAGAGTTGTGCACTCGCCTAGGGTAGGCCGGGGAAAATTGTAACATTTCGAATTTTTATCTTATTTAGAGACTATGGTTAGTGAAAATTTGTAGTAGCTCTCTATTTTCCCTTAGAATAAAATGTTCAACATTCTGAATGGCTAAAGAATCCATAAGTTCTTCTGAAATATTGACACAGAAATACTGTACATTTTGTGCTCTTATTACTGTGGTCTTAAATTGGAATCGCATTGTTCTGGTCCCGGTCTTGACTGTGTCTCGCCCCGTCCCGGTCTTGACTCTGTTTTGTCTTGGTCTTGACTCGGACTCGATTTGTCTTGGTCTTGATTCGGTCTCGCGTCTCAAACACAACATTGCACTCAATACTGTAAGTCGCTCCGGATAAGAGTGTCTGCTAAATGACTAAATTTAAAACCATATACCATTCATGCTCCCCTTCTGTTTAACAGCTACAGCTGTCCTTAACATTAGGACAGAAAGATTGACCTCTATGTATTTCCACATTATTTAGCTCATTATTTAGCTCATCTCATCCAACCTTTTATAATGTTGATCCCATTTAGATTTAAAATAATTTTCAAATACTTTTTCAGTGTCCCACATTCCTGTCCATATTCTCCTCACCTGACAAAGTAGATGAGCCCATTGAGGGTGACCGTCTTGGGAGCGAAAGACCACGGTGGCAGCTCGCCACAGTTGACCAGGGTCCAGCGGTTGGTGTCCACATCGTAACACTGTATGGCCATGTTGTCCTCCCCTGTTGTGGTCATGGAGCCGATGGCGTAGAGACGCCCCTTACAGGTGGTGGTGGAGCAGTTGTCCATAGAGTGCAGCATGGCGGGCAGGGCCTCCCAGCAGTCCAGCGCGTGGTCGTAGCGCTCCGTGCTGTCTGGCGCCACCACATACAGCTGACCTCTGAGGACACAGGAACTGTGGTACTCCCGGGCTTTGAGCATTGGCGACACCTCGGTCCACTCGTTAACGCTGGAGTTGTAGCGCCACACGCCATCATAGAGACGCGAACCGTCAGATCCTCCTATGGTGCAAAGGACAGGAGAGAGGTGTGTTTGAGATGGAAGAGATCCACAAACGACATGCTGTTCTTCACATGTGGTCAGGTTACAGCTAAGTGGCGCTAATTGAAAACCCATGCATCACCCTTGGGTGTTCTAGCACAGAGGAAATCACCAATAGGTCAGACATGAGATCTGGGTATAAGCTTTATGTGGAAGAATACTTGCCACATTTTATGTGCTGAATAACTTGGCAACTGAATAATGTATCTTCATTTCAATACTTCTTTCAGTTTCCTCGACATGTGTTGTACTCATTCTATGTCTGTTTAGAAGCTGTAGCTTCACCTTGTAGGTTTAATGAATATAAGGATGTTGAATCAACCTGTCACCTTTCATAACACTAGCCCATTTCCCAACCATGTGCTCTGTGCTGCAGCCACCTGCTGTAAGGTATGAGAGCACTGCTAATGATTTATGACCCCCATCACTGTCCTGACAGAATTACAGGCAGCGTGTGAGGGCCTGAGATGTTTTCTCAATGGAAACACTCTTCCTGATCCGGAAAGCCATTCGCTGATGATGATGGCCTCTTTGAGAGACCCCGTTTCAAGTACTATTTAAAAGAGGTGATCATTGCTTGATTGACCTAGCCTGGCTTAATTAATGAATCAATAGGATCATCCTAAAACGGTCAAAACTGACCATCTCCAGGCGGGTTCAAATACACACTCAAAATATATAAAATATTTCAAATAGTATTTGAACCCAGGTCTGTGTCTCAGTGAGCCCACCAACTACTGCTGCAGTCTTGGCAGGACACCATGTTCCTCCCACCTAGCTAGCTCACCTCAACGCTCCTCCCTCTCATATAGCCAGA
Source organism: Oncorhynchus tshawytscha (assembly GCF_018296145.1). NCBI lineage: Eukaryota > Metazoa > Chordata > Actinopteri > Salmoniformes > Salmonidae > Oncorhynchus > Oncorhynchus tshawytscha. The sequence goes on along the minus strand of NC_056444.1, from coordinate 72,218,160 downwards.
GTGGCTGGCTGTGGTTTATTTAAACTCTTACTGACTGCCTGCTATTTCATAAGATTCACTGACTTGAAAGCTGCATAGCATTCTGGTAACAGTGACTAAGACATCACACAGCAACTGTAACCACTTATGTAAACTGCTGTCCGTTGTATATAAACACATCACACTGATGTAGATTGTGTTTTAAACATATAGCCTAACCTGCAGTATAAAGAAAGATTTTATGCTGCTATATCCAGTGAAATTCCATACATTTTATACCTTTTCACATTTATAAACTACCTATTACCCTTCATTAATCCAATATAAAATATGCCTTGATAGTTATGTGTTACCAAACAACATAAATAGTGTGTACAAGAGTGTATAACGAGCATTGTCAACCTACCTGTGACATACATATCATTGCCCAGGGCGGCCATACTGTAGCCCCCTCCCAGGTGATCGGGGAACTCGGCCAGGTAGCGCCACTGTCCAGTCTGAGGGTTATAACAGTCCACAGTGACCAGCTCGTCACAGTCCTGGTCACAGCCGCCCACCACCACCAGGATCTCAGCCAGGCCGGTGGAGGGCCGCGGCCGCATGCGTTGGCAGGGTCTGTCATGCCGGTCATACTCACACGACTGGAAGCTCCGGGCCTCGCTCACCATCCTCAGGCAGGAGGGGGAGAGGTAAACCAGGGGGTCGCTTTCCACGTGGGCGAGTAGATAGAACCGACGTACAAAGGGTAGTCTGACCTGCTCCAGCAGCGTGGGCCAGTAGTGGAGCCGCCTCTGTAAGTCTGCTTTGACCCAGCGCACCGCGATCTGATAGACCGTCTCCTCCTTGTCCACACACAGCGCATCGTCCGACACGAACTCCAGCAGCCGTTTCCAGGGCAACCGCTTAAAGTCCTTGCCTTTGGCGAGGTCCACAATGTTCTTGAGGACGAAGCGGCGCGCGCTGACGGCCAAGTCATGGCAGGCGTAGGCCTCTGCAAAGTCCTGGATCTCCAGGCAGTTGGAGACGTCTAATCTCTGCTCCAAGAAGGCACAGCAGGCCTCTTTAACGGAGGGGAACTGGAACAGGTCGGCCGTCTTCAGCAGGAGGTCTACATTATCCTGGGTGACTGTGACTCGGCCTGTATAACAGAAGTCCACCAGCAGGCCCAGTAGTTCAGCAGACACCTCGTGAAGGACCACACGGTCCATGGCGCTCTCTCTCAGCGTCCCGGCGAACATGGCCCTGAAGTAGGTGCTGGCTGCGGCCAACACAGTCCGGTGGCAATGGAACTCGCGGCCCTCGGCGCAGAGCGTGACGTCAAAGAACTTGCGCTCTGCGCGGAGTTCGTGGATCCCCCGGAGCAGGTTAAAGGCGTGGGCCGTGTCAAAGAAGGGCAGTGTGGATGGCTGTGTCTGCATGACTGGCTTCTCAGACATCACTTCTCTCTCCATCACTCCTCCCTCCATCGCTTTTGTCTGGATCTCTCGAAGAGAAGACAGGGTTCATCTGAAAACAGAAACACCATTATAATTTCTGTTACAATCACTTCTAAATGGGTTCAGGTTCACTGATTCACAAACACTATACCACACAATCTAAATATGAAGCCTACAAACCAAAATAACAACAACTAAATGAGCAACACTGTGTAGGTATTCAACAGAGTTAGCATAAGAATTAGCAAGTTCAGCTACTTACAGAAACCTCTGGTATTTTCAATACAAATAACAACCAGCTGAATTACAGTAAAGCCAATGGTGAGGATCCCCTAACTGAAGAGCCCTACTGGGCGTAATAGGTGGTAAAACAGCACAATAAACAAACAGTAGCCAGCCTTCTAGAAAGTAAGACTGTACATTGCACAGCTCCAGTGACTGAGCAGCTCCCTGTCCATGTTTAAGAAAGACAGCTTGCCTGTGCTGTGGGTCTAAATATACTTTGACAGGCAGTGTCCATTTCCATTTCCTCTCTTCTCATATACCTGTCTGCCTACCGTACATCCTCCTATCCGCCCCCATGTGGTAGTCGTCAAACTAGAGCCTGCCTGCCTGCCTCTAGCCTGCTCACAGTCACTCTCAGACTCAAACACTGCACTCATAATACCCACAAATCAGCTTCCTAAAAACAACTGACAAACTAAATCAACCATCTGTTTTAATCAGGCCACACAAGAAATACCTCTACTTGACAAAGAGAAAGTCTTAGTTATTTGACAACTGGTTTAACACTATAAATCACTGCGTCATGTCACAATATAATGAGAGCTCCCTGGTTTCTCACTAAAGAGTTATTACCAGCTGCTGTAATAAGGCCATACACAGAGGATTACCCCATCTTGACGAGCAGAGTCTCACAGTTTCTCAATGTTACAATGTGTTAGGAGCTGATTTAAAAACTGTCAGCGTGTGTCATGACTCTTGCGAGGCTAATTTAAAGAGAACTCCTGGGTTTCTCACTAAAAGCCATTTATTTTCAAAGGCTGCCATAGACTTGAATTAGCTGATTTTGATCAGTGTTATTCTACAGGTTATGACATTGGGGCGCTTCAACAACAACCAGTCATCTGAAGGGCAAGTAAAAACTTTGGGATTGCTACATGCAGGGCTTGACTTTGACTGAAATAGGTGCTGGTACTCGTGTTGGGTGCCGGTACTGTTTATATTTAGGTGAAGGAGTTCCACAATATGTTTGAGCTAATATTCTATAAGAGGAACAGGAGCTTAAGCAGTAGAACATATGTGTTCCGGTGAGCTCCAGCCCAACATGATTCCAGGTGGGATTACGGGATACTCGTGTCTTCTTAAAATACACAGGTATGTTTCATGAAGGGCAAGGCAGCCATCTATCTCCTGGCCTTCTACGGCAGAAAAAACAACAAGCTGACGAGCATTGAGCCTCAGCCTAGTACATAGCTCACATTCCACACCAGGATTAAACAATGGAGTCAGCCGTTGGTAGGTCAACAGAGCCCTGTGAGCGATGAGCCAACTCCCACCAATGACAGCGCAGGGATCGGGATCGGCTAGATTCAGCCGCGGGATGTTTTTTTAAATGTATTTTTTGCTTTTGAGCGGATGATCAGGGCTCCAGAACATACACTGACCAAAAATATAAACGCAACATGCAATAATTTCAAAGATTTTACCTAGTTACAGTTCATATAAGGAAATCAGTCAATTGAAATCAATTGATTAGGCTCAAATCTATGTATTTCACATCAGCAGGAGTACAGATATGCTTCTGTTTGTCACAGATACCTTTAAAAAAAAAGTTAGGGGGCGTGAATCAGAAAACCGGTCAGTATTTACTGTGACCACCCTTTGCCTCATGCAGAACGGCACATCTCCTTCCCATAGAGTTGATCAGGCTATTGATTGTAGCCTGTGGAACGTTGTCCCACTCCTCTTCAATGGCTGTGTGAAGTTGCGGGAACTGGAACACGCTATTGTACACGTTGATCCAGACAGAGCATCCTAAACAGATGGTAAACTACAGGACTGTTTTGCTAGCACAGACTGGAATATGTTCCGGGATTACACCACATCAGTCATTGGCTTCATCAATAAGTGCATTGATCACGTCGTCCCCACAGTGACCGTACGTACATACGCAATCCAGAAGCCATGGATTACAGGCAACATCCGCACTGAGCTAAAGGCTAGAGCTGCCGCTTTCAAGGGGCAGGACTCTAACCCAGAAGCTTATAAGAAATCCCGCACAGTCTCTGTGCCCAAGAACACTAAGGTAACATGCCTAAATGACTACCGACTCGTAGCACTCACGTCTGTAGCTATGACGTGTTTGAAAGGCTGGTCATGGGTCACATCAACGCCATTATCCCAGAAACCCTAGACCCACTCCAATTTGCATACCGCACCAACAGATCCACAGATGATGCAATCTCTATTGCACTCCACACTGCCCTTTCCCACCTGGACAAAAGGAACACCTATGTGAGAATGCTATTCATTGACTACAGCTCAGCGTTCAACACCATAGTGCCCTCAAAGCTCATCAATAAGCTAAGGACCCTGGGACTAAACACCTCCCTCTGCAACTGGATCCTGGACTTCTTAACGGGCCACTCCTAGGTGGTAAGGGTAGGTAACAACACATCCGCATCGCTGATCCTCAACACAGGGGCCCCTCAGGGGTGTGTGCTCAGTCCCCTCCTGTACTTCCTGTTCACTCATGATTGCACGGCCAGGCACGACTCCAACACCATCATTAAGTTAGCCGATGACACAATAGTGGTAGGCCTGATCAACGACAAGACAGTCTATAGGGAGGAGGTCAAAGACCTGGTCATGTGGTGCCAGGACAACAACCTCTCCCTGAACATGATCAAGACAAAGGAGAAGATTGTGGACTACAGGAAAAAAGAGGACTGAGCACTCCCCCACTCTTATCGACGGGGCTGTAGTGGAGCAGGTTGAGAGCTTCAGGTTCCTTGGAGTCCACCCCCCCTTTTACACCGCTGCTACTCTGTTGTTATCATCTACGCATAGTCACTTTAATAACTCTACCTGCATGTACATATTACCTCAACTAACCGGTGCCCCCACACATTGACTCTGTACCGGTACCCCCCCCCCTGTGTATCATATCGCTATTGTTATTTTACTGCTGCTCTTTAATTACTTGTTACTTTTATTTCTTATTCTTACTCATATATTTGTTTAACTGCATTGTTGGTTAGGGGCTCGTAAGTACTCGTTTCACTGTATTGTCAACCTGTTGTATTTGGCGCATGAGACTAATCAAATTTGATTTGATTTGAAACATGCTGAATGGGTGACAAGTCTGGTGAGTATGCAGGCCATGGAAGAACTGGGACATTTTCAGCTTCCAGGAATTGTGTACAGAGCAAACCTGGCACCATCCCTACGATAAAGCACGGTGGTGGCAGCATCATACTGTGGGGATGTTTTTCAGCAGCAGAACCTGTGAGACTAGTCGGGGTCAAGGAAAAGATGAACGGAGCAAAGTACAGAGAGATCTATGATGAAAACCTCCAGAGCACTCAGGACCTCAAACTAGGGTGAAGGTTCACCTTCTAACAGGACAACGACCCTAAGCACACAGCCAAGACAACGCAGTAGTGGCTTCGGGACAAGCCTCTGAATGTCCTTGAGTGGCCCAGCCAGAGCCCGGACTTGAGCCCGATCGAACATCCCTGGAGAGACCTGAAAATAGCTGTGCAGCAACGCTCCCAATCCAACCTGAGAGGATCTGCAGAGAAAAATGCGAGAAACTCCCCAAATACAGTTGGGCCAAGCTTTTATTATTATTATTATTTTTTTAATGTAACCTTTAACTAGGCAAGTCAGTTAAGAACAAATACTTATTTACAATGACGGCCTACCAAAAGGCAAAAGGCCTCCTGCGGGGACAGGGGGTTAAAAAAAATGTATAAAATATAAATATAGCACAAACACATCACGCAACAGAGACAACACAACACTACATAAAAAAAGACCTAAGACAACAACATAGCAAGGCAGCAACACATGACAACACAGCATGGTAGCAACACAACATTACAACTGAATAGCTCCCGCGATATGCAACTTTTCAAGGAAGTCAGGAACAATACACTCAGACATTTAGTAAAGCTAAGGCTAAAGCTTTTTCAAGCAGAAATTTGCTTCCTGTAGCACTAATTCCAAAAAACTTTGGGACACTGTAAAGTACATGGAGAATAAGAGCACCTCCTCCCAGCTGCCCACTGCACTGAGGATAGGGAACACTGTCACCACTGATAAATCTACAATAATCGATAATTTCAAAAATGATTTTTCCACAGCTGGTCATGCTTTCCACCTGGCTACCCCTACCTGGCCAACATCTCAGAACCCCCTGCAGCAACCCCCCCGCGCTTCTCCCCTACCCAAATCCAGACAGCTAATGTTCTGAAAGAACTGCAAAATCTGGATCCCTACAAATCAGCTGGGCCCTCTCTTTCTAAAATGATCTGCCGAAATTTTGCAGCCCCTATTACTAGCCTTCAACCTCTCTTTCGTATCGTCTAAGATCCCCAAAGATTGGAAAGCTGCCACGGTCATCCCGCTCTTCAAAGGGGGAGACACTCTAAACCCAAACTGTTATAGACCTATATTCATCCTGACCTGCCTTTTTAAAATCTTTGAAAGCCAAGTTAATAAACAGATCACTGACCATTTCGAATCCCACCTTACCTTCTCCACTATGCAATCTGGTTTCCCAGTTTCCCCAATCTGGTCATGGGTGCACCTCAGCAACGCTCAAGGTCCTAAACGATATCATAACCGCCATCGATAAAATACTTTCTTTCGACTCTGTCAACCACCGCATTCTTATCGGCAGACTCAATAGCCTTGGCTTCTCAAATGACTGCCTCGCCCGGTTCACCAACTACTTATCAGATAGAGTTCAGTGTGTCAAATCGGAGGGCCTGTTGTCCGGATCTCTGGCAGTCTCTATGGGGGTGCCACAGGGTTCAATTCTCGGTTTGACTCTTTTTTTCTGTCTATATCAGTGATGTTGCTCTTGCTGCTGGTGATTCTCTGATCCACCTCTACGCAGACGACACCATTCTGTATACATCTAGCCCTTCTTTGGACACTGTGCTAACAAACCTCCAAACGAGCCTCAATGTCATACAACACTCCTTCCCTGGCCTCCAACTGCCTTTAAATGCTAGTAAAACTAAGTGCATGCTCTTCAACCAATTGCTGCCCGCACCCTCCCGCCTGACTAGCATGACTACTCTGGACGGTTCTGGACAACTACAAATACCTAGGTGTCTAGTTAGACTGTAAACTCTCCTTCCAGACTCACATTAAGCATCTCCAATCCAAAATTAAATCTAGAATCGGCCTCCTATTTCGCAACAAAGCCTCCTTCACTCATGCCGCCAAACATACCCTCGTAAAACTGACTATCCTACCGATCCTTGACTTTGGCGATGTAATTTACAAAATAGCCTCCAACACGCTACTCAGCAAACTGGATGTAGTCTATCACAGTGCCATCGTTTTATCACCAAAGCCCCATATACTACCCACCACTGCGACCTGTATGCTCTCACTGGCTCCAGGTCAACTATAAGTCTTTGCTTGGTAAAGCACCGTCACCATAGCAACACCCACCCGTAGCACGCACTCCAGCAGGTATATTGTACTGGTCATTCCCAAAGCCAACGCCGCCTTTTCTTCCATGCTGCCAATGACTGGAACGAAATGCAAAAATCACTGAAGCTGGAGTCTTATATCTCCCTCCATAACTTTAATCATCAGCTGTCAGAGCAGCTTACCGGTCATTGTACCTGTACACAGCCAATCTGTAAATAGCACACCCAACTACCTCATCCCCATATTATCACTTACCCTCTTTTGCACGCCAGTATCTCTACTTCCACATTCATCATCTGCACATCTATCACTCCAGTATCAATGCTAAATTGTAATTATTTTCGCTTCTAGGGCCTATTTATTGCCTACCTCCCTACTCTTCTACATTTGCACACACTGTACATAGATTTTTTTTTTAAATGTATTATTGACTGTATGTTTGTTTATGTGTAACTCTGTTTTTGTTGCACTGCTTTGCTTTATCTTGGCCAGGTCGCAATTGTAAATGAGAACTTGTTCTCAACTGGCCTACCTGGTTAAATAAAGGTGAAATAAAAATAAATAAAATAAACAACATGGTAGCAACACAACATGGTAGAAACACAAAACATGGTACAAACATTATTGTGCACAGACAACAGCATAAAAGGCAAGAAGGTAGAGACAACAATACATCACACAAAGCAACCACAACTGTCAGTAAGAGTGTCCATGATTGAGTTTTTGAATGAAGAGATTGAGAAAAAAAATCCAGTTTGAATGTGTTGTTGCAGCTCGTTCCAGTCGCTAGCTGCAGTGCACTGAAAAGAGGAGCGACCCAGGGATGTATGTGCTTTGGGGACCTTTAACAGAATGTGACTGGCAGAACGGGTGTTGTATGTGGAGGATGAGGGCTGCAGTAGATATCTCAGATAGGGGGGAGTGAAGCCTAAGAGGGATTTATAAATAAGCATTAACCAGTGGGTCTTGCAATGGGTATAGAGAGATGACCAGTTTACAGAGGAGTATAGAGTGCAGTGATGTGACCTATAAGGAGCATTGGTGGCAAATCTGATAGCCGCTCGAGAGTACCCTTACCTGCCGATCTATAAATAATGTCTCCATAATCTAGCATGGGTAGGATGGTCATCTGAATCAGGGTTAGTTTGGCAGCTGGGGTAAAAGAGGAGTGATTACGATAGAGGAAACCAAGTCTAGATTTAACTTTAGCCTGCAGCTTTGATATGTGTTGAGAGAAGGACAATGTACCGTCTAGCCATACTCCCAAGTACTTGTATGAGGTGACTACCTCAAGCTTTAAACCCTCAGAAGTAGTAATCACACCTGTGGGGAGAGGGGCATTCTTCTTACCAAACCACATGACCTTTGTTTTGGAGATGTTCAGAACAAGGTTAAGGGTAGAGAAAGCTTGTTGGACACTAAGAAAGCTTTGTTGTAGAGCATTTAACACCAAATCCGGGGAGGGGCCAGCTGAGTATAAGACTATCATCTGCATATAAATGGATGAGAAAGCTTCCTACTGCCTGAGCTATGTCGTTGATGTAAATTGAGAAGAGCTTGGGGCCTAGGATCGGGCCTTGGGGTACTCCCTTGGTGGCAGGCAGTGCCTGAGACAGCAGATTTTCTGGCTTTATGCACTGCACTCTTTGAGAGAGGTACTTAGCAAACCAGGCCAAATACCCCTCAGAGACACCAAAACTTAACCGACCCACAACAATGGAATGGTCTACCGTATCAAAAGCTTCGGCCAAGTCAATAAAGATAACAGCACAATATTGCTTAGTATCAAGGGCAATGGTGGCATCATTGAGGACCTTTGTTGCAGTGACACATCCATAACCTGAGCGGAAACCAGGTTGCATACCCGAGAGAATACTACAGACATCAAGAAAGCCAGTCAGTTGATTATTGACAAGTTTTTCCCAACACTTTTGATAAACAGGCCAAAATAGAAATGGGCATATAACAGTTAAGATCAGCTTGATCTCCCCCTTTTAAATAAAGGACGAACTGTGGCTGCCAGTGGCTGCCTTCAAAGCAATGGGAACCTCCACAGAAAGGAGAGACAGGATAAAAAGGTTGGAGAGCTTGGCGAAGATAGGGGCAGCAACCTTAAAGAAAAAAGGGTCTAAACCATTTGACCCAGAAGATTTTTGGGGGTCAAGTTTAAAAAATATATATTTATATATATATATTTTTTACCCCGTTTTCTCCCCCATTTCGTGGTATGCAATTGTTTTTAGTAGCTACTATCTTGTCTCATCGCTACAACTCCCGTACGGTATCGGGAGAGACGAAGGTTGAAAGTCATGCGTCCTCCGATACACAACCCTACCAAGCCGCACTGCTTCTTAACACAGCGCGCATCCAACCCGCATCCAACCCCGCACTAGCTCTCTGCAGTTTCACCAGATGTTGGCCTGGTGGGACGTTCGCGTCTCACCTACCCTAGAGAGGTTAAAGAGCTCAGCCATGTGCTTCTTGTCAGTAACAACCACATCCTCAACATTAAGGGACATGGGCAGCTGTGAAGAGGAGGGTTTATTCTCCAGGTCTTCAACCGTTTTCCAGAACTTCTTGGGATTAGACCCACAGAGATAACTTCTCCTTAAAGTAACTAACTTTGGCCTTCCGGATAGCCTGAGTGCACTTCTTTCTCATTTCCCTGAACAACAGCCAGTCAGCCTGAGTATGCGTGTGCCGAGCATTTCGCCAAATGCAATTCTTGAGCTGGAGTAACTCTGCAAGATCATGGTCGAACCAGGGGCTGAACCTGTTTTTATTTATCATTTCTTTATGGGGGTGTGTTTGTTAACAATAACACTGAAGATATTAAAAAAATAAGGTCCAAGCGTCTTCGACAGAGGGGGATCAAGCTGATTCTATACCATTTTGCAGAGGCCAGTTCATGAAGGAAGGCTTGCTCATTAAAGTTTTTTTAGCAAGCGTTAATGACAAATCAGGACAGTTCGTTTCACTGAGCAGTCATTACGAACACAGGCTGTAAAACAGTGATCACTAAGGTCATTACAGAAAACACCAGACTGATACCTATCAGGATTATTTGTGAAGATAACATTGAGGAGAGGAGCCTTTTCTGGGTGTTTGGAGTCATACCTTGTGGGACTGGTAATAATCTGAGAAAGTTTAAGGGAGTCACATTGCTTTAGGACCTGTCAGGTGGTTTGAGCATGTAGGTTTAGGTCACCTAGCAGGACAAATTCAGACTTAGTGTAAGGGGCCAGGAGAGAGCTTAGGGTAGGTAGGGGTCATACCCAAGAAGATTAGAGGCTGTAATTGCTTCCTAAGGTGCTTCAACAAAGTACTGAGTAAAAGGACTGAATACTTATGTAAATGTGATATTTGCTGTTCTTTTTTTAATTATACATTTCCAAACATTTCTAAAAAAACATTTTTTTGCTTTGTCATTATGGGGTATTATGTGTAGATTGATGAAACAATTTCATCAATTTTAGAATAAGGCTGTAACGTAACAAAATGTCGAAATAGTCAAGGGGTCTGAATACTTTCCAAATGCACTGTAACTTGGGGGGTCAAATAAACCACCTGCGGGGCAAATTTGGCCGCAGGCCGCCAGTTGGGAAACCCTGCCCTAAAGGTTACTCTACAGAAGCAGGCCTGAAACCTGCTCTGGAGTTTAACTTCAGCTGTTCTATACTCCTGGGTAAGTGATTGTCAGGTTAAAAGGGATTATTGCATTTCCTTGCAGAATGTTCTGGTTGATCAATTCTACATAAGTTTATGTGTTAATTCATATGGTACAGTATTATTATACAAACTAACTACTATTGTGCCTTTCTGGTTGTAAATTAAATTGGATAATATCAATCCACACTACTAGTCCTTCTTGCCCACGTCTTGTGTGCAAGTCAGTATGATACCCTACTCTGTAACTGTAGATGACAAGAACTGTCAAAAAACTAACATATTTGTTAGAACTAGATCAGTGGGTCACAATATAAAGAGTAGGTAAGTGATTCCCAAAGACCCGAGAGGGGTATTGAGCAACTTATGGGTCGTGTGTTTACCAACCTAAAATAGCAGAGAGAAAGCGAATGCCTCACTCAGAGGGAGAGAGCGAGCAGAGTTGGGTGGACAAACTGGAGAGGAATACAGAGAGTAGTGTGACCATCAGGCACCATGTGACTAGAACTTACCCACCAACAGAAAGCATATTATGTATATTAGAATGCAGACTGATGCATGCCACTACCCTCACCACATTTCATTACAGTAGTTGCCTGTGTGACTGACACAGGAACTAGGAACTTGAATCATGCCCTATAGTTAGGGAGTATGGCCTCCTTGGAGAAACCCCTTAAGATAGGGCTAACATGGTCAGGCATAGATCTTAATAAACAGCCAGTCATCATCTAACAAGTTTCTGGACTATTTACAGCAGTCTTGGGTGGAAATGAGGAATGGCTGATGATGAGCTAAGCTTGGTAATAATGGTAATATATGAATTGCTAGGTATAATTTCCTTCTAAATACACTATTTGACATAAATTAATGTAGGGTTGACAGTAGAGGAAAATGTCACCACTTGGTTTCTCAAGAGGATAAAAGAACAAGGCCTCACTTTCAGCCTGAAAGTCTTCTTTAGCTTATTTGATAATACGGCTGAAGCTACAGGATGTAAATAAAACGTTTTTTAAGTCCTCAAATGATATGAAAAGCTCCCAGAGAAGAAGGCTAGATTGTTCTTCATGAACGTGTAGCCTACAGCCAAAATATGAATTATGCTATTAAGTGTGGTTTCAGAAAGTTCTCAAATCCAGCTATGGAATGTTTATTTGGAAGCTAAGCCTATTCTGTGTACATGGATGGAGAAAATCAAAACCAGACGGAACCGTTTTGCTTAGAGCAGGTCCTTCTACTAGACTATTCAGCCAAAACAACAACATCTGTTGACCCCTGCTGATAGGACATGGTAAACACCAACTTAGTAACACCAGTTATCTAATTACTCTCAGTTCAAAACCAAAACCATGGCTCCATAAAGTGCCTAGTCACCACTCAAAATGAGCTTCCACAGACACAAATACCCATTAGAAAGAAAGAACAGTGATTAAAAACCCAGGATGCATTCTAAAAAGCCTGATGTCTAGTTTAATGCCGATGTGCAAAACCGATGTCTAAGCTGACGTGCATACCTTACATGATGTAATGACGCCATGTAAAATGTTAAGCTACACGTGCAACACAGCATTCCTAACCTAGCCCACAATGTCTGCTGTGTGGATCGAGTAGTCAACAAGTCGATCAGTCATTTGAAAGAGTAAGAACATTTTAGTGAGACAACTCAAAGGTCGAAATACATTAATGCCAAGATAATGGAATTCATTGACCTTGACAATCAACCGTTCTCTGTAGTGGGTGATTTTGGCTTTCACCGACTGGTCGAGCACGGTATACATTACCAAGTGTACTATTTTTCAGATGTTGCCTTACTGGAGTTACCCAGTAACACAGTAATAGCGTCACTGCTATTAGCTTCACGACATACATACTATGGAACGCCATTTGGGTCTTTGCATGTCAATTTGACGCATCAAATAACACTATTTAACCCGTTAAATACGTTTTTCATTTCACACGTCAATTACACAGTTCTGTTATAGAATGTTGTATGTTCTGAATTTGCACGTGCAAGCCAAGCGCCACCACTACTATCAGTAGCACTGTCAAGGTTGTACAAAAAAGTCTGCTCACAAACAAACACCGGCCAGGAACGATGTGTTTACAATACCGCGTTGGTAATAAAACATTATTTGTTCATCCTCAACTTCTGGGTACCTAGCTAGCACCAATTCAACCAGTCTGAAAACAATGACCAGCATAAACTGCAGTTATTTTCATTATTCTTAGCAATGATTTAGGAATCCTTGTGAATAGGCATTAGCTAGGTAGCCACGTGTTGTTCGCCTATTGAAATTGAACTTCAGTTCATGAAAATAAATAGCTAGCCAGCTACTTAACCCTGTTGCCCAAAGCTAACGTTATAAGCAGCCAGCTACCTTCATCTGGTTAGTAAAGGCTCGATGTGACCGAGTTTTGTGTTGTGAAGCTAGCCACAATAAGGACTAGGCACAATAGTGGAATTTGTGGATTGCCTTCAAAATAAAAGTACCTATTTGAAAGCGATGCAGAAGGTTACATTTGGTGGAATCGTGCCATATTTAGACTAGATAATGTTAGATGAGGTTGGAATGTGAAGCAATGAAATGGGGTATCAGTCTACTCGGCGACACCCACAGAACACAACTGTGAAGAGTTTATGAAAATATTAGCGCTGTAGCTCTTATCGCGGGATTGTGACTGTGAAATCACCTCCCCAGTCAGCCTATTGTGTGTACTGACATTCATATTGCACTGTACAACTTTACCTAAGGATTGGAGATCAATGAAATGTGGCATCAGTCTACTCAATACCCAAAATAGTTTTTCCCAATGTCCTCCTCAGAGCTATCAGACTCCAAAACATCCACGCAGCATTGTTTTTCATCGGGAATAGTGTTCAATACACATAGGTTGACAATAAATTTGTCTCAATTCACAGTTATTTCAGATTCCTGCAATAAGAGCTACGACGCTAATGTTCTCTGGGTGTCACTGAATAGACTGATACCCCATGTCATTGATCCACAATCCATAGGTAAGGCTGTACAGTGAAATAAGTATGCCCCCGATGCAATTCTGAAGTATATCCAGTGGGATTTCAACAGATTTTTGTCAATGAACAAATTGTCTTTTGTTAATTTTATATAACAACATTCCAACCTCGTTTAGCATGGTCTATTCAATTATGGTATAATTCTATTATTTGTATTAATTTGCATCACTGTCAATTACATACTTTTCTTTTGAAGGCTAAACGCCAAGTCCACTATTGTAGCTAATCCTTATTGTGGCTAGCTTCACATAGATGGGTCCTGTCTTATAAATAAGGGTTATTTTAGATGATGACGACTAGCTATATAGTTAGCTCGCTAACTATAGCTACTGAAACAGATTATGTCGTTTTGCTATGTTTTTGGGGAAGAACATTGTTTGCATCCATGAGTTAACTAGCTTTTTTTATGACCAGCACTGTAGATGAGCTAGACAACTTTACCATCACTGTAGATGAGCTAGACAACTTTACCATCACCATAGCATACGTATCGATGAATCGTTGTGACATATGTAATACGAGTGATTGTGTAATCAATGTGTAATAACTACATTAAAAAATGTATGAACGCATTAAATTATTATGTGACGTGCAGTCATATTCAGGTCCTGATTGGTCAACAAGCTTATTTGACACGTCAAATAGTGTTATTTGACACTGTATCTTTTTGACACGCAAAGACCCAAAATAGCGTTCCATAGAAATCCTGGTTGAGAATGAAACGACTGAACAAATGAACAACGAAACAGCACAGCACAGCAAGTAAGTGAAAGAAATAGGTTTTGATTACTGGTAATGGGGACATACTAAATGCCAGAGGTGTGGACTCGAGTCACATGGCTTGGACTCGAGTCACAAATATGATGACTTTCAACTCGACTTTGACTTTAACACCAATGACTCGTGACTTGACTTGGACTTGAGGCTTATGACTCGACCTGACTTGATACCCTCCCCAAGTCCAAATATTAAAAATGATGCTATTAAAAAAAGTGTGCAGCACATCAACTCTTCATTTAACAGATTACAGTTTGAATCAGACAGCAGCCAATCAAATTGTGCCAGCTGAGAAAAAGTTGGCAGTGGCAGTGCAGAGGAACGTCGGCAGGTGAATTCAGATGGAGCCCATGGAAAGATGATACCCCAAATTATTATTTTCAGATATAAAGACGACGCTGTATCAACACAAAATGGATTGCAACTTGCAAAACATGCGCACAATTTCCAACTTTGTTCTACATTTGAAGCTGCACAAAGAACGGTAAGTCGTGGCTAATATAGCCGACAGCTATTTATTTTGTATTACTTTACTAGTGTATCATGTAGGCTAACGTAACATTAAATCAATGAGCCTCCACAGAGTCAGTCAGTGCGGGAACGTGATCATTGCACCCAAGATTGAGCTAAAATTGGCTAGGCAGTTGGTACCCGAAATCCTGCCTGATGTTACTACCATTCCTAAAACCATTGACATACACTAGCCTAATGTAACCACACAGAGAGAGAGAGAGAGAGAGTGTGTGTGTGTTAAGGTTGGGCTATTGTGTACAAGCTTACATCGCCTGATTGTGCCCCATAGCGATCATTGATCACTATGGGGGGGAGTAGTAAATATATAGATATTTTTAAAAGCATTCATGATTTGCGTAAATGTAATATACTAACTATTACTCTTGTTAAAAATATGAAATGGTATTACATTTGGTGAAGAGCTCATTATGACTTGTTTAGGACTCGAAACTCAAAGTTTAGAACTTGAGACTTGACTTGATACTTGACGGTCCTGACTTGAGATTTGAGTGCCAAGAATTGTGACTTGTAAAACAATGACTTGGTCCCACCTCTGGTAAATGCCTACAAAATAACTTTCTGGTCAGTGTGGTGCGTGTGTGTAACCTTTATTTAACTAGGCAAGTCAGTTAAGAACAAATTCTTATTTACAATGACGGTCTACCCTGGCCAAACCCGAATGACGCTGGGCCAATTGTGCGCCACCCTATGGGACTCCCAATCACGGCCTGGTGTGATACAGCCTGGATTCGAACCAGGGACTAGTGACACCTCTTGCACTGAGATGCAGTGCCTTAGACAGCTGCATCCATGTGTGTGTGTTAACTATTTAACTGTACTATAATGCTTAAAAGGCCACTAAAATGTTAAATATCGGTTATCAGTATCAGGTTTTTTTGCAAGGAAAATATTGGATATCGGTATCTGCCAAAAAGGTCATATCGGTGCCTCACTATCTCTTTTGCCAACTCTTATGGTCGGCAGGTAGCCTGGTGATTAGAGCGTTGGACTTGTAACCAAAAGGTTGCAAGATCAAATCCCTGAGCTGACAAGAATCCCTTGCCCCAAGGCAGTTAACCCACTGTTCCTAGGCTGTCATTGAAAATAAGAATCTGTTCTTAACTGACTTGCCTAGTTAAATAAGGAAAAAATAAATACAATTTAAAAAATATTAGGCAAGACATCACAAATCTGGGACCAGGCTAATACTGCACCTGGTAGGCAAATAAATGTCCATGACAACACAGCTGCTACAGGGCCTGCATACCAGGGGCCATGAGAACCAACTGAGTGGAGTGAGCTAAAGCTCTGGGTTCTCCATAGCTGATCCCATGCAGCCTGGTTTGGCCATAAAAAGGCAGGCTAGTCAACCACTGGTCACATTCCATCTGGAGAGAAGAGGGACAGTTTGATCCCTGCATGTGGGGCTACTTAGATAAGACGAACACCGTTGGAGGTGGAGAACAAAGCCTGGTATGCTGACAGAAGGGCACATTGTCTTTGCTCACACCAACGTATAACTTGAATGTACTTTTCCATAACACCGATGGATAAGAACAACGTCCATAGTTAGGGACATATATCTACAACTAACTGTATGTACCTTCAACAAACATACATACTGCTTTCATTTCATTGTTTACGTTCTAGTCCACCAACCCAAATCCACTGTAAAACATAGTTGTGCCCATTAGCACTGTAATCGTTTGAATTTATGATAATGAAACAAGTCCACATAGCTACATTATCGTAAATAAACATGAATCTTTTTTTATTGTCTGTCAGTACAGTAGGTCTATTCTTATTTAGACTCTGTTAATCATCAACAAGGAAAAATATTATGTATTGACGGGTGTGTCTAAGTAGAAACACGAGCAGAAATATCTGGTAGAAACAAAGAGAATAACATGCAGAACTCAGTTATTATTTTGTATCAGACATGCATACTGTCCAATCACAACTGTATATATCCTTTCCACCGACGAAAAATCTTCGCAGACATAAAACAGGTCAATAATTAAGTAAATATACTTACCAAATGTAACGTATTCTAGTCAACGAACGGGTTATAGTTTTAAACGCTTAAAAGTTGTTCACATTTCGTATCTGAAAATAGACGTTGATATTGCTTCTCTCCTCCAGTCATCTGCGTCATGATTCCGCGTCGTGTGAAGAATTGGTATAGCCTCTAAATGCTCCTCATTGGATACAATAGTTGACACAGTGTGACGTTCACAACTTTCAACGTGGTCTCAGATAATTTCGTATTATTCTGTAAGTAAATCGGTGAATTTAAAAAAAACTAGCAAGTCGGTTAAGAACAAATTCTTATTTTCAATGACGGCCTACTCCGACCAAACCCGACGACCTGGGCCAATTGTGCCCTGCCCTATGGGACTCCCAATCACGGCCAGATGTGATACAGCCTGGATTCGAACCAGGTTCCATAGTGAAGCCTCTTGCACTGAGATGCAATGCCTTAGACCGCTGTGGCACTCCGATATACTCCAATTAACATAATATGTTAATTGTATGATATGTTCCAAATTTGCTAAATGTACAATATGTTCAAAATTCGCAAAATGTATGATATGTTACAAAATCCAATTTGTTGTGGCTAACGTTAGCTAAAATCAAATCAAATCAAATCAAATCAAATGTTATTTGTCACATACACATGGTTAGCAGATGTTAATGCGAGTGTAGCGAAATGCTTGTGCTTCTAGTTCCGATAATGCAGTAATAACAAACAAGTAATCTAACTAACAATTCCAAAAAAAAAACTACTGTCTTATACACAGTGTAAGGGGATAAAGAATATGTACATAAGGATATATGAATGAGTGATGGTACAGAGCAGCATAGGCAAGATACGGTAGATGATATCGAGTACAGTATATACATATGAGATGAGTATGTAAACCAAGTGGCATAGTTAAAGTGGCTAGTGATACATGTATTACATAAGGATGCAGTCGATGATATAGAGTACAGTATCTACGTATGCATATGAGATGAATAATGTAGGGTAAGTAACATTATATAAGGTAGCATTGTTTAAAGTGGCTAGTGATATATTTACATCATTTCCCATCAATTCCCATTATTAAAGTGGCTGGAGTAGAGTCAGTGTCATTGACAGTGTGTTGGCAGTAGCCACTCAATGTTAGTGGTGGCTGTTTAACAGTCTGATGGCCTTGAGATAGAAGCTGTTTTTCAGTCTCTCGGTCCCAGCTTTGATGCACCTGTACTGACCTCGCCTTCTGGATGACAGTGGGGTGAACAGGCAGTGGCTCGGGTGGTTGATGTCCTTGATGATCTTTATGGCCTTCCTGTAGCATCGGGTGGTGTAGGTGTCCTGGAGGGCAGGTAGTTTGCCCCCGGTGATGCGTTGTGCAGACCTCACTACCCTCTGGAGAGCCTTACGGTTGAGGGTGGTGCAGTTGCCATACCAGGCGGTGATACAGCCCGCCAGGATGCTCTCGATTGTGCATCTGTAGAAGTTTGTGAGTGCTTTTGGTGACAAGCCGAATTTCTTCAGCCTCCTGAGGTTGAAGAGGCGCTGCTGCGCCTTCCTCACGATGCTGTCTGTGTGAGTGGACCAATTCAGTTTGTCTGTGATGTGTATGCCGAGGAACTTAAAACTTGCTACCCTCTCCACTACTGTTCCATCGATGTGGATGGGGGTGTTCCCTCTGCTGTTTCCTGAAGTCCACAATCATCTCCTTAGTTTTGTTGACGTTGAGTGTGAGGTTATTTTCCTGACACCACACTCCGAGGGCCCTCACCTCCTCCCTGTAGGCCGTCTCGTCGTTGTTGGTAATCAAGCCTACCACTGTTGTGTCGTCCGCAAACTTGATGATTGAGTTGGAGGCGTGCATGGCCACGCAGTCGTGGGTGAACAGGGAGTACAGGAGAGGGCTCAGAACGCACCCTTGTGGGGCCCCAGTGTTGAGGATCAGCGGGGAGGAGATGTTGTTGCCTACCCTCACCACCTGGGGCGGCCCGTCAGGAAGTCCAGAACCCAGTTGCACAGGGCGGGGTCGAGACCCAGGGTCTCGAGCTTGATGACGAGCTTGGAGGGTACTATGGTGTTGAATGCCGAGCTGTAGTCGATGAACAGCATTCTCACATAGGTATTCCTCTTGTCCAGATGGGTTAGGGCAGTGTGCAGTGTGGTTGAGATTGCATCGTCTGTGGACCTATTTGGGCGGTAAGCAAATTGGAGTGGGTCTAGGGTGTCAGGTAGGGTGGAGGTGATATGGTCCTTGACTAGTCTCTCAAAGCACTTCATGATGACGGATGTGAGTGCTACGGGGCGGTAGTCGTTTAGCTCAGTTACCTTAGCTTTCTTGGGAACAGGAACAATGGTGGCCCTCCTGAAGCAGGTGGGAACAGCAGACTGGTATAGGGATTGATTGAATATGTCCGTAAACACACCGGCCAGCTGGTCTGCGCATGCTCTGAGGGCGCGGCTGGGGACGCCGTCTGGGCCTGCAGCCTTGCGAGGGTTAACACGTTTAAATGTCTTATTCACTTCGGCTGCAGTGAAGGAGAGACTGCATGTTTTCGTTGCAGGCCGTGTCAGTGGCACTGTATTGTCCTCAAAGCGGGCAAAAAGTTATTTAGTCTGCCTGGGAGCAAGACATCCTGGTCCGTGACTGGGCTGGGTTTCTTCCTGTAGTCCGTGATTGACTGTAGACCCTGCCACATGCCTCTTGTGTCTGAGCCGTTGAATTGAGATTCTACTTTGTCTCTGTACTGGCGCTTAGCTTGTTTGATAGCCTTGCGGAGGGAATAGCTGCACTGTTTGTATTCAGCCATGTTACCAGACACCTTGCCCTGATTAAAAGCAGTGGTTCGTGCCTTCAGTTTCACACGAATGCTGCCATCAATCCAAGGTTTCTGGTTAGGGAATGTTTTAATCGTTGCTATGGGAACGACATCTTCAACGCACGTTCTAATGAACTCGCACACCGAATCAGTGTATTCGTCAATGTTGTTGTCTGATGCAATACGAAACATCTCCCAGTCCACGTGATGGAAGCAGTCTTGGAGTGTGGAGTCAGCTTGGTCGGACCAGCGTTGGACAGACCTCAGCGTGGGAGCTTCTTGTTTTAGTTTCTGTCTGTAGGCAGGGATCAACAAAATGGAGTCGTGGTCAGCTTTTCCGAAAGGGGGGCGGGGCAGGGCCTTATATGCGTCGCGGAAGTTAGAGTAACAATGATCCAAGGTCTTTCCACCCAGCTATGTGGTTAGGTGTCTAATGCTAACGCTAGCTAGCTGGCTAATGTTAGCTTTAGGGGTTAATGTTAAGGAAAGGGTTAGCTAAAATGGTTATGACTGGGGTTAGGGGAAGGGTTGCAAAACAGTTCAAAAGTGGTACGTAGTTGCAAATTAGCTAAAATGCTAAAGATATGATGAGATTTGAACACGCAACCTTTTGGTTGCTAGACCATTATGCACCCACTCACCCCAAACAACCCCCTTTCATTTTGGCCTTAATTAACCTTCTATATAATGAAACCATACTAATTTGAGTGTCTCAGATTTACATTTAATTTGTTATGTGTAGTCTATGAGACCTGTCTGCAATTTGTTACAATGTAGTTACAATGTAGCAAGAACATGTTACTTGAAACCACTGGGAATTGAACAAATATTTGTCTAAATAGTATGTTCTTGAACATGTTACTGTATGTTTCCTTGACAATTATTTTTTGTATAGTGTTGTGTCTTCATGCTGTTGCTATATTCTGCATCATGAAATTATGGGCTATTTGTTATTATTGAGAAAATCTGTTGCTAATTAAACGCTATTGCACTCATTAATTGTCAACATTTACTTAGGCTTTTGTAACGTTGATATTTTATTTTATCGGAGCTCTCTCCCTCCCTCTGGCAAAGTAATGGTATCGTGACAATAAACAGATAGCCTTATTTGTCAGCCTGCTGCCATCTCGTGTTGCTCTATTCCAGGGTTTCCCAAACTGTCCTGGGGCCACACCTGGGTGGTTGTTTTTTGGGGGGCCATAGCACTACACAGCTGATTCAAATAATCAACTCATCATCAAGCTTTGATTAAAGTGTGTATATTTTATCTGTCTAGGGATGTTTCAACTTACTTTACTAGGGGCACGCTGACATGGGGTTATGTCACTATGGGGTTATAGTGTATACAGGTACACTGAGAACCAGGAAGAGTAATGTTAGCACCGTTGTCACAGGTGAGAGGAGAGAGAGAATACTTGTCTTACTGTCTCACTATAATGCTTATGGAATGCACAATCCAGTGACGGAGTTGACGACAGATACTGAAAACAGACATTTGCCTCTTAAAAATAAAAGTTCAATGCAAACATTTGTAAAATATGGAAAGTGATTTATTTCCAAATCCCCAATAAGAACATAACCATTCTATCAGATATTTCAGTACTCTGACGAAGCTGATGTTTTGCGGAGTTGACAAAAATAGCATTTAAAAAAATAATTAAGTAGTATAGGCCCCCTGAGTGGCGCAGCAGTCTAAGGCACTGCATTGCAGTGCTATAGGTGTCACTACAGACCCTGGTTCGTTCCCAGGCTGTGTAACAGCCGGCTGTGATCGGGAGTCCCATAGGGCGGCGCAGCGCTGTCCAGGTTAGGGGAGGGTTTGGCCGGGGGAATAGGCCATCATTGTAAATCAGAATGTGTTTCCATGTTAGATAAAGTTTATTGTGTATACTTAAAGTTTATTTTTATGTATACACAGTAGCAATTTTAGTTTTTTGTCAGTTGCTTTATGATTCTAAAACCTAATAAAACGCAACATATTTGAACCAAAGTTCATATTCTATCAGGCAGATGGAGCTGACAGTGTATGGTTTGTGACCATGGTGATTTCAATATTGTTGGTTTAAATCTGTCAAAAGTAGAGAACTTTACAGACCATGAGTGGTCTTGTTGTACTACATGTAGTGAGGACATGAGTAAGGGGTCCTGATGGTATAGCTGACCCTGCTCATTCCTGATTATAATATAGGGTTGTGAGCAAATCTGCGAGCGTTGGACAAATCTCTGGACAAATCTTTTAGGAATCACAGTTTTGAGAGAAATATTCTTTGAAGTCACAGAGGGCTGTTACAAGAAACTATATAAGTATTTTTCAGTTAATATTTGTTATCTAATATTATATGTTAGAATTTTAAAAACTTTTTTCGAAAGTTTGAAATTGGGATCATTTCCTCCAGACAAGGACATTTCCAGGCATAGAGCCGACATGGAAATTAATAATATTGAAAGTACATTATTTCGACAAATGTTTACTTATAAAATCCCCCAGCACACATTGTGTAATGAATGCCTGGACTGCAACTAAACCAGGCCTCATTATCATGGCTTTCTCCCAGCCAGGGCCAAGCTTGGAAATAAATATTTACTCAGATAAAAGCTCTGCTTGAAGGCATATCCAACCCTATCTTGATTTTGGTTGAATTTTTTTACATATATGCGGGCTTGTCCACTTCCCAATTTTAATCTTAATTCTGATGCATGAGCTGTCTATTTTTTATTGTAGCTAGTGGTATGGCATTTAGTGGTGTATGATTTGTCTTTTGATTAGTCTTGATGTATGATGGTTGATGCAAAGGCCTAATCGTTTTTAGTGGACAGAACGATATCAATACAGCAATTTGTATTACCATATCCTCAATTAGGATCACATCACAATTTAATGAATGGTTCATGTTTTGACACTGATAGACACCATTGATAGTCAATCAAAGGCTAATCGTCTTTGTAAAAATCTCAGGAATCAGGAAATATAACGTGTATAGGCCTCACTAGTCACTCAATTTGATTTTTTAAGCATATGAAGGACAACAATATGATAATCATGACCTCTATGCTTAATTTACAGAACTGCTTAAAATTCAGAGCATTCTTTGTACCACTAGCACTCAATCATAAGTGAGCAAAAATAGTATAATTTGCGAAGAAAATGCATTCTTTAATCTAGAAAAAGGCTTAATGCGGGAATCCTTACTTGCTACATCCATTTTTTGATTTATAAATTAATGATATATACCCATTGATTCTTAAAGAATATAACTTAATATAAGCCTATTGAGCTTAGTTCAACTGTCGTACCCCATCAGAACCTAAAATATGACCCTGTTTTATTCCAATGTTTGTAAATAACACTGTATCGCCTCAAAACATGAATACAACTATACCTTTTGGTGTTATGGATGGTCAGTCCTTGCATCCATATCTCTGTCTATGAATTTGATAGTGGTTACAATTCTCCAGGCCCATCCTTTCACTTAAAAAAAAAACAGAGCCGGAGAGGACCTTTTGTTATTGTTTAAATTAAGGATTCTAGCTTTAAATTACCCCTTGCAGTGCAATTATAACTAGCCTCTCCATGAACTTCCTCTGGCCTCACTTGAGGGTTCCTCAGGTGGTGTAGGCCAGGGAAATGCTGACCACAATACAGGCTCTACTTATAGAAGAAACATTGATTGCACATACATCTAGATACTGACAATATATTGTAGTTTTTGTTTATTGCTGTTCTTCAATTTGTAAGATTCCTAATTAAAATCTTGGTTTAGATTTGCCTTTGGGAAAATATTTTCCTAACCCTATTTGTTCACAGCATGTGTGTAATTCTTATCTGTGAGACTTACCTCATTATCTGCCTATTGAGCTAACCCTTTGCATCATCCAAAATACTAATTTTAGAGATTTGGACCGACAAACACTATCTAGGGGATATAGTCAATTAATAAACAACATGTAATAATACTAGATGTGGTGAATTTTCTAACTGTTACCTTTCGGACACTAGATGGAGATATTCTTCACTTTGTGGTTTTTAACACCTTTGTCTCTCTTGACTGGTCAGGTTTGAACCAGGAGTTGAAAGAGAAGTATTTATTTCCAGCAGAAAATATACACTGCTCAAAACAATAAAGGGAACACTTAAACAACACAATGTAACTCCAAGTCAATCACACTTCTGTGAAATCAAACTGTCCACTTAGGAAGCAACACCGACTGACAATACATTTCACGTGCTGTTGTGCAAATGGAATAGACAATAGGTGGAAATTATAGGCAATTAGCAAGACAGCCCCAATAAAGGAGTGGTTCTGCAGGTGGGGACCACAGACCACTTCTCAGTTCCTATGCTTCCTGGCTGATGTTTTGGTCACTTTTGAATGCTGGCAGTGCTTTCACTCTAGTGGTAGCATGAGACGGAGTCTACAACCCACACAAGTGGCTCAGGTAGTGCAGCTCATCCAGGATGGCACATCAATGCGAGCTGTGGCAAGAAGGTTTGCTGTGTCTGTCAGCGTAGTGTCCAGAGCATGGAGGCGCTACCAGGAGACAGGCCAGTACATCAGGAGACGTGGAGGAGGCCGTAGGGTGGCAACAACCCAGCAGCAGGACCGCTACCTCCGCCTTTGTGCAAGGAGGAGCAGGAGGAGCACTTCCAGAGCCCTGCAAAATGACCTCCAGCAGGCCACAAATGTGCATGTGTCTGCTGAAACTGTCAGAAACAGACTCCATGAGGGTGGTATGAGGGCCCGACGTCCACAGGTGGGGGTTGTGCTTACAGCCCAACACTGTGCAGGACGTTTGGCATTTGCCAGAGAACACCAAGATTGGCAAATTCGCCACTGGCGCCCTGTGCTCTTCACAGATGAAAGCAGGTTCACACTGAGCACATGTGACAGACGTGACAGTCTGGAGACGCCGTGGAGAACGTTCTGCTGCCTGCAACATCCTCCAGCATGACCGGTTTGGCGGTGGGTCAGTCATGGTGTGGGGTGGCATTTCTTTGGGGGGCCGCACAGCCCTCCATGTGCTCGCCAGAGGTAGCCTGACTGCCATTAGGTACCGAGATGAGATCCTCAGACCCCTTGTGAGACCATATGTTGGTGCGGTTGGCCTTGGGTTCCTCGTAATGCAAGACAATGCTAGACCTCATGTGGCTGGAGTGTGTCAGCAGTTCCTGCAAGAGGAAGGCATTGATGCTATGGACTGGCCCGCCCGTTCCCCAGACCTGAATCCAATTGAGCACATCTGGGACATCATGTCTCGCTCCATCCACTAACGCCACGTTGCACCACAGACTGTCCAGCAGTTGGCGGATGCTTTAGTCCAGGTCTGGGAGGAGATCCCTCAGGAGACCATCCGCCACCTCATCAGGAGCATGCACAGGCGTTGTAGGGAGGTCATACAGGCACGTGGAGGCCACACACACTACTGAGCCTCATTTTGACTTGTTTTAAGGACATTACATCCAAGTTGGATCAGCCTGTAGTGTTGTTTTCCACTTTAATTTTGAGTGTGACTCCAAATCCAGACCTCCATGGGTTGATAAATTTGATTTCCATTGATCATTTTTGTGTGATTTTGTTGTCAGCACATTCAACTATGTAAAGAAAAAAGTATTTAATAAGAATATTTCATTCATTCACATTTAGGATGTGTTATTTTAGTGTTCCCTTTATTCTTTTGAGCAGTGTATAAGGCTGTGTTCAGAGAACTAAAATAATTCCCAAGTAGATTTTATTATTTTATTTTCCATTGGCTCACAATTTATTGTAGCAGTTGATTCGTGTCCAAAACTCACATGCCCTAAAATTACATCTTTACATTTTTCTTTCAAACGAATGGCTCATAAGTGTATTGCCAATTATATAGATTTTATCTGTAAAGTGATGTATTTCTCTTAGTTTGCATTCGTCACATTCTACATAGAGTAGATTATAATAAGTTATTCCGACAGCAGGATATTAACAGAGGTAAAAAGCCCATCATTAAGAACTTTGACTGATGTCCTCCTCACTAATCACCAGACACTCTGCAACATGTCTCTGCTTGATGAAAATGTACCAGAATACCTGACAAGGTTCAAAGAGCATTTAATGAAAAAATATTTGTCCCTATTTAGTTAAATTTCAGTAAAATGATGGAGTACCACGATGGAGTACCACGGCTAAGGGCTGTTCTTTTCCATGACGAAATGTGGAGTGCCTGGATACAGTGGTATATTGGCCATATATCACAAACACCGAGGTGCCTTTATGCTATAATAAACTGGTTAACAGCGTAATTTGGACAGTAAAAATAATGGTTTTGTCATACCTGTAGTATACTGTCTGATATACCACGGCTGTCAGCCAATCAGCATTCAGGGCTCGAACCACCTACTTTATAAACATCTGTAAACCACACATTACTCTGCAAGTAGTGGGATGGTCCAGCAGGACTGATTAATGTAAGGCTTGTTAGACGTCCGTCCTCATGACAACTTTACACTGAGTCCAGACGTTTCAGAATTCAGCACACTCAATGTGTAAATTATTGATATGATGGTTCAAGTGTGGCTTTGAATATCAATAAACACCTCAGGAGGGGAGCGGAGAGGAGAGGTGGGGAGGGGAGCGGAGAGGAGAGGTGGGGAGGGGAGAGGAGAGGAGAGGTGGGGAGGGGAGAGGAGAGGTGGGGAGGGGAGAGGAGAAGTGGGGGGAGCGGAGAGGTGGGGAGGGGAGCGGAGAGGTGGGGGGAGGGGAGCGGAGAGGAGAGGTGGGGAGGGGAGCGGAGAGGAGAGGTGGGGAGGGGAGCGGAGAGGTGGGGAGGGGAGCGGAGAGGAGAGGTGGGGAGGGGAGGGAGAGGAGAGGTGGGGGGGAGCGGAGAGGAGAGGTGGGGAGGGGAGAGGAGAGGTGGGGAGGGGAGAGGAGAGGTGGGGAGGGGGGAGAGGGAGGTGGGGAGGGGGGGAGAGGAGAGGTGGGGGGGAGGGGAGAGGTGGGGGAGGGGAGCGGAGAGGAGAGGTGGGAGGGGAGTGGAGAGGAGAGGTGGGGAGGGGAGAGGAGAGGAGAGGAGAGGTGGGGAGGGGAGGGGAGCGGAGAGGAGAGGTGGGGAGGGGAGAGGAGAGGAGAGGTGGGGAGGGGAGCGGAGAGGAGAGGTGGGGAGGGGAGGAACTAAAGAAGACACAGTATGGGGTAGGGGCAGGGGACAGACAATATACAGACAGTATACACAGAATGTGGCAATGCATGTTTCATCTGAGCACACTTTAATATCAGACAATAATAATCATCTTCTTAATTATATTCCCTGCTAATTGTTTTATAGTATTGCTCTTCCATGGGGTGGAAGCTTTAATAACACACCTTGAATTTCCTTTACCAGGCAGACAAAAAGGGGTGAATTCCTGTGAATTTCCACAGAAATGCTTATTATGATTGATCCCAATTGTTGTGCATTTTTATGTCCTCCGACTGGAATTGAAGTGGTTAATTGTTGCGTGCATAAGCCTCATCCAGGAAGAACGTATTTCTATGAGCATTTTCACTATTCATCAAACACCCAAACAATGCCTTGTTCAATTGATCATGTTAAACTTTTACTGTAGTGGGCTAAATCAGGGTCACATAGAGTGATTCTTGGTAGTTTATTTTTATTTTTACAATTTTTACAAGGACAGTGCACATTAATCAACGTCTTACACAGATTTGACTTTGAAGCAAAAGTATACACCTAACACACATGGTTATGGGCTTAAAAAAAAGAAGACAACTGTACCATGTCAGATATAGAGTTTACATTTATTCAATTTTGAGTTTGCATCCCAATAATACACTTTATATACATTACAGAAGACGGAAATATAACAAAACTGTTTGACATAGAAACACTTATTTTGTATTTATTTTTTTATCTTCATGAATTAGGAAATTAGTAAAAAATATTAATAACATTTCACCCATGAGGTTAAAGAGGGCATTTTTGGTCATTGACTGCAGGAAAGTGCTACACCTGCCATCATAGATGCACATAGTTTCTTAGTTCAATATAGAAGAGGAATAAGCGGTGTGTGGATTTCCACCACAACGCTATGGCAGCCTCTGTAAACACATTGACAATCTGTGTAAAAGGTTAGATTGAATGTACACAGGGGGGAGATTAAACAGATGATTGTGTTGTATTTGACATTGTAACACTTAACATCAAATGCTTGGCCTACCAGTGGTTCCTTCTTTTGTCCATACAGTGTCATCTAAGCAAACCTGTTATTAGGATAACATTCCAATTTGAAAAAATACGTAATTCTCTTCAAGAGAAGGCATTGGTGTTGGCTGCAACATTTGGCCAGTAATCGAATACCGGAGACTACAAGGTAAAAAAAATATATATCTGTTGCTGTGCCACTGAGAAAGGCACTTAACCCTAATTGCTCCAGGGGCGCTGAATGATGATGACCCTGTCCGTGACTTCACTCCCTGCGGGTGTCTCAGGGGGGGTTTGGATATGCAAAAAAATTAATGATAAAACATTTCCATTACACACTTATTTGTAACGGGACAAATATAAGCACCCCACAAAATGATTATTATTAATAATAATAAGGCACTTACTTTATACTTTACAATAGTCCTAATGTCTTCAATGTCACGCCCTGGTCTAAGTATTTTGTGTTTTTCTTCATGTATTGGGTCAGGCCAGGGTGTGGCATGGGGTTTTTGTATTGTGGTGTGTTTTGTCTTGGGGTGTTGGTGTGTATATATTGGGATTGTAGCTAGTGGGGTTATCTAGCAAAGTCTATGGCTCTCTGGAGTGGTTCTCAATCAGAGGCAGGTGTTTATCGTTGTCTCTGATTGGGAACCATATTTAGGCAGCCATATTCTTTGAGTTTGTCATGGGTGATTGTCCTATGTGTCGTTGTTCCTGTCTCAGTGTTAGTTTACACAAGTATAGGCTGTTTCGGTTTTCGTTACGTTCTTTGTTTTGTAGTGTTTGTTATTGATTCGTGTTTTACGTTCGTTCATTAAACATGGATCGCAATCTACACGCTGCATTTTGGTCCGACTCTCCTTCACAAAAGAAACCGTAACAGAATCACCCACCACCAACGGACCAAGCAGCGTGTCAACAGGCAGGAGCAGCCCAAAGAGGAGATGCGCTATAAGGATTTCTGGACATGGGAGGAAATCCTAAACGGAGAAGGACCCTGGGCTCAGCCTGGAGAATATCGCCGCCCCAAAGAAGAACTGGAGGCGGCGAAAGCGGAGAGGCGCCGGTATGAGGAGGCAGCACGGCGACTCGGAAGGAAGCCTGAGAGTCAGCCCCAAAAATTTATTGGTGGGGGGGGCTCAGGGAGAGTGTGGCAGAGTCAGGAGTCAGACCTGAGCCAACTCTCTGTTTATCGTGAGGAGCCAAGGAGGAGACCAGAACCAGAGCCGGTGTTGGAGGTGAGCGAAACAGAGACTGTGAAGGAGTTAATGGGGAAATTGGAGGAGAGAGAAATGAGGGAGTTGCTGTGTTGGTGCTTTTTGCATGGAATTCGCCCGACGGAACGTGTTGGGGATTTGATGGCACCTGGGTTAGCGCTCCATACTCGTCCTGAGGTGCGTGTTAGTCGGCTGGTGAAGTTGGTGCCAGCCTCACGCACCAGGCCTCCTGTGCACATCCCTAGCCTTGCACGTCCTGTGCCAGCACTGCTCTCAAGATCTCCAGTACGCCTTCACGGTCTAGCCCATCCTGTGCCACCTCCACACTCCAGCCCTCCGGTAGCAGCTCCCCGCACCAGGCTTCCTGTGCGTGTTCTCGGTTCAGTACCACCAGTACCAGCACCACGCATCAGGCCTACAGTGCGCCTCACCTCTCCAGCGCTGCCGGAGCCTCCCGTCTGTTCAGCGCTGCCGGAGCCTTTCTCCTCTACAGCGCTGCTGGAGTCTCCCGCCTGTTCAGCGCAGCCAGAGCTGCCAGCCTGCATGGAGCAGCCAGAGCTGCCAGCCTGCATGGAGAAGCCAGAGCTGCCAGCCGGCATGGAGCAGCCAGAGATGTCAGTCTGCATGGAGCAGCCAGAGCTGTCAGTCTGCATGGAGCAGCCAGAGCTGTCAGTCTGCATGGAGCAGCCAGAGCTGTCAGTCTGCATGGAGCAGCCAGAGCTGTCAGTCTGCATGGAGCAGCCAGAGCTGTCAGTCTGCATGGAGCAGCCAGAGCTGTGGAGCAGCCAGAGTCTGCATGGAGCAGCCAGAGCTGTCAGTCTGCATGGAGCAGCCAGAGCTGTCAGTCTGCATTGAGCAGCCAGAGCCGTCAGTCAGTCTGGAGTTGTCAGTCTGCATGGAGCAGCCAGAGCTGTCAGTCTGCATGGAGCAGCCAGAGCCTGCCAGAGTCAGCCTACATGGAGCAGCCAGAGTCTGCATGGAGCAGCCATGGAGCAGCCAGAGATGTCAGTCTGCATGGAGCAGCCAGAGCCGTCTGCAGTCTGCATGGAGCAGCCAGAGATGTCAGTCTGCATGGAGCAGCCAGAGATGTCAGTCTGCATGGATCTGCCAGTCTGCACGGAGTTGTCAGTCTGCAAGGAGCTGCCAGAGCTGTCAGCCTACATGGAGCAGCCAGAGTTGTCAGTCTGCATGGAGCAGCCAGAGCTGTCAGTCTGCATGGAGCAGCCAGAGATGTCAGTCTGCATGGAGCAGCCAGAGCTGTCAGTCTGCATGGATCTGCCAGTCTGCACGGAGCTGTCAGTCTGCAAGGAGCTGCCAGAGCTGTCAGCCTACATGGAGCAGCCAGAGCTGTCAGTCTGCATGGAGCAGCCAGAGATGTCAGTCTGCATGGATCTGCCAGTCTGCACGGATGGAGCAGAGCCAGAGATGTCTGTCAGTCTGTCTGCATGGAGCAGCCAGAGCTGTCAGTCTGCATGGATCTGCCAGTCTGCACGGAGCTGTCAGTCTGCAAGGAGCTGCCAGAGCTGTCAGCCTGGACATGGAGCAGCCAGAGCCGCCAGTCAGCGTGGAGCAGCCTGAGCCAGCCAGAGATGTCAGTCTGCATGGAGCAGCCAGATCTTTCAGTCTGCCAGAGGATCCGCCAGTGGAGCAGCCATGACTCTCAGTCCATGGAGATCCGCCATGGATCTGCCAGTCTGCCAGCTGACTGCAAGGAGCTGCCAGAGCTTCCAGATCCGCCAGTCAGCGTGGAGCAGCCTGAGCTGTCAGCCTCATTCAGCCAGCAGCCTCCGCCAGTCAGCATGGAGCAGCCAGATCTTTCAGTTCCAGATCCGCCAGTCGGCCAGACTCTTCCAGATCCGCCAGTCGGCCAGACTCTTCCAGATCCGGCCAGACTCTTCCAGATCCGCCAGTCGGCCAGACTCTTCCAGATCCGCCAGTCAACCAGACTCTTCCAGATCCGCCAGTCAACCAGACTCTTCCAGATCCGCCAGTCAACCAGACTCTTCTAGATCTGCCAGTCAGCCGGGATCGGCCAGTCAGCCGGGATCTGCCAGAACTGCCAGTCGGCCGGGATCCGCCAGCCGGCCAGGATCCGCCAGTCGGCCAGGATCCGCCAGTCGACCAGGATCCGCCAGTCGGCCAGGATCCGCCAGATCTGACAGTCGGCCAGGATCCGCCAGATCTGACAGTCAGCCAGGATCTGACAGTCAGCCAGGATCTGCCAGTCAGCCAGGATCTGCTGAAACCACCAGCCAGCCAGGATCTGGTAGATCTACCTACCTGCCTGAGCTTCCTCTCACTCCTGAGCTTTCTCTCACTCCCGAGCTTCCCCTCAGTCCCGAGCTGCCTCAGTCCCGAGCTGTCCTTCAGTCCCGATCTGCTCATCAGTCCAGTGGGGTTCTGGGTGAGGACTACTAGGCCATGGTCGGCGGCGAGGGTGGACTATCCAGGGACGCGAGGAGAGGGGACTAAGACATTGACTGAGTGGGTTCCACGTCCTGTGCCGGAGCCGCCACCATGGACAGACACCCACCCGGACCCTCCCTATTGTTTTGTGGTGCGTTCGGGAGTCCGCACCTTAGGGGGGGGGGTTCTGTCACGCCCTGGTCTAAGTATTTTGTGTTTTACGTTCATTAAACATGGATCGCAATCTACACGCTGCATTTTGGTCCGACTCTCCTTCACACCTAGAAAACCGTTACATTCAATTACCATAGTTGCCATGTATGTATAAAAGGATAGCGCTCAGCCAGTGCTATTGACTAGCCTTGTGTGTATGTGCATTGTCTTAGTGCAAAGATTTCACTTGTAACCGTTGATTGAGGGACAAGCATTGCGTCGGAGTGACGTCACCTCACCTGAGTATGACGATGACTGTATGTGTTGTTGAACTTTAGGGTCAGGTGGGCAACCTGTGTGTGTGCTCAATTGGTTGTTTGTTGATCCGTGCTGCCTTAGCCCATACTGCTAGCTTTCTGTCAAGCATGTCACAAACAATGTCTTTCATTTAGAGGGCAAAGCCACTGCTTTTGTTTCCCGTTGCCTCATTGGATGACAATCATAAGCTAAAGATCTGTACCCTTGTGGACTATTGCTGACTGTCAGCCCTTGGTTTTAAAGTCATTATAAACCTTTACTGCTCATTATTCCTAAAGGCAATAGACTGTACATGTTTAAATTCAAACTAGACACATCCACATGGGATGGAAATTATTTCTCAGTACAACCATTCAACACTTGCCTGAACAATCTAGTCTAATGTTGTCTTTCGTGAAAAAGGACACAAGTCTGCTTAATTATCATGATAAATCATATCTTATGTCAGATTTTCTGGACTCTGGACTCTGATGGTGTACACAAGTTGATGTGCATTTCATGACCCTACTAATATTACCTCTGTAATATCATGTTACACCTCTGTGATATCATATTATACCACTAATATTACCTCTGTAATATCAATTTACACCTCTGTGATGTCATATTATACCACTAATATTACCTCTGTGATATCATATTGCACCTCGGATATTGCCTCTGTGATTGTAAGGGTTTTCCTGTGGTGAAGGAGAAGCAGACCAAAATGCAGCGTGGTGGTTATTCATGTTCTTTAATAAAGGAACTAGACATGAAATAACTAACAAAACAATAAATGTGCGAAAAACCTAAACAGTCCTAGCTGGTGCAAACACAGAGACAGGAACAATCACCCACAAACACACAGTGAAACCCAGGCTACCTAAATATGGTTCCCAATCAGAGACAATGACTAACACCTGCCTCTGATTGAGAACCATATCAAGCCAGACATAGAAATAGACAAACAAGACATCCAACATAGAATGCCCACTCAGATCACACCCTGACCAACCAAAACATAGAAACATACAAGCAAACTATGGTCAGGGTGTGACAGTGATGTCATATTACACCACTAATATGACCTCTTTGATATCATATTTCACCACTAATATTACCTCTGTGATATCGCTTTACATCAATAATATTACCTCTGTGATATCATACCAAACAACACTTTGGATATTCTCTGCTGGTACATCTGCAGCCACTGAGTCCTACTGCACGGAAATAAAGAATAGATGGAATTAGTGAAAATATAGAGTACCAGTCAAAAGTTTGGACACACCTACTTATTCAAGGGTTTTTCTTAATTTTTACTATTTTCTACATTGTAGAATAATAGTGAAGATATCAAATATATGGAATAACACATCTGGAATCATGTAGTAACCAAATAAGTGTAGTTCATATTTGAGATTCTTCAAAGTAGCCACCCTTTGTCTTGATTACAGCTTTGTCACACCCTGATCTGTTTCACCTGTCCTTGTGATTGTCTCCACCCCCCTCCAGGTGTCGCCCATATTCCCCATTATCCCCTGCGTATTTATACCTGTGTTCTCTGTTTGTCCATTGCCAGTTCGTCTTGTTAGTCAAGTCAACCAGTGTTTTTGTTATCAGCTCCTGCTTTTCCCAGTCTCTCTTTTTCTCACCCTCCTGGTTTTGACCCTTGCCTGTCCTGACTCTGAGCCCGCCTGCCTGACCCTGAGCCTGCCTGCCGACCTGTACCTTTGCCCCACCTCTGGATTGTTGACCTCTGCATACCCTGACCCTGAGCCTGCCTGCCGACCTATTTGTTTGCCCCACCTCTGATTTACTGACCCCTGCCTGCCTTGACCTGCCTATTGCCTGCCCCTGTTGGAATATTAAACCATTGTCAATGCAATGTGTCTGCATCTGGGTCTTACCTTGATTCCTGATACTGCTTTATTATCATGATGAATCATATCTTAAGTCACATTTTTTGGACTCTGATATTGCTCACATCAAATCAAAATATATTTTAGATTTTAGATTCTTTGGAGTGGACACCCTTTGCTTTGACAGATTTGCACACTCTTGGCATTCTCTCAACCACCTTCACCTGGAATGCTTTTCCAACAGTCCCACATATGCTGAGCACTTTTGGGCTGCTTCTCCTTCACTCTGTGGTCCAACTCATCCCAAACCATCTCAATTGGGTTGAGGTCATGGGATTGTGGAGGCCAGGTCATCTGATGCAGCACTCCGTCACTCTCTTTCTTGGTCAAATAGCCCTTACACTGCCTGGAGGTGTGTTTTTTAATTATATACATATGTGTATATATATTTTAATTCACCTTTATATAACCAGGTAGGTCAGTTGAGAACAAGTTCTCATTTACAACTGCGACCTGGCCAAGAAAAAGCAAAGCGGTGAGACAAAAACAACAACACAGAGTTACACATGATATAAACAAACGTACAGTCAATAACACAATAGAAAAATCTGTATACAGTGTGTGCAAATGAAGTAAGGAGGTAAGGCAATAAATAGGCCAATAGTGGTGAAATAATTACAATTTAGAAATTTACACTGGAGTGATATATGTGCAGATGAGGATGTGCAAGTAGAAATAATGGTGCGCAAAAGAGCAGAAAAACAAAAACAAATATGGGAATGAGGTAGGTAGCTGGTTGGATGGCTACTTACAGATAGGCTGTGTACAGCTGCAGCAATCGGTGAGCTGCTCTGACAGCTAACTCTTAAAGTTAGTGAGGGAGATACAAGTCTCCAACTTCTGTGATTTTTGCAATTCGTTCCAGTCATTGGCCGCAGAGAACTGGAAAGAAAGGCAGCCAAAGCAGGTGTTGGTTTTGGGGATGACCAGTGAAATATACCTGCTGGAGCGCGTGATATGGGTGGGTGTTGCTATGGTGACCAGTGAGCTGAGATAAGGTGGAGCTATACCTAGCAAAGACTTATAGATGACCTGGAGCCAGTGGGTTTGGCGATGAATATGTAGCGAGGACCAGCCAACGAGAGCATACAGGTCGCAGTGGTGGGTAGTATATGGGGCTTTGGTGACAAAACGGATGGCACTGTGATAGACTGCGTCCAATTTGCTGAGTAGAGTGTTGGAGGCTAAATTATAAATGACATCGCCGAAGTCAAGAATCGGTAGGATAGTCAGTTTAACGAGGGTATGTTTGGCAGCATGAGTGAAGGAGGCTTTGTTGCGAAATAGGAAGCCGATTCCAGATTTAACTTTGGATTGGAAATGCTTAATGTGAGTCTGGAAGGAGAGTTCACAGTCTAGCCAGACACCTAGGTATTTATAGTTGTCCACATATTCTAAGCCAGAACCGTCCAGAGTAGTGATGCTAGTCGGGCGGGCGGGTGCGGGCAGCTATCAGTTGAAGAGCATGCATTTAGTTTTAATACCATTTAAGAGCAGTTGGAGGCCACGGAAGGAGTGTTGTATGGCATTGAAGCTCGTTTGGAGGTTTGCTAACACAGTGTCCAAAGAAGGGGCAGATGTATACAGAATGGTGTCGTCTGCGTAGAGGTGGATCAACGAATCACCCGCAGCAAGAGCAACATCACTGATATATACAGAAAAAAGAGTCAAACCGAGAACTGAACCCTGTGGCACCCCCATAGAGACTGCCAGAGGTCCGGACACAAGGCCCTCCGATTTGACACACTGAACTCTATCTAAGTAGTTAGTGAAGCAGGTGAGGCAGTCATTAGAGAAACCAAGGCTGTTGAGTCTGCCAATAAGAATATGGTGATTGACTGAGACTGAATCGAAAGCCTTGGCCAGGTCTATGATGACGGCTGCACAGTATTGTCTCTTATCGATGGTGGTTATGATATCGGTTAGTACCTTGAGCGTGGCTGAGGTGCACCCGTGACATGCTCGGAAACCAGATTGCATAGCAGAGAAGGTGGGATTCAAAATGGTCGGTGATCCGTTTGTTCACTTGGCTTTAAAAGACTTTAGAAAGGCAGGGCAGGAGGGGTATAGGTCTGTAACAGTTTGGGTCTTGGGTTATTGTCCTGTTAAAAAAGAAATGATAGTCCCACTAAGCACAAACCAGATGGGATGGCGTATCGCTGCAGAATGTTGTGGTAGCCATGTTAAGTGTGTCTTGAATTCTAAATAAATCACTGACAGTGTCACCAGCAGAGCACCATCACACCTCTTTCTATATGCTTCATGGTGGGAGCCACACATATTCGGATTCACCTACTCTGCATCTCACAGAGACATGGCGGTTGGAACCAAAAATCTCAAATTTGGACTCATCAGACCAAAGGACTGGTCTGATGTCCATTGCTCATGTTTCTTGGCCCAAGCAAATATTTTCTTCTTATTGGTGTCCTTTAGTAGTGGTTTCTTTGCAGCTATTCGACCATGAATGCCTGATTCACACAGTCTCCGAACAATTGATGTTGAGATGTGTCTGTTATTTGAACTTTGTGAAGCATTTATTTGGGCTGCAATTTCTGAGGCTGGTAACTCTAATGAACTTATCCTCTGCAGCAGAGGTAACTCTGGGTCTTACTTTCCTGTGGCAGTCCTCTTGAGAGCCAGTTTCATCATAAAGATTGATGTTTTTTGCGACTGCATTTGAAGAAACATTCAAAGTTCTTGACATTTTCTGTATTGACTGTGCTTCATGTCCAAATATAACTATCTTCTGTATACCAACCCTGCCTTGTCACAACACAACTGATTGGCTCAAATGCATTAAGGAAAGAAATTTCACAAATGAACTTTTAACAAGGCACCCCTGTTAATTGAAATGCTATCCAGTCAAAGCTCTCAAATATAAAATATATTTTGATTTGTTTAACACTTTGTTACTACATGATTGTGTTATTTCATAGTTTTGATGTCTTCACTATTATTCTACAATGTAGAGAATAGTCAAATAATAATAATAATAAACTTGAATGTGTAGATGTGTCTACACTTTTGACTGGTACCCAATATATTTTTTACATTATCTTCAGTCCCAATCCCTTTATTCTGAAACCTCACCAAAATCTTTCCTCTTGTTTTAAAGACACATGTATCATAATAGACATCATCTATACATGTCGCTTAAAGAGTAACTGCTGCTCCCGTCCCGTCCCGCCTCCCACCCACTACAGAGACTCAACAAATATCCATCGCTTACATTATCCCTATCTCCTCTCCCACAACACTGCACAATTAATCATCCATGTCACATAATTAATGCAACTGTAGTGGATGGCCCAGGGTAACCTAGCTCAGAGTGACACATCATACAACACAGTGAAGGGAGGTCAACCACTATAGTGACTATACCCTTAAGTGGAATTTAGTGTAGTGACTGTGACTTTAAAGGGGCAATCTGAAGTTGCTACATCCATTTTTATACATTTAAATTAATGATATGTACCCATTGATTCAGGAAGAATATAACTTATAAGCCACATGAGCTTAGTTCAACTGTCATGCCCATCAAAACTCCAAATGTAAGCTTGTTTTACTCCTTTGTTTGTAAACAATGTAAATGTAATCAAAGACTTGTATAATCTCAAAACATGGTTAAATCTATAATATTGACATCATGAATGGTCAGGACTTGTATCCATAGCTCTGTCCGTGAGTTTGAGAGGGGTTACATTTCTCCAGCCCCATCCCTCAGCTGTTTACCAAATCAATGGTGGGGTGGTGTTTGTTCTTGTTCTAACTGCAGATTGCCCTTTTAAGGGTTACAATCTAATACAGTCTTGTATAGCTGTATGCAGTTTATGAAGTCAGTCATCATAATTTTCATAATTACTTCCAATGTATTCATATTTATACATTTTGCCTTAAAGGGGAAAATCGCAGTTGATTGATACATTTGAGGATTTCTGAATTAATGAAATGTAACCATTTATTCTTGAAGAATATAACTTTTAAATGCCTCATGAGCTTAATTCAACTGCTGTATCCCATCAGAACCCGAAATATAAGCTTGTTTCACTCCAATGTGTGTATACAAAGTAAATGTAAACAAACACCATATAGACTTCAAAACATGGTTAAAACTATCATTTTGATATCACGGATGGTCAGTACTTGCATCCATAGCTCTGTCTATGAATATGAGAGTGGTTACATTTCTCCAGCCCTATCCTTCAGCTTTTTACCGAAACGGGGGCTGATTGACGCTTTAATGAGAGATAATGACTGAGGAGATTAATAAATGGAGACTCCGTCTCTGATCCGCCTCAGAATGTGGAATTTACAGAATTCAGAACACGGAACACTCAACAGTCAAGGTGAAAGAAAGTCAATTTTTTACATCAAACTCCATGAAGAAGTCAAGCGACTGTATAATGAGAAGGAAGTTGACTGAAACAAAGGAAAATGAAAGGAATCGCTGGGAGATGTGTGAGCTTCTAATACTCACCATGTTAAACCCACTTAGTAAGGTGCAGTGATGCATGTGGCTGAGCTCCAGCCTCTGCCATGACTCACCTGATGCAGAATAACGAACGTCCACTACAAAGGACGCTGACTGACTGACGTACTCTGACCCAGCCAATGACCCAGCCAAACACAGGGCATCAGTAAAGGTCACCAGACAGAGGGGTGTCATTATACTGTATGTCATTCTGACACTAGCCAAGTTCTGGTGTAAATCTCCACAGTGGAAAAGGGGCATTGGATGAAAGCTATTAGGTTGGTGGAATGTAGTGTGTGTTCTCAGTGGCTAACTATCATAAGTCATTAGTTCACAACAAATATCCCAGATTTTTATGCAAAACCACAACTCTGCTGGACCTCGTTATGCTATGTCAACCATATGAGCAGCTCATAATCACGAGGCAAATGTGTTCCCTACGTTCCTCCTAACAGATTAACTCCCTGCATGTGAAAGGAAATGACGACAACCTGACAGTGGCCCTGCTGCCAAAGTGTTCATTTTTGGTTCAGTCTGTGGAAAAATCCAAGACATTAAACCCCGGGAGGCGTCAAGAGCCATATGTTTCTGCTTCACAGCCTGTCTATAGACTGCAGCTTTGCCTCTTATCACCAGAGACGTACACACACACACCCTAAACACACTTACCATTGTGGCTCCTGCCACATTGCAGAGGCAGCTGTGTTATTAGGATGGTGGATGGAGCTGGTTGAGTCTTGGTGGGCTGGAGACAGACTAAACTGGTCATTATTAACGAGGAACAAAAGAACACTGCTTATCTAAGTACTGGTGTGTTTTGTGATGAGGTGCTGCATGGGTACAATTAGCTTTCAAGGGCTCTCAGAAGAGCTCTTATACAATCTTAGAAAAAAGGGTTCCAAAATGGTTCTTTGGCCGTCCTGATAGGATAACCATTTTTGGATCCAGGTAGAACTCTTTTGGGTTTCATGTAGAAAAGGGTTGTGAAAGGGTTCTACGTGAAACCCAAAAGTGCTCTACCTGGAACCAAAAGGGTTCTTCAAAGAATAATTTTAGGTTCTAGATAGCAGCTTTTTTGCTAAGAGTATACTGTTGGAGATTACAATGTAGATATTTTCCAACTGGTCTCAAACATGTGACTAGATGACAAAATTACAACTGACAATCGACTATTATGTCATGAAAAATGTATGGCTGTTTGTTTTATAAGCAAGTCAATAATTAGTAGGCATATATTGAATAGTTTCTCCCTTTTTGTACCCTTTGGGTAGGTGCTTACACATTCTTAGTGATGCAGTATTGTAAAATGTTGCTCATGGCAAAACATTGCATATTTTGTTAGTACATGTGGAGCAGATTCATAATAAAACAATATTAAGGGATGACTAAGAGGCCAACTGGCTAGGCACAAAAGACACATCATTTAATATTCAAATGAAAAAGTTGCAAAACAACATCACAATGACTAAGTGAGTTGTGTTCCTGCCTGTGGAAGATGTGATTATTTCCTGCCAAAATTGAAATGAAAGTGTTTGCAACAGTGTCAGAAAACAGTGAGGGTTGTTTTTATCAACACAGAAACAAATCTCACACTTCTGCTTCAGAGCCAACCATCAAATCATTCTGCCAGAGTGATTTCACACACCGAAAATTGGAGATTACAAATGGTGCATCAGGTAGAGCTAGGGCAAGCAGGGTCTACACTTTTTTTTTAAAAAGGTTCTTCCTAGAACCAACCATAAAAGTTTATTCAGCATATCTCTAAAGAACCCTTTATGGTTCTAGGTACAGTATAATCTTTTCTCCCAGCAAAGACATGAATTTCGAACCTTTTTGTATGGTCCTTGTCCCTGTGGAAGAACCCTTTTTCCCCCCCAAGAGTGTACTCACCTCCCTCCCATGTATGGAAGAACTTGCAGTGTCTGTAAAACCCTCATAAAATAGCCTAACTATTTGCACAGTCTGGATTTCAGTGCTGCTTAGTTTTCTACAATGTTGTCATAACACTTCGTATTGGAAACTTGAATGAATCCAATATCTATTTGACTCACTTACTTCAAGTTCCAATGCAGCCATTATTTATCTCAACAAATTATTACTGGGTCAAAATTAAGTACCTTACTGTGATTGTTTAAAATTAAAATAGTCAAAAATAAACAAAAATAGATTCTTATCGAAGCAATTTTAAAAGTATTTTTTGCTAGGACTGTCATAGCGTGGAGAGAGGAAAACTGAAAAATATCTGTTATTGGCAGAGAGGTTAGGAACCAGGGCCGTAACCCATGGTTGGAGTTTTTTTTTCAGGCTGAAATTATCATCATTTTCACAATTTCACAGTATTATTACAACCTCATAGTGTGGAAATATACAGTACCAGTCCAAAGTTTGGACACAACTTCTCATTCAAGGGTTTTTCTTTATTGGTAATATTTGCAGCAATTACAGCCATGCAGACCTTTGGCATTCTAGTTGTCAATTTGTTGAGGTAATCTGAAGAGATTTCACCCCATGCTTCCTGAAGTACCTCCCGCAATTTGGATTGGCTTGATGGGCAATTCTTATGTACCATATGGTCAAGCTGCTCCCACAACAGCTCAGTAGGGTTGCGATCCGGTGACTGTGCTGGCCACATAGACAGAATACCAGCTGACTGCTTCTTCCCTAAAAAGTTATTGAATAGTCTGGAGCTGTGCTTTGTGTCATTATCCTGTTGTAGGAGGAAATTGGACCAATTAAACGCTGTCCGCATGGCGCATGGCGTTGCAAAATGGAGTGATAGCCTTCCTTCTTCAAGATCCCTTTTACCCTGTACAAATCACTCACTTTACCACCACCAAAGCACCGCCCGACCATCACATTGCCTCCACCATGCTTGACAGATGGCGTCAAGCACTCCTCTAGCATCTTTTCATGTTTTCTACATCTCACGACTGTTCTTCTTTGTGATCCGAACACCTCAAACTTAGATTTGTCTGTCCATAACACTTTTTTCCCCCAATTTTCCTCTGTCCATTGTCTGTGTTCTTTTACCCATCTTAAACTTTTATTTTTATTGGCCAGTCTGAGATATAGCTTATTCTTTGCAACTCTGTCTAGAAGGCCAGCATCCCGGTGTCGCCTCTTCACTGTTGACATTGACACAGGTGTTTTGTGGGTACTATTTAATGAAGCTGCCAGTTGAGGACTTGTGAGGCATCTGTTTCTCAAATTAGACACTCTAATGTACTTGTCCTCTTGCTCGGTTGTTCACCGGGGCCTCCCACTCCTCTTTCTATTCTGGTTAGGGCCAGTTTGCTCTGTCTGTGAAGGGAGTAGTACACAGCGTTGCATGAGATCTTCAGTTTCTTGGCAATTTCTCGCATGGGATAGCCTTCATTTCTCAGAATATGAATAGACTGACGAGTTTAA
This sequence comes from Oncorhynchus tshawytscha, assembly GCF_018296145.1. Lineage (NCBI taxonomy): Eukaryota > Metazoa > Chordata > Actinopteri > Salmoniformes > Salmonidae > Oncorhynchus > Oncorhynchus tshawytscha. Next base: position 72,176,200 of record NC_056444.1, on the reverse strand, counting down.
GAAGAAAGGTCTTTGTTTCTGGCCATTTTGAGCTTGTAATCGAACCCACAAATGCTGATGCTCCAGATACTCAACTAGTCTAATGAAGGCCAGTTTTATTGCTTCTTTAATCAGTACAACAGTTTTTATATGTGCTAACATAATTGCAAAAGGGTTTTCTAATGATCAATTAGCCTTTTAAAATGATAAGCTTGGATTAGCTAACACAACGTGCCATTGGAACACAGGAGTGATGGTTGCTGATAATGGACCTCTGTACGCCTATGTAGATATTCCATAAAGAATCTGCCATTTCCAGCTACAATAGTAATTTACAACATTAACAATGTCAACACTGTGTTTCTGATCAATTTTATGTTATTTTAATGGACAAATAATTTGCTTTTCTTTCAAAAACCAGGACATTTCTATCTGACCCCAAACTTTTGAACTGTAGTGTATATCATAAGTAATTAAAACAAAACAGCACATTTAGAATAAAAATATTTATTATTTTTTTATGAAGAGGGTATGAATCTTATTTTTCCATGTGATCATCTTTATTATCTAGTCTTTGCTGTTATCATAGTGAATTATACATAGATTTTTTTATTCTTGGACCTCTCATCCCCCTCTCTCCCTTCCCTGTTGAATCTGTTGCCGTGGTGACAACTTGAACACATTTCATCCTGATAAATGGAATAGAAGCTCATTTAGCCTCTCATTTCCAGGAAGGGCTGCTGGAAGTAGTCATTGGTATTAGGCCCCATACATCTCAAATCACCTGAGCAAACACAGGACTATCAGGCCATCTGTAGGTCGCCCGAGGTGGCCAAGAAAGGGGAGGAGACTAGGTAGGGAAGCTCTCTCCTAAAGATTAATTTATATGAGAGCTAAGCCTCAGCCCCTGTGTTGATCCTGTCCATGCTCTGCTAGAGTCAGGATGCTGGCTGACTGGGGTTGCTCACTGGAGTACTTTCATTGTTAATTATAGTTATTACATAATGTTTACGTGCATATGGCTGTTGACAATGCATAGGCATATACTGTACAATGTTTTGTAGGCCTAACTTTTGTGTATTTGCCTGTCTGCACGTTACAGTTGTTCAAGGACGATAGTCATCAAACCACTGAATTGATTCATGTATTTAGGGTTTTATGAATATTATATAGGGTATTCTGTCTGTATATAGCCTTGTGTTTTTGTCATTACCTTCAGGTTCCTTCAGCTTCCTGCTTTCAATACAAGGGTTAGAATGAGAAATAGATTGTTAAATCCTTTAATAGGGACTTTGTATTGTAATATGTCTCCTAATGTTCCTAATGAGTTGACATTTAGCGGGAATAGGAAATAGCTACATACCAGACAGATCATGAGTCTTTGTCCTCGACCAATACGGAAACAAGGTTCATAATAATTCTAATCACTGCAAATCTGCTGTTACTGCAATCTGATGATATATACTTACTGCCTGCAGCGAGATATTATCAGTGTTAAGAAAGATTCATTTTAAAACATAAACAATACTGCCACTACCGTTGTTCTTACACCATGATGCTGTTCTGTCCTGGCACCCCCATATTGTGGAACAAGCTTCCCCCTAATGTCAGGACAGCCGAGTCCCTGTCAATCTTCAAAAAGCATCTGAAACCCTACCTCTTTAAAGAGTATCTTGTAAAAAAGACCATGTAGTTTTGCTACGATTGTGATATGTTGTTTTCTCACCTAGCTATCTTAAGATGAATGCACTAGTGTATACTGAACAATAATATAAACACTATATGTAAAGTGTTGGTCCCATGTTTCATGAGCTGAAATAAAAGTTCCCAGAAATGTTCCATACGCACAAAGCTTTTTTCTCAAAAATATTTTGCACAAATTTACATCCCTGTCAGTGAGCATTTCTCAAAGTCAAAATAATTCATCCACCTGACAGGTGTGGTATATCAAGAAGCTGATTAAACAGCATGTTCATTACACAGGTGCTCCTTGTGCCGGGGACAATAAAAGGCAATAAAAGACCAATGTTATTTTCTCTACAATAAGCTGTCCCCAACATCGTTTTAGAGAATTTGGCAGTACGTTCAACCGGCCTCACAACTGCAGACCACGTGTAACGACGCCAGCCCAGGACCTCAACATCCGGCTTCTTCAACTGCGGGATCATCTGAGACCAGGCACCCAGACAGTTGATGAATCTGAGGAGTATTTCTGTCTGTAATAAAGCCCTTTTGTGGGCCTGGCTCCCCAGTGGGTGGACCTAGCTCCCAAGTGGGTGGTCCTATGCCCTCCAAGGCCCACTCATGGTTTGCCCCTGCCCAGTCATGTGACATCCATAGATTAGGGCCTATTGAATTTATTTCAATTGATGATTTCCGTATATGAAGTAATGCTGTGAATGCCCATCCTGGTTTCATACATTAGACGTAACATAATAAACATGCACTACAGTTCAAAAGTTTGTGGTCACTTATAAACGTCCTGGTTTTTGAAAGAAAAGCACATTTTTTGTCCATAACAATAATATCAAATTAATCAGAAATACAGTGTAGACATTGTTAATGTTGTAAATGACTATTTTACTGTAGCTGGAAACTACTTTTTTAAATGGAATATCTGCATAGGTCAACCATCACTTCTGTGTTCCAATGTCACGTCGTGTTACCTAAGTTTATCATTTTAAATGGCTAATTGATCATTAGAAAACCCTTTTGCAATTATGTTAGCACAGCTGAAAACTGAAAACTGAAGCAATAAAACTGTATTTCTGATCAATTTGATGTTATTTTAATTGGCAAAAAAAAAGGCTTTTCTTTCAAAAACAAGGACATTTCTAAGTGACCCCAAACTTTTGAACGGTAGTGTAAATCCGGGACACTCAAATGAGTATGATATGTTTGGTTTCATAAGAAGGAAGGTTACTTAAGACAACAATGAAAGTAAAGTGATTGGTCGGGGTGGATGGGTGTAACGCGAACATCTAGCAACACGAAGGTTGCATGTTTGAATCTCATCACGGACAATTTTAGGTAATTACCAACTTTTCAACTACTTACTACTTTTTAGCTACTTTGCAACTACTAAGCATGTTAGCTAACCTTTCCCCTAACAATAACCTTAACCCTTTAATTTAACTCTTAACCCTAACCTTAACCCCTATCCCTAACCCCTAGACTAGCTAATGGATAAAATGGATAATGGCCATCCACTAATTAATACATACCATACAAAACGTAACATATCATACTAATTGGAGTGTCCTGGATTTACATTTACTATGCTATGTTTACCCCTGAGTCCAGGTTGGAACGCCTCATGGACTGTGACTAATGTAATGTCTCTCTGGACACCAGGAGGTAATGCATCCCCCATACTGTACATCACTGTATACAGTCTGAGGCCTACATGTCATTTTACTTTATGAGTATTTTAGTTGCCCTGAGCAATTCGCTGAAACAGTATGTCCGTATTCAACTTCATGTGTTCATAGATCCTTTCTCCCTCCCATTTGTCCTCTTTGAGAGTAGGTAATAACCAGAGAACTTTAACACACAGTCTGAGGGTGTCACTAATGAGCTTAACTGTGAGTCAAAATTGAAGTATTTTCTGCTTCCCCTAAAGATAAAGTTCAAAACCTATGATTAACATACTGTGACATAGAGTGACAAGCACGTGCACACACACAAACAAACACACACACATTTCACTCTATATATAGAAATTATCACTTCGCTGTCCCTCAGGTCAAGTTCATAGGAGTGCTGATGTTGATTAGCATAGCTTTGACTGAGCGGTCCCTTTGTCATGCATTTGCCACTCTGAATCAAGTTCAACACCTGCAGCCACAGGCCTGTCAGAGCACACAGATTCACCAAAGATGATGTTGACACAAACCCTCCCCTCTCTTGGCCACCTCATGTGCAACAGCTTTCCTCATTTACTAGGAATAAATCATGCCCATGCACACCTGCTACAGTCAATATTAGTAACACCCCCACCCATTCTCATTATTTATAGATAGCATCTACACTGTATAGATAGCAACTTGGCCGTTACCGTAAAATATGGTGTATGTGAGATTAGCTGGTATAATGACAATAATAGGCCTAATACATGGGTTTTATATAGCGCTTTTCATGGACCAAGACACGCTTAAGATTGGATGGTTTGATACCAAGGCTAACTGAATTAGCTGTGAGTGCTCTTAGCAGTGCAAACTTGATTAAAACCTTAATTCTACATAAGCATACTTCATATTGACGTCTATTTCCCATAATGCACTTCTGACGCTAAGTATTTCTAAGTTATTCAGAGACTAGAGTAAAGTATCTACAGTCCAGTCAGCTGCTATATGACTTTGGTGCTATGTTTGATCTTAAAGATGGATGAATAATGAAGAAGCTGGTGTTATACAATTAAACCTGTGATGTTTAATAAATGTTGGATTCTGCTTAACAGGTGGATGGCCATCCCAGGGCTGGTGGTTCACAGGAGATGGAGAGGAAATGGGGAGAAAAGGGTATGAAATGCATGCAGGTAAGTTATACTTAGGCTAAATTATAATCTAGGTGGTTGAAAACCACTCTGTGTTGCGTCGTGCTTAAGAACAGCCCTTAGCCATGGTATATTGGCCATATACCACATTCCCTCAGGCGTTATTGCTTAATTATACTATACTTAAAGAACTACCCCTCCTTACCTTCATAGTACGCTCAAACCCTACATCCCAACCCGAGCATTCCGTTCAACCACCTCTGGTCTCTTGGCCCTCCCCCCACTACAGTTCCCGCTTAGGCCAATTAAATCTCTTCTCTGTTCTTGTACCCCAAAGGTGGAACCAGCTTCCCCCTACAGTCAGGACAGCGGAGTCCCTGCCTCATCTTCAGAAAACATCTGAAACCCTACCTCTTTGAAGAGTATCGTCAGTTTAGTTCAACTGTCATACCCCATCAGAACCCAAATATAAGCTTGCTTTACTCTGATATTTGTTAACAGCATAAATGTTTAAAAAAAACACTGTATAGCCTCAAATAATGGTTAAAACAAATGTTGATACCATGGATGGTCAGTCCTTGCATTTGAGAGTGGTTACATTACTCCAGTCCCGTCCCTCAGCTGTTTCCCGAAACAGTGGCGAGAAAACACTTTGTTATTGTTTCAACTGCTGATTGCCCCTACTGCCAGTCTGCCACGCAAATGCTCTTATGATGAAGTGCAAGGCTGTAGGGCTGGCTGAACTGTCACGTCCACAAATCTATTTCTCTCTCAAGTGCATCAGCAAAATACAGTGCCGTCACACCGGTCTATCACCATGCCTACTGAGTGTTGGCAGAAGTGGCGGAGATCATGCTGCTCTGTCCCCATAGTCATACTGTAATAATGTTTATTTACTAAATGTTAATCCTTTAATTAAGTAGGGACAGACACAATTGTCTCCCCATTGATGCACTGAGTAAACAACAGTTGGATGCATTGCACCATCACATTCTTCTAACAACAGTTAGATGTATTGCACCATGAAGCAATTTCCAGTGCTTTTCCCGCAGTACATACAACCTTATGGCTTGGGGCAACAGGTGACTGTTGATTGACCCTCCAGTATTAGCCAGATACCCCACAGGTAAATAAAGAGGACCGGATCAGCTAGAGCAGATGGAGAAAGTAATTGACTCCTTTGAAGAGGTGCAGCCAGAAATAATTTGTTGTCCGCCTGAGCAGATCCAAACCTCATTACCTGGGATCAACAGAGGACCAGAGGACCTGAGAGGCGATCCAACCAGGACCGGAGAAGACGAGGGAGCGAACGTAGACCAAGATTAGCCACCAATTATCTCAGCAACCATCTGAAGAAACTCCTCCTCCACCAAAATGGACACGGCTCCTCTTTCAACGCGGTCATCTCTGTCTCGGCTCAATTAAGTAAGGGAATCAATCGGGAATATAATTTTGTATGTAGGCTAGAGAGGCATGAATTCATTATTCCTACATCTTTATCTTTATTAGTTTGATTAAATTAAGTTGAATAATGTTAAAGTCAGTAAGAATGTAATTAAGGCTCAGGGTCAGGGAAGTTAATGCAGAGTTTTGTGTGGAGACTAAGTCATGTCAATTAAGCAAGTTTCTCCTGGCAGTTTTCCCAGTGCATGCAACAGTCCTGAAGAGACTGCAGATTAAAGTAAATTAATGAATTAATATCAAAGAGTCCAACCCTTGTAATAATTATGATCAGGAACTAAATTCAGTATTGTGTTCACTCAACAGCTGAACAAAATATTATCAAGCATTTTAATATACACCTGCACACACAAACACACTCGCAAGGTCATCTAGATGCAGGTACACACATGTGCAGCCAAGAACACTCAAAAGGCTATTAGGATGCAGCCACATGCAAAAATCACTCCAAAGTCGATACAGACTGTGATTAGGTCCGGTCGGAGGATATGTCTCCCATACACAGTCAGTCCCTCCCTCCTCGCCCTCCTCCTCCTCCCTCCTCCTCCTAATCAGACTGTTGTAAACATTCAGCACGCAAAGCACAGGCAATCACGTTGTGGAGGAAGGAGAGGAGAGGAGGAGGAGGGTGAGGAGGAAGAGGGAGAGAAAAGGAGGAGGAGGTAGAGGAGAAGTGAAAGGTACCAGACACAGGGAGTTTATCTTAGCCCAGGGAGGCAGTGATACCGGAAGGGATACCAGAGGAGAGTGATTTCAAAGGGAGTGATACCAGAGGAGAGTGATACCAGAGGGGAGTGATACCAGAGGGGAGTGATACCAGAGGAGAGTGATACCAGAGTGGAGTGATACCAGAGGGGAGTGATACCAGAGGAGAGTGATAACAGTGGAGAGTGATACCAGAGGGGAGTGATACCAGAGGAGAGTGATACCAGAGTGGAGTGATACCAGAGAGGAGTGATACCAGAGGGAGTGATACCAGAGGGGAGTGATACCAGAGGAGAGTGATACCAGAGGAGAGTGATACCAGAGTGGAGTGATACCAGAGAGGAGTGATACCAGGGGAGTGATACCAGAGGGGAGTGATACCAGAGGAGAGTGATACCAGAGTGGAGTGATACCAGAGGGGAGTGATACCAGAGAGGAGTGATACCAGAGAGGAGTGATACCAGAGGGGAGTGATACCAGAGGAGAGTGATACCAGAGTGGAGTGATACCAGAGGGGAGTGATACCAGAGGGGAGTGATACCAGAGGAGAGTGATAACAGTGGAGAGTGATACCAGAGGGGAGTGATACCAGAGGGGAGTGATACCAGAGGAGAGTGATACCAGAGTGGAGTGATACCAGAGAGGAGTGATACCAGAGGGGAGTGATACCAGAGGGGAGTGATACCAGAGGAGAGTGATACCAGAGGAGAGTGATACCAGAGTGGAGTGATACCAGAGAGGAGTGATACCAGAGGGGAGTGATACCAGAGGGGAGTGATACCAGAGGAGAGTGATACCAGAGTGGAGTGATACCAGAGGGGAGTGATACCAGAGAGGAGTGATACCAGAGAGGAGTGATACCAATGGGGAGTGATACCAGAGGAGAGTGATACCAGAGGAGAGTGATACCAGAGGGGAGTGATACCAGAGGGGAGACGCGGAGCTGAGGGATCAGCTGACCTGACCAGCCCACTTTTCCAAACGAGAATCTTTTCATTACTACACACACAGACAGAGGTATTGGCGTGGGAGGAGGGGGTTGGGAGGATGGGGGGGAGAAAGAGGGAGGGAGGGAGGTGGGGGAAGACGGGAGATAGGCTTTAATATCCATATTCAGTTATTGCCAAGTGAATTAATCTGTTGCATTTTGTTTGGGTGGGGGTTAGAATGGGGGAGAATAGGGGAAGCGCTGAGGACACGGGCTCTAGTATCTATATTCAGTTGTTGCAGGGTGAACTCATCTGTTGCTTGGTGGAGGGGTTAGATTGGGGGAGGGGTGGGAGAGTGGGGGAAGAACAGGTGAATAAGGGGAGGGATGAGGGAGTGGGAGAGAACAGGAGAGTAAGGGGAGTGGTGGGAGAACTTGAGAGTAAAGGGGGGGGTGAGGGAGTGGGGAGTGGGGGAGAACAGGAGAGTAGGGGGAGGGATGGGAGAGTGGGGGAGAACAGGAGAGTAAGGGGAGGGATGGGAGAGTGGGGGAGAACAGGAGAGTAAGGGGAGGGATGGGAGAGTGGGGGAGAACAGGAGAGTAAGGGGAGGGATGGGAGAGTGGGGGGGAGAACAGGAGAGTAAGGGGAGGGGAGAGGGAGGGGAAGTATCATCCATATTCAGTTGTTGTTGAGTGTTCTCATTTTAATTTGCCAGAGCTTCAGAATAAATGTGATGCAATAATTATTGTTCCTAGAATACCTGGGGGAATAAGTGATTCATCAAGCCTACACACTTGTACACACACAGTCCCCAACCGTAAACTACACGTGGTCATGCACACATACACACAAACTTAATACATATACACACATACACACAAACTTGGCCCAGATCAGACACAAACTCACATTTAGAAATGCACATACACGCTAACCTCCACACACTCAAATACACACACACACTTGAGAGACAGTACAAGACAGAATAACAAGAATCAGCCGTACGGACAGAGACCCGTCTCATTTATCTTCTGTCTATGCCGGGCGGCTGTGTGTCTGTTTGTGTGGGTGCTGTACAGTGCATGCGTTACGTGGCGTTACGAGTCTCCTTGGATGAGCACGTTGCTGAGACACAGCGCTGAGAGACAGAGGATGCAGCTGGGAGCATGAGTCCTGACAGAGAGGAGTATGACATGTTCTGTCAGAAAGCCGTGACCCTGATTGTTGACCTCTGCCTCCAGAACAAGCAGCTATTGGACCAGGACACCTGCCAGGACTTCCTGTTTCTGCTGTCCAACCAAAACTCGGACCACAAGGAACCAGGTAAGAACATTTCGAACATGTACATAGAATCTTGAGCATGATTTATAACAGTGTCTATATTCCAGAATATGCATGGTGTTTTTGCACTGTGGAATTGGTTTTCCCTGCTGTCACTGCTTTTTGTTTCTCAAACAGTGAGCTAGCGTTTGTGACATTTGAGCAAAATTTGCCTTTCTTGCAGTAACAACTTTTATATACAGTACAGTATATTAGGACTTAACCAGGGCCATGCACAGACCTTTCAGGGGTAAGGTGCTCAAAATGAAAAAAGGGCAACCCCGCTTGAAATAATAATAATAATAATAATTAATATCTCGAAAGTAATAACATACTAAATCCCTCTGAAGCTGAAAATTATATATATTTTTAGCAAAGGTCTATTTATTTCTGCACAACACAATCACTCGTCATCAGGAATTGTAAGCAAGTTAGATAGGCTACACATTCTCCTAAAGACATGATTGACATCGAGAAAAGAGGATGGGCTATCAGCTAATCATTGATGTTGAGGATTCATGTAAATCTGCTCGTTAGCTAGATCAATTTATTTGACTGATTGTGATTTGTCTCTCTATCTTTCTGGAATGCATCTGCGAACCATACCGAATATTGATGATAATGTGGGCTAAATCAAGTGCTAAGTGTTAATCAATGTTATGCTGCTGTGGCAATACTGTTGATGTATTTAAACTGCATCTCTCAAGCCATGCATGATTGGATACCAGCGGGCGCTTGCGCAATCACCTTGCTGGGCAGACTGGAAAAAAGGCACAACTGGGTTGTGCAAGCTCCATACAGATCAACATGGTTATGTCTTGATAGAATACAGCTTGCGGCAAATTACAGGCGCAGCCAACGGACAGGGTGGGTGGTGGGGAACTTGACCACGACTTGCAGGCAGTGGGTTCCAAACAATGGGGGCGGGAGGGCTGACAGTGTTTTGTCAGCTGCTATATCATCAGCTAATACAGGACTACTAAAGGCCCAGTGCACTACTTTTGTGAAGAAAATATATAAATACTGTATCAGTCAAAAGTTTGGATACACCTACTCTTTATTTTTACTCTTTTCTACATTGTAGAATAATAGTGAAGACATCAAAACTATGAAATAACACATATGGAATCACATAGTAACGAAAAAAGTGTTAAACAAATCAAAATAGATTTAATATTTTAGATTCTTCAAAGTAGACACCCTTTGCCTTGATGACAGCTTTGCACACTCTTGGCATTCTCTCAACCAGCTTCATGAGGAATGTTTTGAAGGTGTTCCCACATATATTGAGCACTTGTTTGCCGCTTTTCCTTCACTCTGAAGTCCAACTCATCCAAAACCATCTCATGTGGGTTGAGGTCAGGTGATTGTGGAGGCCAGGTCATCTGATGCAGCACCATCACTCTTCTTCTTGGTCAAATAGCCCTTACACAGCCTGGAGGTGTGTTTTGGGTCATTGTCCTGTTGAAAAACAAATGAGAGTCCCACTAAGCACAAACCAGATGTGATGGCGTATTGCTGCAGAAAGCCATACTGGTTAAATGTGCCTTGAATTCTAAATAAATCACAGTGTCACCAGCAAAGCACCCCCACACCATCACAACTCCCCCTCCATGCTTCACGGTGGAAACCACGCATGCGGAGATCATCCGTTCACCTACTCTGCGTCTCAAAAAGACAAGGTGCTTGGAACCAAAAATCTCAAATTTGGACTCATCAGACCAAAGGATAGATTTACACTGGTCTAAAGTCCATTGTTCGTGTTTCTTGGCCCAAGCAAGTCTCTTCTTATTATTGGTGTCCTTTAGCAGTGGTTTCTTTGCAGCAATTTGCCCATGAAGGCCTGATTCAGTCTCCTCTGAACAGTTGATGTTGAGATGTGTCTGTTACTTGAACTCTGTGAAGCATTTATTTGGGCTGCAATCTGAGGCTGGTAACTCTAGTGAATTTATCCTCTGCAGAAGAGGTAACTCTGGGTCTTCCTTTCCTGTGGCGGTCCTCATGAGATAAAGTTTCATCATAGCGCTTGATGGTTTTTGTGACTGCACTTGAAGAAACTTAAGTTCTTGAAATGTTCCGTATTGACTGACCTTCATGTCTTAAAGTAATGATGGACTGTCATTTCTCTTTGCTTATTTAAGCTGTTCTTGCCATAATATGGACTTGGTCTTTTACCAAATAGGGCTATCTTCTGTATACCACCCCTACCTTGTCACAACACAACTGATTGGCTCAAATTTATTAAGAAGGAAAGAAATTCTCAAATTACCTTTATATTTGATTTGTTTAAGATGTTTTGGTTACTACATGATTCCATATGTGTTATTTCATTTCAAGTTGTGATGTCTTCACTATTATTCTACAATGTAGAAAATAGTAAAAATAAAGAAAACAGTTGAATAAGTAGGTGTCCAGACTTTTGACTGGTACTGTATATCAGGTAGAGCCCTATCTGTGCATGTGACAGGACTATTGATGAATGGATGCCACATGGTATTAATATAACAACAATTGTATAAGTAGGTGCATTTTTCCAGAACAAATGTATTTTTTGGAAGAAAGAATTCACACGCATGCTCGCACATGCACTATCAGTCTGTATTACTTATTTTCTTCTCCTTTTGTTTTCCTCACTGTCTATGTTAGGGGTCAGGCTGGGCCTTGGACACATCTCTAATTAGTTTTTGTGACCGCAGGGCAGAGCAACCATAGGTATAGCCTATAAACCAAACTCAGAGTGACTTTTTAGTTAGTCTGGGTAAGCAGAGCTCCTATAAAACGAATAAATCAGCCTTTAGCTTACTTTCTGCTGATGCTGTCCTGATCGCTCAACCTTACCATTAGCATTATAGCAGATTGGAGCCCACAGCTCCCTGCAACTGATACTGATAGTATTGTTGCATGGATTAATGAGAGGACTTAGGAGAGTCTAAGAAGGTTCACTTTACTTTTGTGAAGAATCTCAGTCAGTGCTATTATCCTGGTATATTTACTGCACCAAAGTTAATGCATTATTTAGAGGGACATTAAATTGCCAAAAGTATGTGGACACACTTTAAAATTAGTGGATTTGGCTATTTCAGCCACACCTCTGTATAAGATCAAGCACACAGACATGAAATCGCCATTGAGATAAACATTGGCAGTAGAATTACCTGTACTGAAGAGCTCAGTGACTTTCAACGTGGCACCGTCATAGGATGCCACCTTTCCAACAAGTCAGTTTGTCACAATTCTGCCCTACGAGAGCTTCCCCGGTCAATTGTAAGTGCTGTTATTGTGAAGTGGAAACTTCAAGGAGCTACAACGGCTCACACAAGCCCACAGAAAAGGACCATCAACTAACTGCTGAAGCGCATAGTGCGTAAAAATCGTCTGTCCTAGGTTGCAACACTCACTACGTAGTTCCAAACTGCCTCTGGAAGCAATGTCAGCAAAAGAACGCTTCATCAGGAGCTTCATGAAGTAGATTTCCATGGCCGAGCGACCACACACAAGCCTAAGAACACCATGCGCAATGCCAATTGTTGGCTGGAGTGGTGTAAAGCAAGCCGCCATTGAATTTTGGATCAGTGGAAACGTTTCCTTTGGAGTGATGAATCATGCTTCCCCATCTGGCAGTCCAACGGAAGAATCTGGGTTTGGAGGATGCCAGGAGAACGCCACCTGCCCGAATGCATAGTGCCAACTGTAAAGTTTGATGGAGGAGGAATAATGGTCTGCGGCTGTTTTTCATTGTTCGGGCTAGGCCCGTTAGTTCCAGTGAAGGGAAATCTTAATGCTACAGCATACAATGACATTCTAGACGATTCTGTGCTTCCAACTTTGTGGAAACAGTTTGCTGAAGTCCCTTTCCTGTTTCAACATGACAAGCCTCCGTACACAAAGCGAGGTCCATACAGAAATTGTTTGTCGAGATCGATGTGGAAGAACTTGACTGGTCTGCACAGAGCCCTGACTTCAACTCCATCAAACACCTTTGGGATTAATTGGAACGCCGACTGCGAGCCAGGCCTAATCGCCCAACGTCAGTACCCACCCTCACTAATGCACTTGTGGCTGAATGGAAGCAAGTTCCCGCAGCAATGTTACAATATCTAGTGGAAAGCCTTCCCAGAATAGTGGAGGCTGTTATTGCAGCAAAGGAGGGACCAGCTCCATATTAATGCTCATGCTTTTGGAATGAGATGTTCGACGAGCAGGTGTTGACATACTTTTGGCCTTGTCGTGTACTTTCAAAGTTCTTTAATGTCGCAGACAGTCCCACTGCGATTAATTATGAGAGGCATGCCAATTGTTAAATATATCCAATTGTTAAGTACACACTATGTATTTTTTACCCATTGACATTTATTGTGTGTCTGAATTGAGGGCCTGTCATAATGAAAAAGACAACTCATCCTACAGTATAGCTGTGTCTATAGTAATGGACATTGAAATGGCTGGGAAGAGTTCTACTCATATACTTAACAAAAATATAAATGTAACATGTAAAGTGTTAGTCCAATGTCTGAGCTGAAATAAAAGATCCCAGAAATGTTCTATAAGCGCAAAAAGCGTATTTCTCTCAAATTTTGTACACAAATTAGTTTACGTCCCTGTTAGTGAGCATTTCTCCTTTGCCAAGATAATCCATCCACTGAACAGGTATGGCATGTCAAGAAGCTGATTAAACAGCATGGTCATTACACAGGTGCACCTTGTGCCTCGGACAATATAAGGCCACTCTAAAATGTTCATTTTTGTCACACAGCACAATGGCACAGATGTCTTAAGTGTTGAGGGAGTGGGAAAATGGCATGCTGACTGCAGGAGCTGTTGCCATAGAATTGAACGTTAATTTCTCTAACATAAGTCGCTTCCAACGTTGTTTTATAGAACTTGACAGTACGTCCATCTGGCCTCACAACCCCAGACCATATGTAACCACGCCAACACAGGACCTCCACATCCGACCTCTTCACCTGCGGGATCGTCAGATACCAGCCACCCAGACAGCTGAAGAAACTGTGGGTTTGCGCAACCGAAGAATTGTCAGAAACCATCTCAGGGAAGCTCATCTGCATGCTCGTCTTCCTCACCAGGGTCTTGACCTGACTGCAGTAACCAACTTCAGTGGGCAAATGCTCACCTTCAATTGCAACTGGTACGCTGGAGAAGTGTGCTGCTCTTCACGGATGAATCCTGGTTTCATCTGTACCAGGCAGATGGCAGACTGCGTGTATGGCATCGTGTGGGCGAGCGGTTTGCTGATGTCAACGTTGTGAACAGAGTGTCCCATGGTGGCGGTGGGGGTATGGTATGGGCAGGCATAAGCTACGGACAATGAACACAATTGCAACTTATCGATGGCCATTAGAATGCACATAGATACTGTGATGAGTTCCTGAGTACCATTGTTGTGCCATACATCCGCCACCATCACCTCATCTTTCAGCATGATAATGCACGGCCCCATGTCGCAAGGATCTGTACACAATTCCTGGAAGCTGAAAATGTCCTAGTTCTCCCATGGCCTGCATATTCACCAGACTTGTCACCCATTGAGCATGTTCGGAATGCTCTGGATTGACATGTACAACAGCGTGTTCCAGTTCCTGCCAATGATCAATTAGCCTTTTAAAATTGTAAACTTGGATTAGTTAACACAACGTGCCATTGGAAAACAGGAGTGATGGTTGCTGATAATGGGCCTCTGTACACCTATGTAGATATTCTATAAAAAATCAGCCGTTTCCAGCTACAATAGTCCTTTACAACATTAACCATGTCTACTCTGTATTTCTGATCAATTTGATGTTATTTTAAAGGACAACAAATGTGCTTTTCTTTCAAAAACAAGGACATTTCTAAGTGACCTTAAACTTTTGAACTGTAGTGTACATATAAACTGAAGATGATTTTTACATTTGGAGGATTTTGTAACTGCTTACACATAGACCAATACATCAGTGAAACATATAGCTACAGTATGTGACATGATTGAAGAGCCAGCCAGAGAATTTGGACTGAAGGCAGGTACATAACAAATGTCATTCAGCAATGTTTCTGCTAGGATGGATCCCCATGTCAGAGGGTACGCGTCACACCATTTCTGACAAAATCCTATGTCACTCCGCATTATCCTCAGCGATGGAATCAAACGTACTTCACCATGCCATGGGCATCCGTCACTAAGCTGTGGGGGCATTAAATGCCATTGCATGTTATCCACCCATCACTGTGAATCTCTTCTGCCACATGAAGGATAAATGCAAGGCGCTTTACTTTCTTATTGTTGGGACTTGGTAGAGATGTGGATGGGAGATATGGACAGAACTTAGAACACGGCCACGGCCTGGCACCTGACATGTGACATGTACCCTCTGGATCCATCATTGTAGTGTAGGAACTCTTCACTGTGGCAATGTCTTGAAAATGTTTGACAGTGACACAAGGTTTGAAGGTATTCCGTGAAAGGAAAATGCTAATGGGAAGTCTTAATTCAACTCATTATTGTTCATCCATCTCGGGAAATGTATTTTACAATAACCTTATTGTGTTGTGTTTACCTTTTTGCTGATGCCTTTGGAGAGATAAGAGGGGGGAATGTTTAGACATTTTTTTCTGCTGCATTTCATGTTGGTGAATGAAGTCATGTTCTCCTTTGTGATTAAGCTAGAGCAATACGGTTCTGGGAAGAAACAATACTGCAGTATCTCCAGGGGAATTTCTCAGAGAGCACTATGCTGCTAGGTCAGGCTATATAATGTAATGATTGTCTTTCCTCAATATTCAAATTCTGTAAGGAGAAAATTATAAATTATTACAAATATAGGTAAGTTCCATCCAGAACAGGGAACTGGTCGCTCCTTAGTTCTCTATTTGCAGGCCAGGAAGGATGACGCAGTGCAGGTGAAATCCAAAACAACAGGACAAAAACATCAAATGAACTAGGCTGTAGAGATTACTGTAGAACCCAGACAAACCTCCCTTTAATAATGAATATTCACACAGTCACACTGACTCTGTGTTCTACAGACACAGCACTTCCCAGTGAGTACAAACTTTTCCAAAAGAACATTGGAAAGCTGTCCATTTCACTGCGAGATGCCTATGTCTCATTATTACGACATGAAGGCTGTTGTGGTAGCGCTTCCGGCTGTGCACACTTGGATTAACAAATACAGTCTGATATGTGACAGCACATAACAGGTTTGAAAACTGACTGAATATTTTTATGTATACTGAACAAAAATATAAACGCAACATGAAACAATTTCGAAGATTTGACTGAAATACAATTAATATAAGGAAATTAGTCAATTGAAATGAATTAATTAGATCCTAATCTATGGATATCACGACTGGGAATACAGATATGCATGTCTTGGTCACAGATACCTTTAAAAAAAGGTAGGGCCGTGGACCAGAAAACCAGTCAGTATCTGGTATGACCACCATTTGCCTAATTTAGCTCGACACATGTCCTTCACATAGAGTTGATCAGGCTATTGATTGTGGCCTGTGAAATGTTGTCCCAATCCTTTTCAATGGCTGTGTGAAGATGCTGGATATTGGCGGGAACTGGAACATGCTGCCATACACGTCGATCCAGAGTGTCCCAAGCATGGTGGCTTATGATAGAAAAAGTAACATTCAATTATTTGGCAACAGCTCTGGTGGACATTCCTGCAGTCAGCATGCCAATTGCACCGTTCCTCAATCACTTGAGACGTCTATGGCATTGTGTTGTGTGACAAAACTTCACATTTTAGAGTGGCCTTTTATTGTCACCTGTTTAATGATCATGCTGTTTAATCAGCTTCTTGATATGCCACACCTGTCAGGTGGAGGGATTATCTTGCCAAGGAGAAATGCTCACTAACAGGGATGTAAACTAATTTGCGCCCAAAATTTGAGAGAAATACGATTTTTGTGTGTATGGAAAATATCCGGGATCTTTTATTTCAGCTCATGAAACATTTATATTTTGCATTTCAGTGTAAATTCAAGCTTATTAGAGAGGGAATAAAGAGGAAATAATATACATTCTAGTTTGAGAGAACTGTACAGAAAAAGGGTTCCAAAAGGATTATTTGGCTGTCCCCATAGGAAAAACCTTTTTGGTTCAAGGTCGAACCATTTCTGGTTCCATGTAGAAGCCTTAGTAGAAAGGGTTCTACATGGAACCCAAAAGGGTTCTACTTGCAGCCCAAAATAGTTAATAGAAGGGTTATCCTATGACTACAGCCGAAGAACCCTTTAAGGTTCTAGATAGCACCTTTTTTCCAACCGTGTATGCACATCACCACAAGCATTATAACCCATCTAGTTCTACCTCTATTCCCTGCCTTAGACCCACCGACACGCAGAGGACTAAGGTTATCCTCCCTGAGAGTGGCAGATAAAAGCCATAGGTTAAATTCAAACGGATTCCGTCTCTCAGTTAGCCCAGTTGGGTGAAGAGGTGGCTGAAATAATGGCCAACCAAGTGGAACACATTTTTCATTACAATGCACTAAAGACAAAAGGAGCAGTCCAGAATACCAATCACACCTCTGTTCTGAGAATATGAGCAGCACTCCAACTGGAATTATTTAGCTTTTTCTGCTGTGTTATTTTCTTCTGTTCTTTTTTTTAACCATTAACTTGTTGAAGATCACTAGCTTTTGGGATATTCCTGATGGTGTTGCTTGTTGGGGTGTTATCTATCTCTCAGTAGAACCATACAGGGCTATTTCCCACCATGCACTGTGATGCTCTGTGCTGTATCATCAATGTAAATCCACCACAACTGCATGAATAACCCACCACCCTGCATGAACCAGAGGCACAGTTGGTTTTCTCCCTCAATATACTGACCAGGGTAATCCAGGTGAAAGCTATGATCCCTTATTGATGTCACTTGTTAAATCCACTGCAATCAGTGGAGATGAAGGGGAGGAGAAGGGGTTTAAAGCCTTGAGACAGATGAGACATGGATTGTATGTGTACCATTCAGAGGGTGAATGTGCAAGACAAAAGATTTAATGCCTTTGAACAGGGTTTGATAGTACAGTAGGTGCCAGGCGCAACGGTTTGTGTCAAGAACTGAATCGCTGCTGGGTTTTCAACACTCAACAGTTTCCCATGTGTATCAAACATGGTCCACCACCTAAAGGACATCCAGCCACCATGACAACTCAGAAAGAGATCTAGCAAACCATAAGCATACCATATTATTCATCCTGGCCTATTGCAAATATAGCTACAGAATGCACATTGAAACACATGGACATTTTGTGAAGCCCTAGAACTGGATCACAGCATATAGAGGAATTACATGCATGCCTATATCTCAACCACAACATAGAATAATTAACTGGCCTGTATAGAATTACATGCATGACTATATCTCAGCCACAACATAGAATAATTAACTGGCCTGTATAGAATTACATGCATGCCTATATCTCAGCCACAACATAGAATAATTAACTGGCCTGTATAGAATTACATGCATGCCTATATCTCAGCCACAACATTGAATAATTAACTGGCCTGTATAGAATTACATGCATGCCTGTATCTCAGCCACAACATAGAATAATTAACTGGCCTGTATAGAATTACATGCATGCCTATATCTCAGCCACAACATAGAATAATTAACTGGCCTGTATAGAATTACATGCATGACTATATCTCAGCCACAACATAGAATAATTAACTGGCCTGTATAGAATTACATGCATGCCTATATCTCAGCCACAACATAGAATAATTAACTGGCCTGTATAGAATTACATGCATGCCTATATCTCAGCCACAACATTGAATAATTAACTGGCCTGTATAGAATTATATGCATGCCTGTATCCAGTGGCGACCCGTCATTCAGGGCAGGTAGGGCATAGCTGCCCTGTTTTGCATGTTATTTTGGCATTAATACATGTCACATATAATCTTTCAAACAATTAAAAAAATGTTTTCATTGACTTAATTAAGCTGCATACTGTACAAACATGGTCTCTTTTTTTTCTTTCTTGCGTAAGGCAGCTCCGAAATGCAAGTGTTTCAGCCTAGCTCAGTGCTTTCTGTGGTGGTGGGGCAGCCAGCGGAAAATATGGAGCGTAGGGTTTGGTAATGTTCTCTAGTTGAGCCGTGATTGGCTCAGTGTTCTGTCACTCGTGGGAACACTACGTCACCCCAAAATCTATGAGGAGAGCTCGAAAATTCAAGCCCCTTGGGTGCTGCCATAGAGTTACATTAGAAGTGCACATCCAAGAAGGCTCAAGGTCATTGGCCACAGATAAAATGACGTCAAATCACGTTATATCTACTGTAACTTTGATTGGACTAATCATGTCAACATCATACTTTCAAAATCTTAGATAGCAAGCTAGCAGTCATCATCATGAATCAAGTCGACAATCTACTAGCAAATCCTTTTCAGTCGTTGTCATATGAAGAGAAATTATGAAGAGAAATTATAGATAAAACGTATTGGTGCTCATCGGCCATTGGACACAAACATTATACAACATGTTGGAAATCACAAATTCAACAATTTGTGGTTTGGAAGAATCAGTGGCTAACTGCAACCATTGCAAAACAATCACAAGCCTGCTATTCAGTGGAGTGAGTGTGTGGTCCAAGTGTGTGTTTAAGGGTCTCTTTTCCAAGCTTAGAAGGATAAACATTCAATATTGGCCATGCTGTCAATCCAGCATGACTTCTGCCTACGGGTTTCTAAACTACTGTAAAACTCGGAACTGGGAAATTTCAGACTTCAGTGAGTTCAAGAACTGAATTATATCCTGCTGGGAAAATACATTTTGAAAGGTCATCCAACTCGGAATTCCAAGTCGTAAACCCGGGCCTCTTTCTAGAGTTCTGTCCTGAAGATCACAGACATCATGATTCAAACTTATATTTTTTAGATTTCCCAGTTGTCTCGAAAACACCATAAATTCAGAGAATATCAGAATTTGATGACAAAGTTTGATGACCGAATTTGCTCACGAAGGACCGCCGCGCCACCTTCCTGTTCAAGTGAGCACAGCACAACAAGGTGAGTCAAAAAATGTATTGTATGCTCCTGCATAAATTATGTAATATGCCAGGGAGATATGTATACTGTAGCTAGGAAAGTTATACTAATTGTATGTTGTGTAGTAAGCTGTTAGTAGCCCATGTGCCTCACTCTAATCATTTGGTCCCTTTCCCCCTCATAACTTGGCTTACTGTTCTGACTTGGTAGTGCACTTGTAGCCTATAGCCTGTTTTAGAGAAATGTCATCATCGAATATTGTAAGAGCTTTCATTATCTGCCTATTTACCCCCTTCATTTATCCTACGGTTCTGACTTGGTGTACAGGGAGAATACTGTAAGAACAGCCCATGTTCTGAATTATGTCGCTGTACATTTCAAAAGTGCTGAACAAATAGTTATATTGACTATGTCCATCCTAGCTAGCTCATTAATGTATTAATCGAAATTACGGATTGCCTCTCATCCGCTCGTCGTCCCCTTATGCCATAGAATGTACATCTCAATTGTCAGTAGAAACCACATATGTTTAAGCATGTCAGCCATATCATCTATGTTTTCTTCAAAGCCAGTTAATGAGGCTGAAGGAACTGTTTCGCTGCCAGACAAGGCTCTGTGTAGCCAGGTGTAGCAGTGGTAAGGTGTTGGGACTGCTGTTGGGACGCTGCTGTTGGGACAGCTTTATGTTGGCACTAACAGTTTGTGGGCACCATTTGTCACTGTTATATTGCAAATAATGTATTGTTTAGTGTTGTTTTGTGTTGTGGCTAAACATTTTAGGGGGAGTTTACCGCACCAAGATTTCGTGCTAAAATCGCCACTGCCTGTATCTCTACTACAAGAATTGCATCATGCCCTCATTTCTCAAATGTATCACTCACATCAGTGCTTTGAACCCAATTAATTTACCCAGAGATGTAGATTAGACAACTCCTACATGGACTATGCCACAAGAGAGGTTGGCATTGTTGATTTAGCTGCATGCAGACAGAGTTTGCGTCTCAAAAGGCACCCTTATTCCCATTACAGTGCAGTACTTTTGACCAGGGCACATGGGGCTCTGGTCAAACATAGAGCACAATATAGGGTATAGGGTGCAATTTGGGACATACACAGTCATTCTGTTCTGTTCCCCCATCAACAGGACTTCTCTATGCAGCTTGTCTTGCTGAAAGCTGTTCTGTAGTTCCAGCGAACCTTCTGGGGGTCAAACTACTGCCATTCTCACTGAGTTGGTGATGTAGAAACACTTATAACCAGACATGTGCCCCCACACACTTCATCAACCACACTGATGTGAGACATTAGAAACGCTTGATTTTGTCTTAAAATGCTCATGTATCCAATCGACCTGGATTTCATCCTGGAGAAGGCAACATTTTGTTGAGACGTGAGTACGTGTCACGACTTCGGCCGAGGTCGGTCCCTCTCCTTGTTCGGGCGGCATTCGGCGGTCGACGTCACCGGCTTTCTAGCCATTCCCAATCCACTTTTCATTTTCCATTTGTTTTGTCTTTGTTTTCTACATACCTGGTTTCTATTCCCCAATTACATGTTCATTATTTAACCCTCTGTTTCCCCCATGTTGGTGTGTGTGTTTGTTTATTATGTTCAGGTTGTATCTTTATGGCTGGTATTGTTTGCCGGGTTCGTTTTTATGCCCGTTATTTACAAGTGACCGGTATTTTCACGCACCTTTAGTCTTTGTTTTATACTGGTGCAGTTCGTGGAATAAACTACCTTGTACACTCATCTCTGCTCTCCTGCACCTGATTCCATGCACCAGTTACCCACAGCCTGACAGTAAGATGCTATAGCTAAATCTAGCCCTGTCTTATTAGTATTTTAGTGAGACTTGAATAAGATGCTATAGCCAAATGTAACCCTGTCTTATTAGTATTTTAGTGAGACTTGAGTAAGATGCTATAGCCAAATCTAACCCTCTTATTAGTATTTTAGTGACTTGAGTAAGATGCTATAGCCAAATCTAACCCTGTCTTATTAGTATTTTAGTGAGACTTGAGTAAGATGCTATAGCCAAATCTAACCCTGTCTTATTAGTATTTTAGTGAGACTTGAGTAAGATGCTATAGCCAAATCTAACCCTGTCTTATTAGTATTTTAGTGAGACTACAGTAAGTTGCTATAGCCAAATCTAACCTATTCTTATTAGTATTTTAGTGAGACTTGAGTAAGATGCTATAACCAAATCTAGCCCCTTCTTCTTACCTTGGTTTGTTAACAGTAAAGTGGTAGGGTGTTATGGCTGTGGGCACAATGAAGTGAGAGAGATGTTGATATTTACATGCACTACGTTAGAGCCCTGTCAACACCTTATTCACTAATTGGATGATTGTGTTGCATGCATGAAAGACCATAATTACTTACAAAATACCACAGCTTTTTCAGGGGCAAGCCAAGGGTATACTGTATTACATTTTTCTGGATGGTCTGAGTGTTGTCTATTGTTTAAGCTATGCTGCAGATCCCGTTATGTGTTATCATTACATAGGGCTTCTACAGTATATAGGACTGTTATCTAACATTGCTATGTGGAACTGAACAGCAGATGAAGCTTACTTTCATAATTTTATTAATTCATGTATAATAAATAGTTCAATGCAATTTATATATACGTATATTACTCTTACTCAAATTATATCATATTCATGCTCTGTATTTTCTGTTGTATTAACAGAAACTGGGTTTCTCAGTCCACCTTGTGTATCTGACGCTGTTGGCCTTTATTGGTACATACTTTATTATTCCAATTCCCTGGAATATTTCTTGGTTCCTATTCTTTGTTTTTACTTATAGTCCAATTAACTGTCCCCTGAGGAAATGTTACCCAAAAAGAGGGACAACAGAGGAGACGAGAATGAGTGGAAATTGAATAACAACCTCATGAAATACAACTGGAAGGCCTCCAAAGTCAGTGTGTGTGCTGTTGTGTTTGTGTGTGGGTGTGCGTCCATTCGAGCATGTTCATATATGCGTGTGTGCCTGTGCGTGCAAAGAAGCGTGTTTATGTCTGTGATTCAGCGAGAGGGTTTGAAGGGAATGGTGTTACATTAATAACAAAATGACAAAATTAAATTTTTGTCTCACTTGCACTAAGACAAAGGGTAGGGGCAACTTGAGGTTTGTTGTGACATTTCATTCCTTGATTGTATTAGAGCTCTGTGCCAACCGGATCCAGCCTGAAGTGATGTTACCCAAACTGACAGGAATTGATGGAATGACCTTCCAGCTTGTCCAACTGCTGAAAACCTCTCCGTGGGACACTGAGAAACACAGGGAAAGAGACAGTTGTGCCTCTATGATGCATTTTTCACTTATGTTCTACCTACAAAACAACAAGGAGGTTGACAAGCATACTGAAGGAAGGGTACTTTGGGAAATGTTCTCTCTAACCGACAGAATACAGGTTTGTGTAACAGATGTGTGGTTGAAGGTCTGTGAAGTATCACCACCAGTGCTTAATTTGAACCAGATCTTGCCGGAACAGGATCCTGCACCTCTCAATTTTGGACTGTTTTGTTCCAGAACCTATTTGGCCGGATTGGGAACCTCTCATTGCATTTTTTTGCAATGTAAAAATTCAAACAAAAGTGATCCATGTTCATTCGAGATGCCTCTTTGTTAATTCTCCTAGCCCCACAAAAAAAGTAGTGTGAAGAAGTAGATTTTCAGTCCAGACTTAATATTCTAAGAGTTGATTTGGGTTTATAATTTGTGCAACATTGTAACCTATGTTTGAGACCAAAGCGTGGCTGTGTGAAAATCGCACCAGTATCTCTCACATAACTAGAATGAGATTCGCTTTCAATGAACTCTCTCCCTCTTTGCTCTGAAAGACATGAGCCTGCAACTCTCATCTCTCCAGCAGCAGCACTTCATCATGTATTTTCTTATAGAATCACGCTAAGGGTTCTGAAGGAACTGCAGTATTGAAATACATTGAAATACATTTGCCAAAGTTATAGAATTACTGCTGTCTGTTGAAATCATTCAGAGTAGTCTACTATAAATGAAACCATTCAGAATAGCCTACTACACCATGAGGAGGCCTATAATTTAGCTAAGGCTCCATAGATAATTTCCTTAAATAGCCTAGCTGTGGATTTTAGCCCAAAAACAAGGAATAGCCTATAATAGTAAACACGCTGCAAATCTGTCAGTGAAAAAACAGCATGCAGAAAAAACAAATGGCTACCCAGACTATTTGCATTGTGAGCCGCACCCCCCCGCCGCTTTAGGCTGTTGCTACTCTCTGTTAATCATATATGTATAGTCACTATAACTATACACTCGTGTACATACTACCTCAATTGGGCCGACCAACCAGTGCTCCCGCACATTGGCTAACCGGGCTATCTGCATTGCGTCCCACCCACCACCCACCAACCCCTCTTTTACACTACTGCTACTCTCTGTTCATCATATATGCATAGTCACTTTAACCATATCTACATATATATACTACCTCAATCAGACTGACTAACCGGTGTCTGTATGTAGCCTTACTACTTTTATAGCCTCGCTACTGTATATAGGCTGTCTTTTTACTGTTGTTTTATTTCTTTACTTACCTATTGTTCACCTAATACCTTTTTTGCACTATTGATTAGAGCCCGTAAGTAAGCATTTCACTGTAAGGTCTACTACACCTGTTGTATTTGGCACACGTGACAAATAAGCTTTGATTTGATTTGATGTAAAGTGTTTTCTAGTAGTGAGTGCATAGTTTTCCACACTTTACCCCAATTAGAATGGAACCCACAGCCCTGGCATCAACCAAATAATTTAAGTTCCACATTTGGTTCTCAGGATGGTTCTAGTACTAGGATGTTCCTGTAACATAGATTTGTGTCTTTTCGTATCCTCTGAAAATAGCCCTCTTGGTAGAGAAGATGAGTAGGGTTAATGTCTGGGACCACAGCATTGCTTTAGTTACAATCTACAGCAGGGTTCCCCAAGTGGTGGCTCTCGGGACCAATTTGGACTAAGATTGTTTATATTACACCCTCCAAGTTTTATTTTTGTATTTCCATTGTTGGAAATAAAAGACTGTAAAAACACCAGGAAATCAGCTATAAGTGATCATGGAATCATGTTTTTGGAAATATGTTCCCAAGTATTCCCATGCATAATAGAGAGACGTGATCATATACAAATGTAAGCAAGGTTTCAAATTATTATATCTTTTTTGCGGTCAATTTGCAGTCTACAAATGATTTGTAATTATGTTCTGGTCCCCCGACCATCCGCTCAAGAGTTGATGATCCCTGATCTAGTGTTCACTTCAGTAGTTTTGTAGGACTCCCTAGTGATTCATATCACAGATTACCTTCACCTGTGAGCAAAATTGAATTCATTGCAGATTTGTACTATAATACAGGCTGGTGTGACACATCACAGGGCCATTACAGCTTCCCCACATGAAAAAAATACTATGGTATAAATACTATAGTATTCACTGTAGTGATGTTAAAAAAGTCAGCAAAAACCCTGTAGTGAATATTGTAGTATTTACTGCAGTATACTTTAGTATTTACATTTAATTATACTATAAATATTGTAGTAAAATAATACTGTAGTATATACTATAGTAATTCAATTTGTGTTTTTGTGGATTGTAGAATAATGTAGTATATACCGTAGTGTTTTGTGGACTGTAGTATACTGCAGTATTCACTGTAGTTTATTGTAGTATTTACTGTAATGTTTTTGAGGACATTACTGTAATATTTACAACAGTGTTTTTGTTTTATTCTCATTAACATAGAAGTGCAGGCTTTCTCCTTGAGGAAACCTACTTGAGAAATACTAAAAGAGTACATTTTCCATTACTTGTAGCTAGTTAGGCCTGGGGTCTGAACGGATCGTTCAGAGCTTCTAGTAATTTCTATAACCTGTAGGCTCACTTATGGGTGGCACAATGGGTAGTGTATTTGCAGACTGTAGTGTTTTTGTGGACACTATTATAATATTTACTATAGTATTCTACAGCATAATACACCATTCTATAGTAAGTGCTACACATGATTGAGATGTACTACAGTGGTAGTATATTATTCTACAGTATACTATTGTTTAAGTCAGAATTCTAAAGTAAGTACTGTAGTATTATCTAGTAAACTGTAGTTTCTTTTTTTCATGAGGGTTTACCCGACACATTTAGAAGGACTAGACCCCACCTGGAAACCACTTTGTTTGTCTATTGTCGATTGTTTTGATTCTGAAATTCACAGTTTGTTCCAAATGCTGTTTAGAAAAAAAACATTGGAGAGATATTATACACAATATACAGTACCAATCAAAAGTTTGGACACACCTACTCATTCCAGGGTTTTCTTTCTTTTGACTATTTTCTACATTGTAAAATAATAGTGAAGACATCAACACTGTAAAATAACACATATGGCATCACATGTAGTAATCAGTGAAGGGAAATCTTAATGCTACAGCCTACAATGACATTCTAGACAATTCTGTGCTTCCAACTATGCGGCAACAGTTTGGGGAAGGCCCTTTCCTGTTTCAGCATGCCCCCGTGCACAAAGCGAGGTCCATACATAAATGGTTTGTTGAGATCGGTGTGGATTAACTTGCCTGGCCTGCGCAGGACCCTGACTTCAACCCCATTAATCACATTTGGGATGAATTGGAACACCGGCTGCGAGTCAGGCCTAATCGACCAACATCAGTATCTGACCTCATTAATGCACTTGTGGCTGAATGGAAGCAAGTCCCCACAGCAATGTTCCAACATCTAGTGGAAAGCCTTCCCAGAAGAGTGGAAGCTGTTATAGCACCGAAAGGGTGACCAACTCCATATTAATGTGCTTGATTATGGAATGAGATGTTTAAAGAGCAGGCGTCTACATACTTTTGGCTTATGTAGGGTAGCTCTAAATCCCCTGAAAGGAAAGGACTCTAGACATTAAAGCCACCACTATCCTCCATTTTATATGAACTTCCTCTTATCATGCCCTTCTTTCTTTAATCTCTGCGGCACATCAGCCCTCTCCAGTCCATTTCCTACTAGGGTCTGTCCCCTAACTTCTTCTCTTTTTTCGAAGTTAACACATTGGTCCGGGCTTTGGCTTGTCAATGGAATGGAAGGATTTTGAGGGGGCTATATTAAATCTCCCGAAAGGCGTCATTGGAAAACTGATTGAATTTCAATTTAGATTTGTATTCTCAGAGACCCCCCATCAGTTCCCTGAAGGACACATCTCAACTGAGCAGAGCTTTCTCTTTGATCCTCTGTTCTTAAGATTGCCAGGCTGGGGTTTCAGGTATAGAGCAATCCACGAGCCATTTATGCTTAAATTGACAGAGAGCTGTTGATGTTTGGTTCATTAGAAAGATGAATGGTGTGGAGCTATATCTGTAGTGAGGCCTGACGCTGAGATGTGTCTTTAGTTCTACTAGGTCGTGCTCCCTCCCTCCACTGGTAGGCATCATGCTTCCTCCATGTTCAATGACAGGTACAATGTCGAATCTATTCAAAGGCTAAATAAAAGAGGCAATTAAATGCATGTACAGGTGCAGATCATGAGTCAAGCAGCACAGCACTAGCACATGGCACACCACTAGCACATGGCACACACCCCTACATGTTACATCTATAACTGTCCCTATGAGTCTTTTCAAGTTAATAGGAGGTACGATAGAAGAAGAAATTGTAATACCTGCTGCTAAGTGAGACATTGTTAATAGGATTATATTCTGGCTTGTCGTAAAGCTTTGTCATTGATTGTAATTCAGCCACGGAGTGAATTTTGTCTATGTTCCGAGCCAACTGGGAACATTCCCAGGACATTAGCTAAGATTCCCATTAAAGGGAAAGTTCACTGCTGCTCTTTCACTCTATATGTCCATTAATGTTATTATCATATAATATGTGTAATAAAAATCGAGAATTTCCTCACTACACACAAATATGACAGGTTCTGCATCTCACCGGTAGAAACGAGACATCTACATTTCCACAATATCCAGAATTCATAGCGATAGCCAGCTGCTATCTGGTGGTGTGATTTGCAATTTTGCAAGCTAACTTTAGCTACGTTAGGTTACATTAGCTACAACCTACTGGACAGTATCTAACCGTTAACTAGCTAACTAAATACCGCAGAGGCTAATGTGACTGGCCTATGTGTTGTATTTACAGAGTCTGATCCCATCAACATCTGCAGTGGCATCAACATCAAGCTCAGCACCAAAAAGTAGGGTAAGTCACATTTGCAAAATCTTTCCATGACTCTATAATGAGCAAGTAAATATACTGGAGCTAGGCATAAACATGGTTTGTGTTTTGTTGTCATAGTTGGTGTGTTTATAAGTAGCCTTCATCTTCTATCGTGGTTACATTATCTGTAGAGTTATTAGTAAGGAGGGGAAGGTGTGGGTGACTGACTGGTGTCTATTGGAGTAGGTATTGTGTTTGTGAAAGTTAGTCAGCTTGATCTATTAAACGTGAGGGGATGGGTGTGTATATTACCTTTCTGAGTGTCTATTGATGGGGACAAAGTAGTAAAATGTTGGCTAATCACTGACTAGTGTATGTCCTACAGACTCATCCTGCTGCTGATGACCTGGACACCAACTATAGTAGTACAGATCCTGTAGACCCATTGGATGAAAGTTTTCAGACGAGAACAAGCTCATCATCATCTGACTGGGAAGAGGAATAGACTGCACAGCGCTGGCAAGAACCAAAGTGTATAGTCTATGTCCAAGGTCATGGAGCTCATGAAGTTCTGCCAGACCAGTTGCCGTTGCCCAACACAAGACGAGGTTGACACCAGCTTTAGTAGTTCAGATACTGTAGACTTATTCAGGACCCTGCCTGGAACATTCAGCCAGCACAACATCCATATTCAGTTGTTGTAGTATAATATAGAATGGCTACTATGCTCACAGCTGCATTGTAGTATAGATGTTGCTAGCTCTTGTACATATGTTTTTAATTAAGTTTCATATCAAATGTTTTATATAATATGTTTTACAGGTGTACTGACAAGTGACTAAATGATTGCAGCTGCATCAGAAAACAATAAAGTATTGACTTCAACTTCTAGATCAATTGTGATATTCATTTAATGTATTTGGAAGTAACTAGCTACAATCTTACTGCTAAAACGAATGACGCAGGGAGTTGGTGCGTCATTTCAACTTTCATTTGTTGGCAAGTAAACATGCTTCAAAATAACAGTTGATTGGTCTGTCAATGTCGCAAATAAGTAGATATGGCTTTTATTCAAGGCAACATTTATTTGCTCTGGAGACAGAGGTGAGTTTACACAGCAGTATGCAGGAAAGGTTATGGCAATGTATGACATATATATACAGTAGAACAAAAATATACTTCTCACATCTATAATAAATACTACAGCTCTTCAAAAGGAATACATG
Organism: Oncorhynchus tshawytscha; assembly: GCF_018296145.1. Classification (NCBI taxonomy): domain Eukaryota; kingdom Metazoa; phylum Chordata; class Actinopteri; order Salmoniformes; family Salmonidae; genus Oncorhynchus; species Oncorhynchus tshawytscha. The sequence continues at coordinate 72,146,871 of NC_056444.1, read as the reverse complement.
CATATGGTGTGTTTTTGGGGTGCAGTGAGGTGCTCAGAGTCCCTTTGATTCAACAGGGTATTGTTATTATGGACCTTTTACATCTCCTCTTGAATTGCTCAAATGTGACCGACTGCCTTGATTATGTAGCAACATTTGAAATGGTGTTTTTTTTACATTGGATAAAAGCAGAGACACAGAGTTAAAATGTTTTATATCATACAATGCATTTGAGGAACAATGGGAAAGTAATTCTGCTCCCGGGTGGCGGAGTGGTCTAAGGCATTGCATCTCAGTGCTAAAGGTGTCACTACAGACCCTGGTTTGATTCCATGCTGTATCACAACTGGCTGTGATTGGGAGTCCTATAGGGAGGTGTACAATTGGCCCAGCGTCATTAGAGTTTGGCTGGGGTAGGCTGTCATTGTAAGAAAGAATTTGTTCTTAACTGACTTGCCTAGTTAAATAAATAAAGGTTTGAAAGTTGATAAACTTGTAACCTCACTTTTGAGAAAAAGGTCTTTAAATGTTTTGATACCTACTGGAGAGCTCTTCTTTGTCAACACCCATTCAGCATCGTTCACACCCTCTTAAGCTTAAGCACCACCAATCTTCTTAAGGGTTGATCCCACGATAACTGGCTAACAGTTGTCACATTAACATTCTAAAATCATACACGTAACGTTAGCTAGCGAGCCAGAAAGCTAATGTTAGCTAGCTAGCTAACAGTACACTTCAACTTGAAATGAAAAGACTTCAGGTCAAAATTAAAAACATGTAATATCTGAAAATGTAGCGACCTAGACTATCTTACCCGTGGTCTGAAATCAGAGTAGATAGCCAGAGCGAATTTACCAGCCTCATCTATCAACAGTTGTCACAGTGACATTTTATTGAAAGGTATACTTGCATAGTCAAATCTTATGTTAAGACATGTAGCTAGCTAAACAATGAACCATAATCTCATGACGTTACTACCTTGCATGAATCTGCAGGGAGCTTGTCACACCCTGACCTGAGTATTCTATGTTTCTTTATATATTTTGGTTAGGTCAGGGTGTGACAAGGGTGGAATGTGTGTTTTTTGTCTCATCTAAGGTTTTTGTACTGTCTAGGGGTTTTGTATATTTATGGGGTTGTTTACCATCTAGGTGTTTATGTAGGTCTATGGTTGCCTAGATTGGTTCTCAATTAGAGGCAGGTGTTTATCGTTGTCTCTGATTGGGAACCATATTTAGGCAGCCATCTTCTTTGAGTATTTTGTGGGTTATGGTCTATGTTATGTTGCGCGTTAGCACATTGGTTCATTAGCAGTCACGGTTGTTTTGTTTAAGTGTTCTACGTGTTCTTCCTGCAATAAAAAAGAATGTATTCTAACCACGCTGCGCTTTGGTCTACTACATACGATGAACGTGACAGAGCTAGAGAACCAGGTTCAATGTTAGCTAGCTAACACTCATGAAATTACTACCGTGCATGAATCTGCAGGTAGCCAGTGAACCCAAATACATCATGGTTGGAGGATTCTGGCACCATCCCTACGGTAAAGCATGTGGTGGTGGCAGCATCATGCTGTGGTGGTGTTTTTTCAGTGGCAGAGACTGTGAGACTAGTAAGGATCGAGAGAAAGATGAACAGAGCAGAGTACAAAGAGATCCATGATGAAAACCTGCTCCAGAGCGCTCAGGACCTCAGACTGGGGCAAAAGTTTACCTTCCAACAGGACAAGGTCCCTAAATACACAGTCAAGACAACGCAGGAGTGGCTTCGGGACAAGTCTCTGAATGTCCTTGAGTGGTGTTGGTCAATTTCTTCAAAAGATGATCAGGTCTATATAATTATCAAACTTATATATATTTTGGTAGTAGAAAGGAAACACAGACTCTGTTTAAGTATTAAGATTCTCCTTTAGTAATACAATTGTAGGCAGAAGTTGGTACAGAGTACAGTATATGATAGCTCTCCCCAGGTTCTGCAAAGTGTCTAAGATATCCTGTAGCTTATATAGCCTCCCAGTTCCCCTTGCGTGACTATTCCTGGCCATAACATTTTAATAAATCTAACCTCCCCCTGACAGCAGCAACCATCTTGTAAACAATTAAAAGCTCAGAAGTGGGTTTGACTGAAACTTGACCTTTCATCACAAGTATAGGGTCATAACAAAAAACACAAAAACTGTCCAGTTGTGTGGATGATGTTCCTATAAGGGTGCAAAAAACCTTTACCTAATGTTATAAGAACGTTCACAGAAGACATGTTGTCTGTTCTTTAAAGGTTCCCAGAATGTTTCTATAGGCCGTGGGAACATTTGGTGATGTGAGATAGGTTCCCAAAAGACAAAATATGCTCAGTTGTAATAACATTCATACAATGTTTAAGTTAGGTTGCTCAGGACATTCCCTTAACGTTGCAAGAATAATCTTGATATAGACACGATATAGACACAGGTCATTTTAATTTCATTCATATGACTCTTGAACAGCATTTAATCATACAAACACAACCCTATTTTTTACACGTCATATGTTGACAGTCTGAACATGAGTTTAAAACTGCAATGTTTGCTTTCCAAGCCAGATCTTTAATCCTCTCCGCCAAGGACAACGCTCGTCAGTTGAGGTTGCACAACCTATAATTAATAATTGTAACGAATTCATGGGGGAATTTTCTACCAAAAATGAACATACTCAACAACGCCGACCTTGTATGGAATCCTAACACGGCTGATGTATTCAGCCTTAGAGTCTTTGTTTTTTATGCTTTATTTTCCTTACCATGAAATTCTGGTTTCTTCCGACAATCCTCGTTCCTCTTACCCCGTATATCTGTCATCATTATCCATAATTTTTTAACATGAAAACCTGTCTCTTTTTGTCAAACCATTCACCCTCATCAGGATTCAAACTTGTAGAAGGGTAAAGGGGTTAAGCCTAAACACCACAGGAGTTAAATATTATTTATCCCAATTAAGAGAAAGGGATTAATTTATAAATGTAAGATCATGTTCACATCGAAAAGGTAACGTTAGCTAAATTATTTTGATTGTAAATCAAGGCAGTAATTGAAGACACAGACTTGGAGGAAGACATAAGAATGACAAATATACTGTCATTGTATGAAATCAATGCACATAGCACACATGTAGGAACATTTTATAATTTATACAATGGATAATTCAACGACTAATATGAATTGATCAAAACATAATTAGAGCATTCAGCTAAGGGGGTTTGTGCTCAGAGAGAAATCATGGGCATTTCCACCACTTTTCAACCTCATATTCATCATCTCCAGCACCAAACCAGTGTCTACATATGTGAAAACAACGCATTTCTATGGTCTATGGTTAAAAGGATGAGAAGAAAGGACCAGAAAAATGCTTCTCTGTGACATCACAGAGTAGTATTAAAAGTAAAAAAACAAAAGTGATTTTCCAAACTTGCAACGAGTTTCTAGCAAAAGGGAAGGTATTTTCTTGCTCCCTCATCACCGTGAATCTCATAGTCTTTGAAAATCACTGTTTTATTTATTTTTTTACTTGATAAATGTTTCTACAAAACTTAGAAATCTGCCGTTATCACAAACAGTTGAAGTCGGAAGTTTACATACACTTAGGTTGGAGTCATTAAAACTCATTTTTCAACCACTCCACACATTTCTTGTTAACAAGCTATAGTTTTGGCAAGTCGGTTAGGATGTCTACTCAGTGCAAGACACAAGTAATTTTTCCAACAATTGATTACAGACAGATTATTTCACTTATAATTCACTGTATCACAATTCCAGCGGGTCAGAAGTTTACATACACCAAGTTGACTGTGCCTTTAAACAGCTTGCAAAATTTCAGAAAATTATGTCATGGCTTTAGAAGCTTCTGATAGGCTAATTGACATCATTTGAGTCAATTGGAGGTGTACTTGTGGATGTATTTCAAGGCCTACCTTCAAACTCAGTGCTTCTTTGCTTGACATCATGGGAAAATCAAAAGAAATCAGCCAAGACCTCAGAAAAAAATTGTAGACCTCCACAAGTCTGGTTCATCCTTGGGATCAATTTCCAAACGCCTGAAGGTACCACGTTCATCTGTACAAACAATAGTATGCAAGTATAAACACCATGGGACCACACAGCCGTCATACCACTCAGGAAGGAGACGCGTTCTGTCTCCTAGAGATTAACGTACTTTGGTGCGAAAGTGCAAATTAATCCCAGAACAACAGCAAAGGACCTTGTGAAGATGCTGGAGAAAACAGGTACAAAAGTATCTATATCCACAGTAAAACAAGTCCTATATCGACATAACCTGAAAGGCCGCTCAGCAAGGAAGAAGCCACTGCTCCAAAATCACCATAAAAAAGCCAGACTATGGTTTGCAACTGCACATGGGGACAAAGATCGTACTTTTTGCAGAAATGTCTTCTGGTCTGATGAAACAAAAATAGAACTGTTTGGCCATAATGACTATCGTTATGTTTGGAGGAAAAAGGGGGATGCTTGCAAGCCGAAGAACACCATCCCAACCGTGAAGCACGGATGTGGCAGCATCATGTTGTGGGGGTGCTGTGCTGCAGGAGGAACTGGTGCATCTCACAAAATAGAGGGCATCATGAGGGAGGGAAAATTATGTGGATATATTGAAGCAACATCTCAAGACATAAGTCAGGAAGTTAAAGCATGGCTGCAAATGGATTTTCCAAATGGACAATGACTCCAAGCATACTTCCAAAGTTGTGGTGGCAAAATGGCTTAAGGACAATGAAGTCAAGGTATTGGATTGGCCATCACAAAGCCCTGAACTCAATCCTATAGAAAATTTGTGGGCAGAACTGAAAAAGCGTGTATGAGCAAGGAGGCCTACGAACCTGACTCAGTTACACCAGCTCTGTCAGGAGGAATGGGCCAAAATTCACCCAACATATTGTGGGAAGCTTGTGGAAGCTTGTGGGTTTCTCCAAGAAGTACAATCTTTGTCCTCATTTGCAGTTGCAAACCGTAGCCTCGCTTTTTTATGGCGGTTTTGGAGCAGTGGCTTCTTCCTTGCTGAGCGGCCTTTCAGGTTATGTCGACATAGGACTCATTTTACTGTGGATATAGATACTTTTCTACCTGTCTCCTCCAGCATTTTCATGATCTGGGGCAGAGGATTAAAGACCTGGCTCGGGAACCAAACATTGTAGGTTTAACCCCACCATGTGCACATTGTCAATATATGAAGTGTAAAAAATATGAATGTGTTTATATGATTAAATGCTGTTCAAATGTCTTATGAATGATATAATGTACAGATTGTTAACAAATTAAATTTGAAAAATATCGTTGTGTCTGTATCAATAAATGCTGCTCGAATGTCCTATGATTTAAATAATGTGCAGATTGACAACATAAGAGTAAAAACATTTAGTTGTGTTTGTATGATTAAATGCTGTTCAAATGTCCTATGAATAAAATATAAATGCCATATGTATCTGGAGAGAAAGATAATGGGGATGTATTCCAATCTTTTCCCTTAACTTTAAGGAGCTACAAATGTGCATGGTGAGAATGTTGCAGTAATATTAGGTAAATCTTAAGTATGACATTTTGTAAATGTTCTTGAAATGTTCTGAGGACCTCCAGACAAGGTCAAATGTATGTTGTGTGAACATCATTTTATTTGTATTTTTATAGCAACAGACTAGGAACATTCTTGTAACAACCGGTTGAATGTTTTTTGTACCCTTAAACCAACATTGTAGAATCATCCGCACATCATGACAGTTTTTGTGGTTTGGGAACATATCTTTTGTGATGTCCCCTCAATGCTCTCACCAGAAGGTTCCCACAACCGAATTAAACATTCTGGGAACCGTTAAAGAACAGATTAAATGTGTTCTAGGAACGTTCTTTCAATATCGGATGAATGCTTCATATACGGCACCCTGAAAGGTTATATAGAACCCTTTTGTAGGCTATTTAGACCCAATGTGGTTCTTCAGTTTAAATGTAAGAACCTTTTTCATAAAAAGTCCTATATACTGTAGCCTTCAAGGGCTCTATATAGAAGCATTTGGGTGTCATATAGGAAGCAAGCAATATAACCATTTTTGGATATACATAGATTTAGAACACACTACAAGTGTACCAAACCTACAAAATTCTAGAATATTCTACCTTTGGACTGACTCAGCTTTGATGTTGACCTATCACTTCAAACACACTGTCGTGCCCTCGCTGCCCTGTCAAGTGTCTGTCCAGCTGCTATCAGCTCGCTGTCATAAGATCCCTGCTCTTTTGAACTTCTCTGTCATGAATAGTTTTTGTAATACAATACATTTGTAATACAATAGCACATTTGACACACATATTACTTTGTCACACAGTATAACATATTTCTTCGATTTGCTTTGAACTGTCTCAGTTAGAGGTGCATTGTGCATTATGTTTCATGATTAACTACTCATGGTGTGACTGTGGTAACATACAGGAACTTAAGTCCTTTTGTTCTCCCGATATGGAATACCTCACTATCAAATGCCGACTGCATTACCACCGGAGAGAATTCTCTTCTGTCATCATCACGACCATGTATATTTCCCCTCAAGCCGACACCGCGACCGCATATCCTGAGGTTGTACTTATTGTAGCCCTGAGGTAGTATTTATCTGTCTTGGCCCCTAAGACCCTCACAAACGTCTACAGATGCACTATTGAGAGCATCACAGCTTGATACAGCAACTGCACCGTCTGCAACGGCAGGGCTCTACAAAGATTGATGCTGTCAACCCAACGCATCACCGGGGGCACACTGCCTGCCCCCCAGGACATCTACTGCACCTGGTGACACAGCAAGGCCAATAAGATCATCAAGGACCTCAGCCACTCCAGCCAGGGTCTGTTCACCCCGCTTCCAGGCCATCAGACTGTTAAATAGTCACCACTAGCCGGCCTCCGCCCAATACCCTGCCATGAACTTTCGTCACTGTTATTAGCCGGCTACCACCCAGTACTCTACCCTGAGACTGCTGCCCTATGCACATAGTCATTGAACACTGGTCACTTTAATAATGTTTATATACTGTTTTACCTACTTCATATGTATATAATGTATTCTAGTCAAGGCTCATCCTGTAACTACTGCTGTACACACCTTTTTCTATTAATACACTGTCCATACCTCGCAAAGAAGGGAACCTATTGGTAGGTGGGTAAAAAAAAAGCAGAAGTTGAATAACTTTTTGAGCATGGTGAAGTTATTAATTACACTTTGGATGGTGTATCAATACACCCAGTCACTAAAGATACAGGTGTTCGTCCTATCTCAATTGCCGGAGAGGAAGGAAACCGCTCAGAATTCATAATGAGGCCAATGGTGACTTTAAAACAATTACAGAGTTTAATGGCTGTGATAGGAGAAAATGGAGGATGGATCAACTACATTGTAGCTACTCCACAATATCAACCTAATTGACAGAGTGAAAAGAAGGAAGCCTGTACAGATTAGCAATGATCAACAATAAATTTGACAGACCTTGAATCATGGGCAAATGTTGCACGTTCCAGGTGTGGAAAGTTCTTCGATACTTAACCAGAAATACTCAAACCTGTAATTGCTGTCAATGGTGCTTCTAAAACGTATTGACTCAGGGGTGTGAACACTTACCTAAATGTGATATTTCTGTATTTCATTTTCAGTACATATGCAAAAATGTCTGAAAACATGTTTTCAATTTGTCATTCTGGAGTATTCTGTGCAGATACGTCAGAATTTTTTTTTCTTAATCCATTTTGAATTCAGGCTGTAACACAACAAAATGTGGAAAAAGTCAAGGGGTAGGAATATTTTCTGAAGGCACTGTACATGTATATTTCAGAGTCCCATTGAGCACCTGCCAACTGTATCATTTTGCATATCAACATGATAAATCTTTAAATCAGATGAATCTTTACACGTCTTCGTTATGTAGTTGGGTATTTAATTGATTTCAAGCCGTCTTCACTCTGGCTGTTGGCTGGACAGGTTGCTTCTCTGTGTGCAGAGAGGACTGCATCTAGGCTGTTGGCTGGTCAGGGTGCTTCTCTGCTTGCAGAGAGGACTGCATCTGGACTAGTCCGGGTGCTTCTCTGTATGCAGAGATGACTGCATCTAGGCTGATGGCTGGTCAGGGTGCTTCTCTGTGTACAGAGATGACTGCATCTAGGCTGATGGCTGGTCAGGGTGCTTCTCTGTGTACAGAGATGACTGCATCTAGGCTGCTGAAGGCAGATGAGGATATAAACTGATGCTAATCTAGACAGAGAGGGGGAGGCTAGGAGGTATTGCTATCTTTCTTTCTCTCTCTCTCTCTCTCTCTCTCTCTCTCTCTCTCTCTCTCTCTCTCTCTCTCTCTCTCTCTCTCTTTCTCTCTCTCTCTGTCTGTGCTAGATTGTGCTGCAATATCGCCTGACCTCAGACATAGCTATAGCTGCAGACTGAGGCACAATTTCTCCCAAGTATATTACATCAATGTTGTATGCATTTTGATTGTGTTCCTTGCAGTAGATCATCTAGATTTTAGAACACTCTAGGGAAACAAAGCCATAGTTTTGTATTCGCAGCATCATATATAATACATTTTATCTTCCGTCGAACAAATTTGCTTAATCTCAATCTGAAAATAAAACAAACCTTTGGTGGATCTGTTATCTACTCACCTTTTAAAAAATATATTAATGAGGAGGAACGTCTGCTTTATTAATATTCATGCCTTCTAAACTTATACATGTCTTCCTCTCTCTTTTGTTGTGCATATTTTCTGTAGAAAACATACAGACCACTTACAGTATTTACAGTATTTACAGTTTTACTGTATATACAGTATTACGGTATTTACAGTATTACGTAGTACAGTATTAAAGTATTACAGTATTACATTATTACAGTATTATAGTATTTACAGTATTTACAGTATTACAGTATTTACAGAGTGTATATTATGTTATGTTTTCTCCCTCTCTGTCCCCCGCTGCATGCACATCCACATCTAGTCTCCACTTACATACACACCACTACAGGTGTAGATCTTAATTTGAGCCAGTTTGCTACAGCAGGAAAATAATCCTGCAGCAACAGGAAATGTGAATTATTATGTGGATTATAATTAGTGGATAATTTTGTATGTGTTGTTACATCAAGCCTGCAATTTCAAAGTGGAAATGACAAACTTCTGAAGCATTTTTAAACCTCAAACACACTACAAGTATTACATTTCTTGCATCACAGGGTGATCAAATTAAGATCCTACATCTGTATGTGATAGCAAAGTGAAGTGGTTTGGGGGTGTTTCACCACAACGGGGATTAGCGGAGAGGCTATTTGTGAAGCGGTTGTAACTGCTCTGGAACTGAGTGAGAACGTATCTGCCCCTAAACATTTGCTACAGTACAGTATCCTGCTGGCTGGCTGGCTTGCTCTCGCCTCGCCCCCATAGAAACAGAGTTCCTGAGTGCAGTGGAAGCTCATTCTGTCTAAGAGCTAGCGAGGGAGAGGATCGAGAGTAAGAGTTAGAGAGAGGGAGTAAGTGAAGAAGAGAGAGTGAGAGAGAGAGAGAGAGAGAGTGAAAGAAAGAAAGAAAGAGAGAGAGCGAAAGATAAAGAAAGAGAGAAAGAAAGAAAGAAAGAAAGAAAGAGAGAGAGAGAGCGAGAGAGCGAGAGAGCGAGAGAGAGAGGGAACATGGAAACATAGTGAGAAAGCCAGTCACCGGTGAGTACAAGCTGTCACTTTATATTGGATCAGTTGGTGAAAATCTGTTGCTTTGAGCTCTTTCTTTCCTTTGATCATTGATTTCTCCAGGTTATTTTCTCTCATGATGTGGCTGTGTGGGAAACAGGTTGTTAGTTTGTGGGGGATGAGAAGAGAGAGAGAGCCCTGTCTTGTTTGTGTGATGCTTTGGTCTCAGAGGCAGGCAGACGGATGGCACACCTCTGGCTTTTGTTTGCTGAATGGTTCAAGTTCATTATTGTTGCATAATTAAATTGTGTATGCGTGTGGCTGTGTGCGTGTGTATGTGCTCGAGTGTGTGCATGTGTGTGTTGTGGTGGTGTGTAAGCGTGTGTGTGTGCGTGTGTGCGTGCATGTGTGCGTGCCTGCGTGCATGTGTGCGTGTGCTTGTGTTTGCGTGTGTGTGTGTGTGTGCGTCATCAAAGTGGGGATGATCCTCTGATCTTTTTAAGCAGTGACAGACTCCTTCCTCTCTGCTCAAGTGTTGATTATGTTTTGCCACTATTTCTATCTCACCAGTGTCAAATCAGTGTCTGAGTTTCTCTTTCTAATAGTATCTGTTGCTGGATTACACATACTCTTCTGTATCATTTATGAATCACTGTGTAAATATTTGATAATAATGATTTTCTGTTGCCACACTTTTTGGCTGCATCTTTTTTCCCACTTCTGCCTCAGTCAATTCCAATGTGAAGCTTTGCATCTCTAGTCAATTTGTCAAAATCTTGACTTTGTTTTATGCCTCTTGTATATGCTGTACAGTACCAGTCAAAAGTTTGGACACGCCTACTGATTCAAGGGTTTTTCTTTATTTCTACTATTTTCTACATTGTAGACATTGAAACTATAAAATAACATATGGAATCATGTAGTAACCAAAAAAGTGTTAAACAAATCAAAATATATATTTTTTGATTCTTCAAATTAGCCACCCTTTGCCTTGGTGACAGCTTTGCACACTCTTGGCATTCTCTCAACCAGCTTCACATGTAATGTTTTTCCAACAGTCTTGACAGAGTTCCTACATATGTTGAGCACTTGGTCCTTGCTTTTCCTTCACTATACAGTCCAACTCATCCCAAACCATCTCAATTGGGTTGAGGTCGGGTGATTGTGTAGGCCAGATCATCTGATGCAGCACTCCATTACTCTCATTCTTGGTCAAATAGCCCTTCCACAGAATGAGAGTAATGGAGTGCTAGACCAGATGATCTGGCCACCCCAATCACCTGACCTCAATCCAATTGAGATTATTTGGGATGAATTGGACCGCAGAGTGAAGGAAAGGCAGCCCAAAAGTGCTCAGCATATGTGGGAACTCCTTCAAGACTGTTGGAAAAGCATTCCAGGTGAAGCTGGTTGAGAGAATGCCAAGAGTGTGCAAAGCTGTCACCAAGGCAAAGGGTGGCTACTTTGAAGAATCTAAAATCTAAAATACATTTTTTTGGTTACTACATGATTCCATTTGTGCTATTTCATAGTTTTGATGTCTTCACTATTATTCTGCAATTTAGAAAATAGTAAAAATACAGAAAACAGAAAAACCCTTGACTCAGTAGATGTGTCCAAACTTTTGACTGGTTCTGTTTGTAACTTGTGTATATCTCTTATGTTTACAGTATCTTGTATCTTTATCACTGTGTAGTCAATGTCTCTGGTGTTTTATATCACGTCTATCTATATGACAATGTAGTCAGTGGTCCTGTACAACAGTACGGTATCAGGGGTACACATTTAGCTGCGTAGCATGAAATGTGCAGCACAGAGTCAGGTGAGTCCCAGGTGTCTCCAGAGCGTTACCTCCCAGTCCCATCAGGTAGGTAGTTACCTCATGTTCTCTGTGGACAGCTCACATGGGTTTCATCATCAATCCTTAGTGGATGGATCACGACTCTGTCTGTCCCTTTGATTAACGCTCCCTGTCTGCTGCCAAGCTAATGTGAGACACACCAGGGAACCATTTGTTTCCTTTCATCTGTACTGTACAACACGAATCAGACAGAAAATCATTCAATAGTTCAATGTGCATTAGGATATACAGTAGTAGTTATAGGAGTAAGGTATTCATAACTGAAAACTTACATGAATTGTATTGGTATTGGCAGAGGATCTGGTGTTGCAGTGGATTGGGTTCATAAATAATTTTTCAGCCAACATCAAATCACTTTACATTGTTTGTGGCTGGCTGAGCATTCAGTGATGAGTGATGGTGATTGAATGCATCTCTGTGGTAGATGTTGGTCCCCCCATAGAGATTAGGCTGTTCTATCTCTGGGTCCCCTGCATCCCTTCACCTGTTCCTATGGTGCTGTTCCAGGCTGTCTGTCACTCTGTCCCCAGCAGTATACAGCAGTAGGAGGGAGCCTAAACTGAACAAATCCTTTCCAGCCTTATCAGTTTTCTGACAAAGACTAGACCCTACGAGCCAAGCAGGAGGCGGGCGGCGTGTGTGCAGGCAGGCAGCAGCCGTGACATGATTGAGGTTGATTAGGATGACCTCAGGGGTCTCTTCTCTCTCTCTGCCTCTGTTTCTCTGTTTCTCACTCTCTCTCTCACTCCTGAAGCAGAAAACAGGGGATGGATGGTATGATTTTCTTCAAGCAGCATGTTTTATGACTAATTTGTTCACTTCTTGAAAAAATATATAAACATGAAAAAACAGAAACAACATCACACAAAAACAACACAACCACTACACCCGATACACACCACAACATGCCCACACCTGTCCTTGAACGTAGCAAATATACATTGATAATTCAAACACGATTCTGTCTGTAGGGAAATGTCATACATCTCAAGATGGTCAATGTAAGGTTTCCAGATTTGATCAAATATGCATTTTATTTTGTTTAGTTACATTCCATTAGACTCTGAATCTAATGGAATGTAACTATATAGTTCAGCCCTCCAGTTCATTACTGACAGTGAGTATGATACTTTACAATTGAAAGCTATAAATTTTTTTGCAGCAATTACACCTACACCAAAACTTTGTTTGATATTGGTCACCAATATTTATATTTCCCAACAGACATAATCGTGGATATGGATGGATATAAAGTGCACAATGACATGTTAGTACAGACATTATCCCAAAATGGTGTCAGGACCACAGCATATGTAACAGGACCACAGCATATGTAATAGGGTTCCTTTTTGTTTTCTGCATCTCCAACAGAGATGTGACTTTTCTGGGTGCTTTAAATGCATTCTGGCAGGAGTTTAGTAAATCCTATGGATTATCTTGAATTACAGTAATTTATGTCTAAGGTTATAGAAGCAAATATGAACATGTTCACATACAGTGAGAGAAAAAAGCATTTGATCCCCTGCTGATTTTGTATGTTTTCCCACTGACAAAGAAATGATCAGTCTATAATTTTAATGGTAGGTTTATTTGAACAGTGAGAGACAGAATAACAACAACAAAAATCCAGAAAAACGCATGTCAAAAATGCTATAAATTGATTTGTATATTAATGATCTGAGACCATTTCTCCACACATATTCTCTCCAGATACTTCAGATTCCGAGGTCCACGCTTGTGGACTCTCCTCTTCAGCTCATCCCACAGGTTTTCTATGGGGTTTAGGTCAGGGGACTGGGATGGCCATGGCAAAACCTTGATTCTGTGGTGAGGGGACCATTTTTGTGTTGATTTTGAGGTGTGCTTAGGATCATTGTCCTGCTGAAAGATCCAACCACAGCCCAGTTTAAGCTTCATAATAGAGGCAGTCAGGTTTCAATGTAATATCTGCTGGTATTTGATGGAGTCCATGATACCATGTATTCTAACAAGTTGTCCAGGGCCTTTGGAAGATAAACAGCCCCACAACATCAAAGATCCACCACGATGATTCACAGTGGGGATGAGGTACTTTTCTGCATGGCTATCTTTCTGTCTATGCCAAACCCACCTCTGGTGTTTGTTTCCAAAAGCTCTATTTTGGTCTCATCTTACCATAGAACCCGGTCCCATTGAAAGTTCCAATAACGTTTGGCAAACTGTAGGTGCTTGAGTTTGTTGTTTGATGACAGCAAATGTTTTTTTTACGGCAACACTCCTATACAACTTGTGGTTATGTACTGTTATGTCTGATCGTAGATTTGGAGACTTTCTGACCACAAGACCCAACTACTGTCTGCAATTCTCCAGTTGTGATTATTGGAGATTTTTTGGCCACTCTAACTATCCTCCTCACTGTGTGTGGGGTCAATAAAGACACACGTCCTCTTCCAGGCTGATTGTTAACATCTCTAGTTGATTTAAACTTGATTGAGGAAATGGCCATTTTTAACAGTTGAGCTATTTTCTTATAGCCATTTCCTGACTTGTGCAGCTCAACAACTTTTAGTCGCATATCATTACTGTAGTCTCGGGTCTTTCCCTTGCTGATGGATGACTATGGGAACTTGGCCTGTGTGTCACATCATATTTAAACCCCAGTGAAACAGGAAGTCATGGCTTACCACTTAAGTGTTCCTAATCACTCAGGTGAATTTGAAAAAGTCAAATATGAATGGGAATATACTTCAGTTAGAATTGACTCATAAGCATTTTTAGTGGTGCCAATAACACACATGTTTTGTGGAAAAAATATTTATCGCATTTATTTCACATCAATTTTAATTAATTTTTGTGAATTTTTTAAAATGAAAGAACAAGAGGATAAACAGCAAAGCCATTTTTTTCACAAATGTTTTTGTTTATATTTACCAAGGGTGCCAATATTAGTGGAGGGCACTGAAGTAGATTTTATAGGCCTCCTCCAAATGATAAATTATCAATAAACCCATGTATCTTTGTCCATTTCCACTTAAATCTACTTTCCAAGCTTTTACATTTTTTTTACCTTCATTTAGCTAGTCAAGTCAGTTTAGAACAAATTCTTATTTTCAATGGCAGCCTAGGAACAGTGGGTTAACTGCCATGTTCAGGAGTAGGAACAGATTTTTACCTTGTCAGCGCAGGGATTTGATCTGGCAACCTTTCAGTTACTAGTCCAACGCTCTATCCAGTAGGCTACCTGCCACCCAAGCTTGAGAATTCATAATTAGAAATGGGCATTATTTCTGTTTTCTCCCAATTCACTCTGACTCCTGATAGAGCACCATAACAGTTGCAAAATAATGTGCTGGTTCAGATAAATACAGTCAAATGTCTGCATACAATGATATCGCATGTAGTTCTCCACCAAATCATCTTGGCTTTTGGACTCGCATTTCAAGGCTGCATTGAAACAATGACTGGTAAATGATCCAAGACCAGCTCAGTTAATCCCTACCATTGTGACAATGAGTCGTCATAATGCCGCATCAAATGTACATGATCTTAGGGGCATTGGCAAACACAATGTAAGTAATTTAATTTATGTACCCCTAATTGCACCGAATACATCCGTTTATCCTAAAGCTATTGCAAGCAGTAATCATGAGCCTATAAACCAGAGTTACACTGTTAGCACTGAGAGCGGTGTGCAATAGTAGGAAGACCATCAGCTCCAATGTAAATAACTTGAGTAAGTCTACCTCTGATAAGCTTCCCAGTAAAGGATTAAAAACAATCAAGCAACCCAGAAAAGTGCTAAAAATAGCCCATATTAACATATGTAGCCTAAGAAACAAAGTCCATGAAGTCAATAACAGATGACATTCATATTCTGACTATCTCTGAAACTCACTTAGATAATAGCTTTGATGATACAGTGGTAGCAATAGATGATTATAACATCTACCGAAAAGACAGAAATGACAGAAACAGAGGCGGAGGCGGTTTTGCAGTCTGTGGTGTTCAGAACCACATTCCTGTAAAGCTTAGAGACGATCTAATGTTAAATACTATTGAAGTAATATGGTTACAGGTTCATCTGCCTAACCTAAAGCCCATTCTTGTGGGAAGCTGCTATAGACCACAAAGTGCTAACAGTCAGTATCTGGATAATATGTGTGAAATGCTTGATAATGTACAGTATGTGATATCAACAGAGAAGTATATTTTCTGGGTCATTTAAATATTGACTGGCTGTCAAGAAGCTGCCCACTCAGGAAAAAACTTCAAACTGTAACCAGTGTCTGCAACCTGGATCAGGTTGTCAGTCAACCTACTAGGGTAGTTACAAACAGCACAGGAATTAAATCCTTAACATGTATTGATCACATCTTTACTAACGCTGCAGATATTTGCTTTAAAGCAGTATCCAAATCCATAGCATGTAGTGATCACAATATAATAGCCATATCTAGGAAAACCAAAGTTCCAAAGGCTGGGCCTAATATAGTGTATAAGAGGTCATACAATAAGTTTTGTAGTGATTCATATGTTGATGATATAAATAATATTTGCTGGTCTGTGGTGTGTAATGAGGAGCAACCAGACGCTGCACTTGATGCATTTATGAAACGACTTATTTCAGTTACTAATTAAGAAAACGACTGTAAAAACTTGGATCGATGAGGAATTGAAAATTGTACGGTTGAGAGGGATGAGGCAAAAGGTATTTCACTTAGGTCTGGCAAACCAACAGATTGGCAAACATACTGCAAATTAAGAAATCATGTGACTAAACTAAATAAAAAATAAAAGTTAACTACAATGTGAATCAAATATAAATTATATAAAGAATGACAGTAAAAAACATTGGAGCACCTTAAATAACATTTTGGAGAGAAAAAAAGACAACTCGGCTCCTTCATTCATTGAATCAGATGGCTCATTCATCACAATGCCCACTGATATTGCAAACTACTTTAATGACTTTTTCATTGGCAAGATATGCAAACTTAGGGATGACATGCCAGTAACAAACGCTGACTACACATCCAAATATATCGGACCAAATTATGAAAGACAATAAATGTTCTTTTGAATTCCGTGAAGTAGGTGTGGAAGAGGTGAAAAAAAGATTGTAGTCTATCAACAATGACAAGCCACCTGAGTCTAACAACTTCAATGGAAAATGAACGAGGATGATAGAGGATGAAATTGTCACTCCCATTTGCAATCTCTTCAATCTAAGTCTACATAAAAGTGTGTTCCCTCAGGCCTGGAGGGGAGCAAAGTCATTCCGCTACCCAAGAATAGTAAAGCCCCCTTTACGGGCTCAAATAGCTGACCAATCAGCCTGTTACCAACCCTTAGTAAACGTCTGGGAAAAAAGGTGTTTGACCAGATACAATACTATTTCACAGTAAAACAAATTGACAACAGAATTTCAGCATGCTTATGGGGAAGGACACTCAACAAGCACAACACTTACACAAATGACTGATGATTGGCTGAGAGAAATTTATGATAAAATGAGTGTGGGGGCTGTCTTGTTAGACTTCAGTGCAGCTTTTGACATGATCAATTATAGTCTGCTGCTGGAAAAATGTATGTGTTATGGCTTTACACACCCTGCTATAATATGGATAAAGAGTTACTTGTCTAACAGAACACAGTGGGTGTTCTGTAATGGAAGCCTCTCAAATATAATCTCAATTAGAATCAGGAATTCCCCAGGGTAGCTGTTTAGGTCCCTTGCTTTTTTCAATTTTGACTAACGACGTGCCACTGACTTTGAGTAAAGCCAGAGTGTCTACGTATGCGGATGACTCAACATCACACACATCAGCTACTACAGCGACAGCACTCAAGAAAGAGCTGCAGTTAGTTTCAGAGTGGGTGGCAAGGAATAAGTTAGCCCTAAATATTTCTAAAACTAAAAGCATTGTATTTGGAACAAAACACTCACTAAACCCTAAACCTCAACTAAATATTGTAATAAAAAATGTGGAAAATGAGCAAGTTGAGATGACTAAACTGCTTGGAGTAACGCTAAATTGTAAACGGTCATGGTCAAAACATATTGATGCAGTAGTAGCTGAGATGGGGAGAAGTCTGTCTGTAATAAAGCGATGCTCTGCCTTAACAACACTATCAACAAGGCAGGTCCTATAGCCCCTAGTTTTGTCGCAACTTGACTACTGTTCAGTTGTGTGGTCAGGTGCCACAAAAAAGGACTTAGGAAAATTGCAATTGGCTCAGAACAGGGCAGCACGGCTGGCCCTTGGATGTACACAGAGAGCTAATACAAATAATATGCACATCAATCTCTCCTGGCTGAAAGTGGAGGAGAGATTGACTTCATCACTACTTTTATTTATGAGAGGTATTGACAAGTTGAGCGTACTGAGCTGTCTGTTTAAACTACTGGCACACAGCTCGGACACCCATGCATACCCCACAAGACATGCCACAAGAGGTCTCTTCACAGTCTCCAAGTCCAGAACAGACTATGGGAGGCACAAAATACTACATAGAGCCACGACTACATGGAACTCTACTCCACATCAAGTAACTGATGCAAGCAGTTTAAAAAACAGATAAAAATACACCTTATGGAACAGCAGGGTCTGTGAAGCAACACAGACACATTATTACACACACACACGCACACACACACACACACGATAACATACACATGGATTTAGTAATGTAGGTATGTGGTAGTGGAGGAGTAAGGGCCTGAGGGCACACAGTGTGTTGTGAATGTATTGTAATGTTTTTAAAACTGTACAAACTGCCTTAATTTTGCTGAACCCCAGGAAGAGTAGCTGCTTTCCCTGGATTGAGCTGTGGGTTCTGATTATTGATGCTTGGGGTTACGTGGCTAAAGCAAATAAATAACTGGACAGAAGGCCTCCCCTGTCTACTTCCTCTTGATAACTGAACCTAAATCAGTGTCACATGGAGTGATTCTTGGTAGTCTTAAACAAATCTACTTTGAAACAATAGTATACACCTAACACACATGATTATGGGCTTAAGAAAAAGAAGACACCTGTACCATGTCAGATATAGAGTTGAATTGTATTCCATTTTGAGTTTGAATCCCAATATTAAACTTCATATACATCAACGAAGACTGAAATATAACAAAACAGTTCAACAAAGAAACACCGGATTTTCGTTGTTTATTTTTTTTTTCTTTGGACATTTGGACAAATATGAATAACATTCCACCAAATAGTCATCAGCTATCCTTTAGCTCGAAAATCTATCGCCAGTTCTGTACGGCGCAGCGCGGCTCGGAACGGAACATACCGGACCAATTTTTCTCTCCATGTCCCTGGATTTCGACTGCTCTCTGGACATTCATACCCGGATCTCACAGCTAGCTAGCTGCTATCCGTGTGACTATCGGCCTTCGTCGATTCCGGAGCAAACATCAATTATTCCGGAGCTAGCCAGCTCTGTCAATCACTCCTGAGTTCCATCAATCACTCCTGGGCTGCAGTCACCTATCCGGACCCGTTTTACTGCCTACGCGGAGCCCCACTGGGCCTTCACAACTGGACTGCAGACGTTATCTACCCGAAGGAGATCCGGCTGGCTCCTCCGTCGCGACGTTACCTGAACGCCCATCTGCGGCCTGCTAACCGTTAGCTGTCTTACCGGCTGCTATCTGAATAGACAATCGGACAATTTATTTATTTTTATTATTATTATGTTTTCTTCTTGGGCCTCTATAACTATATCTATTGTTTTTATTTTTGTTGTTGTTGTGTGATTTGGATTAATCCCCTCTACCACACGGAACCCCACTAATCTACTGACGGAACGCAAGAGGTGGCTAACAACAGACCTCCATCCTATGCTAGCTTGCTACCGATGGCCTGGCTAGCTGTCTAAATTGCCGTGACCCCCAACCAACCTCTCCACTCACTGGACCCTTTTGATCACTCGACTAAGCATGCCTCTCCTTAATGTCAATATGTCTTGTCCATTGCTGTTCTGGTTAGTGTTTATTGGCTTATTTCACTGTAGAGCCTCTAATCCTGCTCACTATACCTTATCCAACCTATTAGTTCCACCACCCACACATGCAATGACATCTCCTGGTTTCAATGATGTTTCTAGAGACAATATCTCTCTCTTCATCACTCAATACCTAGGTTTACCTCCACTGTATTCACATACTACCATACCTTTGTCTGTACATTATACCTTGATGCTATTTTACCGCCCCCAGAAACCTCCTTTTACTCTATGTTCCAGACGTTCTAGACGACCAATTCTCATAGCTTTTAGCCATACCCTTATTCTACTCCTCATATGTTCCTCTGGCGATGTAGAGGTGAATCCAGGCCCTGCAGTGCCTAGCTCCACTCCTATTCCCCAGGCGCTCTCTTTTGACGACTTCTGTAACCGTAATAGCCTTGGTTTCATGCATGTTAACATTAGAAGCCTCCTCCCTAAGTTTGTTCTATTGACTGCTTTAACACACTCTGCCAACCCGGATGTTCTAGCTGTGTCTGAATCCTGGCTTAGGAAGACCACCAAAAATTCTGAAATTTTAATTCCAAACTACAACATTTTCAGACAAGATAGAACTGCCAAAGGGGGCGGTGTTGCAATCTACTGCAAAGATAGCCTGCAGAGTTCTGTCCTACTATCCAGGTCTGTACCCAAACAATTTGAACTTCTACTTTTAAAAATCCACCTCTCTAAAAACAAGTCTCTCACCGTTGCCGCCTGCTATAGACCACCCTCTGCCCCCAGCTGTGCTCTGGACACCATATGTGAACTGATTGCCCCCATCTATCTTCAGAGTTCGTGCTGCTAGGCGACCTAAACTTGAACATGCTTAACACCCCAGCCATCCTACAATCTAAACTTGATGCCCTCAATCTCACACAAATTATCAATGAACCTACCAGGTACCTCCGCAAAGCCTTAAACACGGGCACCCTCATAGATATCATCCTAACCAACTTCCCCTCTAAATACACCTCTGCTGTCTTCAACCAAGATCTCAGCGATCACTGCCTCATTGCCTGCATCTGTAATGGGTCAGCGGTCAAACGACCTCCACTCATCACTGTAAAACGCTCCCTGAAACACTTCTGCGAGCAGGCCTTTCTAATCGACCTGGCCGGGGTATCCTGGAAGGATATTGATCTCATCCCGTCCGTAGAGGATGCCTGGATATTTTTTTTAAATGCCTTCCTAACCATCTTAAATAAACATGCCCCATTCAAGAAATTTAGAAGCAGGAACAGATATAGCCCTTGGTTCTCCCCAGACCTGACTGCCCTTAACCAACAGAAAAACATCCTATGGCGTTCTGCATTAGCATCGAACAGCCCCCGTGATATGCAGCTGTTCAGGGAAGCTAGAAACCATTATACACAGGCAGTTAGAAAAGCCAAGGCTAGCTTTTTCAAGCAGAAATTTGCTTCCTGCAACACGAACTCAAAAAGTTCTGGGACACTGTAAAGTCCTTGGAGAATAAGAACACCTCCTCCCAGCTGCCCACTGCACTGAAGATAGGAAACACTGTCACCACTGATAAATCCACCATAATTGAGAATTTCAATAAGCATTTTTCTACGGCTGGCCATGCTTTCCACCTGGCTACTCCTACCCCGGTCAACAGCACTGCACCCCCAACCGCAACTCGCCCAAGCCTTCCCCATTTCTCCTTCTCCCAAATCCATTCAGCTGATGTTCTGAAAGAGCTGCAAAATCTGGACCCCTACAAATCAGCCGGGCTAGACAATCTGGACCCTTTCTTTCTAAAATGATCTGCCGAAATTGTTGCCACCCCTATTACTAGCCTGTTCAAACTCTCTTTCGTGTCGTCTGAGATTCCCAAAGATTGGAAAGCAGCTGCGGTCATCCCCCTCTTCAAAGGTGGGGACACTCTTGACCCAAACTGCTACAGACCTATATCTATCCTACCGTGCCTTTCTAAGGTCTTCGAAAGCCAAGTCAACAAACAGATTACCGACCATTTCGAATCTCACCATACCTTCTCTGCTATGCAATCTGGTTTCAGAGCTGGTCATGGGTGCACCTCAGCCACGCTCAAGGTCCTAAACGATATCTTAACCGCCATCGATAAGAAACATTACTGTGCAGCCGTATTCATTGATCTGGCCAAGGCTTTCGACTCTGTCAATCACCACATCCTCATCGGCAGACTCGTTCACCAACCACTTCTCTGATAGAGTTCAGTGTGTCAAATCGGAGGGTCTGCTGTCCGGACCTCTGGCAGTCTCTATGGGGGTGCCACAGGGTTCAATTCTTGGACCGACTCTCTTCTCTGTATACATCAATGAGGTCGCTCTTGCTGCTGGTGAGTCTCTGCTCCACCTCTACGCAGACGACACCATTCTGTATACTACTGGCTCTTCTTTGGACACTGTGTTAACTAACCTCCAGGCGAGCTTCAATGCCATACAACTCACCTTCCATGGCCTCCAACTGCTCTTAAATGCAAGTAAAACTAAATGCATGCTCTTCAACCGATCGATGCCTGCACCTGCCCACCCGTCCAGCATCACTACTTTGGACGGTTCTGACTTAGAATATGTGGACAACTACAAATATCTAGTTAGACTGTAAACTCTGCTTCCAGACTCACAATAAACATCTCCAATACAAAATTAAATCTAGAATCCACTTCCTATTTCGCAATAAAGCATACTTCACTCATGCTGCCAAACATACCCTCGTAAAACTGACCATCCTACCCATCCTCGACTTTGGCGATGTCATTTACAAAATATCCTCTATCACTCTACTCAACAAATTGCTGCCAATGACTGGAACAAACTGCAAAAATCACTAAAGCTGGAGACTCTTACCTCCCTCACTAGCTTTAGGCACCAGCTGTCAGAGCAGCTCACAGATCACTGCACCTGTATATAGCCCATCTGTAAATAGCCAATCCAATCTACCTCATCCCCATACTATATTTATGTATTTATCTTGTATTTATCTTGCTCATTTGCACCCCAGTATCTCTATCTCTACTTGCACATTCATCTTCTGCACATTCTACCATTCCAGTGTTTAATTGCTTTATTGTAATTACTCCGCCACCATATTTATTGCCTTACCTCCCTTATCGTACCTCATTTGCACATGCTGTATATAGACTTTTCTACTGTATTATTGATTGTATGTTTGTTTATTCCATGTGTAACTCTGTGTTGTTGTATGTGTCGAACTGCTTTGCTTTATCATGGCCAGGTCGCAGTTGCAAATGAGAACTTGTTCTCAACTAGCCTACCCGGTTATACAAAGGTGAAATAAAAAAATAAAAAAATAAAATGATTGCTCTTGTTCAGAGATCAAGTGTGAGTGTAGTGGACAGTAATAATTGACGTGCAAATACAGTGTATAGGATATTATAAATACCTCACATGCGACTCGTAATAAGACTTAGCGATTAGCCTATTAAAATGTTTATATGACTCCATAAAGATAATTCAAATATCAAATCAAATCAAATTTTATCTGTAACATGCGCCGATTACAACAGGTGTAAACCTTACAGCGCAATGCTTACTTACAAGCCCTTAACCAACAATGCAGTTTCAAGAAAATACCCCCAAGAAAAGTAAGAGATAAGAAAATCAAATAATTACAGAGCAGCAGTAAATCACATTAGCGGGGCTATATACAGGGGATACCGGTACAGAGTCAATGTGTCAATATGCGGGTGCACCGGTGTCGAGGTAATTTGGGTAATGATGTACATGCAGGTAGGGTTGTTAAAGTGGCTATGCATAGATAATAACAGAGAGTAGCACCAGCAGGGGGTGCAAATAGTCTGGGAAGCCATTTGATTAGCTGTTCAGGAGTTTTAAGGCTTTGGGTAGTAGCTGTTTAGAAGCCTCTTGGACATAGATTTGGCACTCCGGTACCGCTTGCAGTGCGGTAGCAGAGAGAACAGTCTATGACTAGGGTGGCTGGAGTCTTTGACCATTTTTAGGGCATTCCTCTGACACTGCCTGGAATAGAGGTCCTGGATGGCGGGAAGCTTGGCCCTGGTGATATACTGGGCCACACGCACTACCCTCTGTAGTGCCTTGTGGTCAGAGGCCGAGCAGTTTCCATACCAGGCAGTGATGCAACCCGTCAGGATGCTCTCGATGGTGCAGCCGTAAAACCTTTTGAGGATCTGAGGACCCATGCCAAATCTTTTCAGTCTCTTGAGGGGGAATAGGTTTTGTCGTTTCCTCTTCACGGCTGTGTTGGTGTACTTGGACCATGTTAGTTTGTTGGTGATGTGGACACCAAGGAACTTGTTATCCTTGCTGAATAAGTTTCAGATAGATAATATAATATAGTATTATTCTGTCACTCATTCTATAGTCAGTTCTCTGAGTACTATAGCAGAGATACAGTACATTTTAGCCCCTCAGAGGGGTAGGGCTGACTGATCCTTTGGTATTGTCCTTTGTTCTTGGACCATTTGCCATTGAACTCCAGTTGTCAGAGAGCACATCGTTTAGGGCTGAGCTTACATGAGAGAAATGGAATGGATATTTTATTTGAAGGGAAAACACCTTTGGGACATTCTTGCAGTGGCACTGAACGCATTATGACAATTCCCCCTATTGGACTGACATAGATTAAAACACAGTGAACAGTTGCGTGATTTCAACAAAGTTGTGATGCTATTGTATGATCTAATTAATGTTGCTTCACCATACATTTTCTACATAGCCACTGTGCATATAAAAAGTGACCAACCAAGAGAAATAGTGTCAAGTCATTTCATAATCCTCTGATTTACCTCCTCATCATACATGAATGGGCTTTAAGGCGACCTGCATCTACATTGTATTGGATCAATAACAACTCATCAATGTGTTATGTATTAAGACAAAACAGAAACATAGAGGAGAATTGTGACTGGGTGTGTGGATGCAGCGCTGAAGCTGTCAAACCTCCAGCTCGTTACTACCCATAATACAGCGATAGTTGCCGTCTGACTCGGAGCCCTGTGGCCTCTCATTTTCAAGCATCGGTTCAGAGACTCATAGTGATGATACATCATCATTATCTCCGTATGCTGACTGGACGCTCTGTTTCATGGCCAAGGCCAAAGGTCAGATTACATTAATGCCTGAGCCACTCTGCTGATAAAAATGATTTATCAGCAGATTGGAGTAGTGACTAGTGGTTGGGCATGGCTTATTCAACACCCGTTATGAGTTTTTAATCCCTTAAGGAGTTCTGTGAACTTCTCTTGTGACCTTGAATAAAAGTGAGCAAGTAGTATGTGAGCTGTCAAGGCCGAAGCACATGAAAGCTCTAAAATGTCAGAAACAAGAACTGACCATGACTGGTGCTGTTGAATAGATTTAGACTCAACATGAAACTCTCTTGATCAAAATAAGTAGGTAGGCTACTCATCCTATTTTAAACTCCAGATTGGACTGGTATGCAGTGTTGGAGGTTAAACCCAAAGAGAAAGAGAGAGAAGGCAGAAAGCCCATAACATGAACTTAACTCTGAATAGCCTCATCCACAACCATTGAATGAAATGTTTTGTCATTGCAAGACTAAACTGAGAACCTTTCAACTAGTCTAGTGCACCACATGCTCTCTTCAAGAGATTATCCAGTACATTTATCCTTTTTAGCCAGTAGTTCTGAAAAGTAGTGCTCACAAGCCAAAAGTGGTCCCCAAAAATTGTGTACTATACCATATATGTGCAGATATGTGCACCACGTCATTGCTCTCACTCTTGCTCTGCTGTGTTTGTGTCTTGCTAGCTGTCACTGAAAATGTGCGGGGCTGGAGCTCATTGGTTTAAATTGAATTCCTAGGGGGCTGACCCACGTGGCGTAAATGAAGGGGAAATGGTGTAGCACAACTTCCAGAAAAATAGTACATTTCAAACTAGGGATTTCGTGGCTAATTGAGGTAAAACAGTAATTATTGTATAACACACTGTATTACTTATACAACTAATATAAGTACATGAGACGGGAGCAGAAACTAACGTGGGCATTGTTTAATACGTTTCACATTCAAAACATTCAAAACATTCCAATGTACATAAGCAGGGGGGTGTTACAGGTGCCCTAAACTTGAAAATCAATACAGAATATCAACAGTAATTCGTTCATAGATTATGCATGTATGAACTACACACGGACACATCCAGCCTAAGCGGGAGATTAAAAAAATACTAAGTAGTCTCCAAATTTCTGAAGCGTGTCTTTAATGCATCCTCAAGCTGTCATTTGCAACCTCACCCTGTGATGATGTCCCTGCAGGTCTTAGGGGTTTGTTCTTAAACTCCATTAAATGTCCATTTAGCTGAGAGCTCTGATAAACAATCAAGATGTGTTAATAACCTGCTAATAGGGAACAAAAAGGTATCTCCATTTCAATTATATTCATCCACATTTGTTCATACCCAATCAAAGCCAATAAGAACCCATCTGCCTGCCACCTCTACATACAAGCACTTATATCTTTATATCTTTATATATGTATATGACAGTAACTGGTAGCTAGCGATTATTCATTGCAGATAAATTGATTGTTTTTTGGTCAATAAAGCATTTTGTGGGAGTGAAGGATTGCTGTGTGCAAAAGCAAGTTTAAAAAAAATCTGTGATGGGTAAAGCATATCCATTTAAACTCCCAGGCAATGAAAACAACTGAGACAAGAACTGAGACGGAAAATGGGCTTAATCTATTTTTACAGCAGCAGGAATGAGACTTGGCAGTTTTATTGTGATACCTTTGGAAACTAAAACAGCCTAGAAAGTGTCATGGCTGAATGCGTGGGCCAAATAGATAAGACTTCACCAGCCTCGCCATGTCATAAATCATCCAGGTGCTGTATTCTCCTGGTCTGGTCTTACCTATACACTTCAGCCTAGGAAATATATTTTTTAATGTCAGGCATTTTTTAGAGGAACATACAATTAGAGTCCATATATCCCTGAGTTATAGAAAATGCGTGGATAAGAGAGGGGGTCCTCTCATATGTTGAAGTTATGCAGAATGTGTCAGGATTTCATGTTTCCTCACAGAGAACTGGAGATAAAAGGGAGGAATAATAGCAGGGTTGGCATGATGATTGGCCCAGGCCTCTCATTTACTTACTGAAAATGCAGAAGATACTGTTGCTTTTTCATGTAATATTTTTTTATATATATATACAAATTTGGCCATTAATGCCCCTTAAAAAATACTCCTTCCATGACGCCTCTGAATAATATTCATTATTAATTCAATATGAAGTAGACAAGACCAGAGGGCTGTCATGTCCAGTCTATTGTTCTCTAGTGAAATCAGGGCATGGAATGGCATTGGGGTGTAGACCACAGCATGGGGGAGTGAGTTCAGCTCATGCTACTAACATGGCAGAGTGCTACCAACATGGCAGACTGCTATCAACAAGGTTGAACTGACATCTTTTTAAAGCAGCCCACTTGTTGACAGGGCTGGAGACAGGGTAGGGATGGAGGCTGGAGGCAGAACAGGAAGCAGAGAGGCAGGAGGCAGACAGGGGGAAAGCCAACAGACTGTAATGGCTGTAAGGGTGTAAGGGCTGGGCAGGTGTTAAGCGCTGTAGGGGCTTGTACTAGTGCTGCCAGAGAGGATGAGTGGGTGGTCCAAGGTCAGAGTTGGGTCTGAGCTCGGCAGGTAGGGAGTGTTCTCTGTGAACTGGAGACTGGGATGAATAGGTTGGGTTGATTTCAGAAGTGGTGAGAAGAAAAATAGGAATATGGAATAAGCAGCATTTTTCCTAACACACAACGAGATAAAAAAAACTGGCGTAGTTTCAAGTTTCAACATTTATTTGTCACGTGCACAGAATACAGCAGGTGTAAAACAGTACAGTGAAATGCTTACTTGCAAGCTTTTTCGTATCAATGCGCGTTCACGCTGCTCGTTCACACTGCTCATTGGCAAGCGAATGCTCCTGCTCCCTGTCTCTCCCTAACTTGTTGACGGGTGTTTTGGCTCACTGCCCCGCAATTTACTGCTTGGTTCTACAGCACCAATTTGCGAGTTGGTCATCTCCCACTTGTATAGTGTATGTGCAGTCAGGATCCATACAGCGAGCAAGTCCACCCCTTTTCTCTGTTTGCCGTACTGGTGTGTGACTCGGTGTGCTAGCCTATAGTTTCAAATAGAGGTTGCTAATGAATGTTTTCAATGCTGCGGGAGCTGTGTTTATTTTGCTCTATTCCAGGACAATGTGGACAGTCTGGACTTTCAATGTAGCAACTGTTTGATTGCGGACGACTACAGGGGCAAATATGGCTACTCTTGGTAAACAAGTAGTGATCTTACACAAGCCTACACACCTACTTTCTCTTTCTCTTCTACTCCAGTAGCTGGACGCCGCTCTGGCCTGGTGGGAGTGTCGCCGTCGTGTCGTCTCTCCAGAGCCGACTGGCCGGAGCTCTGCAGGGATCCCTCCCCAAAGTGGTCCGCCTTCCCTGCAGAATGGAGTTAGTAGGATGCTTCTGGATGACTTAGTGGATGATCCCATTCTTGACCCTACCAACCAGCCACGGAGGCACGTCACTTGCCGTGGAAGTCGAAAACTACGGCCTTTGGCAATAGGGGCCTCCTTGGCGGTGGGAAGCCTGGACCAGATACAGACTTCAAACAGCTTCGCCGCCCTGGATCCAGAGGTTCCGGCGCCTTCATCACTGGGGGCTTCCGCTTCGAGATCAGATCCGGAGGTACTTGCGCCTTTGTCCTCCGTTCTGCCTCCCTCTCCGGTGGCTTCTACCTCGGATTCAGATCTTCAGAGCTCCCCCTCATCGGACCGTGAGGATGTCTAAGTCTCCGGCCCCTTCATCAGCCATGATGGATTCTATGGCTGGCTCGGATCCATCGGGCACCACCTCCCATCGGTCCTCGAGGGGTCTTCCAAAACACAGAATGGCCAAACCTCCTCAGCCATTTTACCAGCTGTCATCATCGGCAGTTCTATGGTGAGAAACATCTCGGTTCACAGGGCAAAAACCTGCTATCCTGGAGCATGAGTACAGGACATTACAAGGCTGCTTCCTACCATTCTAAGACAGCAGTCGGGGGCTGACACTGTTGTCGTGCATGTGGGGTCAAACGACATTAGGAGGGCTAGTTGATCTTAAAAACCTGTTGTGACTAGGGGGCAGTATTTTCATTTTTGGAAAAATAACGTTCCCGTAGTAAACAGGATATTTTGTCAGGACAAGATGCTAGAATATGCATATAATTGACAGTTTAGGATAGAAAACACTCTAAAGTTTCCAAAACTGTAAAAATATTGTCTGTGAGTATAACAAAACTGATGTTGCAGGTGAAAGCCTGAGAAAAATCCAATCCGGAAGTTTTGAAAGCGCTGCGTTCCAATGCGTCCCTATTGAGCAGTGAATGGGCTTTCAACCAGATTACTCTTTCTCCGTATTCCCGAAGGTGTCTACAGCATTGTGACGTAGTTTTACGCATTTATGTTGAAGAATATCCATAAGCGGCTACATTGCGCAAGTGGTCACCTGATGGCTACCATAGTGACTCTCGCATAAAATACAGAGGTAGCCATTATTCCAATCGGTCCTACTGAAAAAGTAATTGTCCCGACGGATATATTATCGAATAGATATTTGAAAAACACCTTGAGGATTGATTATAAACAATGTTTGCCATGTTTCTGTCGATATTATAGAGCTAATTTTGTTTTTTTTCTCGCCGTTTTCGTGACTGAAATTTCCGGGCGATTTCTCAGCCAAATGTGAAGAACAAACAGAGCTATTTCGCCTCCAAAAATAATATTTTTGGAAAAAAGGAACATTTGCTACCTAACTGGGAGTCTCATGAATGAAAACATCCGAATCTCATCAAAGGTAAATGATTTAATTTGATTATACGAAAGTGTGTGCCCTCAGGCCTGGAGGGAAGCAAAGTCATTCCACTACCCAATAATAGAAAACACCCTTTACTGGCTCAAACAGCTGACCAATCAGCCTGTTACCAACCATTAGTAAACTTTTGGAAAAAATTGTGTTTGAACAGATACAATGCTATTCCACTGTAAGCAAATTAACAACAGAGTTTCTACACGCTTGTAGGGAAGGGCATTCAACATGTACGGCACTTATACAAATTACTGATGAGTTGGTTGAGAGATATTGAAAACAAAAAGATTGTGGGAGCTGTTTTGTTAGACTTCAGTGCAGATTTTGACATTATCTGCTGCTGGAAAAATGTGTTATGGCTTTACATCACCTGCGATATTGTGGATCAAGAGTTACCTGTCTAACAGAACACAGAGGGTAGCCTTTAATGGAAGCCTCTCCAACATAATCCAGGTCGATTCAGGCATTCCCCAGGGCAGGTGTCCAGGCCCCTTGCTTTTTTCAATATTTTCTAATGACCTGCAACTGGCTCTGTGTGTCTATGTAAGCTGATAACTCAACACTACCTGTGTCAGCTACCACAGCAAGTGAAATCACTGCAACACATTCAGAATAAATAATACGTTATTTTAAAAAACAAAATATTTCAAAAACTAAGAGTACTTCAACTAAGCATCCTCAACTAAATCTTGTAATGAATTATGTGGAAATTTAGCAAGTTGAGGAGACTAAACTGTTTGGAGTAAACTGTCATGGATTGTAAACTGTCATGGTCAAAAAAATATTAATGCAACCGTAGCTAAGATGGGGAGAGGTCTGTCCATAATAAAACGCTGCTCAGCCTTCTTAACAATGCTATCAACAAGGCAGGTCCTACAGGTCCTAGTTTTGTTGCACTTGGACTACTGTCCAGTCGTGTGGTCAGGTGCCACAAAGAGGGACTTAGGAAAATTATAATTGACCCAGAACAGGTTTATTTAATTACTTTGTAAAATGAATGATAAAATTATACAAGACATAAACTTAAGTTACAAAGCATTAACAAGCATTACAAGGCATTATTATATGTAGTGGTTTAAAGTGTTTAAGTAAAAATACTTTAAAGTATGAATTACTGTAGGTAGTTTTTCGGGGGTATCTGTACTTTACTTTTCATATTTGGACAACTTTTAATTTAACTTCACTACATTCCTAAAGAAAATAATAATTTTACTCCATACATTTTACTCCATACATTTTACTCCAATCATTTCCCTGACAGCCAAAAGTACTCATTACATTTTGAATGCTTACCAGGACAGGAACATTTTCCAATTCACACACTAATCAAGATAACATCCCTGGTCAACCTTACTTCCTCTGATCTGGCAGACTCACTAAACACTAAGTGCTTAGTTTGTAAATGGTGTCTGAGGGCTGGAGTGTACCCCTGGCTATCTGGTTTGCTTAATATAAGGAATGTGAAATGATTTATACTTTTACTCTTACAATATTATTCTTTGTTTAACCTTTATTTAACTAGGCAAGTCAGTTAAGAATAAATGTGTATTTACAATGATGGCAATTACATTTACTTTTGATACTTTGATACCAAATACTTTAGACTTTCACTCAAGTAGTATTTTACTAGGTGACTTTCACTTTTACTTCAGTCATTTTCCACTAAGGTATCTTTACTTTTACTCAATAACTTTCTCCACCACTGATTCTAAGCATAGCTATTCAACAGTGCTGTGTCTAGTGCTGGTCAGAAGAATTGTCTAATGTCAGAGCTGGGCCTGATCTGGGCATGTAGGGAGTGTTTTCTGATGGCTGGAGACTGGGCAGACCAGGGTTTCCCAACCCTCTCCCCCCCCACACACACACACACACACAATTTTATTTGAACCCTTAACTGGCACGCCTGATTAAATTGGTCAACTAATCATCAAGCCTTTGGCTAATTGAAATCAGGTGTACCAGTTTAGGGTCAAACACAAAGTGATGTGTCTGGGGGAGCCGAGGAGAGGGTTAGGACACCCGGAGTAGACTGAGTAAGATGCAAAGAACACAGTCCACTGTAAACAAGTTTGCATCTTTAAATACCAAAACATCCATCCTTTGAATGACTTCAGTGTTTTCCTTTCTGTGTGAACCTGAGTTAGAGGGGCTTGGAAGCCAGGTAAGGTAGCAGCGGTGTGGGCCTGGCTGGCACACTAAAGCCTGTGTGTCATAGATAGAAACTACTGTTCACCAGGCAGGCTAATTGGCTGCTAGGACAAGATGTTGATGCACCACTAAGCCACTCAATTACATCCCCCAGGGGCCCTACTTCCTGCTCTCTGATTGGACACGGGAACCAGGAAATCAAATAAATCAGATAACATTTGGCAGCAGTCAAAATGTGTTTTCTCAGACCAAGGAAAATATAATTAAATCATATTAACCTCAAAACTCATGTAAGACTGTCATTAATCAATAGAATAAGAGCATAATCTTAAATAGGAAATATCATCTGATCATTTTAAGTGGAGAAAATGATAGAAAGAGATTACAATGATTTACTTCACACCATCACAAGTGTGGTGAGATAACAGCCAGCTGAGAGTCTTCTGTCTGTCAGCTATTGAGTGTGAATCCTAGAAAGTTCTATTGTTGAACCCCATGGAGTCCTTTACATGATAAAGTAATTAGCCAGCGAGACAGAGGGAGCATTGATATATAAATGGACATGCATATCCTGTGAGAAAATCGATTTTTCAAAAGAAGTTAATTCCTTCACTTCCTTGAGTTCCAAAAAGTTCATCAATTGGTCAGCATATCAATAGATATACTTCGCAGAAGGAACTGGATTAGGGAAGTCAATGTTCACATGATATAAGATAAAGGGCCAAGAACCAACCAGTGGAGCTTCCTGCAGGAAAGTAAAGGAGAATGGACCTCCACAGAAACATTTAAAAACATTAAAACATATATTTTTTTTAATCTCCTTGGAAATTCAGCTATACTCAATATTTTCACGTCACCAAATATCTGTAGGGCTTAAATTGAATGACCTTACCTATAGAAAAGCGCTGTCAGTGTCACAGTATATACATAATTCATGAGACATACAGTCTTTATCAATATCCTTTGTAGGACTTCCTGGTTAAATAAAGGTTAAATAGTCCACTGCTTTGATCTCAATTTATATTGTACAAGTAATCTGTTTACATAACATATAAAAATACCTTTAACAGGACAGATCTTGGTCTTCAAATGCAATATTCATTACCTGGTCTACTACCCTCAACAATGTCGATGAATGTTAAGGGACTTTGTCTGTTTATTCCTCTTAACCTTACAAAATGTTCTTTTTTTTGTTCTTTAAAATCACTGTAAAATATTGGCTGGTATTATAGAGAATAGGCCTATATTTCATATACGAGTGCAGTTTGGGAAATTGATACTGCAGTAAATGAAGGACTGCTAAAGTCAATAAATCACAGTAAAAAATTAAACCTTGTAGCAAGCTGGACGTTTTTAATATACTTTCACCACAGCATCTATATGAATCACTATCCCTAACCCCTGATACACCATCCATCCATCCATCCTCACAGCATTTAATTAGCTACACCACCCCTTGAAAAATCTGTTTACAAGATACCTAATAATTACAAAATCATCTCTCCACTCTTATTAAAAAAGGGTGGCTAAAACAATTAGTAGGAAAGCAAGCAAAAGCAGGGATACTGCTAGAATGCACTCCATCCAACCCCTACCCAATACTGTAGCATTTCAATAGCTTGACCCATCCTTGAAAGCTGTTTACAAGAACCAAATAATTATAACATTATTTCCACTAGTTGAAAAGGGTGACTAAAATGACTAGCAAAGACACAAAATCAGGGACACTGCTTTAATGAACTCCATCCAACCCACTCCAATTCATATCCGAAACACAGTACATCAGTACAACAGTACACCTCACCCCAACCCAGTATGTGAATGTTACTGTGAGGGAGGATGTCTTACATTCCCTTGCCATAATCACATGAAAATCAGGGCTACGACTACTATGGACTCCATCCAACCCCAACCCTAAATAACACCATGCTCTAATAGTAGACCTCACCCCAGATCAGTGTGTGAATTGTACTGTGAGGGTGTCTAACAGTCTTTCCCATAATCCATTCCCATTTTCTTCCCACACCTTTGGCAGGCAGGCGGATATACAGGACACACACACACACACAACCCTCTGGCAGGCAGGCAGGCAGATAATGCTAGAGTCTAACCCTTCTCTTCCTGGCATGCTGTGGAGTTTTAAGGATTTGGGAAGTGGGGGATTAGAGGATTTCAGATTGCAGTGAGGAAGAGAGAAAGAAAGAGAGTGAGCCATAAAATGCAGCTATCAAAAAATAAGAGAGATGGGAAACCTGCCTTTAATCTCCTTGTAGTTGGCCTGTTGTCTTGCTCTTTAATTAATCATGTTCAACTGTGAACATTTGCATTTTGAATAGTGAAATTGTCTGAACATGAGATTCACCACTGGAAATGACTGAGGGTTTCCAATGGACAGCCTTTCAAATACAATTTTACTTTGGAAGTTTGGAAGTGAAATTGCTATCCAAAGCCTATTTTACTTTATTTTACTCTGAACTCCCTCATCTTCGATAGCAGTGTGACTCTGAGCCGCTCTCCATTGCTGTGGCTCCCCTCTCATTCCCAGGGAAATATCAGCTGTCATGGCGATGTGTTGGAGGAAGTGCCTGTGAGTAATTGAGGGATACAGGGCAGGGATAGCACCACTGCTCCCTGCCTTCCTCAGAGATTGCCCTTTGCACAAAATGAGCTGAGCAGTACACGCCAATCATTTTTATTCAATTGATGACAGTGGATCGTTAAGGCTCTTGAAAGATTTAAATCCAAAAGGTCAACCTTGGTTTATCATTGAACACTCTCCTTGTTGCATTGTGGACAGCAACACGTGTAATACAATATGTAATACAACATTACCAATACAGTACAACTCATGCTGTGCACAGCCGGCAGTGTATATTTCGTATCGTGCCATTAGCTCTATGCAAGAGTGGACCTCCTTCTGGGTTTTGTCTGGAGATCAGTCGATTCATAACAGCCAGTAGAGAGTGCGGACATCTGTCTAATGACACCGTTTCTATGGAAACCAGGTTAGATTTTGAAGGCACTTGAAGTGAAAAACCCCCGGGCTTGAGTTTGCTCTGACTCTTCAAAACAAAGTTGAATTCAATTTTTGGGCTGTTCTGAAAGGCTACATATGCTTCAGCCAAGGCCCAGCTTGGTAGAACTCTCTATTGGGATGGAAGCAGTTCACAGCCAGCCCTTTTCATCTTTCATCGTTCTTCCATTGAAAGACTTAACAATATAGGCTTTTACTGGGCATACTGGTGCCAGTGTTGAGCTTGATGTTGATATAATTGTATGTTGGAGCTTCTGAGCTTTCCAGACAAAACAATATTACAGTTTTTTCCAACTGCTTACACACAAAATCTTTTCATGTCACACGATTTTTTGAAACCTCTCACTCAAAGTGCAAAACTACACACCAAATATCCAAAACCATAAGCTATTTCTCACCCTTTGACTCAGTTGTCAATTGCATAAAACACTACACACAATTCTCTACCTAAAACACAAAAATCTAACAGGAAGTGACTTGCTTTCCTTTTCCAAACACAACCAATCAAAATGCTACACTTATTCACCAGGTCACACACTCCTCACATGTGCAAACACTAATAGCTTAACTGATCACTAACCAATCACTGCTTTACTGTAGTATAGGCCTATAAATAGGTCAAAGGTCAGATTACCTGTTTTGAACAATGGATGCCAACAATGGACAGAGAGCAAGAGGAGTAGGAGGGAGAGGAAGAGGAAGAGGAAGAAGAGGAAAAGGGCAAAGAATAGAAGGAAGGAGAGCCATCTCTGATGAGATTAGGGCAACACTTGTTGATCATGTGATCAACCACGGTTTGACCATGAGAGAGGCTAGACTGAGAGTCCAGCCCAACTTGAGTTGATTTACAGTGGCGTCCATAATTCAAACCTTCAGAAATGAGAACAGGTATGCAACTAACTAATGACTATTTTAGCATTACAGTAATGTACTGTAAAATACATATGACTGCATAGTATTGCATAAACATTTGTAACTCTAAGCTGTCCATTTACTGCACTGCATTGAATGAATGAGGTTGGTTATCATGCTGTACTACCTTTTTTTGTACATTGTTTATAGTTCCTATGCTGAACACATACTGTGTTTGAATTCTGTACAGAGTAGAAAGGCAAAGACATCATGGAGAACGAGGACGCTTGTTTACAGATGTACAAGAGACTGCAATTATAAATATGGTTTTGGCCAACAATGCAATTGGGATTTGAGAGATAAGAGAGCATATCTTGAATAATGACACCATATTTAACAACACCAATGCTGTAAGACTGTCGACCATACAACGCATCCTCCAACGGCACCGAGTGACGATGAAACAACTTTATTGTCGACCATACAACGCATCCTCCAACGGCACCGAGTGACGATGAAACAACTTTACAAGGTGCCATTTGAGAGAAACTCTGACAGAGTCAAGAATATGCAACATGACTTTGTAGAGGTATGTATGCAACACTACTTCCAGTACTTCAGACATACCACATTTACTCATCTGTATATCCTTTTGTCTGTTACAGAGAGTATTGGAGCTGGATGCCCATGTAATTCACCATTAATTTATTTATGTGGATGAGGTTGGCTTCAACCTCACCAAAACCAGGCACCGCGGAAGAAATGTAATAGGACAGAGGGCAATTACCAATGTCCCTGGACAGCGTGGGGGTAATATAACTATGTGTGCTGCCATCAACCAAAACGAGTCCTCCATCACAATGCCACACTGGGTCCGTACAACACCGGCCATATGCTCACTTTTCTGGATGCAATTTACACAATGCTTGTCCCTGATCCAGATGAGGAGCCTGCTAGATTTGTGGTTTTATGGGACAATGTTAGTTTTCACTGGGCTGTTCTGGTCCAAAACTGGTTTGCCACCCATCCACAATTTGTAGTTTTGTACCTACCCCCATATTCACCTTTTCTAAATCCCATAGAGGAATTCTTCTCAGCCTGGCGCTAGAAAGTGTATGATCGCCAACCCTAAGCCCGCATGCCGCTTTTCCAGGCAATGGAGGACGCATGTGGGGACATAGAGGCTGCCTCTGTCCAAGGTTGGATACGCCACGCTAGGAGATACTTCCCTCGATGTTTGGCAAGAGAAAACGTATCTTGTGATGTGGACGAAGCATTGTGGCCAGACCCAGGCCGGAGAAGAGATGAAGCGTAGCTTAGCACTGGTGACTGCCCCCCCGGGACCCCACACACACAATTGTGTTCTTTACTGTATTCTAAAGAATATACTTTTGGTTTACATATGTTTATGGTTTTGTTGTATGCTACTGTATACAACAGTAATGTTTGGCCAAATAAATATTTTCTGTTTCTACATTGCATTGGTGTTTACAGTGTACTTGTTACCCCTCTCAGCAGATTACTTTCGCTGTAGAACATTGTATTGAAATGTAGATATAAGCCTATGAAAGACCAAAGAGCTTTAGATTTAGAACAACAGTGTTTACATGGTATATCCAAAAATGTACTATTATGAAAGCAGTGTTTGCCATTTGATGCAAATGCTTCATTCTTACATGTGTTTATGGCATTTTGAATGCAGTGTTAAATTTTGAAGGAGATGTGAGGCATTTTGCATTTTGTGTGTGCAGTTTTGGGAATTGTGTGTAGAGTTTTGAAAAAAGTAGACAGTTTTGAAAACGAGTGTAAGCAGTTGGAAAGAACTGTAATACATTTGTATTATAAATCCTTAAAAAATATATACATCCAACAAAGTAACATGTTCTTCCATATGATATTTTGATAAAAGACTTTGAACACATGACTTGATTTTGTGTAAATGTAAGGGTGGAATCACAGCTATATGTACCACTACTGCACTAGCTGTCCTTAGTCTTTACTGTGCTTTGACCTTTCTCATTTGCATAATATTATGATCAAAACATTATTTACCATACAAAAGGTGTAGAGGTATAATCTATAAGCATGGCCCTGTGGGATGGTAAGAACTGTATACTCTCTCCTCTCACCTGTGCTACATTAACTCCACCTTCCTTTCTCTTCTTCAATTAGGTTTTATGGCCATTGGCCTCCAATATGTTGCATCACCGCAGCCAACTGAACAAGTGTATAAATCCATTATACACTACATAACCAAAAGTATGTGGACAACAGCTTGTTGAACATCTCTTTCCAAAATCATGGGCCTTGATATAGAGTTGATACCCCTTTGCTGCTGTAACAGCCTCCACTCCTCTGGGAAGGCTTTCCACTAGATGTTGGAACATTGCTGAGGGGACTTACTTCCATTCAGCCACAAGAGCATTAATGAGGTTGGGCACAGATATTGGGCGATTAGGCCTGGGCCGCTGTCGGCGTTCCAATTCTTTCCAAAGGTGTTCAATGGGGTTGAGGTCAGGGCCAGGTTAGGTCGGTGCAGGCCAGTCAAGTTCTTTCACACCAATTTCAAAAAACATTTCTGTATGGATCTCACTTTGTGCACGAGGCCATTGTCATGCTGAAACAGAAAAGGGCCTTCCCCAAACTTTTTTCACAAAGTTGGTAGCACAGAATCATCTAGAATGTCATTGTATGCTGTAGCATTAAGATTTCCCTTCACTGTAACTAAGGGGCCTAGCCCGAACCATGAAAAACAGCCCCAGACCATTATTCCTCCTCTACCAAACTTTACAGTTGGCACTATGCATTGGAGCAGGTGGCGTTCTCCTGGCATCCGCCAAACCCAGATTTGTCCGTCGGACTGCCAGATGGTGAAACGTGTGATTCATCACTCCAGAGAACGCATTTCCACTGCTCCAGAGTCCAATGGTGGCCAGCTTTACATCACTCCAGCCAACGCTTGGCATTGCACATGGTAATCTTAGGTTTGTGTGCTGCTGCTCGGCCATGGAAACCCATTTCATGAAGCTCCCAACTAACAGTTCTTGTGCTGACTTTGCTTCCCGAGGCAATTTGGAACTGAGTGTTGAGTGTTGTAACCGAGGACAGATGATTTATACGCGCTATGCGCTTCAGCACTCAACGTTCCTGTTCGTGTTTGTGTGGCCTACCACTTTGCGGCAGAGCCGTTGTTGCTCCTAGACGTTTCCACTTCACAATAACAGCACTTACAGTTGACTGGGGCAGTTCTACCAGGGCAGAAATTTGACAAACTGACTTGTTGGAAAGGTGGCATCCTATGACGGTGTCACGTTGAGAGTCACTGAGCTCTTCAGTAAGGTGATTCTACTGCCAATGTTTGTCTATGGAGATTGCATGGCGGTGTGCTCGATTTTATACACCTGTCTGTGGCTGAAATAGCCGAAACTACAATGTCATACTCTTTTTGACCAGACAATTTCTGATAGATGGGCTAGATGGGCTACACATACTGAATTTTTTTTTCGCTCACTCAGACGCTTTCTCCGGTGAGATACATCCAGCCACTTGCGAATTGAAGGAAAATTATGAAAAACAGAGAAACTAAAGATAGTTGCATTAAAGATGTTAATACATTAGTTGCTATCTTTTTTTCTCTGTACATTTTTTGGGGAAGCCTGGCTTCCCTTGTCATCCATCAGTACACGTCATTGCTATTCCTGCTCTTTTCCCATGATCCATCAAACGCATATATTGTGTCAGGTTCAATTGACACTTTTTTCAGTGCTTATTTGAATGTTATTGAGAAAACAGAAAGGTGTCAAATATTTTTTTCTCAAACATCCTTTCTGAATTCAAAATTATTCGTAGACGTAATCATCTACTTTTTAATCTGATTGCAATATTTTTGCTGGTAACATAACAAATTACAGTTAGAGTTTTTTGATAAACCGTTACTCCACAATGCTGAGTGTCTCTAGTGTGGACATTACAACACATACAGAGCAAATGGAAATTCACTGCTCACTGTCTATATCTGTTGGCCTACTCCATTGTCTCTATTGTGAACATTATATTACCCATCAAATAGAGCTCTGCTTACTGTATGCCAATGATCTACTGTGCAATGGTCTCTCGTGACAGACCGTCAGCACACTCAGATTTGCTTCCAGGTTCCAATGATCAAATGTGAGATTATGTTGTCATTATTGGAAAATTAAGTACTTTGTACAATAACAACAAGTTGATAATGAGTTAAATATCATGAAACAGCTACATTATGCATTCCAAAGCCATCATATATCATTTCAGCTACATAAAACTTCCATTCTATGCTCTGGTCAGATAGCCTACATAAACCATAAATCTACAATCTTTGCATTTTTTGTCACAGTTAACGAGAAATGTGCCAGTGACAGGTCAGTTAACACTGTCCTTTGTGAAGAACTGGGAGAAATGGGAGATGACAAGGAGGAGTCATGGCTGGGGATGATGTTGAAATCCCCTCAGAGTAGAGGCACAAATCCCCATGTCTAGGAAATCCGGGCTCCATCTTGGATAAGCCCAAAGCTCTCCGAACTGGACCCAATTTACAAAATGCTTTGATGGAGAGTTCATTTGAGTAAAAATGTACATCTTGAAACTTGGAGCTATCTGAGGCCATTTGAAAGCTATAACTGTATTATAGAAACCATAAGGCATGCATAAAGAGATCTTCATTATACCTACTAATACTGCAATACCACTGTCTTAGAGTTTGATGTAGAGTGTGAAAGGATTTGGAAAGGATCAAATCTATAAAACAAAAAAAAGCAATGATCCATATTGATGATTGTCAAAAACTGGACATTCAACCCATGTTTCATTTGAACCATTTACAAATCTCCCTGTATAAATATTATATCATGTACATATTGAAGGCTATAACGTAACTGTTGAGCAAATATTTTTCTTTTTGAACATATGCTCATATTTGTACATTAAACTGAGTAACAGTTAAGCCCGCTGAATTTCTAAAAGGAACCAATTGAACCTGCCTTGAAGCAGGTCTAATGGTTAGCAGGGAATGACAGTATGTTGATATTGGAGTCAGAATACAAACAGAAAGCACCAAGATGCTCAGAAACTCTTCAGTGTGAATTATTGCAGATAAATCAGGGTAATCAAGTGCAGCAGCATTGGATGAACGCTGCAGTGAAACCCAAATAAATAAAAGTCAATTTTCCACAGTATGGAAACATTGGCAAGTATCAGGTGGAGAAAAATAATTACATTGCTGTAACGGTGGGTGAGTGATGGGTGTGGAGTCAGACGCAGAGAGCAAAAGTAAACGGGTAAACACGCTTTAATGTCCTCTACAAAGTAACAGGTCCAAACGTGGGTGAAGCCCTAAACACAGGTGCAAACAAACCCAAAACCACTGTTACAAAACCCGGACAGCGAAAACCCAAAAGACAACGATATACCACAAACGTAACAATAACAACAGAACACTGGAACAAAATAAAATAACGTGCATCAACGAAACAGTCCCATGTGGCGACAAACACTGACACGGAAGACAAACACCCACCACTCAAAAGTGAAACCCAGGCTACCTAAGTATGATTCTCAAATCAGGGACAACAATTGACAGCTGCCTCTGATTGAGAACCATACTAGGCCGAACTCAAAAACCAACATAGAAAAACAAACATAGACTACCCACCCCAACTCACGCCATGACCATACTAAAACAAATACAAAAAGAAAGGAACTAAGGTCAGAACATGAGAGTACCCCCCCCAAAGGTGCGGACTCTGGCCGCAAAACCTGAACCTATAGGGGAGGGTCTGGGTGGGCATCTGTGGCGGCTCTGGCACGGGACGTGGACCCCACTTCACCATAGTTTTTTTGCGCCTCTTAGCCCGCCTCCGTGGCCTCTTTAGAGCGACACTCGCCGCCGACCTTGGACTGGGGAGGGCGATTCTGGCATCGCCTGGCTGACTGATGGCTCTTGCAGCTCCTGGCTGGCTGGCGGCTCTGGCGGCTCCTGGCTGACTGACGGCTCTGGCGGCTCCTGGCTGACTGGCGGCTCTGGCGGCTCCTGGCTGCCTGGCGGCTCTGGCTGACTTGCGGCTCTGGCAGCTCCTGGCTGACTGGCGGCTCTGGCGGCTCAGGACAGACTGACGGCTCTGGCGGCTCAGAACAGACTGGCGGCTCAGGACAGACTGGCGGCTCTGGCGGCTCAGAACAGACTGGCGGCTCTGGTGGCTCAGGACAGACGGGAGACTCTGGCGGCTCAGGACAGACGGGTAGGGCTGCCACCGGAGGGCTGGTGCGTGGAGGTGGCACCGGACAGACCGGACCGTGAAGGTGCACTGGAGCTCTTGAGCACCGAGCCTGCCCAACCTTACCTGGTTGAATGCTCCCCGTAGCCAGGCCAGTGCGGCGAGGTGGAATAGCCCGCACTGGGCTGTGCTGGCGAACCGGGGACACCATGCGTAAGGCTGGTGCCATGTACACCGGCCCGAGGAGACTCAAAAACCAACATAGAAAAACAAACATAGACTGCCCACCCCAACTCACTCCCTGACCATACTAAAAGAAAGACAAAAACAAAGGAACTAAGGTCAGAACGTGACAATTGCATCAATAATATATTTATAACGCTTTGGCAAGTATCCCCCCGGGCGAATCAAGCCAACAATGTGGTGTTTTTTCTTCATCTTCTCAAAAATGGTTAATGAATGTTTGTCCTTGGTGCTGCCTGCTAGCATTCTTGGTGGCTCTCCAGGTCTTTAGATCCCATTTGTTCTTCCAGAAAACATATTCATAATATTGACAAATGAATTCGTTTGAGAGGCTGTTCCAAGCCCACCACACCCCATACCCATTTTCACATCCACACACATACAGATATACACCACAGACAAACTATCTCCAGCGAGAGCATTTGACACTGTAGCACATCTTCCAATAGGCTTCGTTGCTGTTGAAATAGATTATTTATCATTTATCAGAGTTAACTGTAATTACTTTTTAACTCAGTTGCAAGGCTAACAAAGCGTGTGTTACGTATCTTTTTACTGCTTTAAGGATGAGCTTTATGTATTCAGCATCCACATGTATACATCAATGACTGCAGACAAATGTATAATATGATCATCAATCTTACAGGTTTGACAGTAAACATATGGCTGTCCATCTTTCAGACTGCCAGTGTTTCATTGCCACTGATACTGCGATATCAGTCTACTGTGTTACTGTGTTGCAGCATTGCACCATACCAATCTACTGTGCCATATTTTGTATTTCAATCTAATTGACTCTGATTCTCTCTGTTTCTCTCTCACTGTTACCACCATCTGCTTGTCCATATTGTGTGATCCTGCATTTGGTCCTTGCGGCTCTGCTCCAGACGTCACTTTTGGCCTCCTCCTCGGTGTGTTTGTGGTGTGTGGCTTGGTCCTGCTGACTCTTTGTGCCTTCGCCTCCTGGAAGCTGTGCTGGGTGCCTTATTTGCGGAATAAAGAGGCAGCGGCCCTCTCCTCCAACTCTGCAGCCATCACTCCGGCCTGTGGTCCCCCAGACGACTGCCCTCCCTTCCACCTCCACCTTCACCCTCCTCACCCCCTCCACCACAACCAGCACAAGTTCCTCCCCAGCCCCAACCAGCAAAAGTCACCGGTTACCATGGCAACGGATAAGGTGAAAGACCCGATGGGTTCCATGGGATTCCTAGAGGCTGCTGTGAAGATAAGCCACACATCGCCTGACATCCCCGCCGAGGTGCAGCTCTCAATGAGGGAGCACTTTTTGAGGCGCACGCAACGCATGCAGCGGCAAGCCACTGAGCCCGCTTCTTCCACCAGGTCAGCACCCACAGCACGCACGCACACACACACACACACACACACACACACACACACACACACACACACACACACACACACGCACACGCACGCACACACAGAAGCATGGTCAGAAAAACTGAATGGGTCAGTTAGTCAGCAGAAATATCTATAGTCCGTTAGAAGGAAACTTCATAGGGACCTCACAAAAAACGACAAAAATAACGTCACTAACAAAGTTACGAATGAACTTTTATCTGAATTCAATTTGTTATTCCACAGCTGTTTAAAAATACAAATTGTACATGATTATCATAGTGAAAAAGACAATTATGTTTCAATTTGTTTCGGTCCTCCCAAGCGCTTATGTTACTTTTTGCCTGTGAGCCATTTGGTGCTGTTCATTTAATATAAGGTTAATATCTCCAGACCACTTCATGATGAGTAATGCAATACACTTAAAAGCGTAAAATCACCAGTAAAACAACCCCACAGACATTATTCCACATAGCCACAACCATAACGGGGGTCTAATTATTGGATGTACCTCAAATTATTTTTCAATAACATAATCTCTGTGCTCTGTTGTCTTGAAATACCCATACCCATCCTGAATAACAGCCCCCTAAGAGTAGGACCATTTATACTACTGACTAAGATAAATTGAATTGGGGACCATGTAGTTCTAGGTTGCAGAAACACTATTAAGATTCGAGAAACCACTTGGAATTGAATTCACCTGCTGGGCACTCAAGCAATTTTTCAAAACACTGACCTTTCCAGACGCCACAATGAAGCTGTTCATATTCTCCCTCTTCTCCTCTCTCTCTGCCTTTTTACACACCGCCTGTCGCTACTACATGCTGAATGGTTTAGTGGGGTTCTCATATTTCTCCCTCCTCTCTTCTGTCTCTGCAGACACAGCTCATTCAAAAGGCACCTGCCCAGGCAGATGCAGTCCATCAGCCTGGACCTGGGCAATGACTATGCGGATGAGGATGAGCAGCCCACCAGCATCGGACGCATCAAACCAGAACTCTACAGACAGAAGACCTTGGATACAGACGAGTCCGCCAAGAACAGCAACTCCAAGAACTGCGGGAAGATCAACTTCTCCCTGAAGTACGACTATGACAATGAGGCCCTCCTGGTCAACATCCTCAAGGCCTTCGACCTGCCCGCCAAGGACCTGTGCGGAAGTTCCGACCCCTACGTCAAAATCTATCTTCTCCCAGATCGCAAGAAGTTCCAGACGCGCGTCCACCGGAAGACGCTCAACCCCACGTTCGACGAGTCCTTCCAGTTCCCCGTGCCTTATGATGAGCTGGCTGTTAGGAAGCTCCACATGAGTGTGTTTGACTTTGACAGGTTCTCCAGACATGATATGATCGGGGAGGTGGTGGTGGATAACCTTGTTGAGACGTCAGACCTCTCCAGGGAGACAGACATTTGGAGGGACATTCAGTACGCCACAACTGTAAGAATGTCTGTCTGTTTGTCTTTGACTCAAAGCAGAGTTGACATAGCCTGATCCCAGATCTGTT
Organism: Oncorhynchus tshawytscha; assembly: GCF_018296145.1. Lineage (NCBI taxonomy): Eukaryota > Metazoa > Chordata > Actinopteri > Salmoniformes > Salmonidae > Oncorhynchus > Oncorhynchus tshawytscha. The sequence goes on along the minus strand of NC_056444.1, from coordinate 72,102,102 downwards.
CGTGCTGACCAGCCTAAAGTTAACATTACTTATATTTGAAACCAGTTATAATAATCTCATTCAAATCATATGCCCCCCCCTTTCACCAGAACAAAAAATGATGAAGAAATGTGAGTTCAGCATGTCACAAATCTTTTGTTGAAGTAAGAATGTATTCAAGTCATATGAAATGATAGTAATTATAAGCTAAAGGCATAAAAAGTACATGTAATCATCGCAAAGGTCATAAAACTGTCTCGGCAAAAAAATTGAGCCCTCCAACGAGATACTGAAGTGGTCATTATATTTGACAGTAATTCTATTTGGATGGTGTCCTGAGGATGTCTTGATGAATAGTGCACTATGCTGTTGGCATCCGTTTGGATTCTATTGGAGTCTACATCACTCTGGCATCATTCTGGCATCACTCTGGCAGCTCTCTGGTCTGAGGGGTACCTCTGTCAGATTATTTTATTTGGCCCGTATTGTTAGACTTCAGCTGCTTTCGGAGGGCAGTTCAATAATCCAGTAGTTATTGCTAAAGTGGCAGAAAGCAGTTGGCTCGTTGCTTAACAAACACATATTATTGAACAAGGACTCCCAGCCAAAACTCCCTCAACCACCGTGTTATATAAAGTAATGTATATAGTAGACGGACAAGGACGGTTCTAAATGTAATTGTTGCGTTGAGGATGTAGTAGCAGGCATAAAGGGGTTGAGGTGCATGTACTAGGCCTACCTTTAATATGAGCCTTGAACTGAGTGAAAGTACTGTTTACAAATGGGGGATGCATAAATAACACCGACCCACTTGGATCAGGAACATCAAGAGTGTAGAGGGGGCTGAGGGCTGGGAGGAGGGCAGGGTGGAAGACTTATTGACTTCAGGCAGTGTCTTAGAGCATGATCCATACAAACTATTTTGAGAGGGGTTTCTCACTAATCATAGGCCGCATGATGCATAAATGTTTAGGTAAGCCTGATTTATACATCTATAGGTAGGCCAACTGTGTCCACTGTTTCATCCTGTGGTGATAAAGTGATAAATGATAGTGGCTGATCATAAACTCAGAGGAAGTGAATGGTTGGGGCCGTATTGCTTGAGAATCAGCTTCAATCTAAAGTCTTATCCTGGCTCAAACCCTAACTGTAGCATTTTCCCTCATAACACTGACACTTGCATCCCTTGCCTTAGCACCACACCCCAGTTTTAATCCTGGCCCTTTAACTACTGCAAACCTGCACTGGTGCCGTGAAAAGCAATACTGTTTAACAAAGAGGAGGCATTAATAACAGGTAATACTGTCTCCAGACAGAGAGGGCAAGGGAGCCGTGCGTAAACTAACTGTTCTGACATTACTGAAGTCTTCACAATGATTCATTAGCTCCATTTCAGAACTGTAAATGTCAATATTGCATACAGTTCACGTACCACATTAGTCTTCTAAGATGCTCTGGACTAGAAAGTATTTTATGACACATTTGCTGTGGACTCATATTACTGCACGGAATCCAACTTTGTCTTCATCAACCAAATTCCCTCTCCCATTGGAGTGCTTTAGCTAAATCAGCTTTAAGTGCTTGAGACATTAAGTCCACATCACATCCCAAGTGATGGGATTTCTCTGTCAGAGGGGGAGGGCTCACCATAGCCCATTTAAAGTGATTAGAACCTCACCAACTTTAATGCATGTTCATGGGATGAAGCTTAGTCAGAACACCCCGGGAGAGACTGAGAACGAAACTTTCACTCCACATGAAATACTAACATTACATTTTAAACTCTTAACACTCCACATTAAATATTAACATTACATTTTAAACACTTAACACTACACATGCAATACTAACATTACATTTGAAATGCTTAACACTCCACAGGTGGCCATAAAGTAGATATTTTTCACTGTCATGCAGATTTGTCTCTACAACTTCCTCAGTGTGAGCCTGATACTCAGTTCTGTTTGTGATGACAGGCTTCACACCAATATCTCTTGAGGGATTTTGGAAAAGCATTGGCTGCTTCACAATCCATTTACATTGTATTGTTATTGTCCTTGCGCCAGTAGGGCTTGAAGGCATCCTTCCAGTGATGTGTGTCACATTAGTTTGTTTCTCTGTTTGTTCCCACAGGAGAGTGTAGACTTGGGAGAGATCATGTTCTCACTATGCTACCTGCCAACCGCAGGACGACTCACTCTCACCGTCATCAAGTGCAGGAACCTCAAGGCCATGGATATCACTGGATATTCAGGTAGGCAACCTTTATTGTGTGTGTGTGTGTGTGTGTGTGTGTGTGTGTGTGTGTGTGTGTGTGTGTGTGTGTGTGTGTGTGTGTGTGTGTGCTCTCGTGCACATTTGTGATGGTGCACTCATTGTTTTTCATACGTCAAAGTGAAAATAAACCCCGGCTGTAACATATCAAATTATAGATGTTATCAAATGTTGAATAAAAAGAGCAAACGAAGGGAAGTCCTCTCTAGTGCTGAGCTCTGTTTCTGTGAGAATCTTTTCATATTCACCACTGGCAATATGAAGATGTCACCTACAACTACTCATTTCTCTGAGGTTTCAGTCAGTGTTTTTATTCTAATCTAGGTGTGTCCCAGGTGGTACCCATTCCCATATAGTGCACTACAAAGGGCTAAAAGTTGTGCACTATGTAGGAAATAGGGTGCCATTTGGGATGTAGGATAACAAACTGCTGTTCCAAATTCAGTTTATATTATCAATAACCAAATATAATTTGAGGAAATATGTTTGCTTGCGAATTCAAGTGACATTCCCTGTTCCCTAAATGCTGTGAATCTTGTAGTATGTATTTCAAACAATTATTTTATTATTTGTTATTATTTTTCCGCTCATTGTTAACGACATTTTACAAGTTTAACATCCCTTCTCAGTTGAGGATTTAAATGTCTACCAATTGTTGCTGGATTGAATTGGATCTGTGTGCAGAAAACCATGGCTAGTAAATTGTACCCTGAAGCATATTTGGTTGCAAAGCAAGCACTCTTTATATTGTTGTGTATGGATCTAAGGCAGCTTACATCTGACTAGTTTACTGGCATAATGGATTATAGGAGCTGAGGGATGAAGATTGAAATCAGTATTCACCACGCCAATATGTTTCACTTTATTCCATTAAAACATTATTTCAGCAGCTTTTGCTTCCTCCTCTTTCAATACAAGAGGTGTTTACTCATCAATATCAAATGTACAGAGATTTATTTCAGACCTTTCCAAGGATGTTATTGTTATATTTAGGTGTAAGGTAGCATAGGAGTATAATACACATGGGAAATTTACTTTATGGGAAATGAAATTGATCGCTGCAGCATCAAAATGTATGTGTTGAGTTATGTTGCGGTCACTGCAGGCTTAATAAGTATAGCGTTATGTTCTCACATACTGAAACAATACCTGCATGCTTCAAATTTCAAGTGTTATTAGTCGTATGTACAGTATACTCATAGTATACATCATCCAACAAAATACTTATTTGCAGGTTCCTTCTCGACAATGCAACAACAATAAGAAATAATACAAGATAAGAATACGAACATGAAGTGAATGGCTCAGTAGAATAGAATAAACATCTTAGCAGGAAGGCACGATTTATAGTCCAATATTTACACGTGTTTTTGGGAAAGGGGGGATTGGGGGGCAAGTGTTTAAATTGTGCATTATTTAGCAATAATAATACGAGTCTGGCATCAACAGATGGGATGCGTGTCTAGCATGAATGTGTGTCTCTGTGTGTTTTTGGTTTTAGCACCCTTGTGGGGACCAGACCTTTTGCCAGTCCCCACACAAAGAAAAAGTCTAGATTTATGGGTTTGGTTTAGGGTTACAATTAGGGTTCGAGTTTAGGTTTAGGGTTAGGAGTTAGGGTTTTGAGGTTAGGGTTTAGGGTTAGGGTTAGGTCTAGGGTTAAGGGTTAGAGAAAATAGGGTTTTGAATGGGAATCAATTGTTTGGTCCCCACAAGAATAGTATCACAAACGTGTGTGTGTGTGTGTGTGTGTGTGTGTGTGTGTGTGTGTGTGTGTGTGTGTGTGCGTGAGTGTGTGCGTGTGTGTGTGTGTGTGTGTGTGTGTGTGTGTGTGTGTGTGTGTGTGTGTGTGTGTGTGTGTGTGTGTGTGTGTGTGTGTGTGTGTGTGTGTGTGTGTGTGTGTGGATGAGCATATATCTGTGTGTGTGTGCGTGTGCGTGTGTCTGTGTGTGTGTGTTGATGGGAGTATATCTGTGTGTGTGTGTGTGCGTGTGTCTGTGGATTAGTGGATTAGTGGATGAGTGTATATCTGTGTGGGTGTATGCGTAAGTGAGCGAGTGCATGTGTGCTAAGGTGCAAAGAGTCAGTGCAGGTGGTCAGTCCAGTTCAAGTGTTCAACAGTCTGATGGCTTGTAGATAGAAACTATCTCTGAGCCTGTTGGTATCAAACATCATGCTCCATGTGGGGTCCTTGATAATGCTGCATGTCAAGCGTTCTGGTGATAAATGTACAGAATCTCTTTCTCAAACCAAGGATGAAAACACAAGGAGATTTCTGGGCACCACGATTAATCTCAAGATAATGCGCCTATAGAATATAGAATTTACATCCTGATTTATATCTTATAGCTTTTTCTCTTTTCCACTTCAGATCCCTACGTCAAAGTGTCCCTCATCTGTGACGGGAGGCGTTTGAAAAAGAAGAAGACGACCATCAAGAAGAACACTCTGAACCCCACGTACAACGAGGCCATCATCTTCGACATCCCCCCAGACAGCATGGACCACGTCAGCCTGCACATCTCAGTCATGGACTATGACTTGTGCGTATAACACTTTGATTTAATCTTGGCATCCATAAGACAAATCTGGCATGCACTTGGCCAGCTACTTGGTAACAGTCTGTCAAGCACTGTCAAAAAATTCAACTCAGATGGTTCTCTCAGAATATTCAGCATCTGTGTAGTTTGCACAACACGCCCCCTAGAATAGAACAGTGCTTATGATGTCTATTTAAAAAATAAAAGTAAACACAACAAATAGAAAGAATAGATCAGGAGTCAGAACATTCACTTCACTGGTTGAATGGAAGCTCTGAGGGTAGTCTTGATCAACTAACGTGGCAGCTGCCGACTGGCGAACCGACTCTACTTTGAGGCTATCAGCCAGGGCTTCCTTGTTTTGTATCAGTCCATCCCTTAGATCCAGGATTATGATGTGGAAGAACAGAGATCCCTTCTGGTCTGGACTTTGTTGGTGCCATTACCATTTGTAGTTGTTTATTCATCCCATTTACATTTCAGACATTATCTCTCCAAGAGATGTGGAAATGACTCCTTTTAACCATAACTCGCTTTATCTTCACATGAACTGCAACTACTAATTATCACCTCTCCCTTTTAACTTTCCATTTTGCAGCCGTATCCTCTGATAACTAAATGTATACTGTACTTGTTATAAGGGTTGGAGAGGGGTGAAATAATTTTGCCAAATTAGCTTTTTTAATGTGAATGCAAAGATTTTACATTGGTGTGTTCCCAATGTATTTTTTTATTCTATTTTGTGAAACAAATTCAGCTATGAAATCAATCCTGCATTTTGTAATGTAGTGTCTCTGAAGAGCAGGATTAGCTGTACTGTTGTGTTGATGTTGTGTGTGTTGTCTGGCCCCTGCAGGGTAGGTCACAATGAGATCATTGGTGTGAACCGTGTGGGGTGCAGTGCTGAGGGGCTTGGCAAGGGCCACTGGAACGAGATGCTGGCGTACCCACGCAAGCCCATTGCACACTGGCACCCCCTACTGGAGGCCAAGAAATCAGAGAAAGAGGTTAGTTCATACAGCACGCTGCAGTGTGTGAAGAATTCGTAGGCATGAATATTGCATATAGTAAAAAATGTAGAGACATTTTTTCAAGGATCACATGTAGGATAAATAGTCAATGTCAGATATTGTAACAGTGTAATATCTATCTTCTAACTGAAGTCTGTGTGTGTGTGTGTGTGTGTGTGTGTGTGTGTGTGTGTGTGTGTGTGTGTGTGTGTGTGTGTGTGTGTGTGTGCGTGTGTGTCTGTGTCTGTGTACTGCAGTGGAAAACGCGGACGGCCAGTTTAGACAGCCAGGGCTCTTGCCCCTCCCCCAGGCCTCCTTCTAGCCCCTGAGCAGAACCACCTGTGACCCTAGTGAAATGGTCTCCTCTCTCTCCTACTAATCCTACATCCTGTCTGGTCTGTCTGCCTGCGCCTGAGGAGAAACATAACCCCACTCAGTCTCTTTCTCAGTCTTCACTCTCCCTCAAGTGTAGCAGCAAAGTGATCCCGTTCCCAAGAACTGATCCTGGATCAGCATCGCTGTCAGTTGTTTGTGACGTAACAATGCTTTTTTTGAATCAACATGAAGTGTTGAATTTAGGTTTACTGATCTGGAGTCAATCCCAGTACTTGGGGTGCTTTGGATTAGTTTTATCCTGAGCTTCTCATCAAGTGAGTCCCCAAAGGGAGAGCTTGTTGTCTGAGTGGAACAACAGACTGCCGGTTCCGAGTGTATCTATCTATGGGTTGAGTCCAAATGAATGTGATCACAGTTCTCTCACAGGGACTTGGTCCAACACACTGAAGTTTCTGCTCGAGAGAGAGAGAGAGAGAGAGAGAGAGAGAGAGAGAGAGAGAGAGAGAGTCAGTCAGTGGTCATTACAAGCTGTCACTTTATATTGGATCAGTTGGTCAAAATATGTTGCTTTCCTTAAGATAGGAAATTAAAGACTGGATTGACCTAAGGAATATCTAAAGCCGTCTGCCCTTACTATCTATCTACTAATATTGTGTGGAAGTAACAAAAACACTAAGGCACAAACAAATGTGTTGTTATTTAAAAAAAAAAACATTAATTGTCATATTAACCAAGCCAAAGAAGGCAAAAAAAACATATTTCACAATAGTACCTATGTTGAATATTTTCTCAATGTCAACCATTACATGTTCAGGAGTAATGAGCAGAACTTAAAGGGATGATTTTGACCTGTCAAATTGTGTTCATCAAATTTATAGAGAGTCATAAAGAAAAAAAGATGTGCAACACATCATATAAGCACATTGCAACACCATTGGTGCATAGCCTGCTGAGAGAGTCTATCTATGGAACAAAAAATGGTTAAAAAGCACACAGACTCCGAACCACCCTTACCTCTCCCTCCTGTTTCTTTCCTTGTTAGTCTTGGTGCTCTTGCCTATTCCATCGGAGAGTGTATTCTCATTAGTCCTGCTCCCATAGGTTTTCTCTCTCAGCCGAACGTATTGCACATCTTCAGCACCTTCTTATTGTATTCTGTTCCCTGGGGTTGGTTTGAACTGTACAGCACAGTCCTCTTTCTGCTAATGTAAAGTTTGTTTTTCCCACCAGAATACAAAGTAGACATACATTGGCTTGCGAAAGTATTCACCCCCCTTGGCATTTTTCCTATTTTGTTGCCTTACAACCTGGAATTAAAATGGATTTTTGGGCGGTTTGTGTCGTTTGATTTACACAACATTACTACCACTTTGAAGATGCAAAATATTTTTTATTGTCAAACAAACAAGAAATAAGACAAAAAAAACATACAACTTGAGCGTGCATAACTATTCACCCCCCCAAAGTCAGTACTTTATAGAGCCACCTTTTGCAGCAATTACAGCTGCAAGTCTCTTGGGGTATGTCTCTATAAGCTTGGCACATCTAGCCACTGGGATTTTTGCCCATTCTTCAAGGCAAAACTAATCCAGCCCCTTTCCATTTGTTTGGTTCCGCTTGTGTACAGCAATCTTTAAGTCATTATCTTTGGTCTCTTTGTTGCCTCTCTGATTAATGCCTTCCTTGCCTGGTCCGTGAGTTTTGGTGGGCGGCCATCTCTTGGCAGGTTTGTTATGGTGCCATAATCTTTCCATTTTTTAATAATGGATTTAATGGTGCTCAGTGGGATTTTCAAAGTTTATGATATTTTTTTATTACCCAACCCTGATCTGTACTTCTCCACAACTTTGTCCCTGACCTGTTTGGAGAGCTCCTTGGTCTTCATGGTGCCGCTTGCTTGGTGGTGCCCCTTGCTTAGTGGTGTTGCAGACTCTGGGGCCTTTGAGAACAGGTGTATATATACTGAGATCATGTGACAGATCATTAGACACTTAGATTGCACAAAGGTGGACTTTATTTAAGTAATTATGTGACTTCTGAAGGTAATTGGTTGCACCAGATCTTGTTTAGGGGCTTCATAGCAAAGGGGTGAATACATGTTCACACAACACTTTTACATTTTTTATTTTTTAGAATTTTTAGAAACAAGTAATTTCACTTCACCATTTTGGACTATTTTGTGTATATCCATTACATGAAACCCACATAAAAATCCATTTAAATTACAGGTTGTAATGCAACAAAATAGGAAAATTGCCAAGGGGATGAATACTTCTGCAAGGCACTGTAAATCTAGTATTGTTGTGTTGTGGGAGTTTTCCTTATCCTTAAGTGTTCAGAACTCTCCTCCAAAAGAGGAGAACATCACCCTCGGGGGACCAATAATCAACTATTAATTGTATATTTATTTTCTATCATGAGGCACCATGGAAACTTGTGGTTTGTATTGATCTGACTTTGAATCTGCCCATCATACAAGGACCAGTTTATTGGATATCGTTGAGGAGCTTGATCTGAATCCAAACAAATGATTATTGAACCCATTATTGCATTATTGAACCCTTTTTGCAATGCTTCGACAAAATGAAATTCGTTAGCCTTTACATGTAGGCAGTCATGTATGTAGCTACTTCTATTGTATGCCATACATGTGTACTATTGGATCTAATGGATGGATATATACAAAGGTTAAAGGAATCCTGATTTGCTTAAGACGGCTATGTAATATTTATATTTCTTTCTACATTGTGGTACTATGATGAGTGCAGTACAACCTAATATTTGATGTCCTCTCAATAGCCAAATACAGTATGTATTAAACAGACAAAAGAAATCAAACTGATTGGTGTATAGTTTTTTGGTGACAAATGTGCTTGTAGCAAAGGTAGACTATAATTTGCTCTGTGACAAAAATAAGGAAAGTAATGTCAATCATCAAAATTAATATTTTCTTTCCAGTGAGACTGATTATTTTCTGTTCTATGTAGTAAACATATTGTTTCAATTATTAGAACAAATACATCATGGATTACCAATGTTTTTTTTAATAATAAATGTGTAACTGAAAGTAGGCTATCATTTGAGAGAGGTATTTTAGTAATATCTTCAATTTGATTAGAAGGATTCTTGTTTATCCCAGTTGGGTTATTTAAGACGTAACACAAATCAGGAATCTTTATCAATGTTGTTTTATGTTGACCGTGATAGTGTTTTGATTTGACATTGGCAAGCACATGTTTGAAAGCAGGTCTGCCTATAATGTGGGTATCAGGAAATGGGTGTTGTTTGTAGTACATGAGGAGCATTTCTGAGTAGCATTCTTCTCTACGTTTATCCCTTGAGTGCTCTAAACTGAAGCTTTTTTCTCCATGAATTCTGTCTACAGAACTTTGGCACTGGTCGTATGGTAGTAGTTGTTTGTGAATCAAAGAGGTAATTGTAACTCAATGACAGTAAAAATCTAAAATGGTCATGACAAGGTGGCTTCTGCCTGACCACAGCTGCAGAGCAGAAGCATGTTTTAAGATGGTATAAATCAAACAGAGATGATCTGGAAGAACCATGGGAAAAGTGAACAAGGAAAATGGTTAAAGTGAATGAACTAAATAGACACACAATAGAACACTGTTTTAGCTATTCCTCCTAGAGAGAGCAGGAGTTAACCTTGTTTACGTTGTCTCCACTGTCTAAGAGACAGACAGACAGACAGACAGACAGACAGACAGACAGACAGACAGACAGACAGACAGACAGACAGACAGACAGACAGACAGACAGACAGACAGACAGACAGACAGACAGACAGACAGACAGACAGACAGACAGACAGACAGACAGACAGACAGACAGACAGACAGACAGACAGACAGACGGACGGATAGTGTGGGGAAACTAGCCAATAGATAGTCAAAGGCCGATGTCTTGCAGTGAGTCAGTGACATTTCTCTAATTGGCAGTTGGTGAGACGCAATTCAATGAGTCACTTGTTGGATTCCCTCACACCACTATTGTTTCTTTCTGCACAATGTGATTCATTGGGTTTCCTCACATAGTATGTATAGTTACAGTACTGGTTACAATCCTGCTAAGATTCCTGCTGCCATTACTGGCAGACTCCTGATATCTGATTCACTACAGTTTGTTGGATTGTTGGATTCCCTCACACCACTAAAATCAAACCAAATTTTATTTTTCACATGTGCCGAATACAACAGTGAAATGCTTACTTACAAGACCTTAACCAACAATGCAGTTTTAAGAAAAATACCTTAAAAAAAAAGAAATAAAGTAAGAGATAATTAAAGAGCAGCAGTAAAATAACAATAGTGAGGCTTTAGACAGGAGGCACCTGCACATTGCATTACTGTTTTTTTTCTTCTTTTTTCTGCTCAGTGTGATTCTTCAGTTGTTCTCACATACAGTATATAGGTTTACACTTGCTGATACATTCCTGATTAGATTCATGCCATTTCTGTACCGATATCTGATTCCCAAGTTTGTTTCTATTTGACAAAAATGGTTGAAATAACTGACTGTACATTTTGTTCATCCCCTGTTTAATAATGATGATGATCTTATGTTCTGATGATATAGCCTAGTGTGTTTGTTTCCTTAGTAGGTATCATACTAAATCTATTTAGCCTCAGTTTATGGACTGTTAAAGACCTTATAGCTTTGGCTATTATTATTATCGTTATGTTCCTCAATATGATGTTGTATCCCTTCCATTCCTCATGGATAGCTCTGACTTTTTGTATTGAAGATTTCTACTTGTAATATAACTGTTTGACAACTGTTCTTGTAATTGAAGCCAAATGTTGTTAGTTCAGATAAGGATTTTATTTTTGGTGGCTTTTAAATCCTGAATCGTTATGACTCATAATATGAGGTCCAATGTGTAATAAACTGATCAAAAAACTATAATTGTATCTGTTGTTATATATGTATATTTAACATTTAATTCATGAGCAGTATTGCAGCAACAGAAGACATGTTTTGAATTATGGTGGTGCAAGGTTGGGTTCAAAATGTGGAGTACTATTTCTAATTTTAAGATTTCACCTAAGATTGAACTTTTTAGTGAAATAATTGTATTCTTTGTGCAGATGAACAATTTCACAACTACATATCTCAAAGTGTACAACAAAGGGACCAAGCAGCAGGAAAGACAAAATGGTTTGAACTATAAAATGTAAACACAACATGTAAAGTGTTGGTCCCATGTTTCAAGAGGCTGAAATAAAAGATCCCAGAAATGTTTCATACGCACCAAAATCTTATTTCTCAAAAATGCTGTGCACAAATTTGTTTGAATCCCTGTTAGTGAGCATTTCTCCTTTGCCAAGATAATCCATCCACCTGAGAGGTGTGGCGTATCAAGAAGCTGATTAAACAGCATGATCATTACACAGATGTTCCTTGTGCTGGGGACAATAAAAGGCCACTCTAAAATGTGCAGTTTTGTCACACAACACAATGCCACAGATGTCTCAAGTTTTGAGGGAGCGTGCAATTGGCATGCTGATTGCAGGAATGTCCACCAGAGCAGTTGCCCAAAAAATAGAATATTAATTTCTCTGCCATAAACCGCCTCCAACGTTGTTTTAGAGAATGTGGCAGTACGTCCAACTGGCCTCACAACCCCAGACCCTGTGTAACCATGCCAACCCAGGACCTCCACATCCGGCTTCTTCACCTATGGGATCGTCTGAGACCAGACCTTTCCAGGCCCACCCATGGCTGCTCCCCTGCCTAGTCATGTGAAATCCATATATTTGGGCCAAATGTATTTATTTCACTTGACTGATTTCCTTATATAAACTGTAACTCAGCAAAATTGTTGAAATTTTTGCATGTTAAGTTTATATTTTTGTTTAGTATAATACAAAACATGGACTATGAATAGTCAAGTTAACTGAGGGTAGCTGGGGCATAGCTGGGGCACTCGATCAAGGCTTTAACTTATACACAGTTTCTGATCTGTGCCCCTAATCAATCCAGTTGTTGCAGACATAATATTACAGTTCGAAAATACTTTATATCAAACTGTAGGAATATGTTTGATAGTGGGCACCTACAGTAATGTTAAGTAAGAATTTTCTGAGAGACAAGTGTTACAGTATGGACAATGGGTTGGTTGGTACCAACAAAAAACTCTCCATGCCAGTGATTGTCTTTACATTAAAATATGATCCATTCATAGTATTTGTACTAAAGTACCCACTGTAGCCACTTAAACCATTAGCTCCCTCTTCACAGGGTGGCAGGGTAGCCTAGTGGTTAGAGTGTTGGACTAGTAACTGAAAGGCTGCAAGATCAAATCCCCAAACTGACAATGTACAAATCTGTCATTCTGCTCCTGAACAAGGCAGTTAACCCACTGTTTCTAGGCTGTCACTAAAAATAAGGTTTTGTTCTTAACTGACTTGCTAGTTAAATAAAAGTTAAACTTTTTTTTATTTTTATGGACAGTTGTTATAGGATCTGGTTGCCATCGTCCCAGGCATAGATCTGTTTCCCCTGAGGGTTGTACTTCAGACTGGTGTGGGCTACATACCTCCTGGTACAAGAGAGGAGCCTCATCATTGTTCACCATATCATTCACGTCAAGCACACACTGCATCTGGGAACGACTTTGCTCCCTGGTGTTGTAGACCACGGCTGCCCAACCCTCTTCCTGGAGATCTGTCCTGTGGGTTTTCAGTCTAACCCTAATTTAACACACCTGATTCTACTAAATAGCTGCTCAACAACACCTTAACTAGCTGAATCAGATGTGCTAAATTAGGGTTGGACTGAAAACCTACAGGACAGAAGATCTCCAGGAAAAGGGTTGGGCAGCCCTGACATAGACCGTCCCACAGACCACTAAGGCTGCCTCCACATTTTCCCGATGACACTGTGTGTCCCACATCTGCTCTATATCCAGGCTGCCTCAGACCATCTTAAGCCAGGTTAAGCGACTCACTCTGCGTGGTGGCATACAAAACCCAGAGGCCTTCCTCATTGGCAGCCATGTCCAAAACAGTCTCTGGGTTGAGGCTGTAAACGGGTCTATGGTCCGCCGCCTCCACTGGAAAGACAGCACTGTCTGTCACCCAATCAAATAACATTTTATGGGTCACATACACATATTTAGCAGATGTTATTGCGGGTGTAGTGAAATGCTTGTGTTCCTAGCTCCAACAGTGCAGTAGGATCTAACAGTGCAGTAATATCTAGAAATGATTCACAACAATACACAAATCTAAAAGTAAAATAATGGAATAAGGAAATATTTAAATATTAGATCAAGCAATGTCGGAGTGGCATTGACTAAAATACAGTAAGAATAGAATACAGTATATACTTATGTGATGAGTAAAGCAGTACGTAAACATTATTTTAAATATTATTAAAGTGACTAGTGTTCCATTATTAAAGTAGCATGTGATTCCAAGTCTATGTACATAGGGCAGCAGCCTCTAAGGTGCAGGGTTGCGTAACCGGGTGGAAGCCGGCTAGTGATGGCTATTTAACAGTCTGATGGCCTTAAGATAGAAGCTGGTTTTCAGTCTCTCGGTCCCAGCTTTAATGCACCTGTACTGGTGGGGTTTTCTGGATGATAATGGGGTGAACAGGCCGTGGCTCGGGTGGCTGATGTCCTCGATTATCTTTTTGCCCTCCCTGTGACATCAGGTGCTGTAGGTGTCCTGGAAGGCAGGTAGTTTGTCCCCAGTGAAGTGTTGGGCAGACCGTACCACCCTCTGGAGAGCCCTATGGTTACGGGCGGTGCAGTTGAAATATCAGGTGGTGATAAAGCCAGGCAAGATGCTCTCAATTGTGCATCTGTAAAAGTTTGTAAAGGTTTTAGCGGCCAAGCCAAATTTCTTCAGCCTCATGAAGTGGAAGAGGCGCTGTTGCACCTTCTTCACCACACTGTCTGTGTGGGTGGACCGTTTCAGACCGTTAGTGATGTGTTTGCCGACGAACTTGAAGCTTTCCACCTGCTCCACTGCGGCCCCGTCGATGTGGATAGGGGCATGTTCCCTCTGCTGTTTCCTGCAGTCCACGATCAGCTCCTTTATTTTGTTGACATTGAGTGAGAGGTTATTTTCATGGCACCACTAACCTCCTCCCTGTAGGCTGTCTCGTCATCATTGGTAATCAGGCCTACTACTGTTGTGTCATCTGCAAATTTGATGATTGAGTTGGAGGTAAACATTATTTTAAATATTATTGCCACGCAGTCATGGGTGAACAGGGAGTACAGGACGAGGCTGAGCACGCACCCTTGTCGGGCCCCTGTGTTGAGGATCAGTGAAGGGGAGGTGTTGTTTCCTACCTTCACCACCTGGGGCGGCCCGTCAGGAAGTCCAGGACCCAGTTGCACAGAGCGGGGTTCAGACCCAGGGCCCGAGCTTAATGATGAGCTTGGAGGGTACTAGGTTGTTGAATGCTGAGCTATAGTCAATGAACAGCATTCTTACATAGGTGCTGTAGGTGTCCTGGAAGGCACATCTTGTCCAGATGGGATAGGGCAGTGTGCAGCGCGATGGTGATTGCATCGTCTGTGGATCTATTGGGGCGGTAAGCAAATTGAAGAGGGTCTAGGGTGTCAGGTAAGGTAGAGGTGATGTGATGTGATCCTTACTGTAACTAGCCTCTCAAAGCACTTCATGATGACAGAAGTGAGTGCTATGGGGCGATAGTCATTTAGTTCAGTTACCTTTGCTTTCTTGGGTACAGGAACAATGGTGGGCATCTTGAAGCATGTGGGGACAGCAGACTGGGATGTCCGTAAACACTCCAGCCAGCTGGTCAGCTCATGCTCTGAGGACGCGGCTAGGGATGCCGTCTGGGCCAGCAGCCTTGCGAGGGTTAATATGTTTAAATGTCTTACTCACATAGTGGAAGAAAGTGTGGGCAAGATGAGTGGGATACAGATATGCTGGAATATAGTAAAGTGGTATTTTCTTCAAAGAGCTTTTTGCTGGTCAACAGTCAATTGGATCTCTCAAGACAACAAAGAAAAGTCCTCTCAATCAGGATAGAGTGATTCCAAATCATTAACAACGATGGGTACTGCTGTGTATGCATGGAACACTCCTTAAATATGGGCTTTCGAAGTATAATATCACTGACCTACAGTTAGTATCCTGTTCCCCTTTTCAGATAGAGTAAAGCTTAACTTATGCTTCCCAGTCTAAACAGTTTGCTCATATTTTATGACAACGTTTTGTGATGTTTTGTTCGTTTTGGTCTTCGGCAGTTTTGGGGGGAGCTGTTCGTGCACACGCCATTTTCTCTTGAGGCAAGTCGGTAGCCGAAGTCTATGTCCCTTCGTCTGTGATTGTTCAACTGTAGTATTCCTAGTAGGAGTGGGAACTATGGACGGGATTTTTCAATTAAGTGTTTGTTGTCAGTCAACGAGAGACGAATAGTTTTCACGCACATTCTTTCACTTGAGAAATACTGCACCAACATCTTAGTTGACTCTTTATGATGCTGAAACTCTTTATGATGCTGAAACTCTTAGTGATGCTAAAACTCTTAGTGATGCTAAAACTCTTAGTGATGCTAAAACTCTTTATGATGCTGAAACTCTTAGTGATGCTAAAACTCTTAGTGATGCTAAAACTCTTTATGATGCTGAAACTCTTAGTGATGCTAAAACTCTTTATGATGCTAAAACTCTTAGTGATGCTAAAACTCTTTATGATGCTGAAACTCTTAGTGATGCTAAAACTCTTAGTGATGCTAAAACTCTTTATGATGCTGAAACTCTTTATGATGCTGAAACTCTTTATGATGCTGAAACTCTTAGTGATGCTAAAACTCTTAGTGATGCTGAAACTCTTTATGATGCTGAAACTCTTTATGATGCTGAAACTCTTTATGATGCTGAAACTCTTAGTGATGCTAAAACTCTTAGTGATGCTAAAACTCTTAGTGATGCTAAAACTCTTAGTGATGCTACAACTCTTAGTGATGCTAAAACTCTTAGTGATGCTAAAACTCTTAGTGATGCTAAAACTCTTTATGATGCTGAAACTCTTAGTGATGCTAAAACTCTTAGTGATGCTGAAACTCTTTATGATGCTGAAACTCTTAGTGATGCTAAAACTCTTAGTGATGCTAAAACTCTTAGTGATGCTGAAACTCTTTATGATGCTGAAACTCTTAGTGATGCTAAAACTCTTAGTGATGCTGAAACTCTTTATGATGCTGAAACTCTTAGTGATGATAAAACTCTTAGTGATGCTAAAACTCTTAGTGATGCTGAAACTCTTAGTGATGCTGAAACTTTTTATGATGCGGAAACTCTTTTCTCTGTGTTTTACATTCTATGTTATACAGTTGACCAAGTTAACCTACTGTCTGTGAAATAGGACTTTGAATTACAACGTTATTTGTACCAACCTGCTGTGAGTATATGTTGTAGGTAATAAAGACAGAAGACAAGAGTCCATGTGGTACAAATAGGAGAGTGGTACAACCTGCCCAAAATTAACTACTAGCTACCCATTGATTCAAAACGCATGTCCAACTGCAAATAAAATACTTGAAATAAATTTGTGTGTGTTGCCTATTTTCAGGGGAGGACACCAACTGCCAATAGCTGTATAATGCTTAGCGTAAGGCAAAAAATCTGTAACCCTGCTCCATAAGCCAACAGGTCTCTCTCAGCCAAGTCTCTGTCAGGCAGGATAATAAAGGCTCTAGATCAAAGGCAATCATCCTGTGCAAGACGTCAGAGCTCCCCCAACTGCCTCCCACTGCTCCTCTCTCTACTCACCCAAGTACCCATCCTCCTCTCCCCTTTCTTCCTCTCCTTCACCCTGTCCTTCACCCTCTCCATCACCCTCTCCTTCACCCCTCCTTCACCCTCTCATTCAACCTCTCTTTCGCCCCTCCTTCACCCTGTCTTTCACCCTCTCCTTCACGCTCTCCATCACCCCTCCTTCACCCTGTCCTAGCTGGATTCTGGTTCTTGACGTAGTCCATTTCTCTCTCCACACGGTCCACCCAGACCCCTGTCCCCTCCAGGTGTTGGCACAAGGTACCATGGTCCCTATTTAGTCATTTTATAAACTCAGCAGTCTGCTTCTTGAAGTGCTGCAACTCTGTGGTGTAGTGGTTAGACTGCTGGTGCCATATGAGAATATGATCCTGGAAGAAGATCTTGTGTTATCAAGGATGTTGATTTGGTGTGTGACCCAAGATTAAGCATTAATATAAACTGGGTGGTTTGAGCCCTGAATGCTGATTGGCTGACCACTATGGTATATCAGACCGTATACCACAGGTATGACAAAACATGTATTTTTACTGCTCTAATTAAGTTGGTAACCAGTTTATATTAGCAATAAGGCACCTCGGGGGTTTGTGATATATGGCCAATATACCACGGCTAAAGGCTGTATCCAGGCACTCCAAATCAAATCAAATCAAATCAAATTGTATTTGTCACATACACATGGTTAGCAGATGTTAATGCGAGTGTAGCGAAATGCTTGTGCTTCTAGTTCCGACAATGCAGTAATAACCAACAAGTAATCTAGCTAACAATTCCAAAACTACTACCTTATAGACACAAGTGTAAGGGGATAAAGAATATGTACATAAAGACATATGAGTGAGTGATGGTACAGAGCGGCATAGGCAAGATACAGTAGATGGTATTGAGTGCAGTATATACATATGAGATGAGTATGTAAACAAAGTGGCATAGTTAAAGTGGCTAGTGATACATGTATTACATAAGGATGCAGTAGATGATATAGAGTACAGTATATACATATACATATGAGATGAATAATGTAGGGTATGTAAACATTATATTAGGTAGCATTGTTTAAAGTGGCTAGTGATATATTTTACATCATTTCCCATCAATTCCCATTATTAAAGTGGCTGGAGTTGAGTCAGTGTGTTGGCAGCAGCCACTCAATGTTAGTGGTGGCTGTTTAACAGTCTGATGGCCTTGAGATAGAAGCTGTTTTTCAGTCTCTCGGTCCCAGCTTTGATGCACCTGTACTGACCTCGCCTTCTGGATGATAGCAGGGTGAACAGGCAGTGGCTCGGTTGGTTGTTGTCCTTGATGATATTTATGGCCTTCCTGTGACATCGGGTGGTGTAGGTGTCCTGGAGGGCAGGTAGTTTGCCCCCGGTGATGCGTTGTGCAGACCTCACTACCCTCTGGAGAGCATTACGGTTGTGGGCGGAGCAGTTGCCGTACCAGGCGGTGATACAGCCCAACAGGATGCTCTCGATTGTGCATCTGTAGAAGTTTGTGAGTGCTTTTGGTGACAAGCCGAATTTCTTCAGCCTCCTGAGGTTGAAGAGGCGCTGCTGCGTCTTCTTCACGATGCTGTCTGTGTGGGTGGACCAATTCAGTTTGTCTGTGATGTGTACGCCGAGGAACTTAAAACTTACTACCCTCTCCACTACTGTTCCATCAATGTGGATAGGGGGGTGTTCCCTCTGCTGTTTCCTGAAGTCCACAATCATCTCCTAAGCTTTGTTGACGTTGAGTGTGAGGTTATTTTCCTGACACCACACTCCGAGGGCCCTCACCTCCTCCCTGTAGGCCGTCTCGTCGTTGTTGGTAAACAAGCCTACCACTGTTGTGTCGTCCACAAACTTGATGATTGAGTTGGAGGCGTGCGTGGCCACGCAGTCGTGGGTGAACAGGGAGTACAGGAGAGGGCTCAGAACGCACCCTTGTGGGGCCCCAGTGTTGAGGATCAGCGGGGTGGAAATGTTGTTGCCTACCCTCACCACCTGGGGGCGGCCCGTCAGGAAGTCCAGTACCCAGTTGCACAGGGCGGGGTCGAGACCCAGGGTCTCGAGCTTGATGACGAGCTTGGAGGGCACTATGGTGTTAAACCGAGCTGTAGTCGATGAACAGCATTCTCACATAGGTATTCCTCTTGTCCAGATGGGTTAGGGCAGTGTGCAGTGTGGTTGAGATTGCATCGTCTGTGGACCTATTTGGGCGGTAAGCAAATTGGAGTGGGTCTAGGGTGTCAGGTAGGGTGGAGGTGATATGGTCCTTGACTAGTCTCTCAAAGCACTTCATGATGACGGAAGTGAGTGCTACGGGGCGGTAGTCGTTTAGCTCAGTTACCTTAGCTTTTTTGGGAACAGGAACAATGGTGGTCCTCTTGAAGCATGTGGGAACAGCAGACTGGGATAGGGATTGATTGAATATGTCCGTAAACACACCAGCCAGCTGGTCTGCGCATGCTCTGAGGGCGCGGCTGGGGATGCCGTCTGGGCCTGCAGCCTTGCGAGGGTTGACACGTTTAAATGTTTTCCTCACGTCGGCTGCAATGAAGGAGAGTCCGCATGTTTTAGTTGCGGGCCGTGTCAGTGGCACTGTATTGTCCTCAAAGCGGGCAAAAAAGTTATTTAGTCTGCCTGGGAGCAAGACATCCTGGTACGTGACTGGGCTGGTTTTCTTTTTGTAATCCGTGATTGACTGTAGACCCTGCCACATACCTCTTGTGTCTGAGCCATTGAATTGAGATTCTACTTTGTCTCTATACTGAAGCTTAGCTTGTTTGATTGCCTTGCGGAGGGAATAGTTACACTGTTTGTATTCGGTCATGTTTCCGGTCACCTTGCCCTGATTAAAAGCAGTGGTTCGCGCTTTCAGTTTCACGCGAATGCTGCCATCAATCCACGGTTTCTGGTTTGGGAATGTTTTATTCGTTGCTATGGGAACGACATCTTCAACGCACGTTCTAATGAACTCGCACACCGAATCAGCGTATTCGTCAATGTTGTTGTCTGACGCAATACGAAACATATCCCAGTCCACGTGATGGAAGCAGTCTTGGAGTGTGGAATCAGATTGGTCGGACCAGCGTTGAACAGACCTCAGCGCGGGAGCTTCTTGTTTTAGTTTCTGTCTGTAGGCAGGGATCAACAAAATGGAGACGTGGTCAGCTTTTCCGAAAGGAGGGCGGGGCAGGGCCTTATATGCGTCGCGGAAGTTAGAATAGCAGTGATCCAAGGTTTTTCCACCCCTGGTTGCGCAATCGATATGCTGATAAAATTTAGGGAGTCTTGTTTTCAGATTAGCCTTGTTAAAATCCCCAGCTACAATGAATGCAGCCTCCGGATAAATGGATTCCAGTTTGCAAAGAGTCAAATAAAGTTTGTTCAGAGACATCGATGTGTCTGCTTGGGGGGGAATATATACGGCTGTGATTATAATCGAAGAGAATTCCCTTGGTAGATAATGCGGTCGACATTTGATTGTGAGGAATTCTAAATCAGGTGAACAGAAGGACTTGAGTACCTGTATGTTGTTATGATCACACCGCGTCGTCACGTTAACCATGAAGCATACGCCCCCCCCCTCTTCTTACCAGAAAGATGTTTGTTTCTGTCTGCGCGATGCGTGGAGAAACCAGCTGGCTGCACCGATTCCGATAGCGTCTCTCCAGTGAGCCATATTTCCATGAAGCAAAGAACATTACAGTCTCTGATGTCCTTCTGGAATGCTACCCTTGCTCGGATTTCATCAACCTTGTTGTCAAGAGACTGGACATTGTCGAGAAGAATGCTAGGGAGTGGTGCACGATGTGGCTAGGATAGATATAGGTCTGTAACAGATTGGGTCTAGAGTGTCTCCCCCTTTGAAGAGGGGGATAACCGCGGCAGCTTTCCAATCTTTAGGGATCTCAGGCGATACAAAAGAGAGGTTGAACAGGCTCGTAATAGGGGTTGCAACAATTGCGGCGGATAATTTTATAAAGAGAGGGTCCAGATTGTCTAATAATTTACGGAGGCAGAAAGTATCAGCAGCTACTCTATTAACATCAATGTCACTGTCACAGCCTCACAAGGAGAAAGACGTGTGTTGTTTATTATCTGAACGTTGTTTGGTGGTCTGGTTCAGTGGTAGTGAACAACAGTGATTGATTCAGAGTGAGATTGACAGGGAGAGATACTGAGAATGAGAAGTAATAATAACAACTGATTATTTTTCCTCTGTCTCAGTTTCACTTTCTCTACTTCTCTCTTGAGGCACTTATTGGATTGGATTGAATCTCACCGAAGGGAGAAAAAAAATGAATTGACTTGTTCAAATTACTAATGCAGGAGTCGAGCCAGCGGCACCCTGGGAGGAATATTGAAGAAAGCGAAAGAGAGCCAGAGGGATCAGGAAGAGTTTAATGATAAACAAATTATTCATTTCATTCAAGCAAATCTTATTTGTATTCTCACAATGTTTTTCCCATCTTTTCAGAGCTATATTCTGAATGGCCTCAAAAGAAGAAAAGAACCGTAACCGATTTACCTTATGGTCATAATGAATGGATAGATTGGAGCATGAACTTTTCATGGAAACATTACTATTTCAATTAACTTTAATAGAAATGACTGATACCTTGATTACTGTAGCTAATAATAATAATAATACTGTGGGCCTACAGCAGACAGGATGAGACTGCATATTTATTCCACTTCTTGGACTCAACATATACTGTAATCAAACTTGACATTATCAGTGAAGACAGGTCATAGAATAACTACAATATATAAGGGCAGTGTATACTTTCATAGACCTAGCATATTATATTTCACAAAATAAATACTTGACATTGCAAACTCTTGATTTAATTATTACTGCCTAACACAGTATTTTGGGCAGAAAACAATTTTGCCATTATTGTTTTTGTTGTAGGCATTGATGCAACAGTTCCTCTTGTGTTTATTATCAATGCATTGTTATCTTTGCCTGTGAAGTCTCACACTGTTTAGTGTGCATGCTGATGGAAGGGAATAAGAATAGTACTCAGGCACATATAGGACAGCTAACATCCACTGATGTTCTCAAAGGGCCTTAGCCAGCGAAGTTGATGAGTCGAACAGAGTTTGCATTAATTGGATTGCTTATTCGACACATTAAGGTATACTGTATGTCTATATCTATATATATATATATATATATATATATATATATATATATACATACATACAGTTGAAGTCGGAAGTTTAAATACACTGATGTTGGAGTAACTAAAACTCATTTTTCAACCACTCCACAAATTTCTTGTTAACAAACTATAGTTTTGGAAAGTCGGTTAGGACATCTACTTTGTGCATGACACAAGTAATTTTTCCAACAATTGTTCACAGACAGATTATTTCACTTATATTTCACTGGATCACAATTCCAGTGGGTCAGAAGTTTACATACAGTAAGTTGACTGTGCCTTTAAACAGCTTGGGAAATTCCAGAAAATTGGCTTTAGAAGCTTCTGATAGGCTAACTGACATATTTTGAGTCAATTGGAGGTGTACATGTGAATGCATTTCAAGTCCTACCTTCAAACTCAGTGCCTCTTTGCTTGACATCATGGGAAAATCAAAAGAAATCAGTCAAGACCTAAGAAAAAAAATTGTAGACCTCCACAAGCCTAGTTTATCCTTGGGAGCAATTTCCAAACACCTGAAGGTACCACATTCACCTGTACAAACAATAGTACGCAAGTATAAACCTGATGGGACCAAGCAGCCATCATACCACTCAGGAAGGAGACGCGTTCTGTCTCCTAGAGAAGAACGTACTTTGGTGAGAAAAGTGCAAATCATTCCCAGAACAACACCAACACCAAAGGTGAAGATGCTGGAGGAAACAGGTACAAAATTATCTATATCCACAGTAAAACCCGTCCTATATCGACAAAACCTGAAAGGCCGCTCAGCAAGGAAGAAGACACTGCTCCAAAACCGACATAAAAAAGCAAGACTACGGTTTGCACAATCGTACTCTTTGGAGAAATGTCCTCTGTTCTGATGAAACAATAATAAAACTGTTTGGCCATAATGACCATCATTATGTTTGGAGGAAAAAGGGGGAGGCTTGCAAGCTGAAGAATACCATCCCAACCGTGAAGCACGGGGGTGGCAGCATCATGTTGTGGGGGTGCTTTGCTGCAGGAGGGACTGGTGCACTTCACAAAATAGATGGCATCATGAGAAAGGAAAAATACGTGGATGTACTGAAGCAACATTGCAAGACATCAGTCAGGAAGTTAAAGCATGATCGCAAATGGGTCTTCCAAATGGACAATGACCCCAAGCATACTTTCGAAGTTGTGTCAAAATAGCTTAAGGACAACAAAGTCAAGGTATTGGGAGTCGCCATCACAAAGCCGCCCTGACCTCAATCCTGTAGAAAACTTGTGGGAAGAACAGAAAAAGTGTGTGCGAGCAAGGAGGCCTACAAACCTGACTCAGTTACTCCAGCTCTGTCAGGAGGAATGGGCCAAAATTCACCCAACTTACAGTTTTTTTACAACAGGACCCAAAGGCTGCCCCCAACAGGGGGAAGAGGAAAAATATTTTCAGATGCGCAGGAAAATGCTATTGTTGACATGGTTGTTGTCAACAATGCAATAAAACTGCGGGAGATTCAAGATAGAGTGCTGGCTGATAATGATATACTTGAAAATGTTAATTCTGTCAGCACAGCAACTATTGCTCGAGTCCTAAAGAAACACCAAGTTACAATGAAACAGTTATACACTGTACCGTTCGAGAGAAACAGTGAACGGGTAAAAGAGCAAAGATACCAATATGTCCAGGTAAGACGTCTGAGGTTACGTAGACAGCTATACAAAATATTTACAGTAAAAAAAACACTAGCATTTCTACAGTAAAACTGTGCCCTTACTGTTTTTCAGAGATTACAGTTTTTTTCGATTGCTTAACGACAGTGGGCACAACTGGAGTCACATGTGCAAAACTCTAACTACAGTCTGCACTACCAACAGTCACCTGAGCTAAACAGTTCACATCACCTGCAAAACTCATTCCAAGCAACACAACTCTTAACACATGGCTCAAAACACGCTCAGTGCAGCCAAACACTATGCACAACCCTCACTGAGATAACACACACTGTCACTCAGAACACACTGAGAGTAAAAACACTAGCATCAAACACCAATACAGAAAATACAAACTTTTCATCTTTACAGTTTGAACAATTTCAGTGACTTCATACAAAGTAATATTTTCTTCAAAGAAAAGAGCGACATTCTTTCACATGATTTATTAAAAATTTTAGAACATAACAATTCTTTAAGGTAAATGAAAATGAGCAGTTTGCTTCAATAGTCTGTAGTAATTTACGGAATTACAGTAATGAGAAAAAAAGGTAGAAACTAAAAGTACATACTGTAATTCGAACAAATAATTGAGGGGCTAATCCTGCCTCTCTCTAGCATCAGGCCACAGGTTTTCTTCAACATCACATCTAATGTTTTCTCTTGCCATGCACCTGGGGAAGAACATTCTGGAGTGCCTTATCCATCCCTGGCAGTCCTCTGGACTCGTGTCCTCACATCCGGTACGCATGGCTTCCAAAAGAGACATTTGGTCATGTGGGTGGTGACCAAACACTTTCCACCTCCAGGCAGAGAAAAACTCCTCTATTGGGTTGAGGAAGGGTGAATATGCAGGCAGGTACAAAACCATAAATCTGTGATGTGCTGCAAACCAATCTGTGACAGCTGCAGAGTGGTGAAAAGCAACGTTATCGCAAACTATGACAAAAACTTGGGCGTTTCTTACTGGCTCACCCTGTTCTGCTGGCACTAGCTGAACATAGAGCTGTTCTAGGAAAGCTATAAGCCTTTCTGTGTTGTATGGGCCAATGAGTGGTGTGTTGAGAAGCAAACCATCATTGGCCATTGCAGCACACATGGTGAAATTTCCCCCCCTTTGGCCTGGAACCTCCACAGTGGCCCTTTGACCTATAACATTCCTTCTTCTGCGCCGTGTTTTGGCAAGGTTAAATCCAGCTTCATCGATAAATACAAATGAATGTGGTCTTTCCAGTGCTTCCACCTCCATTACTCTCTGAAAAACAGTAAGTGCACAGTTTTACTGTAGAAATGCTAGTGTTTTTTTTTACTGTAAATATTTTGTATAGCTGTGTATGTAACCTCAGACGTCTTACCTGGACATATTGGTATCTTTGCTCTTTTACCCGTTCACTGTTTCTCTCGAACGGTACAGTGTATAACTGTTTCATTGTAACTTGGTGTTTCTTTAGGACTCGAGCAATAGTTGTTGTGCTGACAGAATTAACATTTTCAAATATATCATTATCAGCCAGCACTCTATCTTGAATCTCCCGCAGTTTTATTGCATTGTTGACAACAACCATGTCAACAATAGCATTTTCCTGTGCATCTGAAAATATTTTTCCTCTTCCCCCTGTTGGGGGCAGCCTTTGGGTCCTGTTGTAAAAATATATTTTACAGTCAAACTTACTGTAATATATATCTGTGTAAATATTCTATAATTGCAATACAAAATAGATTCCTGTAATGTTTTCATTTACTGTAAGGATGTAACTCTCACCTGTTTGCATGATGGAAAATTCGCATTACAGATGCCACTGTGGATCTTTGCAGATTGGGTTGCACCCTCAACCCTGCCTCTCTCAATGAGAGACCATGGTTCACGACATGGTCTATAAATGTAGCCCTTATTTCATCTGAAATAACAACTCTTTGTCTTCTTTGTCTTCCTCCACGCATCCGCCCTCTCCCTGCCACCCTTCTCCCTCCACGAACCCATCTTCCTTGTTCCATTTCCAAAATGAGTCTTTCTGAGCTCTACCTATATATACTGTAATATGTGTGTGTGTTCACTAACAAGTCTAAAACAAGACACCTGCTTAGCCTTTCAGCTGAAATTGCAATCAGCAGTGTTTGAAAGGCACAAGGCTGAAATCTATTCCGTTTTGAATGTGTGGTTCACAGTTTTGACAGCAGTGTGTTAGCATTTGAACAAAGTGCTGTAAATCCACAGTGTTGTGCAGGTTGTGGTTAAAGTCATGGGATAAGTGTGTAGAGTTTTGAAAACTGTGTTCAAGCAATGAAAAACGAACTAGAGTTTGGTCCACATGAACTGCTGCTGTGCAGACTGTAGTTAGAGTTTTGCACATGTGACTCCAGTTGTGTCCACTGTCGTTTAGCAATCGAAAAAAACTGTAATGGAGGTGGAAGCACTGGAAAGACCACATTCATTTGTATTTATCGATGAAGCTGGATTTAACCTTGCCAAAACACGGCGCAGAGGAAGGAATGTTATAGGTCAAAGGGCCACTGTGGAGGTTCCAGGCAAAGGGGGGGAAATATCACCATGTGTGCTGCAATGGCCAATGATGGTTTGCTTCTCAACACACCACTCATTGGCCCATACAACACAGAAAGGCTTATAGCTTTCCTAGAACAGCTCTATGCTCAGCTAGTGCCAGCAGAACAGGGGGAGCCAGTAAGAAACCCCCAAGTTTTTGTCATAGTTTGCGATAACGTTGCTTTTCACCACTCTGCAGCTGTCACAGATTGGTTTGCAGCACATCGCAGATTTATGGTTTTGTACCTGCCTGCATATTCACCCTTCCTCAACCCAATAGAGGAGTTTTTCTCTGCCTGGAGGTGGAAAGTGTTTGGTCACCACCCACATGACCAAATGTCTCTTTTGGAAGCCATGCGTGCCGGATGTGAGGACACGAGTCCAGAGGACTGCCAGGGATGGATAAGGCACTCCAGAAGGTTCTTCCCCAGGTGCATGGCAAGAGAAAACATTAGATGTGATGTTGAAGAAAACCTGTGGCCTGATGCTAGAGAGAGGCAGGATTAGCCCCTCAATTATTTGTTCGAATTACAGTATGTACTTTTAGTTTCTACCTTTTTTTCTCATTACTGTAATTCCGTAAATTACTACAGACTATTGAAGCAAACTGCTAATTTTCATTTACCTTAAAGAATTGTTATGTTCTAAAAATTTTAATAAATCATGTGAAAGAATGTCACACTTTTCTTTGAAGAAAATATTACTTTGTATGAAGTCACTGAAATTGTTCAAACTGTAAAGATGAAAAGTTTGTATTTTCTGTATTGGTGTTTGATGCTAGTGTTTTTACTCTCAGAGTGTTCTGAGTGACAGTGTGTGTTATCTCAGTGAGGGTTGTGCATAGTGTTTGGCTGCACTGAGCGTGTTTTGAGCCATGTGTTAAGAGTTGTGTTGCTTGGAATGAGTTTTGCAGGTGATGTGAACTGTTTAGCTCAGGTGACTGTTGGTAGTGCAGACTGTAGTTAGAGTTTTGCACATGTGACTCCAGTTGTGCCCACTGTCGTTTAGCAATCGAAAAAAACTGTAATGCGGGAAGCTTGTGGAAGGCTACCCGAAACGTTTGACCCAAGTTAAACAATTTAAAGGCAATGCAACCAAATACTAATTGAGTGTATGTAAACTTCTGACCCACTGGGAATGTGATGAAAGAAATAAAAGCTGAAATAAAAAACATTCTCTACTATTATTATGACATTTCACATTCTTAAAATAAAGTGGTGATCCTAATTGACCTAAAACAGGGAATTTTTACATCAGGAATTGTGAAAAACTGAGTTTAAATGTATTTGGCTAAGGTGTATGTAAACTTCAGACTTCAACTGTATTTAGGTTTCTCAGAATACCAGAGCCAAAACCACAACCAAACTTCACCAAAGATTTTATTTCTTGATTTTACAGTATTCTGCTGTTGTTTCAGCAAGATTTTTTCTCCCTGACCTTCAAAAGAGAAACCTGATTCTTGTTTCTAGCCCATAACTTCTTCTACAGTACTTCAGGGGTAGTTGTACAGTATAAAGTGGTGGTTAGAAGTGTGTCTCTTACCTCAATAGCAAGGAATCTGTTTTCCAGATAATCCATGTGCCCGGTAGAAATTCTGACCATTGGTGAGGACTAGGGCTAAGGAGAGGAGGAAGGAGACAACCATTGTCATGGTGGATAGATCCAAGGGATAACCTGGGTGTCCCGTCCGTTAATCCAGGTGGCAAAAATACTTCCTTCTGCCAGATCCGGTATCCCTCCTTCCTTGATCAGGTTGGGTTTCCTTTTGGTCTCCTTGTGGTTGGTTTTATACAGTGTGTGAGTGTTTGTGTATAGCTGTGTGTTAGAGTGTGTGTGTGTAAGCCTGTGTGTGCCTGAGTGTGGGAGAGTGCGTGTGGAGGTGAGGGACAGAAAGAAACAAAAGGGCCAGATTCTAAGGTTTCAAACTCTCTGGCTCGCTCATGTTGCTGGAATCACAAACCTACAGGGAGGAGCCCCTTTCTGTCCTCTCAA
Source organism: Oncorhynchus tshawytscha (assembly GCF_018296145.1). Taxonomy (NCBI): domain Eukaryota; kingdom Metazoa; phylum Chordata; class Actinopteri; order Salmoniformes; family Salmonidae; genus Oncorhynchus; species Oncorhynchus tshawytscha. The sequence goes on along the minus strand of NC_056444.1, from coordinate 72,073,817 downwards.
AGTGAATGTACTGTGTTGTACTCTGTGTGTGTGTGTGTGTGTGTGTGTGTGTGTGTGTGTGTGTGTGTGTGTGTGTGTGTGTGTGTGTGTGTGTGTGTGTGTGTGTGTGTGTGTGTGTGCGTGCGTGTGTGTGTGCACCCGTGCATTACTTTTGACCGAGATATCAAATCAAATCAAATCAAATTTTATTTGTCACATGGTTAGCAGATGTTAATGCGAGTGTAGCGAAATGCTTGTGCTTCTAGTTCCGACAATGCAGTAATAACCAACAAGTAATCTAACTAACAATTCCAAAACTACTGTCTTATACACAGTGTAAGGGGATAAAGAATATGTACATAAGGATATATGAATGAGTGATGGTACAGAGCAGCATAGGCAAGATACAGTAGATGGTATCGAGTACAGTATATACATATGAGATGAGTATGTAAACAAAGTGGCATAGTTAAAGTGGCTAGTGATACATGTATTACATAAGGATGCAGTCGATGATATAGAGTACAGTATATACGTATGCATATGAGATGAATAATGTAGGGTAAGTAACATTATATAAGGTAGCATTGTTTAAAGTGGCTCGTGATATATTTACATCATTTCCCATCAATTCCCATTATTAAAGTGGCTGGAGTTGAGTCAGTGTCAGTGTCAGTGTGTTGGCAGCAGCCACTCAATGTTAGTGGTGGCTCTTTAACAGTCTGATGGCCTTGAGATAGAAGCTGTTTTTCAGTCTCTCGGTCCCAGCTTTGATGCACCTGTACTGACCTCGCCTTCTGGATGATAGCGGGGTGAACAGGCAGTGGCTTGGGTGGTTGATGTCCTTGATGATCTTTATGGCCTTCCTGTAACATCGGGTGGTGTAGGTGTCCTGGAGGGCAGGTAGTTTGCCCCTGGTGATGCGTTGTGCAGACCTCACTACCCTCTGGAGAGCATTACGGTTGTGGGCGGAGCAGTTGCCGTACCAGGCGGTGATACAGCCCGCCAGGATGCTCTCGATTGTGCATCTGTAGAAGTTTGTGAGTGCTTTTGGTGACAAGCCGAATTTCTTCAGCCTCCTGAGGTTGAAGAGGCGCTGCTGCGTCTTCTTCACGATGCTGTCTGTGTGAGTGGACCAATTCAGTTTGTCTGTGATGTGTATGCCGAGGAACTTAAAACTTGCTACCCTCTCCACTACTGTTCCATCGATGTGGATAGGGGGGTGTTCCCTCTGCTGTTTCCTGAAGTCCACAATCATCTCCTTAGTTTTGTTGACGTTGAGTGTGAGGTTATTTTCCTGACACCACACTCCGAGGGCCCTCACCTCCTCCCTGTAGGCTGTCTCGTCGTTGTTGGTAATCAAGCCTACCACTGTTGTGTCGTCCGCAAACTTGATGATTGAGTTGGAGGCGTGCGTAGCCACGCAGTTGTGGGTGAACAGGGAGTACAGGAGAGGGCTCAGAATGCACCCTTGTGGGGCCCCAGTGTTGAGGATCAGCGGGGTGGAAATGTTGTTGCCTACCCTCACCACCTGGGGGCGGCCCGTCAGGAAGTCCAGTACCCAGTTGCACAGGGCGGGGTCGAGACCCAAGGTCTCGAGCTTGATGACGAGCTTGGAGGGTACTATGGTGTTGAATGCCGAGCTGTAGTCGATGAACAGCATTCTCACATAGGTATTCCTCTTGTCCAGATGGGTTAGGGCAGTGTGCAGTGTGGTTGAGATTGCATCGTCTGTGGACCTATTTGGGCGGTAAGCAAATTGGAGTGGGTCTAGGGTGTCAGGTAGGGTGGAGGTGATATGGTCCTTGACTAGTCTCTCAAAGCACTTCATGACGACGGAAGTGAGTGCTACGGGGCGGTAGTCGTTTAGCTCAGTTACCTTAGCTTTCTTGGGAACAGGAACAATGGTGGCCCTCTTGAAGCATGTGGGAACAGCAGACTGGTATAGGGATTGATTGAATATGTCCGTAAACACACCGGCCAGCTGGTCTGCACATGCTCTGAGGGCGCGGCTGGGGATGCCGTCTGGGCCTGCAGCCTTGCGAGGGTTAACACGTTTAAATGTCTTACTCACCTCAGCTGCAGTGAAGGAGAGTCCGCATGTTTTCATTGCAGGCCATGTCAGTGGCACTGTATTGTCCTCAAAGCGGGCAAAAAAGTTATTTAGTCTGCCTGGGAGCAAGACATCCTGGTCCGTGACTGGGCTGGATTTCTTCTTGTAGTCCGTGATTGACTGTAGACCCTGCCACATGCCTCTTGTGTCTGAGCCGTTGAATTGAGATTCTACTTTGTCTCTGTACTGACGCTTAGCTTGATTGATAGCCTTGCGGAGGGAATAGCTGCACTGTTTGTATTCGGTCATGTTACCAGTCACCTTGCCCTGATTAAAAGCAGTGGTTCGCGCTTTCAGTTTCACACGAATGCTGCCATCAATCCACGGTTTCTGGTTAGGGAATGTTTTAATCGTTGCTATGGGAACGACATCTTCAACGCACGTTCTAATGAACTCGCACACCGAATCAGCGTATTCGTCAATATTGTTATCTGACGCAATACGAAACATCTCCCAGTCCACGTGATGGAAGCAGTCTTGTAGTGTGGAGTCAGCTTGGTCGGACCAGCGTTGGACAGACCTCAGCGTGGGAGCCTCTTGTTTTAGTTTCTGTCTGTAGGCAGGGATCAACAAAATGGAGTCGTGGTCAGCTTTTCCGAAAGGAGGGCGGGGCAGGGCCTTATATGCGTCGCGGAAGTTAGAGTAACAATGATCCAAGGTTTTTCCACCCCTGGTTGCGCAATCGATATGCTGATAAAATTTAGGGAGTCTTGTTTTCAGATTAGCCTTGTTAAAATCCCCAGCTACAATGAATGCAGCCTCCGGATAAATGGATTCCAGTTTGCAAAGAGTCAAATAAAGTTCGTTCAGAGCCATCGATGTGTCTGCTTGGGGGGGGATATTTACGGCTGTGATTATAATCGAAGAGAATTCTCTTGGTAGATAATGCGGTCTACATTTGATTGTGAGGAATTCTAAATCAGGTGAACAGAAGGATTTGAGTTCCTGTATGTTTCTTTCGTCACACCATGTCTCGTTAGCCATAAGGCATACGCCCCCGCCCCTCTTCTTACCAGAAAGATGTTTGTTTCTGTCGGCGCGATGCGTGGAGAAACCCACTGGCTGCACCGCCTCCGATAGCGTCTCTCCAGTGAGCCATGTTTCCGTGAAGCAAAGAACGTTACAGTCTCTGATGTCCCTCTGGAATGCTACCCTTGCTCGGATTTCATCAACCTTGTTGTCAAGAGACTGGACATTGGTGAGAAGAATGCTAGGGAGTGGTGCACGATGTGCCCGTCTCCGGAGTCTGACCAGAAGACCGCCTCGTTTCCCTCTTTTTCGGAGTCGTTTTTTTGGGTCGCTGCATGGGAACCATGGTAACCATTCCGTTGTCCTGCTTGAAAGGCAGAACACAGGACCCGCGTCGCGAAAAACATATTCTTGGTCGTACTGGTGGTGAGTTGACGCTGATCTTATATTCAGTAGTTCTTCTCGACTGTATGTAATGAAACCTAAGATGACCTGGGGTACTAATGTAAGAAATAACACGTAAAAAAACAAAACACTGATATAAACTGTTGTTTATGGATTTGCAGCTGGAGTACAACCAAATCCCTGTCATGTAGTTTTGGGTGACTTCTCAGAGTTCATAGTAATCTGTCTTGTCTATGTTTTAGCTCACAATCTCAATCACTTCTGCAACTTCTCTCTAAACATTATTTCGAAATGAAAATCCTGCTAAACTCTATCAATTTCACTCAGGTCAAATGTCATGAAGCAGTACTTAACTGTGGTATACATCATTACAGTTGTTTGGTTAGAACAGTACTAGCAGCGAATCTAATACATTTCAAAAACTTGCAAAGACAAGTGCTTCATATAAGGATCTTTATAAATCCAAGGTATTTTATCATCATATTCAACAGCAATTTTCCAAACCCTTGTTTATAACGTGTTTATCTCTATAGTTCCTTAAAAAACAGCAGGGAGTCTAAAAATACTGTAAAAAAAACTCCATAAGCCAACAGGTCTCTCTCAGCCAAGTCTCTGTCAGGCAGGAAAATAAAGGCTCTAGATCAAAGGCAATCATCCTGTGCAAGACGTCAGAGCTCCCCCAACTGCCTCCCACTGCTCCTCTCTCTACTCACCCAAGTACCCATCCTCCTCTCCCCCTTTCTTCCTCTCCTTTACCCTGTCCTTCACCCTCTCCTTCACCCTCTCCATCACCCTCTCCTTCACCTCCTCCTCTGGTCCACATCCACCATTTTAGTCTCCTTGTGATTGATTTCAGACAGAGTGTGAGTGTTTGTGTATAGCTGTGTGTTCGAGTGTGTGTGTTTAAGGATCTTCATATATCCAAGATATTTTTATCATCCTCATCATATTCAATAGTAATTTTCCAAACCCTTGTTTATAATGTGCTTATCTCTATAGTTCCTTAAAAAACAGCAGGGAGTCTAAAGATAAGCCTACTGCAAACCACGCTGTATTTAATCACATAGATATGTATGGCGTGGTAAGGGTATTTCAGGCCTCAATGAAGTAGGGATGGAGGGATGGAAAGACAGAGAAGGAAGGGCAAAAATATGGAGGGATGGAGGGATAAAGAGATGCATGTGTAACATGAACAAACTTTGTGATATAGTAATTGGCTCTAGCAGGAGTGACCCCTTCTGGAAACATGGATACAACTTTGAGTGCCCCTGCATAGCAAGATGTGATATATAAACATATATCTCTGTAATTCTGTCTTCAATCCCTTCACAGATCCCAGGTACTGTATGCTTCGAACACCACTGAGCTACTTATTGCTCTGCTAAGACCTAGATTTTAACATGCCATGTATACAGTGCCTTGCAAAAGTATTCATCCCCCTTGGCGTTTTTCCTATTTTGGTGCATTACAACCTGTAATTTAAATAGAGTTTTATTTGGACTTCATGTAATGGACAAACACAAATAGTCCAAATTGGTGAAGTGAAATGAAGAAAAAAACGTGTTAAAAAATAAAAAGAATAAAATGGAAAAGTAGTGTGTGAATATGTAATCACCCCTTTGCTATGAAGCCCCTAAATAAGATATGGTGCAACCAATTACCTTCAGAAGTCACATAATTACTTAAATAAAGTCCACCTTTGTGCAATCTAAGTGTCAAATGATCTGTCACATGATCTCAGTATATATACACCTGTTCTGAAAGGCCCCACAGTCTGCAACACCACTAAGCAAGGGGCACCACCAAGCAAGCGACACCATGAAGACTAAGGAGCTCTCCAAACAGGTCAGGGACAAAGTTGTGGAGAAGTACAGATCAGGGTTGAGTAATAAAAAAATATCATAAACTTTGAACATCCCACAGAGCACTATTAAATCCATTATTCAAAAAATGGAAAGAATATGGCACCACAACAAACCTGCCAAGAGAGGGCCACCCACCGAAACTCACAGACAAGGCAAGGAGGGCATTAATCAGAGAAGCAACAAAGAGACCAAAGATAACTCTGAAGGACCTGCAAAGCTCCACAGCAGAGATTGGAGTATCTGTCCATAGGACCACTTTACGCCGTACACTCCACAGAGCTGGGCTTTACGGAAGAGGGGACAGAAAAAAAGCCATTGCTTAAAGAAAAAAAAAAAAAGCTTGCTCAGGAATGGCAGCAGGCAGGTGTGAGTGCATTTGCACGCACATTGAGGCAAAGACTTTTGGAGGATGGCCTGGTGTGAAGAAGGGCAGCAAAGAAGCTACTTCTCTCCAGAAAAAACATCAGGGACAGAGTGATATTCTGCAAAAGGTACAGGGATTGGACTGCTGAGGACTGGGGTAAAGTCATTTTCTCTGATGAATCCCCTTTCAGATTGTTTGGGGCATCCAGAAAAAAGCTTGTCCGAAGAAGACAAGATGAGTGCTACCATCAGTCCTGTGTCATACCAACAGTAAAGCATCCTGAGACCATTCATGTGTGGGGTTGCTTCTCAGCCAAGGGAGTGGGCTCACTCACAATTTTGCCTAAGAACACAGCCATGAATAAAGAATGGTACCAACACATCCTCCGAGAGCAACTTCTCCCAACCATCCAGGAACAGTTTGGTGACGAACAATGCCTTTTCCAGCATGATGGAGCACCTTGCCGTAAAGCAACAGTGATAACTAAGTGGCTCGGGGAACAAAACATCGATATTTTGGGTCCATGGCCAGGAAACTCCCCAGACCTTAATCCCATTGAGAAATTGTGGTCAATCCTCAAGAGGCAGGTGGACAAACAAAACCCCACAAATTCTAACAATCTCCAAGCCTTGATTATGCAAGAATGGGCTGTCATCAGTCAGGATGTGGCTCAGAAGTTAATTGACAGCATGCCAGGGCAGATTGCAGAGGTCTTGAAAAAGAAGGTTCAACACTGCAAATATTGACTCTTTGCATCAACTTCATGTAACTGTCAATAAAAGCCTTTGACACTTATGAAATGCTTATAATTATACTTCAGTATTCTATATCTGACAAAAATATCTAAAGACACTGAAGCAGCAAACTTTGTGAAAATGTATATTTGTGTCATTCTCAAAACATTCGTCCACGACTGTAACGGTATTCGTCGTCGGAAGATGAGGAATCATCGGACCAAAGCGCAGCTTGGTAAGTGTTCATGCTTACTTTATTAAAACTGAACACTAATAACAAAATAACAAAGGGAATCACTGAAACAGTCTTGAAAGGTGCAAAACACTAAACAGAAATTAACTACCCACAAAAACCCTGTGGGAAAAAGCTACCTAAGTATGGTTCCCAATCAGAGACAACGATAGACAGCTGTCCCTGATTGAGAACCATACCCGGCCAAAACAAAGAAATACAAAAACATAGAAAAGGGAACATAGAATGCCCACCCAAATCACACCCTGACCAAACCAAAATAGAGACATAAAAAGCTCTAAGGTCAGAGCGTGACAACGACTGTACATTCATTACAGAATTCACAACACACTAAGTGTGTGCCCTCAGGCTCATACTCCACTACCACATATCTACAATGCAGAATCCATGTGTAGGTGTGTGTATAGTGCGTATGCTATCATGTGTGTGTATGCATGTGTCTGTGCCTATGTCTGTGTTACTTCACAGTCCCCGCTGTTCGATAAGGTGTATTATTTCCTGCTTTTTAAATCTGATTCTACAGATGGCATCAGTTACCTGATGTGGAATAGAGTTCTATGTAGTCATTGCTTTATGTAGTACTGATAGCCTCTCATAGTCTGTTCTGGACTTGAGGACTGTGGAGAGACCTCTGGTGGCATATCTAGTGGGGTATGCATGTGTGTCCGAGCTGTGTGCTAGTATTTTAAACAGACAGCTTGGTACCTTCAGCTCGTCAACACCGCTTAGGCCGCCAATTGAGACTTGCTTGTGGGCGTGCTGGCAGTGTACATGGGCCGTGGCAGCATATATCGGCTCGTTTGATTGTGCGTCAAGAATTCAGCATAGCAAGTTTGTGTGAAGGTCTGGTTATGAAATGGGTAAATAGTGTAATCCATTCTCCATTTCATCAATTTATTAACAGATAAATAGTCATTGAAGCTTTTTAAAATGGTTAATTAAAACAGTGTTTAAAATCAGAACATTTATTTAATTTTTATTTGAATATAATAGGCACATTTTTTAAAAGACAACACTATTGTCACCTTGACACCGAATGAAATGTCTTCCCGCTAATATTTAGATTTTTGGAGGGAGAGTATTTCACTATAAATAGTGATTTCATCCTCATATCTGTATTTCCATCATGATTTGCAAACTGAGGAAACTCTTGGTTATTGCGGCGATCTATCAATGTTGGAACCTGTGGCGACGGCGCTCCATGTGGGTTTACCCCTCTTGATGTCCCGCAGTCGGTATGGAGAGTACCATCATCTGGCACAGGAACTGTGGTTTGATGATGTGATGTTCCAGGGCTATTTCCGGCTTGATAAAGCCCAGTTCTATGACCTGCTGTTCAGGATAGGACCTTGCACTGCAAGGGAAGACACAACATTTCGGCAAGCTATTTGCCCAGCTGAATGTCTCGCCATTTGTCAAAGGTAAATATTGTCTAGCAATTTTAGAATCCTGACATGTTATTATCGATCAATAAATATATCATGAGTGAGTCAATAGCACCTATGAATAGGTCAGAACAATAACAAATAACATTGCAACACAAAATGTTTCATATGCTACACTAGAAAACATTCTTTATGGGATTAATTTATATTAAATGTGTATTGACTACATCTTTGAGGTTATTGATTCTACTGTTGTATAATGGTATTTATATATTCATTTGTGATGCTATCCTTCCTATGACCCTGTTGTGTGTGCACATGCATCTATCTAGCCAATGTTATCATGATTTGTTATGAGAGATATTATACTTAAGTCATCCACAATTACCTGTTAATGTAAATGTCTAATAATGACATTATCTTCCATATTCCTACAGATACCTTGCAACTGGAGATTTGTTCAAAACCATAGCCTACAGTTACCGTGTAGGGCACTGCACGGTTGGGTTAATCCTCAGGAGTGTGACCAGGGCCATCTGGGACTGTCTCGTGGGGGACTTCATGCCTGTTCCAACCAAGGACGACTGGAGGGCCATCGCTGCTGGCTTTGAAGAATGGTGGAACTTTCCTCATTGTCTGGGATCAGTGGATTGCAAGCATGTGGTCATGCAAGCCCCCTCCCCCTCCCCCAATCTCTGGCTCCCTGTTCTACAACTACAAGGGGACATTCCCCATTGTCCTCTTGGCAGTTGAGGATGCCAATTACCTCTTCCGGTTAGTGGATGTCGGCAGCTACGGGAGGACGAGTGACGGAGGCACTCTGGCCAACTCTGCCTTTGGTCAGGCCCTGTAAGATTCCTGGAGCAGAGCACCGAGGACCCCAGCCCCATGTTTTTGTGGGAGATGAGGCCTTTCCTCTCCGGAGAAACCTCATGTAGCCCTTCCCTGGAGCAAACATCCCCAGAAGGAACAGGGTCTTCAACTACCACATCTCCTATCTCCCACCTCCTGCTTTTGCGGGAAGAGTGCGGTTCCCTGGCAACACTTGTGCCATAGACTACACTACGCACAAACAAAGGTTCTTTTAAGACCACCCACATTGCAATAAAATAGTATTTGTCCATTACTTAGCTATGTTAACTGCAGTTATTCAATTCCCAGTTTCTCTACCTTTGATATCTACTTCTCAGTGAGGGTGCTGTTTAGGTAAGGGTGATGTCTGCACAACACCAAAACAGGCTCTTTTAAGAGGCTCAGGTGTATTACTGTGGGCTGTGCACCTTCCAACTTCAAAGAATAGTCAAGAGGACCAACTATGGAGAATAGTAAGATACTCCATTATTTTGTGTACTATATTGTTTGTGTTCATATGTGTGTGTGTGTGTGTGTGTGTGTGTGTGTGTGTGTGTGTGTGTGTTGTGTTGTGTGTGTGTGTGTGTATTCTTCAGTATAAAGTACTCTGCAGCCACTGTGGACACTGTGGACATCAGGTGAAGACGCAGGGAAAAACACAAATTCCTATTGAACACTTTGTCTCTTTAAATACCTTATTTTCTCAGTCTTCCTCGCTCACTTCACGCCCGTTCGCCATGAGAGGTCACTTGGCTGAGTCAACAGTATTATTAAAGAGATGCTTTACATTGAAATACAGATAGAGATGTAGTAGTCCCAGAGTTAATGATCCAAGGTCAATTTTGCATTTCACCTCCTAATGATTATTATGACTGACAGTGTTAGAATATATATTTGTTATCTCTCTCTGTGTCTGTCTCTAGTCTGCAGGTATGTTTTGATGTGAGAGAGGATGCCAACACCCAGTCCCGTCATCGCCACCTCACCCACTCTTAAGATAACATTTGGGGCAACATCTCTTTTCCCTTTCTGTCTTTGATACTCTCACACCTCTCTCCCCATCTTCTCTTTCTTTCTTTCTCTGTTTTTATAATGCACACCATATATGCATTGAAGTACAGATTGAACTTGTATTAATTATATATTAAATATTACAATTTAATATTAATACATATATTATGTATTTATAACACTTAGATAATGAACTTCTTTCAATAAACCTTTTCACATTCTCTACTGGAATTGGTCCACATTATCTTCTGGTTAAAATTAAGTCTCATTTGATGAAATACTACAACTATCCCGTACAGTATTTACATGATGCATAGCAAGTGCAATGAAATGGATTTTAAATTCTGGGCCTATATATTTGAATTAAATCAGCATTTTACTACTTCAATCATGTGATTTAGTCTACTGCACAGTTTTACAATGTGTAACCATTGACGTCCCAGGACCAGGATTGGTAAACACTGTTGAAGTGTATAATTATAATACATATCGTACATGCAGACACAGCATCATTCAAGGACTGGAGTTTGATACTCCTGTTATTGGATATGACTGCAAAATGATGTTTTACAGACATTCATACTTGAACAACAGCTTTATTTTCCAAGGCATAATAACTTACAACATTAACGACAAACACACACACTAGTGATATGCAGTTCGCAAAAGACTCTTGACTGACTTGAGTCATGATTCATTTTTCTCAGTGACTTCTTAATTTGAGTCATTTGTTTGACCTGGATCTAGTGACAACATGCAGCAACAGCTTGCAAAAATGAGTGGTAAACAAGTGGTAATATAACTTTGTGGATATTCAACTTTGAGGCAGGATGATGTGAATTGAACTTGAGAACAATACCATGAATACTGATAGTGAGCTCAGTACAAAAATGACAATTTCCAAAATAGTTTATGAATAGGAAAAAATAAAAGTGTAACAGGTTATAGTGTATTACATTGCAATAAATGTATCCTTGTATCCTTAATGAAGTGATCACCACCAATGAGTGATCACCACGAGGTAGCCATGCATTACATTAATGAACATTTCAGACAGTGAGTGATCACCACGAGGTAGCCATGCATTACATTAATGAACATTTCAGGCAGTGAGTGATCACCACGAGGTAGCCATGCATTACATTAATGAACATTTCAGACAGTGAGTGATCACCACTAGGTAGCCATGCATTACATTAATGAACATTTCAGGCAGTGAGTGATCACCACGAGGTAGCCATGCATTACATTAATGAACATTTCAGGCAGTGAGTGATCACCACGAGGTAGCCATGCATTACATTAATGAACATTTCAGGCAGTGAGTGATCACCACTAGGTAGCCATGCATTACATTAATGAACATTTCAGGCAGTGAGTGATCACCACTAGGTAGCCATGCATTACATTAATGAACATTTCAGGCAGTGAGTGATCACCACTAGGTAGCCAAGTGTTTCAATAAACTAGCGTTGCTTTTGTAACCATTTCCTTCAGCAAATATTCAAACCGTTTCGGAAAGATATACAGCCGGGGGCCAGATACACACACACACACACACACACACACACACACACACAGCTAGTCCTCCTTGGCCTCTGCTTCATAAATTATCTCATGGATGTGGAACTTGACGGCTGCTTCCTTGTAATTGGTCAGCCTGTTCATGGATGGGCGTAAGCTTTTTAAAAAAGCTCTTCCTCATCTAGAGGGGCCTGGATAGGGCCCTGGGTGGAAGGTGTTGGTAGTGGACCCTCCGATGCCTTCCTCGCTACTACCTACTACAAGGAGCTCTTTCTCGAAAAGAGTCATTGGTTTCTGGGGGGGGGGACTCATCTCTTTACAGAGGCTTGTGGCTCAGCACTGGGAGGGAGCACTGAGTTGCTTGTGGTTGACCACTTCCCTCACCATCACTATCCTCACTCTCTGATGATGCGGCTTCTCCTCCATGACCGGTGTTGCATTGGCCCTGCCCCTGCCCCTGCCCCTGCCCCTGCCCCACACCTCCTCAACTCCTTCTCCTTGTTTCTTTCCTTGACAGAAGTGTTCCTGAGGTTCTTCCACTTTCTCTTTCCTCTAATGAAAACAGTTGAAAAACGTAATTAATTAAATGAAAGTATAACATTATCAAATGTAATGTACTGTATATTTTACCAGATGTATTATATGATCGAAATGATTCTTATTATGGTAATTTATTGAGCATATGTTCTCACAGAAGAATGAAATGTAAATGCAAGGTGATATCTGAAACTCATTAAATGGCATGTAACACAGAGAATAGATGACATGATCAGTATCGTGAACACTTGGTAACACCTACATGTAGCTATATACGACGTGCATCCTTGGCACCATATAATTTGATGATATTCTACAAAATCCATAGGCTTCATTGATGCCATTCAGAGTGTCTTGAAGTCAATAAAACTAGCTATGCAAGCTGAGGTTTATAGCAAGCCAGCCAGCCATCTAGCTACAGTAGTCAGCTAGCTAATATTGATATTGTATTAAATATTGACATAAATGTTATGTTATTTTATAAAACCCACCGGGGACACCAACGACTTCTGCCACATTCCTCCACTCTACATTTTTTTGTGTCTCTATATATAAAAAGGGTGACATCATAGAGTTCCGGGGACCCCATCACAGCAATAATAAATGTATCCTCCGTTGTTTTTGTTAAAGCTAGTGATGGACACACGTAGAAACAACGGAACGTTGATTGATGGAACTAAACCTGATATTTTTGACCGAAAGGAATACATCCTAGCAGGACTCCTACACCAACCACTGTGGTTTGTCATCACCCAGCGTTAGCTAGATTATTTATATCCACAGTTTCACAACAAGACAGCCTGGTTTGCTGGTTTTCTCAAGAGTCCCTAAAACATTATTAAACAACACTAATTAAAATGTCTAACTCATGTCAAAATGCCCATAAATCTACCTAGCTGGCTAATGTCAGCAAGTCAGCTAGCCTGTTAAATCGCAATTTTCGCAAATGAACTTTATGACAAAAAAATATGCATATGAATTGTTTGTCTCTACATTAACTAACATATTCCTGTCAACTGTTTTGCATGATTCGTTATGACGTTATAATCACTTACATTTGCTTCCATCCTAGTATTTCTGTCAGCCATATTTGCTGAAGAATGTCTCCAGCCTTGGGTCGCATAGCGTCAAATTCGTCATGGGAACCACTCGATATGATTGGCCGCCGCCCAGCTGACGTCGCTGGTGATTTGCATAAAGTTGGGAAAAGTTTATTTTTCACCGCCTCCCACAACACATTCGCACCCCCAAAAGGTCCCTCGCCCTCTCCGCTTCTCACCATTTTCCTTCCATTAAAATTAATGGGAAGTAGTGTTTCACCGCGCGGCATCAGTGTATCAGGCCCGTAATGAAGAAGTCAATCTCTCTTCCACTTTGAGCCATGAGAGATTGACATGCATGTCAATAATGTTAGCTCTCCGTGTACTTTTAAGGGCCAGCCGTGCTGCCCTGTTCTGAGCCAACTGAAATTTCTCCAAGTCCCTCTTTGTGGCACCCGAGAACACGACTGAACAGTAGTCCAGGTGCGACAAAACCAGGGCCTGTAGGATCTGCCTTGTTGATATTGTTGTTAAGAAGGTAGAGCAGCGCTTTATTATGGACAGACTTCTCCCCATTTTAGCGACTGTTGTATCAATATGTTTTGGCCATGACAGTTTACAATCCAGGGTTACTCCAAGCAGTTTAGTCACCTCAACTTGCTCAATTTCCACATTATTCATTACGAGATTTAGTTGAGGTTTAGGGTTTAGTGAATGATTTGTCCCAAATACAATGCTTTTAGTTTTGAAAATATTTAGGATTAATTTATTCCTTGCTATCCATTCCGAAACTAACTGTAGCTCTTTGTTAAGTGTTGCATGCATTTCAGTCGCTGTAGCAGCTGATGTGTATAGTGTTGAGTCATCCGCATACATAGACACACTGGCCTTACTCAAAGCCAGTTGCATGTCATTAGTAAAGATTGAGAAAGCAACCAGGAATACGTAAAGCACTACGACCAGGAATATGACTTTCTCAAGGCAAACAATGTATACGAAACGCTTTAGTCTGGATTTAGACCCCATCATAGCACTGAGATTGCACTTGTGAAGGTGGTAAATTACCTTTTAATGGCGTTAGACTGAGGCTCTGCAACTGTCCTTGTGCTCCTAGACCTTAATGCTGCTTTTGATACCATCGATCATCACATTCTTTTGGAGAGATTGGTAACCCAAATTGGTCTAGACGGACAAGTTCTGGCCTGGTTTAGATTTTATCTGTCAGAAAGATATCAGTTTGTCTCTGTAGATGGTTTGTCCTGTGACAAATAGGACCACTATTGTTTTCACGATGAATCTGACCTCTTGGTGATGTCATTCGGAAACATAATGTTAACTTTCACTGCTATGCGGACGATACACAGCTGTACATTTCGATGAAACATGGTGAAGCCCCAAAATTTCCCTGCCTGGAAGCCTGTGTTTCAGACATAAGGAAGTGGATGGCGGAAAATGCTAGAGATCGCTAGAGATCTTCTGTTGAATCTGACAATTAATCTTGATGGTTGTACAGTCGTCTCAAATAAAACTGTGAAGGACCTCTGCGTTACTCTGGACCCTGATCTCTCTTTTGACAAACATATCAAGGCTGTTTCAAGGAAAGCTTTTTCCATCTACGTAACAGCCCTCAAAAATCAGAAACTGTCTGTCCAAAAATGATACAGAAAAATTCATGCATGCTTTTGTCACTTCTCGATTAGACTGCAATGCTCTACTTTGCTCTACTTTCCAGCTACCCGGATAAAGCACTAAATAAACTTCAGTTAGTGCTAAACACGGCTGCTAGAATCTTGACTAGAACCAAAAAATGTGATCATATTTCTCCAGTGTTAGCCTCTCTACACTGGCTTCCTGTCAAGGCAAGGGCTGATTTCAAGGTTTTACTGCTAACCTACAAAGCATTACATGGGCTTGCTCCTACCCATCTCTCTGATTTGGCCCTGCCGTACATTGTCCCTAGAATTTCTAAGCAAACAGCTGGAGGCAGGGCTTTCTCCTATAGAGCTCAATTTTTATGGAATAGTCTGCCTATCCATGTGAGAGACGCAGACTCGGTGTAGACCTTTAAGTCTGTATTGAAGACTCATCTCTTCAGTAAGTCCTATGATTGAGTGTAGTCTGGCCCAGGAGAGTGAAGGTGAATGGAAAGGCACTGGAGCAACGGACCGCCCTTGCTGTCTCTGCCTGGCCTGTTCCCCTCTCTCCAATTGGATTCCCTGCCTCAAACCCAATTACGGGGGCTGAGTCACTGGTTTACTGGTGCTCTTCCATGCCGTCCCTATGAGGGGTGCATCACTTCAGTGAGTTGAGTCACTGACGTGATCTTCCTGTCCAGGATGTCGCAAGGTGCCGTGGGGGAGATCATTGTGGGCTATACTCGGGCTTGTCTCAGGATTGTAGGTTGGTGGTTGAAGATATCCCTCTAGTGGTGTGGGGGCTGCGCTTTGGCAAAGTGGGTGGGGTTACATCCTGCCTGTTTGGCCCTGTCCGGGGCCACAGTGTCTCCCGACCCCTCCAGTATATACAGTATGCTGCAATAGTTTATGAGTCGGGGGGCTAGGGTCGGTCTGTTATATCTGGAGTATTTCTCTTGTCTCTTCCGGTGTCCAGTGTGAATTTAAGTATGCTCTCTGTAATTCTCTCTCTCTTGTTCTCTCTCTCTTTTTCTCTCTCTCTCTATCTCTCTCTTTCTCTCGCCCTAGGACCATGCCTCAGGACTACCTGGCCTGATGACTCCTTGCTGTCCCCAGTCCATCTGGTCTTGCTGCTGCTCCAGTTTCAACTGTTCTGCCTGCGGCTATGGAACACTGACCTGTTCACCGGACATGCCAACTGACATTTACTCCTGAGGTTCTGACCTGTACCCTCTACAACCTCCCTGCTGGTCATCTATGAACATTTGAAAATCTAGGCCTTGTTCTGTTATAATCTCCACCTGGCAGAGCCAGAAGAGGACTGGCCACCCCTCATAGCCTGTTTCCTCTCTAGGTTTTTCCTAGGTTCCGGCCTTTCTAGGGAGTTTTTCCTAGCCACCGTGCTTCTACACCTGCATTGCTTGCTGTTTGGGCTTTTAGGCTGGGTTTTTGTACATCAGCTGATGTAAGAAGGGCTTTATAAATAAATTTGACTGATTGATTGACCAACATCTCCACTCCGCTGATCTTCTATACTGGGTCCCCACAAGGGTGCCTTCTCAGCCCTCTCCTGTACTCCCTGTTCACCAACGACTGCATTGCAAACTCAAGTTTGCAGACAACACTACAGTGGTAGGCTGGATTACCAACAACAACGAGACAGCCTACAGGGGGGAGGTGAGGGCACTCGGAGTGTGGTGTCAGGAAAATAACCTCTCATTCAATGTCAGCAAAACAAAAGAGATGATCGTGGATTTCAGGAAATAGCAAAGGGAGATACAGTAGCTCCCCCTCCTCGGTGTAAACTGAAATGATCCACGCAACAGCGCCTCTTTAACCTCAGGAGGCTGAAAAAATGTGGTTTGTCACCAAAAACCCTCACTAACATTTACAGGTGCAGAATTGAGAGCATCCTGTTGGGCTGTATCAACACCTTGTACGGCAACTGCACTGCCCACAACCTTAGGGCTCTCCAGAGGGTGGTGCAGTCTGCACAACGCATCACCGGGGGCAAGCTACCAGCCCTCCAGGAGACCTATAACACCCAATGTCACTGGAAGGCAAAAAAGATAATCAAGGGCAATAACCACCCGAGCCACTACCTGTTCACCCTGCTTCCATCCAGAAGGTGAGGTCAGTACAGGTGCCTCAGAGCTGGGACAGAGAGATTGAAAAACAGCTTCTGTCTCAAGGCCATCAGATTGTTTAAAACCTCTACTGACTCCCCATCCCGCATGCGGGAGCGTAATCATCGCCTGACAATAATTATCATAACGCAAATATCCCTAGAAAATATTCCTATTCATGAAAATCACAAATGAAATATATTGAGACTTTTAATTTTGTAATTTTTTTTGTTGCCCTTTTTCGATTTTTCCAAATATGCTTTACAGCCAAAGCTAGACAAGCATTTGTGTAAGTTTATCGATAGCCTAGCATAGCATTTTGTCCAGCTAGCAGCAGGTAACTTGGTCACGGAAATCAGAAAAGCAATCCAATTAAATTGTTTACCTTTGATGAACTTCGGATGTTTTCACTCACGAGACTCCCAGTTAGATAGCCAATGTTCCTTTTTTCCAAAAATATTATTTTTGTAGGCGAAATAGCTCCGTTTGTTCTTCACGTTTGGCTGAGAAATCGCCCGGAAATTGCAGTCATGAAAACGGCGAACAATATTCAAAATTAGCTCCATAATATCGACAGAAAAATGGCAAACGTTGTTTATAATCAATCCTCAAGGTGTTTTTCAAATATCTATTCGATAATATATCCGTCGGGACAATTAGTTTTTCAGTAGGACCGATTGGAGTAATGGCTACCTCTGTATTTTACGTGAGAGTCACCCTGGGAGCCATCAGGTGACCACTTACAATGTAGCCGCCTACGGCTATTCTTCAACATAAATGCGTAAAACTACGTCACAATGCTGTAGACACCTTGGGGAATACGTAGAAAGTGTAAGCTGGTTGATAGCACATTCACAGCTCAATAGGGACTCATTGGAACGCAGCGCTTTCAAAATATGGGGCACTTCCAGATTGGATTTTTCTCAGGCTTTCGCCTGCAACATCAGTTCTGTTATACTCACAGACAATATCTTTACAGTTTTGGAAACGTTAGAGTGTTTTCTATCCTAAGCTGACCATTATATGCATATTCTAGCATCTTGTCCTGACAAACATTTTTTTCCCAAAAATGAAAATAAAGCCCCTAGATTCGCAACAGGTTTTAACAGCCACCACCAGCACATATAGGCGGCTGCCTACCTACAGACTTGATATCATTGGCCACTTTAATAAATGGAACACTAATCACCTTAATAATGCCACTTTAAGAATGTTTACATATCTCGCATTACTCATCTAATATGTACACTACCGTTCAAAAGTTTGGGGTCACGTAGAAATGTTCTTGATTTTGAAAGAAAAGAAAAGAAAATGTGTCCATTAAAATAACATCAAATTGATCAGAAATGCAGTGTAGACATTGTTAATGTTGTAAATGACTATTGTAGCTGGAAACGGAAGATTCTTTAGGAATATATACATAGGCGTACAGAGGCCCATTATCAGCAACCATCACTCCTGTGTTCCAATGGCACGTTGTGTTAGATAATCCAAGTTTATCATTTTAAAAGGCTAATTGATCATTAGAAAACCATTTTGAAATTATGTTACCACAGCTGAAAACTGTTGTCCTGATTAAAGAAGCAATCAAACTGGCCTTCTTTAGACTAGTTCAGTATCTGTAGCATCAGCATTTGTGGGTTCGATTTCAGGCTCAAAATGGCCAAAAACAAAGAACTTTCTTCTGAAACTCATCAGTGTATTCTTGTTCTGGGAAATTAAGGTTATTACATGCGAGAAATTTCCAAGAAGATCTCATACAACGCTGTGTACTACTCCCTTCACAGAACAGCGCAAACTGGCTCTAACCAGAATAGAAGTGGAGTGGGAGGCCCTGGTGCACAACTGAGCAAGAGGACAAGTACATTAGATTGTCTAGTTCGAGAAACAGATGCCTCACAAGTCCTCAACTGGCAGCCTAATTAAATAGTACAGATGCCTCACAAGTCCTCAACTGGCAGCCTAATTAAATAGTACCCACAAAACATCAGTCTCAACGTCAACAGTGAAGGGGCGAATCCAGGATGCTGGCCTTCTAGGAATAGCCTTAGACCGCTGCGTCACTCAGGAGCCCCCGTATGATGGAGCCAAGTTGGATTTTATCCCATAAATTTAATTGAATGTGCTCCAAAGCTTTTTACTATCATTCTTTATATAATTTATCTTTGTTTCATAGTATATTTTATTTTTAATTTTTATTTAGTTTAGTCACAGGATTTCTTAATTTTCAGTTTGTTTGGTAATCATTTGGGCTGCCAGACTTATTTGCCATACCTTTTGCCTCATCCCTCTCAACCATTAATGCTAAATTGTAATTATTTTCGCCTCTAAGGCCTATTTATTGCCTACCTCCCTACTCTTCTACATGTGCACACACTGTACATAGATTTTTCTATTTTTCCTTGCTTTTGTGTTATTGACTGTACATTTGTTTATGTGTAACTCTGTGTTGTTGTTTTTGTCACACTGCTTTGCTTTGTCTTGGCCAGGTCGCAGTTGTAAATGAGAACTTGTTCTTAACTTGCGCGTCATCAAACTCACCTGGACTCCATCACCTCCCTGAATCCCTTCCCTATATACTATATGTCACTCCCTTTGGTTTCTTCACCCAGGCATTATTGTTTCTGTTTCAGTTTCCTATCTGTGCGTTGTTCATGTTTTTTGTTTTGTTCATTAAATTATGCACTCCCTAAACTTGCTTCCTGACTCTCAGCACACATTGTTACACATTATCAAGCATTTAACACATATTATCCAGATACTGACTGTTAGCACTTGGTCGTCTATAGCAGCTTCCTACAAGAATGGGCTTCATGTGAGGCAGATTAACCTGTGGCCATATTACTTCAACAGTATTTAAAATTAGATCTTCTCTAAGCTTTACAGGAATGTGGTTCTTTATAAAGATGGCAATACCACCCCCATTGGCATTTCTGTCTTTTTGGTAAATGTTATAACCATGGATTGCTACCACTGTATAATCAAAGGTATTATCTAATTGAGTTTTAGAAATAGTCAGAATATGAATGTCATCTGTTACAAGCAAGTTATTGACTTCGTGGACCTTAGAAAAGCGTATTCAGTCTCCGGTGAGACTTTTAAGGGGGACTATGTGTTGTTCCATGTAGTGAATCTGTTATTCAATGTGTTTGTATGGGCTAATAGCAGTAAGGGCAAAAAAAACATTTTATATATGTTTTTGATCCTTCAAGGGGTCCTAAAATAAAAAATAAAAAATACTGTAGCTAAATGGTGCTTGGTATGACCTTCTTAAAACAATTCCATATAGCTTAGTAGAACCCCTCCCCCGGCTTAGGCAGGGCTTGCGCTGTTACGGGCTAAATAAAACGTCCCATGGCAAACCACCCAGACCTGACCCCACCAGATGCAGCAGTCTGGGTATTGCACACATGGCACGCTGCCTATTCATATGGCGCTGTCTCTTGGCTTCATAAGAAACCAGAAAAACAGCTGTGTGACTCCATCTTAGCATATTTCTGGGTCTCGAGCTAGACCCACTCACGTATCACGCTTTTCTATCCCCACGGAGGGTGTCAGGATTCTGGTTCTGCTTAACCCTACTGGGGATGATGGCTTCTTTGATGGAAGTTGTTCCCGTGGGGCTATTGTTGAGGCCGGCTTCTGCTGGTCAGAACCGACAATATGTCAGTGGTGGGCATACATCAACAGGCGGGGAGAGACTGTTTCTCTCCTTCCTAACCTTGGCTTCCTCCCTATTGCTGGGGAGCAGTGCACACATGCTGTTGCTGTGGGTGGCGCGTGTCCCCGGTTGCCTCAACTCAGGAGCAGATCTTTCATCCAGATGGGACCCTCTCTCTCAGGAGTGGAGGCTAAACCCCTGGGTGGTCTACTAGGTATGGGACTTTCTCCACGTTAAAATCTAAATGGTCGATATTTCAGCGTGTCATGTGAGAATTAATGAAGCCCCACCGGGGGCCCCTGTTCCTATAAGGTGTAGGTCATCTCAGACCGGTCGCTAAACCTATAGTGCCTGCATGGGACTTTGCACGGGTTTTGGACGCATTGCGTGTGGCCCCTTTGAGCCTCTGGAATCAGTGGATCTGAAGATCCTCTCCAACAAAATCTACCTGCTCATGGCTTTGGCCTCGGCTAAACATGTTGGGGACCTCCACGCGTTAACCTGTACTTCGCTCGCCCCAGGCGACTTTAAGGTGACGTGTGCGACTTTAAGGTGACGTGTCCAAATGTAGCCTTTGCCCTGAAAGTCATGTCAATGTCCTCCT
This sequence comes from Oncorhynchus tshawytscha, assembly GCF_018296145.1. Lineage (NCBI taxonomy): Eukaryota > Metazoa > Chordata > Actinopteri > Salmoniformes > Salmonidae > Oncorhynchus > Oncorhynchus tshawytscha. The sequence goes on along the minus strand of NC_056444.1, from coordinate 72,052,761 downwards.
TTTGCTTCTGAAGATCAACAAAGGTTACGTGCCCTGTGTCCACTGTGACCATTACCCATGCACATTGAATATTGAAAGTAAAACAGCTTTTTGTCTGTTTTGCTAATCCAGCTCACAGTAGGGCACTCTCTAAGCAGCGTCTCTCCCACTGGATTGTGGTGGCATATAGCAGCAAGGGGCAAGCGTTGCTTATCAGTGTCCATGCCCGCTCCTCTTGGACATTATTTAGAGGGTTGACTAGAGGAGATATTTGTGCACCACACACTTTTGTAGAGATTTTATTGCTTGGATGTCACTGGGGGGGGGTCATACCAAGCACCATTTAGCCATTTAGCTACAGTATTTGATTTTGATTTTAGGACCCCTTGAAGTATAAAAAAAGTAATATATATATATTTTTTGGCCTTACTGCTATTAGCCCATACAACACACATTGAATAACAGATTCCCTACATGGAACAAGAGACCCCACTACAAATCTAAAGGATTTTTGTTCTGAAGTGGCTGTCCTATATCTGCGAGATATAAGAAAGGAAACATTTGTCAAAATCTCTTTTCTGAGACTGGTAGGAATGATGATTTTCTCTCCATTGAAAATAATTCTGTTGATCTGTGATAGTTCATCACGATGGTTCCAGAACTCTGAGATGCTCTGAGGGCATTTTCTCCTCTCCTCAGGCCATCCATCCTGTATGACTTTCCTCAGCTGTGTGAGTTGTGAGTCCTTTTCTGTTTCTGCTCAGATCTCCTTCAGTTGTGTCACTAACTGGTAAGTTGATGTACACAGTGTGCACTTGCATGTCCATGCCTTCACTGAGGATGCTGTCCTTGTAGGTAAGAAACCTCCTGGAGAGTGTGTCTGCGACAGGGATGTCTTTGCCTGGACAGTGAGTGATTGTGAAGCTGTATTTTTGTAGTTGAAGGATCATTCTCTGTAGCCTTGGCGGGGCTGCAGCTAGCGGTTTCCTTGTAATTGACTCGAGGGGCTTGTGGTCGGATTCCGCAATGACTTGTCGCCTATATACGTACGTACTATATACGTAAAGCTTACATCCGAACAGAATGGCGTAGAGCTCCTTTTTGATTTGAGCGTAGTTGATTTCACTCTCTGTGAGAGATTTGGAAGCATAGCCAATGGGCTTTCCTTCTTCTTCTTTTTTATTTGTTATTTTACCAGGTAATTTGACTGAGAACACGTTCTCATTTACAGCAACAACTTGGGGAGTAGTTACAGGGGAGAGGGGGATGAATGAGCCAATTGTAAACTGAGGATTATTAGGTGACCGTGATGGTTTTGAGGGACAGATTGGGAATTTAGCCAGGACACCAGGGTTCACACCCCTACGATAAGTGCCATGGGATTTTTAATGACCTCAGAGAGTCAGGGCACCCATTTAATGTCCCATCCAAAAGACAGCACCCTACTCAGGGCAGTGTCCCCAATCAATGCCCTGGGGCATTGGGATATTTTTTAGACCAGAGGAAAGAGTGTCTCCTACTGTCCCTCCAACACCACTTCCAGCAGCATTTGGTCTCCCATCCAGGACCAACCCTGCTTAGCTTCAGAAGCAAGCCAGCAGTGTTATGCAAGGTGGTATGCTGCTGGCATTAACTACTTCTTGCAGTAGCACTGCCCCTAGTCCATACTTCGACACATCCACTTGGAGTCTGAGTTCTTGGTTGGGGTCGTAGTAGGCGAGAATTGGTCCTGGTTCTCTCGTGATCAAGTCTTTCACTCTCTGGAAAGCAATGTCATGTTGCTTGTCCCAGAGAAACTCACTGAACTGCTTTAGCAGCTGATGCAGGAGTGCATTAGCATTGAAGAGGCTGGGTGTGAACTTGGCTAAGAAGTTGACCATGCCAAGCACTGTTTCCAGCTCTGCACAGTTCTTTGGTGGCTCCATTTCTTTTATGGCTGAGATCTTCTGTGGATCTGGCCTGATTCCATTCGCTGTGAGAAGATGTCCGAAGTAGCTAATATCTGTAGCGCCGACTGTGCACTTCTCGGGGTTGAGCCGGACTCCTCTCTCGCGGGACCTTTGCAGCATCGCGCAGAGGTTTCTGTCGTGTTCCTCTTTGGTTCAACCATAGACAAGGATGTCGTCCACAATTGCCACAACTCCTTTGAGGCCTTCGTACACTTCGTTGATCTTTCGCTGAAACTCATCTTGGGCTGAGATAATCCCAAAAGGCAGGCGACGGAACCTGTAGCGTCCAAACGGAGTGTTGAAAGTTGTGAGCTTAGATGAGCTTGACAGCCCAGTAGACTGATCTTGCGTCCATGACACTGAAGTAGTGTGCTACTGCTAGCTTGTGTGTGATGCCATCTAGCGTTGGTAAAGGGTAATGGGGGGTGTTTGATACTCTGAGCTTGCCTGTGCGTGCTTTCTCCACCACCACTAACGCGTTTATCCAACCTGTCACTTCTGTAACCTTGGTGACTATGTCAGATTGCTCCATGCTCAAAAACTCTTTCTTCAGAACTCCTCCATTACATTTTCTTTCTCTCCTGGTGCTGTCTCTGATAAAACTAGGTCGATGAGGTCCATGCTTTAAGAGCTAGCAATGCAGGTGCTCGAGTGTCAACAATGTAAAATTCCAACACCATGTCACTTTCCTTGTATTTGCATTTGAAAGTGCATGTGCCTTTTACTGGGAGCTGTTCACCACCATAACCAGTCAGTCAAATCAAATCCAATTTTATTGGTCACATACACATGGTTAGCAGACTGCTCGTGGTGGGCTGTAGCTCGCGCTCAGATATCGAGCTGCAGTACTTATTCAGAGGAATAATGTTTACTTGTGCACCCGTGTCTAGTTTGAACTTTAGCTCTGTGCCTTGTGTTCCTATCTGAATGTCAGCAAAGGCGTGCTCTGTCTCTGATATTTGATTTTTCTGTGTCACTGAATCAATAAACAGTTCCTCAGCATTTGACTCTGACTGACATTTCATCTTCAATCACTGCGTGTACTGTTTCTCCACGGTAAGATATGCACACTTTTGCAAAGTGATTCCATTTTCCACATTTTATAAGGGCAAAAGGTGAGACCCAAAAGCAGACACAGGAGGCAGATGGTTGAGCTCCGATATTTATTTTAGCAAAAGGGGTAGGCAAAAGGCAGGTCGGGTACAGGTGATAGTTCATAAACCAGGTCAGAGTCCAAATGGTACAAGATGATAGGCAGGCTCGTGGTCAGGGGCAGGCAGAGTGGTCAGTCAGGCGGGCTCAGAGTCAGGACAGGCAAGGGTCAAAACCAGGAGGGTGAGAAATGGGAGTTAAAGCAGGAGCTGAGACACAAAAACGCTGATTGACTTGACCAACAAGACGAACTGGCACAGAAAGACAGGAAACCCAGGGATACAGTGCCTTGCAAAAGTATTCACCCCCTTGGCATTTTTCCTATTTTGTTTCATTACAACCTGTAATTTAAATGGATTTTTATTTGGATTTCATGTAACGGACATACACAAAATTCCAAAATGGTGAAGTGAAATGAAAAAAAAAATACAGAAAAGTGGTGCGTGCATATGTATTCACCTTCTTTGCTAAGATGCCCCTAAATAAGATCTGGTCCAACCAATTACCGTCAGAAGTCACATAATTAGTTAAATAAAGTCCACCTGTGTGCAATGTAAGTGTCACATGATCGGTCACATGATCTCAGTATATGTTCTGAAAGGCCCCAGAGTCCGCAACACCACTAAGCAAGGGGCACCACCAAGCAAGCGGCACCATGACAGGTCAGGGACAAAGTTGTGGAGAAGTACAGATCAGGGTTGGGTTATAAAAAATATCAGAAACTTTGAACATCCCACAGAGCTCCATTAAATCCATTATTAAAAAATGGAAAGAATATGGCACCACAACAAACCTGCCAGAGAGGGCTGCCCACCAAAACTCACAGACCAGGCAAGGAGGGAATTAATCAGAGAGGCAACAAAGATATCAAAGATAACCCTGAACGAGCTGCAAAGTTCCACAGCGGAGATTGGGGTGTCTGTCCATAGGACCACTTTAAGCCGTACACTCCACAGAGCTGGGCTTTATGGAAGACTGTCCAGAAAAAAAGCCATTGCTTAACCTCTAGCGACGAGCAATCCCGTATCCGGGAGCGTAATCATAGCCTCAAGCGCATTACCATAACGCAACTTTTCCTATTCATGAAAATCGCAAATGAAATTAAATAAATATATTCAAACACAAGCTTAGCCTTTTGTCAACAACACTGTCATCTCAGATTTTCAAAATATGCGTTACAGCCAACGCTAGACAAGCATTTGTGTAAGTTTATCATGGCATAATGCTATGCTAGCTCTGCTGGCAGCAGGCAACATTTTCACAAAAATAAGAAAAGCAACCAAATTAAATAATTTACCTTTGAAGAACTTCAGATGCTTTCACTCAAGAGACTCCCAGTTAGATAGCAAATGTTCCTTTTTTCCAAAAATAATATTTTTGTAGGCGAAAAACGTCCTGTTTGTTCATCCTGCTCCTGAAATCGACCGAAAAATACTTCAACTAAAACGCCAAACTTTTTTCAAAATTAACTCCATAATATCGACAGAAACACGGCAAACATTGTTTAGGATCCATCCTCAAGGTGTTTTTAACATATGTATTCGATAATATATCCGTCGAGGCAGTTGGTTTCTCATAAGAAACGATTGTAAAAATGGCTACCTTTTCACCGGGAGACACCATGCGACCACTCGCCCTATATGGTCTCTTACAGCCATTCTCCAATGGAAATGCCTAAAAAGACGTCACAATGCTGTAGACACCTTGGGGAAAACGTGGAAAACGTAAGCTGACTCCTAGCTCCTTCACAGCCATATAAGGAGTCATTGGCATGAGGCGGTTTCAAAAAATGTGGCACTTCCTGATTGGATTTTTATCTGGGTTTCGCCTGTAACATCAGTTCTGTGGCACTCACATACAATATCTTTGCAGTTTTGGAAACGTCAGAGTGTTTTCTTTCCAAAGCTGTCAATTATATGCATAGTCGAGCATCTTTTCGTGACAAAATATCTTGTTTAAAACGGGAACGTTTTTCATCCAAAAATTAAAAGAGCGCCCCCTATATCCAACTAAAAAATAAGCAAACATGTTTGGTGTTTGCCAAAAGGCATGTGGGAGACTCCACAAGCATATGGAAGAAGGCACTCCGGTCAGATGAGACTAAAATGTTGCTTTTTGGCCATCAATGAAAACGCTATGTCTGGCACAAACCATACACCTATCACCCCAAGACACCATCCCCACAGTGAAGCATGGTGGTGGCAGCATCATGCTGTGGGGATGTTTTTCATCGGCAGGGACTGGGAAACTGGTCAGAATTGAAGGATTGATGCATGGCACTAAATACAGGGAAATTCTTGAGGGAAACCTGTTTCAGTCTTCCAGAGATTTGAGACTGAGACGGAGGTTCACCTTCCAGCAGGACAATGACCCTAAGCATACTGCTAAGGCAACACTCGAGTGGTTTAAGGGGAAACATTTAAATGTCTTGGAATGGCCTAGTCAAAGCCCAGACCTCAATCCATTTGAGAATCTGTGGTATGACTTAAAGATTGCTGTACACCAGCGGAACCAAACCAACTTGAAGGAGCTGGAGCAGATTTGCCTTGAAGAACACAATAAAAAATATTTTGCATCTTCATCTTTAAATCAAATGATACAAACCCCCCAAAAATCAATTTTAATTCCAGGTTGTAAGGCAACAAAATAGGAAAAATACCAGGGGCCGTGAATACTTTCGCATGCCACTGTAAATACACTGGGGATAATAAGCGACTCCTGGAGGGGGTGGAGCCAAGTACAAGGACAAGTGAAACAGAACAGTGTGTGATGCATTTTGTACACTGTTTGCCTTTAGCTGGGCAATTTCCCTGTTCGCCATGCACTTTGTATCCACAATATCCACATGTTTTGGGGCGTTTTGAGTCTGTGTCGCACTGTTTTGGAGTTATGTCTCTCTCCCTTCTGAAGCAAGCTCTATGGGCACCGGAGGTGTGCTTTGATGTCTGCCTGACTGCATGCACTGCTTGTTCATGTGATGCACTCGTGCTGCTGCCCAAAATGGTTAGTTTCTCTCACTCACGGTGAGTGTATTCCAAATACATTACGGTCCCTGACCATCTTATCCTTGTTTGCATAATCACAGTCTTTCACAAGCAGACGCAGCTCAGTCACAAACTGTTCAAACGATTCGCTAGCTCCCTGTACTTTCTCATGGAATTTGTACATAGCAAAATTGTATTAGTCTTCAGGCACAACATATGCTTCAAAACGATCATAGTCTGTCTTCAGTACCTTTGATTCAGCCTCGTTAAGTGTCCATCTGTTGTAAATATCTCTCTTTTTCACCGATCCAGAGGAGCAGGTAGCTGCACTTCTCCTCTTTCCTTCAGAGGACCGGTGAACATCAGCTCCACATGCTGTTTGAACTTACGCTATGCATCGGGTAAGTTTGTAGACTCCCAGTCCATTCGAGGTGAAGGAACTCCAGCACAATCCATCTTTTAGTCCTTTAGTCCTTGTTTTGCATGCTTCTCCAGCAGTGGAAAAGGTGACAAGTTTTAAGTTCCTGGGTGTACACATCACAGACAAACTAACATGGTCCACCCACACAGACAGTGTTGTGAAGAAGGCGCAACAGCGCCTCTTCAACCTCAGAAGACTGAAGAAATTTGGCTTGTCACCCAAAACCCTCACAAACTTTTACAGATGCACAATCAAGAGCATCCAGTCGGACTGTATTACAGCCTGGTATGGCAACTGCACTGCCCTCAACCGCAAGGCTCTCCAGAGGGTGGTGCGGTCTGCACAAAGCATCACCAGAGGCAAACCTGCCCTCCATGACACCTACAGCACCCGATGTCACAGGAAGGTCAAATATATCATCAAGGACAACAACCACCCGAGCCACTGCCTGTTCACCCCGCTATCATCCAGAAGGCGAGGTCAGTACAGGTGCATCAAAGCTGGGACCAAGAGATTGAGAAACAACTTCTAGCTCAAGGCCATCAGACTACTAAACAGCAATCATTACTCAGAGAGGTTGCTGCCCACATTGAGAACCGATCACTGGGATAGGCGTTCCGCTAGCGACCCACCTTGATAACATCCGGTGAAATTGCAGAGCGCCAAATTTAAAATATAGAAATACTCATAATAAACATTCATAAAAGATACAAGTGCTACTCATCGGCTTAAAGATTAACTTCTTTTTAATCCAGCCGCTGTGTCAGATTTCAAAAAGGCTTTACAACGAAAGCATACCATGCGATTATCTGAGGACAGCGCCCCGCTTACAAAAGCATACAAACATTTTCAAGCCAAGTAGAGAAGTCACAAAAGTCAGAAATAGCGATAAAATTAATCACTTACCTTTGATGATCTTCATCTGGTTGCAGTCACAAGAGTCCCTGTTACATAATAAATGTTTGTTTTGTTCGATAAAGTCCCTCTTTGTATTCTAAAAACTCTGTTTTCTTGGCGCGTTTTGTTCAGTAATCCACTGGCTCAAAGGTGGTCACAACATCCAGACGAATACATCCTAATAGTACCGGTAAAGTTCGCCGAAACATGTCAAACGATGTTTAGAATTAATCCTCAGGTTGTCTATTGTCTAAATAATCCATAATATTTCAACCGGACAATAGCGTATTCAATAGAAAGGAAAAACAACGAAGGGTACGCAATCGGTCATGTGCACAAACCAGTTCTGCTTCATTCTACAGTCCACTGACTAAATGGCCTCATTCTTCCTCATTTTTCAGAAAACAGGCCTGAAACAATGTCTAAAGACTGTTGACATCTAGTGGAAGCCATAGGAACTGCAATCTGGGTCCTAACCCATTACATACTGTATGCATTCAATTGGCATTCAAACTTTAGAGTGTGTTCTATCCAAATCTACCAATTATATGCATATCCTAGCTTCTGGGCCTGAGTAACAGGTACTTTGGGCACCTCAGTCATCCAAACTTCCAAATAATGCCCCCTATCCCTAAAACGTTTTAATACGTGGATCACTACTCACTTTAAACAATGCCACTTTAAATAATCCCAATTTAATCATGTCTACATATCTTACATTACTCATATATCACATGTATCTACTGTATTTGAAAACATCTATTGCACCTATTGCGATCGGCCATCGCCATCGCACATCGATATATTTATATGTATATATTCTCATTCACCCCTTTAGATTTGTGTGTATTAGGTAGTTGTTGGGGAATTGTTAGATTACTTGTTAGATATTACTGCACTGTTGGAACTAGAAGCACAAGCATTTCGCTAGACTCGCATTAACATCTGCTAACCATGTGTATGTGACCAATAAACTTTGATTTGATTTGTACAAAATAATAAAATGCACTACGACAGGATTTTTTTCTTTTTTCTACCCAATTTCATGGTATCCAAGTGTTTAGTAGCTACTATCTTGTCTCATCGCTACAACTCCCGTAGCCCGTACGGGAGAGACGAAGGTTGAAAGTCATGCGTCCTCTAATACACAACCCAACCAAGCCGCACTGCTTCTTAACACAGAGCGCATCCAACCCGGAAGCCAGCCGCACCAATATGTCAGAGAAAACACTGTGCACCCGACAACCTTGGCTAGCGCACACTGCACCCGGCCAACCACAGGAGTCACTGGTGTGCGATGAGACAAGGATATCCCTACCGGCCAAACCCTCCCCAACCTGGACGACGCTAGGCCAATTGTGCGTCGCCCCACGGACCTCCCGGACGCAGACGGTTACGACAGAGCCTGGGCGCGAACCCAAGGTCTCTGGTGGCACAGCTGGTGCTGCAGTACAACTCCCTTAACCACTGCGCCACCCGGGAAACCCCGGACAGGATATTTCTTAACGTTGCTCTTTATTAGCTAGCTATAACTGGCATGTTCACTTGTCTCATACCATGATCAACTGACCATGACCTCACCACCTGGGTGGTCTTAACCTATCATAGCGCAGTATGATACGGTGGTAAAATTACAATTCAGTATGTTTACACATATGAATATTACACAGACCATCACATTGCCTCCGCCATGCTTAACAGATGGCATCTAGCACTCCTCCAGCATATTTTCATTTTTTAAATTTTTTTTCCCACGAATGTTCTTCTTTGTGATCCGAACACCTCAAATTTAGATTTGTCTGTCCATAACACTTTTTTCCAATCTTCCTCTGTCCAGTGTCTGTGTTTTGCCCATCTTAATATTTTATTTTTATTGGCCAGTCTGAGATATGGCTTTTTCTTTTCAACTGTGCCTAGAAGGCTAGCATTCCCGGAGTCGCCTCTTCACTGTTGACCTTGAGACTGGTGTACTATGGTGTGCAGGTACTATTTAATGAAGCTGCCAGTTGAGGACTTGTGAGCCGTCTGTTTCTCAAACTAGACACTCAAATGTACTTGTCCTCTTGCTCAGTTGTGCACTGGGGCCTCCCAATCCGCTTTCTATTCTGGTTAGAGCCCGTTTGCGCTGTTCTGTGAAGGGAGTAGTACACAGCGTTGTACGAGATCTTCAGTTACTTGGCAATTTCTCTCATGGAATAGCATTCATTTCTCAGAACAAGAATAGACTGACGAGTTTCAGAAGAAAGTTCTTTGTTTCTGGCCATTTTGAGACGGTTATCGAACCCACAAATGCTGATGCTCCAGATACTGAACTAATCTAAAGAAGGCCAGTTGTATTGCTTCTTTAATCAGAATTAGTTTTCAGCTGTGTTAACATAATTGCAAAAGGGTTTTCTAATGATCAATTAGCCTTTTAAAATTATAAACTTGGATTAGCTAACACAACGTGCCATTGGAACACAGGAGTGATGGTTGCTGATAATGGGCCTCTGTACCTATGTAGATATTCCATAAAAAATCTGCCATTTCCAGCTACAATAGTCATTTACAGCATTAACAATGTCTACACTGTATTTCTGATCAATTTGATGTTATTTTAATAAACAAAAAAAAGTGCTTTTCTTTCAAAAATAAGGACATTTCTAAATGACCCCAAACTTTTGAATGGTAATGTATATATTTTTTAAATGGCTAAAGTGTCAAATGTATACACTGCAAAGCAGTCTGTTAGGGTGTTATACAGTATATCTGCCATAGACATGTTTTAAGCACCTGTCCAGACTCCAAAAGCAAAAAATAATGAGGTCTCGCCAAGAGAATTGTCAGCCTCTATTAGCTAACTTTCCCACACCTGATGTGAACTGAGAAACTCAATCAAAGGTAAGCCCTTAAAAGGGTAGCCCAGTGTTACTTGAGGAGCCACAACTGGCTGCACTCTTCAGCACCATAATAATTCACAAACCCACACACTGTCTAACGCAGGGCTTATCAATGTCGGTCCTGGAGGGCCAAAACACTTCTGGTTTTCTTCCTCTCCTTCTAATAATGGACTAATTCAGACCTTGGACACCAGGAGAGTGCAATTATCTACCAGGTAGAAACAAAAAACAAGTGTTTCAGCCCTGCAGGACCGGAATTGAACAGCGCTGGTCTAATGAGACGTTAGCCTCTGATTGTCTGCTCCTGAAGTGAACCTTGCCACAACATTCCTATTTTTATGCCCACAGAGAGTTAGACCAGACGGTTTAGTGTCGCCATGGCAACAAAGTGCCAGCCTAGGCAGTTGCCTGTGTGTAAACCCCTTATATGGATGTATGATCTGCACCCATCTGTCTGGCATGCAGACTGGCCAGTGTCTGGCTAACTTATACACTGGTTGTGGCTGAAATAGCACCCTATTCACTATACTTTAGTGCATTACATTGGACTAGGGCCCATAGGGCCCATAGAGCTCTGGTCAAAAGGGGTGCCCTATATAGGGATACAACGCAGACGCTGGGAGTCAGGAAGCAAGTACAGGGGGTGAATTTAATAATTCAAAAAAACATTGAACAATACAAAACAAAGGGAGTGACAGATATAGATGAGGTTATCATAGAAGTGATGGAGTCCAGGTGAGTCTCATGAGGCGCAGGTGCGCGTAACGATGGTGGCAGGTGTGCGTAATAATAAGTAAACTGCTAGCAATGAGCACCAGAGACAGGGAGCGGGAGGGGGGTAGACATGACAAGGGAACTGGGTGCCATTTTGGATGTCTCCACTGTGTTTATTTTCCTGGACGTGTGTGTGTCTCTGTTCAAGTGTAGCATGTGATTGACGTGAATGATTAGATTCTAATATCATTTTTATCCCTCACTGATTTCATTTTCAGGCGTAGTTTCATAGTGTCTATGTTTGTATATGTGCGTGTGTCTGGGGTCTATTTTGATATTTTATCAACATAATTGCATAATTTATGGTTTGACGTGGCAAACATACTTTAATCATTAATTTGTATATTTAGGCATATTACATTACCCCCTGGCTGTGTGCAGATGTGTGGTGAATGCTGGAGATGTATCACCAGCTGAGATGTTGTTTGTATACTGAGTGCTTCAGTATATTCTGATCTGGGGTGTTTTCTCCTTCTCTGCATGAATGGGTGCTACTAAGGGGACATGACTGGCCCTAAACCCTAACTTCATGTCCACACACCGGCTCAACCCTAACCCTAACTTCCTGTCCACACCTCAACTGAACCCTAACTTCATGTTCACACCACACTCTGGCTGAACCCTAACCTTAGCCATAACACTTGTTCTAACCCTAACTTCATGTCCACACCACACTCTGGCTCAACCCTAACCATAACCCTTTTTTCATGCATGAATAAGAAGTATATCCATCCATGCACCTTCCACTGCTCTCCACTAGATGGCAGTAAATGTTTGACTGATTTTTATATTTAACTAGGCAAGTCAGTTAAAAACAAATTCTTATTTACAATGGCGGCCTACCCTGGCCAAACACGGATCAATTGTGCTCTGCCCTATGGTACTCCCAATCACAGCTGGTTGTGATACAGCCTGAAATCAAACCAGGGTCTGTAGTGAAACATCTAGCACTGAGATGCAGTGTCTTAGACCGCTGCGCCACTTGGGAGCCCTAATGGTGTGTAGCAACTATGAAAACAGCTGTTAATTTTGTTTCTGTGTAAAAATGATCTGGTCTTTTGGCTGTTCAACAATCGTTGTTCTAATCTGAAGGAAAATAAAGAGATTAATAATGCAGATGAAGAGGTGCTGTTACGAATAACTATGAGTGGTGGGTGGAATCAGGCGCAGAGAGCAAGCAGGGTTCTGTCGTTTATCAAATTTATTTCACCGGTGCAACCAAAATGATCACGCCAACACACAGGGCGTATATAAGTTGCCAGTCCAAAACAACAGGACAAAATAGACCGGAGAATAAAGATATGAAAACAAATCACACCATCAAACATAGAGTAACAATTAACAAGCCCGCACAAAAACCCAGCAGGCCTAGTGCCCTTAAATACCCTACAAACAAACCCTAATACAAAACAGGTGTACCCAATTAACCAATAACCAACACAAACGGAAAAAGGAATCGATGGCAGCTAATAGGCCGGTGACGACGACCGCCGAGCCCCGCCCGAACAGGAAGAGGCACCCTCTTCAGCGAGGTTCGTGACAATACCCCCCTGACGCGCGGCTCCCGCAGCGAGCCGACCCCGGCCTCGAGGACGACCCGGAGGACGAGGCGCAGGGCGATCCGGGTGGAGGCGGTGGAAATCCCTCAAGAGGGAAGGATCTAAAATGTCCCTCCCCGGTACCCAGCACCTCTCCTCCGGACCATACCCCTCCCAGTCCACGAGGTACTGCAGGCCCCTCACCCGGCGTCTCGAGTCCAGAATAGCTCGTACTGTGTACGCCGGGGACCCCTCGATGTCCAGAGGGGGTGGAGGGACCTCCGGTACCTCACTGTCTTGTAGGGGACCAGCTACCACTGGCCTGAGGAGAGACACATGAAATGAGGGGTTAATGGGATAATAAGAGGGAAGTTGCAATCTATAACAAACCTCGTTTATCCTCCTCAGGACTTTAAATGGCCCCACACACTGCGGCCCCAGCTTCCGGCAGGGCAAGTTTCGGGTCGAGAGCCAGACCCTGTCCCCTGGTGCGAACACCGGGGCCTCACTGCGGTGGCGGTCAGCGTCTCTCTTCTGCCGTTCACTGGCCTGCCTGAGAGAATCCTGGACTGCCCGCCAGGTCTCTCTAGAGCGCTGTACCCACTCCTCCACCGCAGGAGCCTCGGTCTGACTCTGATGCCACGGAGCCAGGACCGGCTGGTAGCCCAGTACGCATTCGAATGGCGACGTATTCGCGGACGAATGCCGAAGAGAGTTCTGGGCCAACTCTGCCCACGGTACGTACCTCGCCCATTCTCCTGGCCGGTCCTGGCAATACGACCTCAGAAACCTACCCACTTCCTGGTTTACTCTCTCCAACTGCCCATTACTTTCGGGGTGATAACCAGAGGTAAGGCTGACCGAGATCCCCAGACGCTCCATAAACGCCTTCCAAACCCGGGACGTGAACTGGGAACCCCGATCGGAGACTATATCCTCTGGAACCCCATAGTGCCGGAAGACGTGGGTAAATAGAGCCTCTGCAGTCTGTAGGGCCATAGGAAGACCAGGCAATGGGAGGAGACGGCAGGACTTAGAGAACCGATCCACAACGACCAGAACGGTAGTGTTCCCCTGAGATGGGGGAAGATCAGTAAGGAAATCTACCGAGAGATGGGACCATGGCCGTTGTGGAACCGGGAGGGGCTGCAACTTCCCTCTAGGAAGGTGCCTAGGAGCCTTACTCTGGGCGCATACCGAACAGGAGGAGACATAGAGCCTCACATCCCTAGCTAAAGTGGGCCACCAGTATTTCCCCCTAAGACCCCGCACTGTCCTATCAATCCCCGGATGACCCGCAGACGGTAGTGTGTGAGCCCACCGAATCAATTTATCACGGACACCAAGCAGTACGTAACTTCGACCAGTCGGACACTGTATAGGCGCAGGTTCAACCCTCAACGCCCGCTCGATGTCCGCGTCCACCTCCCATACCACTGGGGCCACCAGCCGAGAGGCTGGAAGGATGGGAGTGGGTTCGATGGACCGGTCCTCGGTGTCATAGAGACGGGACAGCGCGTCGGCCTTAGTGTTGAGGGAACCTGGTCTGTAAGAGATCGTAAAATTAAAACGTGTAAAGAACATGGCCCACCTAGCCTGACGCGGATTCAGTCTCCTCGCTTCTCGAATATACTCCAGATTACGGTGGGCAGTCCAGATGAGAAAAGGGTGTTTAGCCCCCTCTAGCCAGTGTCTCCACACCTTCAGGGCCTTTACCATAGCTAGTAACTCCCGATCCCCCACATCATAGTTCCGCTCCGCCGGACCCAGCTTCCTAGAAAAGAAAGCGCAGGGACGGAGCTTCGGTGGCGTGCCCGAGCGCTGAGACAGCACGGCTCCAACCCCAGCCTCGGACGCATCCACCTCCACTATGAATGCTAACGAAGGGTCCGGATGCGCCAACACGGGAGCTCCAGTGAACAGTACCTTCAACTGGTTGAAGGCTCCATCAGCCTCTGCTGACCACCGCAGACGCACCGGTCCCCCCTTCAGCAGTGAGGTAATGGGCGCCGCTACTTGGCCAAAACCCCGGATAAACCTCCAGTAGTAATTGGCAAACCCTAAAAACCGCTGCACCTCCTTTACCGTGGTCGGAGTCGGCCAATTACGCACGGCGTTAACGCGGTCACACTCCATCATCATCCCCGAGCTGGAAATGCGATAACCCGGGAAGGAAACGGCTGGTTTGGAGAACACACATTTCTCAGCCTTGACGTATAGGTCATGCTCCAGCAGTCGCCCAAGAACCTTGCGCACCAAGGAAACATGCGCGGCGCGTGTAGTAGAATAAATCAAGATGTCATCAATATAGACTACCACACCCTGCCCGTGTAAGTCCCTAAGAATCTCATCTACAAAGGATTGGAAGACGGCAGGAGCATTCTTCAACCCATACGGCATGACGCGGTACTCATAGTGGCCTGATGTGGTACTAAACGCTGTTTTCCACTCGTCTCCTCCCCGAATACGCACCAGATTATACGCGCTCCTAAGGTCCAGTTTTGTGAAGAAACACGCTCCGTGGAATGATTCCACCGCCGTAGCGATGAGAGGTAGCGGATAACTAAAACCCACTGTGATCGAATTGAGACCTCGATAATCAATGCACGGACGCAGACCTCCCTCCTTTTTCCTCACAAAAAAGAAACTCGAGGAGACGGGTGACATGGAGGGCCGAATGTACCCCTGTCTCAGAGCTTCCGTGACATATGTCTCCATAGCCAACGTCTCCTCCTGTGACAGTGGGTACACATGACTCCGGGGAAGTGCAGCGTTCTCCTGGAGGTTTATCACGCAATCCCACCGTCGATGAGGTGGTAATTTGGTCGCTTTCTTCTTACTAAAAGCGATAGCCAAATCGGCATATTCTGGGGGAATGCGCACGGTGGAAACCTGGTCTGGACTCTCCACCGTCGTGGCACCGATGGAGACTCCTATACACCTCTCTGAACACTCGTCTGACCACCCCTTAAGAGCCCCCTGTTTCCAGGAAATAACGGGATTGTGAATAGCCAGCCAGGGAACCCCTAACACCACCGGGAACCCAGGTGAATCAATAAGGTAGAAACTGATCCTCTCCCTATGATTCCCCTGTGTTACCATGTCCAGCGGAATCATGGCCTCCCTGACCAGCCCTGACCCTAACGGTCGGCTATCTAAGGAGTGCACGGGGACAGGTGGGTCTATCTGCACTAACGGAATACCCAATTTACGGGCGAGTCCACGATCCATAAAACTCCCAGCTGCGCCTGAATCGACTAGCGCCTTATGCTGAAGAGAGGGAAAAAACGCAGGGGAAAAAATTAACAAAAACATGTGACCAACAGGGAGCTCTGAGTGAGTTTGGTGCTTACTCACCTGGGGTGGCCGAGGAGTGCTCCGCCGACCATCTCGACTCCCAGAGGGACTCCTCCAACACCGGCCCGAAGTGTGTCCTCTCCGTCCACAATAGGAGCAGGAGGAGCCCCCTCTGGTCCCCCTAGATGCAGCTCCTCCCAACTCCATCGGAGTGGGAGTGGGAGTGGGAGAGCTGGAAGGTGGAATTAACAGGACCCCTTCTGAACGCCCGCGGGCAGCTAGCAGGTTGTCCAATCGAATAGACATGTCTATAAGTTCATCCAGGGAGAGAGTTGTGTCTCTGCAAGCTAGCTCCCGGCGGACGTCCTCCCGGAGACTACACCGGTAATGGTCCATCAGGGTCCTGTCATTCCACCCAGCACCAGCAGCTAGGGTCCTAAACTCCAACGCGAAGTCCTGCGCGCTCCTCATCTCCTGTCTGAGGTGGAACAGTCGCTCACCCGCCGCTTTACCCTCTGGTGGATGATCGAACACAGCTCGGAAACGGCGGGTGAACTCCAGGTAGTTGTCCCGAGCCGAGTCTGGACTGTTCCAGACCGCGTTAGCCCAGTCCAGGACCTTGCCCGTTAAACAGGAGGCTCACACTCTCCTCACCCGAGGGAGCCGGACGCACAGTAGCCAGGTAGAGCTCTAGCTGGAGCAAAAATTCCTGGCACCCAGCCGCTGCTCCATCGTACTCCCTCGGGGGGGAGAGACTCAGTGCGCCGGACCCAGAGGACGACGTAGGTGGAGTAGGTGGTGTAGGTGGTGTCGACAGTGGGAGAGCTGAGATAGACGTCGGTAGACCACTCCTCTCCCATCGTTCCATCCTCTCCATCATCTGATCCATCGCCGTACCAATCCGATGGAGGACAGCTGTGTGGTGATGGACGCGCTCCTCCATAGTGGGGAGAGGGGTGGTCGCTGCTCCTGCTGACTCCATTTCTTCGGTGCGGGCTTCTGTTACGAATAACTATGAGTGGTGGGTGGAATCAGGCGCAGAGAGCAGGGTTCTGTCGTTTATCAAATTTATTTCACCGGTGCAACCAAAACGATCACGCCAACACACAGGGCGTATATAAATTGCCAGTCCAAAACAACAGGACAAAATAGACCGGAGAATAAAGATATGAAAACAAATCACACCATCAAACATAGAGTAACAATTAACAAGCCCGCACAAATACCCAGCGGGCCTAGTGCCCTTAAATACCCTACAAACAAACCCTAATACAAAACAGGTGTACCCAATTAACCAATAACCAACACAAACGGAAAAAGGAATCGATGGCAGCTAATAGGGCGGTGACGATGACCGCCGAGCCCCGCCCGAACAGGAAGAGGCACCCTCTTCAGCGAGGTTCGTGACAGGTGCTTTGTGTGATTCCGTAGACCTATGTCTTCAGAAGGTGTTTAGAGCCTTGACTGTAACCTTCATTCAGAAGATGTTTGGAGCCTCGACTGTAACCTTCATTCAGAAGATGTTAGAAGCCTTGACTGTAACCTTCATTCAGAAGATGTTAGAAGCCTCGACTGTAACCTTCATTCAGAAGATGTTAGAAGCCTTGACTGTAACCTTCATTCAGAAGATGTTTGGAGCCTCGACTGTAACCTTCATTCAGAAGATGTTAGAAGCCTTGACTGTAACCTTCATTCAGAAGATGTTAGAAGCCTCGACTGTAACCTTCATGCCAAAATATTTTGTGACTTTAGTGACATTCTTTATTAGCCTTGCGCATTGATTGAGTGGGTCAGAAAACACGACCACCTAGTGCCAGGTTGTATAAAATAGCAGGCAATTGTGACGAGCAGCCGTAAATCCTTTGGGCTCTTGTAAATAGCTTTAATACACCCAAGGCGCCAAATCACTTGACCTACGTTAGCCACGCAGTTTGGGAGCTTACTGGCTGACTGAGCGCTCTGGAGCCAGACCCTCTCCTCCCATTCTGTGTCTGTCAGTCCAGGTAATAGTCAAGGCCTTATTAGTAACACGCTAGCTCTGGGCTTCTTTTCTCTGGCTCCAATCTCAGGGGCACTCGTGCATTTAATCAGTCACTGAGAGGCAAGGCGGCTGCTTCTCTGATCCCTGGTCTTTCTCTCTCTCTCTCTCTCGCTCTCTCTCACACACACACAATCTCTCTATTTTTCTCTCTTTCTCTTTCACTTACTCTCCCTTTCTCTCTCTCTGTGTCTCTGTCTCTCTCTTTCTCTCCCTCCCAGCCCTGTCCTTACTCTAATCTTTTACTGTTTCTTGTATGCATAATTTAGCTTCTTCTCTCTCCTCTGTCTCCTCTCTTCCTACCACTCATTAACACTAGTTTATAATTCTTGTCTGAGCCAGTTATGCTCATAGGGACCAGGCAGGTCTTTACAACATCCTGAAGTATACCGACTCTAGTCTTGTCAGCATTGGAATCAGGGAATCTAAGACATGACCGTGCCACGGTTATAAACATCCGCTGAGAACGTCATCCCAGATCTCTACATGATTATGGACTCATATCATGGTATCCAAGGATTGTGAAATTGTATGAAATTGTTATGAAAGATTGTGAAACTAACCAGAAAGCACCATGCCTGCTACTCTCTGCCTGTTATGTAGCCTATGCACATATGAAACATGCTGTTGTGTCTATTTGGTGTATATTATTCTAAGTGGTATAAAGATAACCAGTCTAAACATTCACCTTCGTTGTGGTGTTACTGCTACTATGCCCCATCACATGTGCTTAGCGTGCTGAGCCGTTGAGGCCAATAAGACTAAGAGGCTGTGGACAGCTGCTCAGAACAGAGGGGAAAAACACTGACAAAGCACCATTTATCCACGATGTGAGCCCAGCGCTGCACACGGATCCAGCAGCAGCAGCTTGACCACTGGAAATAAAGACATAGTATGTGAGAATATCCAAGGAAATGCCGTCAGAGTCAGTTGTCCCGAGACAGGAGCACACAGCTGTGAGCCATACCATTCTGTGAGCCATACTTCTCTCTTTCCCTCCCTATTTCTCTCTCTCTAGCCCTCTCCTACTCCCTCTATCTTTTTCTCTCTAGCTCTCTCTCTCCCCCTTTCTCTCTCTCTCTCTCTCTCTTTCTCTCTCTCTCTGTTTCTACTGTACTCTATGTCACAGCCACTGGCATGGCTGGGAATCAAAATGTCAGTATCTTATCAAAGCCAACTGTGTCTGTTGACCCTCAGATTTCTTCTGGGTAGTTTCATAATAGGGGCAAGCGGTAACACTTTTAATAACAGCATGTAATTGCAGTCTGTAATTACAGTGGTGTAACATGCTTGTTGCCATGCTTGTTACAAATATTAAAGTTTCTGATAGCATCCCAACACACTATATTTCAGCCTGCACAAACCACATAAGTGTTTGTCAATTGAAAACCGACCACCTCATTTACACAACTCTGCAATAAAGATCTGGAATCTGAAGCACAGGCACAATGCCAAAAGCAGGTTCACAAACGGTGCACATACATTTTTTCTTTTTTTATTGTTAAATGGATCGTTCAATTACGATCCATTTGACAATGGGTCGATTATTTTAACCATCAATAATAATTTAAAAATCAACATATAAATAAACAGTTATGGTTAAAATTGTGAGATAGTAATTTGTGCTTGCTAAATTGTAAGCCTATTAAGCTTGGTTGAGTAATGGTTCATAAATGCACTTAAAATGGTCATAAGGCAAATTCTTATTCCATCATGTAACCTTGCAAGGGTTTCACTGTTGAGGAACATTCTCACTTTTGGATGGGATGCGTTGGTGAAATTATTTATTTATCCCAGGAATTATCATGTGTTGACACTGACATGCATAGAAACACATTGCTAGCTGGATTGTGTCTAAGAAGCCTAGGGGTTAGAGCGTTGGACTAGTAAACAGAAGGTTGCAAGTTGAAAGTTCAAACACCCGAGCTGAAAAAGGTACAAATCCGTCGTTCTGCCCCTGAACAGGCAGATAACCCACTGTTCCTAGGCCGTCATTGAAAATAAGATTTTGTTCTTAACTGACTTGCCTAGTTAAATAAAGGTTAGAAAATATTTTTTTTAAACAGTCGTCTGGTGCCGACCTGCGCATGTGCAGGCCATCAAATGAAAGGCACTCCTTTGATGTAAATTTGTCTTTGAAAAATATTAAAACATGTCAGTTTGTCACTTTCACGAGGTTGGAATAATAACACGTTCAACTTCTTAAGACATTGACTCGAATCTAGGTTGTGCCTTTTGATTTCGAGAAAATTAACAACTAATGGGAAAAAAAATCACTTCTCACATTGACTTCTCAAACCCCAGCCTGGTCTGTTTGGTCTGTTTCACAAGTCTCACAACGTTGCTTCTCTGGGTTTAAAAACTCTGTGAGCTAGTTTAGTGTTGGCTAGATAGCTAACTGTAGTTAGCTAACTAGCTAGCTAGCAACCATTAGCTGGCGTTTTTGTTTGGCCTACCAACTAGGCTTGCTAGCTAGTTACCATCTACAGAATATACTTTACATGCAATCTGTTGAGTTTTTTGGGATTAGCTAGCTACCTAAAGCTGGCAAATATGCTATGGTCACTACTTGCTAGCTAACTACCCAGTTAACGTTAACTGGGCTTGATGGTCTTGTCTTCCATTAACCTTGTTCTCAGGGTATTACGTAAGACACACCCAACATGTAAACATTAGCTAGCTCGCTCGCTAGCTAGGTAGCTAGCTATTTGTGTCAACACAAGCACTATTATTGCTAGCTGGATAACACAACAACTAGCTACCCAACTGGCACAGTGGATATGGGCCGATTCAGCTGAGAGTCAGACTCGGCCGACGAAATGTGGCCCAAGTCTGGGCCGCCTTCGGCTGTATCACTTATGGCTAGGATGCGGGGATTGAGCCCGGGAGGATTCCAGTGCGAGTTATCTTACCCAATTGTATTACTTGGGGCTCGGGCCGATTCCGGTGAGAGTTATCTGGCCCAAATGTATTACTTTGGTTTGGGCCGATTATGGCTCCTCTGGCAGATGATTACATGGCTGCTTTATATAATTAACATTTCATTATTTATTTTTCTATATTTTCTCATTGTTTCTGTGATCCAAAAAATACAATTAATATTTAAATGAAATTATGTAATTAAGAGTCCTGTGTAGTATTTTAGTATTTTGAATTGGAGCCTCCCGAGTGGCGCAGCGGTCTAAGACACTGCTTACGGATGCTGGTTCGAGACCCGTTCCGGCCGCGACCGGGAGACACATTTTTTGTGTGTGTGTGACCGGGAGACGCATGAGGTGACGCACAATTGGCCCACCGTCGTCTGAGTTAGGGGAGGGTTTGGCAGGCCGGGATGTCCTTGTCCCATCGCGCTGTGGCGGGCCAGCTGTATGGTGTTTCCTCTGACACAATTGTTTTGCAGATGTGCATAATTTGTTTGTATAAAATAGTAATATTTAAAATGACTACATCTGGTAATTTTGTATACATTTATTTTAATTTGCATCGGGCCGCTTCTGGGGGATTCTGGTAAGATGCCGGCAAAGTCGGCTGAATTCCGGTGGACAGAAACAGCCCGATGTACTTGGGCTGATTCTGGGCAGTCATTCATTTTGATTCCGGGCTGAGTCCGACACCCGATTCCGGCCCGATTCAATCAGTTCGGCCCCCCGGAAGAGGGCCGCTTCTGGGCCGATTCCTCATTGCTATCTGGGTAAGCAGCTAGCTAGGCCTAGCTTTCAAAACAATAGAAATTATGATGATGATGACTAGGGGTAATGTAGTCTATGCTTCTCTACCACAGATTCCCACAAGATCTCAGACTCCAGAATGGGAAAATGCTTGCAAGAAAAAAACAGATGAGTGCATAGCCAAAGACAGAGTTGTCGGTTTCCATTGTTACTTATAATGATAAAAAGGGAAGAAAAAGACAATCTCATTTTTCTAATTTAGCTAGCTATCTAGGTTACTCACCGTACTATAGGCTGCAGATTTTAAAGATATATACTCTGCGGTGTGTTACTGTGTTTATATTCTCACTTGCATGGTGCTTTCAGAAGCTGACGATTAGTTGTCAGAATTGGTAACGTACTTTGTACGTACACAATAATTACAAGTGCACCTCAAGCTACACTTAATTTTAAATAGCTAAATCCTGTGTAACACCTAGTAATTACATTGCACTTATACAGATATTACAATGTACTCTGTGGTATAATAATGTGTTTATTTTCTCACTTGAATGGTGCTTCCGGAAGCTTTAAAATAAGGGCCAGGTTGTCAGGATAGCTAACGTACTATATAAGTACACATTAATTACAAGTTAGTACCCCTTCGAGATACACTTTATTTTAACTAGCTAAATCCTGTTTAACATCTAGTAATTGCATTGTACCTATACAGATATTACATGTACTCTGTGGTGTACTTGTGTGTTTATCCTTGTATGGCAAGGAGGTTCAGGTTGTCATAATGGGCAACTTCCACATTAATTACATGTTGTTGTTTTTATATAGTCTAGGATGACACCTGTATGGTAGACCCAAGTCAATGAGGTTGACCTATAGCTGATCTGTTTTTATTAAACTCAACAATGTTAACCCAGATGGTATACTTTTGTGGAGCAAGTTCAAGCAACAACATTGAGTGGAGATTTTGAAGAGTGCACATTCACAGGTAGATAATTAGACCCTATTGAGCCTCTAGCCTTTGTAATCTCTGACACCCAGCAAATTTGTCCACAAGAGATTACAACCTTGTGACATTTATTACCAAATCAGATGCAGCTGAGAAGAAACTAAACACTAAATTGATGAATTTAGTGGCAACTTGCCCATTTATAACAAGCATAATAACAAGCATTTGTTGTTACACCTCTGTAATTATAGACTGTAATTACCACCAGTTACATGTTGTTATTATAGTGTAACTATGAGTTATTTCAATTAACTACAATACTTGAAACAATGTAATTACACATGTAATTACTCTGTAATAAGGACCCCTTAAAATGATGTGTACCGGGGAAGAAGAGTGAATTAGTGTACAAGAAGCATTTACAGTCAGTCTAAACAGCTGTAAACTACACTGATTGGCTGCTTCATATGCTTATTACAAATGGGCAAGCTCGATGTAACGGAAGTGGTTTCTGTAAGCGAAACTCTTATTATTAGTAACCTTACCCAATACCTGAAGACTTGTGCTAGCTCCCTAAGATAAGGACTAGGCTTTAGCTCAGCAGGCTAAGAGTCTTGTGGCATGCATGAAATGGGACTTTGAACCCCAGTCGTTCACATGGGCATGGACCTTAAAGTTATCTCAGTTATACTGCTGTGTAATGCATCTAAAAGATCACTTCCCCACCTAGGTGGCGTGACACACAACTAGGGTTGCAAAGCTACCGGTAATTTACCGGAATCTTCTATAATCTGTGGTAACTTTGGTCATTTATACTTTAATAACTTTTTTACAAATCACATATAGTTTACATTTTTTGTTTATCTGTGTCTATATTGTCAATGAGTTTCTAGTTGATAGACCATATGGTTGAAGTGAAAATAGCCTATTAACTCTGCAACTCTTTCAGTGATTGACTTTTTTCGCAACTGTCACCAGTTTGGCACCAAAACATTTACAACACAGACATATTGACATTGTAAAATAAATAAAAGTGTGTAAAAAAAGACAAATGATATTTCATGCTGAAAACCTAATATTAAACACCAATGGTATTCACTAAGTCGATGGTTAATATTTAGGATAATGTTTTACAGCTTTGTAATTTTATATTTTAAATGCATCTTACTTCATTATTTTTTTTTATTTTTACATGTGATAAGGCCACACAGAAGGGCAGAGATAATTACAGACACCCAAAATGGCAAAAAAATTGTTAACTGGTAAAATACCTTTCCTTTGTTACCCTCAACACAATGTTGAATGAGAGTGTTCTCCCTGTGTCTCCCTTTCACATCAGCCTGCTTGACATGTCTCAGCATTGTTCTGGTTTCTCTTTCTCCCCTGGGAGTTGACTGAGTGGAGAAACATGGACAGGAGGCGGGCCTACATGTGCATACCATTATATCTCACAAAGCACTCGTTACAGAATAACTCTCATCTCCTTCTATACCAGCAGAACATGTCACCTCATGTTCTCCTCGGGCTGTTCCAAGCACCTCACCGCAGCTCATCCCCACAGTGCACATCCCCAGGACCTCCTTGGCAAGGCTCTCCATTCCTTACTATGACTCACCTCAGTGAAATGCCTCCATCTCTGATTAATGATGGGTGCCAGGTAGGTTGTGAAATTAACAGTGTTGTATATGTATGGGGAAAGCTGCCTCTTCCTGTAAGCAGAGTTAGACGTGTGTCTCTCCTCTCCAGCCCCCCTAGATCACCTTTAGGTATCAAAACATAGACAAACATCATGTTTTGCCATAATTGATCAGATAAGAGAATATATTATTTACAAGGTTTCAAGGATCCTTTTATAAGATTTAAATGACATGGTGTGTGCCACCATGTCTGGGACAGTGAAAGTATGAAAGTATTCACCCAGATGATTTACCCATAGGAAGCTATGTAACTACTGCATGTCTCTTATTCAAAACATCCACTAGAACCTGTTACCTCACAGCAAGGTGAATGCTGGAATCACATTGACCAGCAATGGGGAATTTATTTTTGTCATGGTTAGGCTTATATCTCAATCAATAGGGGATCAAGAGCAAGAAAACCTGGAAGAAATATCAAGAGGGTCTAGAGCAGTCCAGAGCCCGAGAGAGCTTCGTCTCGCTTGCCAGACTCGTGGTACAGTACATACAGCGGCTGTGGGAACAGACAGACTGCTAATGGTGGATGTCTTTCTCCTGAGCTATGGCTGGGCCTAGGTAGGAATCTCTTATGTGAACACCAGTGTCACAACAACAGCATCTCTTTAGACTGATCTGGAGCAGAAGACGTGGGGAGAGAGAGACTTGTCAGCAGCTGTTTCAGCCTGTTGGATGGTGTGGAAAACCTCTGTCATAGCCTAAGAGCCCAGTGTCTTTTCTGTCTTGTCTGTGAGTAGGGGAGACATCATCTCACAATGTATTGGGGGGTTAGGTGAGGAGACAGACAGAGGCATGGTTTCCTGGTAGGGTTCAGTCTGCTATAGTATAAAGATTGAATAAAATATGTTTTTGTCATCAATCTACACACACTACCTCATAATGACAAATCTAAAACAGGTTTGTAGAAATGTTTGCAAAAAAGCTCAGGTGCATCCTGTTTCCAATCGATCATCCTTGAGATGATTCTACAACATGATTGGAGTCCACTTGTGGTCAATTCAATTGATTGGACATGATTTGGAAAGGCACACACTTGTCTATATAAGGTCCCACAGTTGACAGTGCATGTCAGAGCAAAAACCAAGCCATGAGGTCAAAGGAATTATACGTAGAGCTCCGAGACAGGATTGTGTAGAGGCACAAATCTGGGGAAGGGTACCAAATCATTTCTGCAGCATTGAAGGTCCCCAAGGACACAGTGGCCGTCATCATTCTTAAATGGAATACGTTTTGAACCACCAGGACTCTTCCTAGAGCTGGCCAAACTGAGCAATTGGGGGAGGAGGGCCTTGGTCAGGGAGGTGACCAAGAACCCAATGGTCACTCTGACAGAGCTCCAGAGTTCCTTTGTGGAGATGGGAGAACCTTCCAGAAGGACAACCATCTCTGCAGCACTCCACCAATCAGGCCTTTATGGTAGAGTGACCAGACGGAAGCCACTCCTCAGTAAAAGGCACATGACAGCCTGCTTGGAGTTTGCCAAAAGGCCCCTAAAGACTATGAGAAAGAAATCCTCTGGTCTGATGAAACCATTGGCCTGAATGCCAAGCGTCACATCTGAAGGAAACCTGGCACCATCCCTACGGTGAAGCATGGTGGTGGCAGCATCATGCTGTGGGGAGGTTTTTCAGCGGCAGGGACTGGGAGACTAGTCAGGATTGAGGGAAAGATGAACGGAGCAAAGTACAGAGACATTCTTGATGAAAACCTGCTCCAGAGCACTCAGGACCTCAGACTGGGGCAAATGTTCACCTTCCAACAGGACAATGACCCTAAGCAAACAGCCAAGACAATGCAGGACTGGCTTCGGGGCATGTCTCTGATTGTCCTTCAGTGGCCCAGTCAGTGCCCAGACATGAACCCGATCTAACATTTCTGGAGAGAAAGTAGCTGTGCAGCGACACTCCCCATCCAACCTGATAGAGCTTGAGAGGATCTGCAGAGAATGGGAGAAACTCCCCAATACAGCTGTGCCAAGCTTGTGGCATGATACCCAAGAAGACTCAATGCTGTAATCACTGTCAAAAGTGCTTCAACAAAGTACTGAGTAAAGGGTATGAATACTTATGTTAATGTCATTTTTCCATATGCTACATTTTCTAAAACCATGTTTTTGCTTTGTCATGATGGGTTATTGTGTGTAGATTGATGAGGGGGGGGGACTATTTCATCCTTTTTAGAATAAGACTGTAACGTAATAAAATTTGGAAAAAGTCAAGGGGTCTGAATACTTTCCCGAATGCACTGTACACACACTTACATATATTTGGGACAAGAAATCTGCTCCACAGGCAACTTCAACCTGGCCATGAATGAACTGAAAGACAAAGCAAGGAAGGCTTTCTATGCCATTAAAATATCTACCAAATTAGACATAAAGGCCCTCAAAAACCAAGAGGTGGCCATAGAGAAGAGTCCCCTCAGCCAGCTAGTACTGAGGCTCAATTCACTAACCACTACCAACCCAACAAAACCCAACAAAGCCTCATGACAGCGCTCAGAAAATCTGTCCCATAATCACATAGCAAAATATATATATATATCACCTATTAGAAAGACACTTCAAATCTTAGGAAACTCAATGCTAATTGGCGCTAAACAGACAGTACACGGTGGTAGACTAGCTAACCACTGTGACTGATAGGAAACAGAGGAAAACATGAACTATTTTTTTTGTACAGACTCAGTGAGCCCATAGAGGACAGGCTGTGCTCATTTTGCCCCCAGAAAGAGATAAAGACAGAGCTGCATTTTCTGTCAAATTGCGACAAATATTCTGACATAAGAAATACCTTCTTCCCCCAAATAATAAAACAATATGAAGAATTTGAAAACCTAAATGATGAAGATCAAACTAATACTATACATACTTACTGAAACAACAAAATGCTGTGTTTTGGCAGCCTCCTGCCACAACCTGAGGGACAGACTGTGAAAAGTATATTCATATTGGCCTATATTTATTATTATTTGTTGCAATTTTTATTCATATGACTACCACTATCGTTATTATTGCTTAATTACAAATAGTCTAATATGTTTCTGTCTTTCCGCATCATTGTTATACACTGACTATACAAAACATTAAGAACAACTGCTCTTTCCATGACAGACTGACCAGGTTAATCCAGGTGAAGCTGATCCCTTGTTAAATACACTTCAGTCAGTGTAGATATATGGGAGGAGACAGGTTAAAGAAGGATTTTAAGCCTTGAGACAATTGTATTGGCTATATGTGCCATTCAGAGTGTGAATTGGCAAGACAAATGATTGAAGTGCCTTGGAATGGGGTATGTGTCAAGCACTGCAATGCTGCTGGGGTTTTCACACTCAACAGCTTCCTGTATGTATCAAGAATGGTCCAGCATCCAAAGGACATCCAGCCAGCTTGACACAACTGTGGGAATCATTGGAGTCAACATGTGTCAGCAACCCTGTGGAAAGCTTTCAACACTTTTGTAGGAGGGGGGGAGGGGGTGCAACTCAGTATTAGGGGGTGTTCCTAATGTTGCTATACTCAGTGTATGTTTAATTTAATGTAAGTGTTTCTATGTCAATAAAGTATAGTGAATTTAATTTAATTGAATTGAGAGAGAGGGAGAGGGAAAGAGAAACAGAGAAAGAGAGAGAGAGAGAGAGAGAGAAAGAGGGCCTGGGAGAAACAGAGAGAGAGAAAGTGTTAGGGAGAGATGCCTCCCGCTCGCCTCAGCCAGTCAGACTGTCTGGCTGCACAAGGATCTCCAGCACTCAGCGTCATATGATTTTCGGGGTCAAAGGTTATCCCTACTGATGAATATCGGGCCAAGGCCAGTCTCTCACTCCTCGCTCACAAAAGAAAGGGAGTTGTTTTCACTCCCAGGGTCTGGAAAGTTTATTTCAGGAATTCATTCTGCCAGCACGAGACTGTAAACCTGTCTCAACCCAGGAGAGTTATGTCCACAAATATTGGATTTTTAGAAATGATTTTATCAGCCTGCCAAGCGATCCAGGCAGTCTTTTTCATATAAATACATACATGTGTAATCATCCTGTTGTGGATTGTAGTGTAGGAGGAGGTGAATGGTAAATGTTTGTGCTTTCTGCTACAAAATGTATTTCAACAAGATTTACAAGGATTAAATTGAAGACTATGCAGTGTGAGCATACACTGGTCTTTTTCATTTACCTCCAGGACTCATCCCACACCCTATCGCACTAGAGCCCATGTCTTAGCCAGCCTTGCTAAGATATGTAAACCTCTCCAAACAGAATAATCACAAGGGTATTTCAAATAACACTGTCAGCAGGATTTCAACTAAAAGCTTCTGAAGATTACAGCCGTCTCTGAAACAGAGACCTTATGTATGGGATTTGACATGTGTACAAATGAATGGTAGAGCAGCTAGGACATTTATGGGGCTAGAATATACTCAGGTTAGATATGTATATATATATATATATACCAGCAATAGTATTTCAGTCCTTAAAATCCAAGCTGTCATGATTGTATATATATATATGGACTGAATTACTATTGCTGGTTCATTCCCCTTTCTGGACTAGAGTGAAAAAGAGTGGTGTGGACAAATGTATCAAAATGTTGTGCAACGGAAAACAAGTGTTTTTTTTATTGGCCAAGTTTAGATAGTACCTCCCTGTTCCTCCATTTCGTGCCGAGTGAACACAAGCCTGTTGTTGTACTCTCGGCCCAGCTCTTCCATCCTTTTATACCTTCCTCTCCATCCCTCCTCCCGTCCCGATAGAGGGAGTGCCTGGCTGAGCAGAAGCCCCGTCATCAACTAGCACAGGATTGCCTTTCCTCCCGGCCCAAAACCAAACCGAGGGATGGCGCCCACAAATTTTCACGAGGCAGGGTGTTGCCAGGTATGCGGTTTGCAGTTTATTAACACGATAACAAGGAGAGGAGTGAGTGATGGCGGGTTGTGGGGAGATGATGGGGCGGGGGGGGTGAGGGAGATGGCATGAAGGCTGTACAAAGCCGCATCAACCCCACTCCACATTCCATCACCAACCAGAGAATGAGAACTCTACTTGGATTGTTGACAGTGAATTTTGTGGAGCGGTGTAGTGGCAACCTCTCAGCTAGCTCAGTTCATTTTCACAAACTTTTGCCCTGTTTCTTGTAACTGCTCAGGGATTCTGTAAGTCATTTTTACCAAAAAGATCATAGAAAATTGGCCCAAAATAGATACTATTTGACATAATATGGGATGCCAGACAGAAAGGCATAAATGCCCAGTGGCAGACAAACAGTTCACCCCGCTGTCATCCAGAAGGCGAGGTCAGTACAGGTGCATCAAAGCTGGGACCGAGAGACTGAAAAACAGCTTCTATCTCAAGGCCATCAGACTGTTAAACAGCCACCACTAACATTGAGTGGCTACTGCCAACACACTGTCAATGACACTGACTCTACTCCAGCCACTTTAATAATGGGAATTGATGGGAAATGATGTAAATATATCACTAGCCACTTTAAACAATGCTACCTTATATAATGTTACTTACCCTACATTATTCATCTCATATGCATACGTAGATACTGTACTCTATATCATCGACTGCATCCTTATGTAATACATGTATCACTAGCCACTTTAACTATGCCACTTGGTTTACATACTCATCTCATATGTATATACTGTACTCGATATCATCTACTGTATCTTGCCTATGCTGCTCTGTACCATCACTCATTCATATATCCTTATGTACATATTCTTTATCCCCTTACACTGTGTATAAGACAGTAGTTTTTTGGAATTGTTAGTTAGATTACTTGTTCGTTATTACTGCATTGTCGGAACTAGAAGCACAAGCATTTCGCTACACTCGCATGAACATCTGCTAACCATGTGTATGTGACAAATAAAATTTGATTTGATTTGATTTGATTTGACAGAGCATCTTTGCTACTACGTCTGTTTTTTATGGCCAGGGATTATGATTGAGTCTGTAAACTAATTTTGGTCCAGTCAAGGTCCAGACCAGGAAAGCCCAGTCCCTCTCTACCTCTACCCCAGTCTCTCTCCCTTTTCCCAGCGCCCCTAACCCTTACTACCAGCCCCCTAATACCAGACCCATACCCCAGGCTCAGTCCCAGTCTCTGTACTCAGCCCCTCTTCCTATTCCCAGCCCCTCCATCTCTCTTATCGGTCAGGGGAGACATAATGATGGGGAGATTTAGCCATATTAGTGCCATTAGTTCTATTCCCTGTCTAGTCATAATCAGGCCAGTGAAGATGCTTGACATGTTTTTCATAACGACACAGCTTAGTGGCGCTGTCAAATGAGGTAACCGACTGGTGCCGGTTGAGTGAAATCATGCCAAATAACAACTCCATTGTCAGGGCCGTCTCTGGCCTTTTGGGGGCCCTAAGCGAGATTTGGTTGTGATTCCCCCACTAAGCAGGCAAACATTTGTGACCGACCGGCTCAATTCGGTCTTATGTAGAAAAGTGTGAATTTATGTTTTTTACATTGGATAAAAGTAGAGACTCAGCAATAGAAAATGGTATATCATACACCACAGTTGAGGAACAATCAGAAAGGAATTCTGCTTTGAAAGTTGATAAACTTGTAACCTCACTTTTGAGACAATGGCCATTGAATGTTTCAGTACACCTACTGGAGAGCTCTTCTTTGTCTACACCCATTCAACATTGTTCACACCCTCTTGAGCTTTAGCCCCACCCATCCCTTTAATGTGAGGCCATGTACTAAACAACCAAAGAGTTTATACCATGGTTGTGTTTGTAAATTTAATCTGGAGTGTCAGTGTGCTCTGGCCATTCGTAAAATCAGTGTTTGTAAATTCAGAGCGTTTCACTCTTGGAGTGTTCAGAGCGCACACTGGACGCTCTGGCCGAGGAGTAGGGTTGATCCGAGCTTTCTGAGCTAACAACAGCAGTCAAGCACCCAAGCTAGCTGGCTAACATTGGCTAGCTTGCTAGCTGCTTCCAGACACAAAATAGAGAACAGCTAACTCTGACCATTGAACCCACACTAGCAAAGCTGGTTAGGCTGTTTTTACATCATCCAGAGCATTGGTGACTACAACTGTGCTGCTGGCAACAATTTAATGATTTGCCAACTTGTACTGACACCGGCCATATTCAACCGGTTTAGAGCGTTTGTAAATTTGTCAGTTATTCTGCACTCTGGCACACTAAGACGAGAGTGCTCTGAAATCGGAGTAGACAGCCAGAGCAAATTTACCAGCTGCATCTATCGACAGTTGTCACAGTGACCATTTAAATGGTTACTTGCATAGTGGAGTCTTTTGACATGTAGCTAGCTAAACAATGAAGCATAATCCCAACTCATAACATTACTACCCTGCATGAATCTGCAAGTAGCTAACCAACCAGGTTCAATGTTAGCTAGCTAACATTAGGCTATAACCAGCAATGCAAATGGATCTGAGATACAAATAACATTACTACACAGGTCATACACATAACATTAGCAAGTGAGCCAGTGAGCCAGTGAGCTAGCTAGCTAACAGTACACTTTAACTTGAAATGAAAACGACTTTCTGACAAAATTAGAAATGTGTAATATCTGAAAATGTAGCTAGCTAGACTATCTTACCTGGATGGCTGCTTCTCCCTCTCTCACGGATGCCATGGTTGCCTTCGTTTAAAGATGTACTCCAGAGACAGGTGTTTTATGCAACAGCCTTCTGCGTGTTCTCTTTTCGACTCTGTCTGCATATTCACCAGAATTTTATCCATCTCCTTAACTATCATACTCTAATTCCACTGATTTCAAAATGCAGTCCTCGAGAAAGTGGAAAGCAACACTTATGCAGTTCTACTACGTGATGTCATTCAAGAAAGCCGTGTTAGAAAGGATTACCTGCACATACTGACCAGCTCATGTTATAGACAGAAGTGTGCTACATGACAGACCATTCTGAACTCATCTCCCGGCATGTCCAGCCCACTCATTATCTCAGCCAATCATGGCTAGCGGGAAGGTTGCTGGATTTTTCTGTGGCTAAACCAACTAGGCTCGTAATTTAACAATTTTATTCGTATTTACAGCTGGCATACAAGTTTGCTATTAAGGCACATGAAAGGCCAAAGTTCAGAAGGCATTTCTGCCAAAAAACACATTTTGATTTAAAAATGTTTACGTTCAAATGGCTCTCCTGTGAATTAGTGACGCGCAACATACTCCTACTTTCCTGAAGCACCACATTATGGTGGAAAAAGTTAATTTCATGCAATTTCATGCAATTCTACACATTTTGCCATTGGGCGTAGAGAAGATGTTTCAGTTTAAAAGCAAGTTTTCTGCAATTCTACACATTTTGCCAGAGGGCAGATAGACATTTTATACATTTTATAACAAATTTCATGCAATTCTACTCATTTTGCCATGATAGAGAGACATTTTTGCCATTTTAAATAACATTTTCTGCAGTTCTTTACATTTTTCCATGTTAATGATATGTGAGTGAGAGTCACTAACAAAATCTAACGGTGCCCCCCTGGAAGTCAGGGCCCCTGGGCACATGCCCTGCGTGCCCAATCAGTATTTGGCCATGATTACTACAAGTTTGGATAACTGGCTATTCCAGGGGTCTTCAACCTTTTCTTTCCCAGGGACCAGGGATGTACTGCTGCCGTAGTGCAGGGGAGCAATGTAGCTCAAAACATTTTACAATTTGAGAATACACAGAGCTGGTAAAAAATATTTCTGGAAAATGTATTCTGATGAATTCTAAATCAATTATATTTAATTACCACAAAAATTCCAAGAAAATGATAGAATGACAAACTAAATAAATATGTAGACAATACCAGCCTATAGGTAGGTAAATGGTGGTTTCTCTCTCCAAGACGGTGGCGCGAATGATGAATAACTGTAGGCGTGTGTGCAGAGGCCCGTCAGTGGTCACTAAAACGGCTATCCTCAAAACAGTTTGTTAGGGGCTCGTGTATGTGTACGACGCACTTGAACTCGCCCTACTGTCTGAGTACTTAGCTTACAGAAACGTACCACCGCTTATGCACACAAACTGATCCACCTCATCAGTTTGTCTGCATGTGTCTTGGAGGCTCCCATTAACACAATACCAATCTCACCAATAGCTCCAGTCAGTACGGGCCACTAGCTTTCCCATGGGCTCCTCAAGCCAACCGTTCCAACTCTAGTCTAGGGGGATCCAAACATCCCCCTCCACTCCCCAAGGAGGTGGGCATCAGGACAAACAATCAATATCACTGACAGATCCACGTCAGACAGATGAGATGGAGGATAATTATGGGAATGTTCTGAAAGACACTCTCTGTGTCGTTATGACCCAGGACAGGAGGAGCCTTGTCTCAACCTGGGGTAAGAGAGCTGGGGACAAATTACCTTGTTTTGCTTCATTAATATCATTGGCTTCGTGTCCTTACACAACTTGGGTAGTAAGATAGTGGATAGTAGTGGCATAGTTAAACCCAGAACCATGGTGTAGAGAAGCTAGGTGATGTGATGGATGGCTTGGTTTGTTGTACTGTTTTAATTCTTACAATACACTTGGGAATGATCTAGAGATTGCTTTGTGTCCTTCCTCTGTTTAGTACATAGTAGTAACAAATCACAGACTACGAATAGGTATGAGGAGACTGGAGAGAGTGGATGTGGGAAGGAATAGGTATGAGGAGACTGGAGAGAGTGGATGTGGGAAGGAATAGGTATGAGGAGACTGGAGAGAGTGGATGTGGGAAGGAATAGGTATGAGGAGACTGGAGAGAGTGGATGTGGGAAGGAATAGGTATGAGGAGACTGGAGAGAGTGGATGTGGGAAGGAATAGGTATGAGGAGACTGGAGAGAGTGGATGTGGGAAGGAATAGGTATGAGGACACTGGAGTTAGTGGATGTGGGAAGGAATAGGTATGAGGAGACTGGAGAGAGTGGATGTGGGAAGGAATAGGTATGAGGAGACTGGAGAGAGTGGATGTGGGAAGGAATAGGTATGAGGAGACTGGAGAGAGTGGATGTGGGAAGGAAAGAGGCATGGTTGGAGCACAACATGCCGGCCGTGTGTGAATGTACAAAGCTATAAATGCACTTGACAGCTGTGTAAATTGAGAATAAAATTATTGAAAGTTACCCTAATATTACTTTCTGCTCATAAATAAATAAAAATCGTCCAGAGAATGGCAGAAGTGAGACAGATGATCTAAATTAAGATAGGGCAGTTTGAATTAATCATGCCAGGGAAGGGAGATTTTGTTGTAGAATTTAAGCTACATTGCAGGTATGCGTGACCACGTGCAATTACCAGTACTTTCCCCTACTAAAGCCACAGAAAACTTTGCAGAAGCAAAATAAAATAATTAATGATAATGAACTTGCAGTTAGTAAATAGGTGTAACCTATAGTTTTGTAAACCAGACCCTATAGTTTCGTAAACCAGTTCCAGGGACTCTCCCAACAAATCACAAGGCAGACATTCCACAACGTCACAATTCAAAACCTTTGCAGTGGTTTTAGTTAAGGTAGTTGATGCAAACTAGCAAACTAGCCCTTTGTATTTTATTCAAGCAAATAAGGTGGTGACGTAGGTAGTGATGTAGCTCCTCTATGCCAAATAGTCCATCATTGAAACCCGACCCTAGTCACTGTGCTGCCTGGGGTCAGGTTTTCGAGACTATGTAACTTAGACAAGGTATCTACAGTGCATTCAGAAAGTATTCAGCCCCTTTGACTTTTTCCTCATTTTGTTACGTTACAGCCTTATTCTAAAATAGTTTTTTTGTTTTAATCCTCATCAATCTACACACAATACCCCATATTGACAAAGAAAAAAAACAGTTTTTTAGAGATTTTTGCAAATTTATTCAAAATAAAAAACTGACTCAGTACTTTGTTGAAGCACCTTTGGCAGCGATTACAGCCTTGAGTCATCTTGGGTATTACGCTACAAGCTTGGCACAAGCTGTATTTTGGGAGTTTCTCCCATTCTTCTCTGCAGATCATCTCAAGCTCTCAGGTTGGATGGGGAGCGTTGCTGCACAGCTATTTTCAGGTCTCTTCAGAGATGTTTGATCGAGTTCAAGTCCGGGCTCTGGCTGGGCCACTCAAGAACATTCAGATACTTGTCCCGAAGCCACTCCTGCGTTGTCTTGCCTGTGTGCTTAGGTTCATTGTCCTGTTGGAAGGGGAAGCTTCGACCCAGTCTGAGGTTCTGAGCACTCTGGAGCAGGTTTTCACCAAGGATTTCTTTGTACTTTGCTCCGTTCATCTTTCCTTCAATCCTGACTAGTCTCCCAGTCCCTGACGCTGAAAAATAGCCAGCTCTAGGAAGAGTCTTGGTGGTTCTAAACTTCTTCCTTTAAAGAATGATGGATGCCACTGTGTTCTTGGGGACCTTCAAAGCTGCAGAAATGTTTTGGTACCTTTCCCCAGATCTGTGCCTTGACACAATCCTGGTTCGGAGCGCTTAAGACAATTCCTTCGACCTCATGGCTTTGTTTTTGCTCTGACAAGCACTGCCAACTGTGGGACCTTATATAGACAGGTGTGTGCCTTTCCAAATCATGTCCAATCAATTGAATTTACCACAGGTGAACTCCAATCAAGTTGTAGAAACAAGCTCAGTTTTGAGTCTCACAGCAAAGGGTCTGAATACTTATGTAAATAAGGTATCTGTTTTTTATTTTAAATATATTTGCTAACATTTCTAAAAACCTGTTTTCGCTTTGTTATTATGGGGTATTGTGTGTAGATTGATGAGGATTTTTTTTTATTTCATCCATTTTAGAATAAGGTTGTAACGTAACAAAATGTGGAAAAGGGGAAGGGATCTGAATACTTTCAGAATGCACTGTATATCTGTAGGAGCTATGGTTATGGTAAATAAATGACATCACGTACACAAATCTCTACTTTTCTGTCTGACTGCATATTGACTGATACGGACAGACAGAGGGGTTAGGTGCTGTTAGCGGAAAAACATCTTTCACTCCTCCTGGCAAAGTCTGGGTGCTTCCCTGGAACCTCCAGGTCTGAAGAACAACCTCTGCTTCTGAACTTCTGCATGCAGAGCACATTTTATAGGAAAATCTAGCGTTGCTCATTGTCTGTGTACTTTGCTCATTCCAAATCTTCACTGAACTGCACGTTGTAATGTAAGCTATGAGTAGGAGACAGAGTCAGGATAATTTACCTGTCTGCCCGATAGAAAAAAAGAAATAAAGAAGTGACTGGGAGGAAGAGAAAGAGAGACAGAGACTCCCAAACAGAAAGAAAGTAGAACATCTTCAGGAATGCCACGTGACACCTCTGTTTCATTTTCTTTGCACCTTCTCTCTTTTCTACAGAGAAACAAAAGAAAGGACAGAGCGACTAAACTGGTATCATAGCAACAGTTGTGTTTAGAGTATCCTGCCTAGGTATCAGTGGGTCTTGGACTGAGTAACTGTTTGAGTAACTTAGGTTGCTGTGAAAAAATTCAAAGCATGCACAAAACATCATATACAGGAGCTTGGTGTGTGTCTCCAAGGGAGAGACGGTCTCTCTGTCTGTGTCCCACATGGCACCCTATTCCCTTTATAGTGCACTACTTTTGACTCTGGCCCATGGTCAAAAGTACTGCACTATGTAGGGAATAGAGTTCCATTTGGGATGCAGATCCTCTGTCTGCTCTGCTCTCCACAGGTAGCCTTGTTTGGAAGTGATGAATAACAGGGAGAGAGACAGTGAACATTCAATTAATGTCCCCTCTGCATTGTTCTGCTGTAATTTAGTTTCTAGATCATTCCCATTTGTTTTGTATTATTGGGACAAATAGTGTAAACCACTTTGCTTGTTACAATAAAGGGAGTACAGAGGGAGAACCCTGTCTAAAAATGCTAGCTACTTCACCAGATAAGTGAATAAGTAAGCAAAATTATGGGCACTATAATTGTTCTCTGTGGCAAGAAGAATAAAACCCCCAGGACTCTGCAATTCAATGTAAATGAACCATTTTGTGTTAGGGACACAACCATTAGGGTTTAGTTTCCATCAAACATGTCTTGATTTAAATCTTGCAGGGACAATAATGAACAATACTAATAATGTTGCATTGGCATCTGGCACACTTGTAGGTTACCATTGTCACGAGCTGCCATAGTCTCCTGGCCTGGACGAGCTGCCATAGTCTCCTGGTGTGAATGAGCTGCCATAGTCTCCTGGCCTGGGCGAGCTGCCATAGTCTCCTGGCCTGGGCGAGCTGCCATAGTCTCCTGGTGTGGATGAGCTGTCAAAGTCTTCTAGAGTGGACGAGCTGCCATAGTCTTCTAGAGTGGATGAGCTGCCATAGTCTTCTAGAGTGGATGAGCTGCCATAGTCTTCTAGAGTGGACGAGCTGCCATAGTCTTCTAGAGTGGATGAGCTGCCATAGTCTTCTAGAGTGGACGAGCTGCCATAGTCTTCTAGAGTGGATGAGCTGCCATAGTCTTCTAGAGTGGACGAGCTGCCATAGTCTTCTAGAGTGGACGAGCTGCCATAGTCTTCTAGAGTGGATGAGCTGCCATAGTCTTCTAGAGTGGATGAGCTGCCATAGTCTCCTGGCCTGGGCGTGCTGCCATAGTCTCCTGGTGTGGACGAGCTGCCATATTCTCCTGGCGTGGACGAGCTGCCATAGTCTCCTGGCATGGATGAGTTGCTATAGTCTTCTAGAGTGGACGAGCTGCCATAGTCTTCTAGAGTGGATGAGCTGCCATAGTCTTCTAGAGTGGATGAGCTGCCATAGTCTTCTAGAGTGGATGAGCTGCCATAGTCTTCTAGAGTGGATGAGCTGCCATAGTCTCCTGGTGGATGAGCTGCCATAGTCTCCTGGCATGGACAGGCTTTCATAGTCTCCTGGCCTGGGCGAGCTGCCATATTCTCCTGGTGTGGATGAGCTGCCATAGTCTCCTGGCCTGGGCGAGCTGCCATAGTCTCCTCTGGATGAGCTGCCATAGTCTCCTGGTGGACGGGCTGTCATAGTCTTCAAATGTGGACGAGCTGCTATAGTCTCCTGTGGATGAGCTGCCATAGTCTCCTGGTGTGGATGAGCTGTCAATGTCTTCAAAGTGGACGAACTGCTATAATCATATAGAGTGGATGAGCTGCCATAGTCTCCTGGCGTGGACGAACTGCCATAGTCTCTTGGTGTGGATGATTTGCTATAGTCTTCTAGAGTGGACGAGCTGCCATAGTCTTCTAGAGTGGATGAGCTGCCATAGTCTTCTAGAGTGGATGAGCTGCCATATTCTCCTGGCATGGACAAGCTGCCATAGTCTTCTAGAGTGGACGAGCTGCCATAGTCTCCTGGCCTGGGCGAGCTGCCATAGTCTCCTGGCGTGGACGAGCTGCCATAGTTTCCTGGCTTGGGCGAGCTGCCATAGTCTCCTGGCCTGGACGAGCTGCCATAGTCTCCTGGCGTGGATGAGCTGCCATAGTCTCCTGGTGTGGACGAGCTGCCATAGTATCCTGGTGTGGATGAGCTGTCATAGTCTCCTGGCGTGGACGAACTGCTATAGTCTCCTGGTGTGGACGAGCTGCCATATTCTCCTGGCGTGGACAAGCTGCCATATTCTCCTGGCGTGGACAAGCTGCCAGAGCCTTCTAGAGTGGACGAGCTGCCATAGTCTCCTGGTGTGGACGAGCTGCCATATTCTCCTGGCGTGGACAAGCTGTCATAGTCTCCTGGCGTGGATAAGCTGCCATATTCTCCTGGTGTGGACGAGCTGCCATAGTCTCCTGGCCTGGGCGAGCTCCCATAGTCTCCTGGTGTGAATGAGCTGCCATTGTCTCCTGGTGTGGATGAGCTGTCAAAGTCTTCTAGAGTGGACGAACTGCTATAATCTTCTAGAGTGGATGAGCTGCCATAGTCTCCTGGCGGGGACGAGCTGCCATAGTCTCCTGGCGTGGATGAGTTGCTATAGTCTTCTAGAGTGGATGAGCTGCCATAGTCTCCTGGCCTGGGCGAGCTGCCATAGTCTCAAGGCGTTGACAAGCTGCCATAGTCTCCTGGCCTGGGTGAGCTGCCATAGTCTCCTGGTGTGGATGAGCTGCCATAGTCTCCTGGTATGGACGAGCTGCTATAGTCTCCTGACCTGGGCGAGCTGCCATAGTCTCCTGGTGTGGATGAGCTGCCATAGTCTCCTGGCGTGGACGAGCTGCCATAGTCTTCTGGTGTGGATGAGCTGCCATATTCTCCTGGCGTGGGTGAGCTGTCATAGTCTCCTGGCGTGGACGAACTGCTATAGTCTCCTGGTGTGGACGAGCTGCCATATTCTCCTGGCGTGGACAAGCTGCCATATTCTCCTGGCGTGGACAAGCTGCCATAGCCTTCTAGAGTGGACGAGCTGCCATAGTTTCCTGGCTTGGGCGAGCTGCCATAGTCTCCTGGCCTGGACGAGCTGCCATAGTCTCCTGGCGTCGATGAGCTGCCATAGTCTCCTGGTGTGGACGAGCTGCCATAGTATCCTGGTGTGATGAGCTGTCATAGTCTCCTGGCGTGGACGAACTGCTATAGTCTCCTGGTGTGGACGAGCTGCCATATTCTCCTGGCGTGGACAAGCTGCCATATTCTCCTGGCGTGGACAAGCTGCCATAGCCTTCTAGAGTGGACGAGCTGCCATAGTCTCCTGGCCTGGGCGAGCTCCCATAGTCTCCTGGTGTGAATGAGCTGCCATTGTCTCCTGGTGTGGATGAGCTGTCAAAGTCTTCTAGAGTGGACAAACTGCTATAATCTTCTAGAGTGGATGAGCTGCCATAGTCTCCTGGCGGGGACGAGCTGCCATAGTATCCTGGCGTGGATGAGTTGCTATAGTCTTCTAGAGTGGATGAGCTGCCATAGTCTCCTGGCCTGGGCGAGCTGCCATAGTCTCAAGGCGTTGACAAGCTGCCATAGTCTCTGGCCTGGGTGAGCTGCCATAGTCTCCTGGTGTGGATGAGCTGCCATAGTCTCCTGGTATGGACGAGCTGCTATAGCTGGCCTGGGCCAGCTGCCATAGTCTCCTGGTGTGGACGAGCTGTTATAGTGTTGACCTGAGCTGCCATAGTGTCCTGGTGTGGATGAGCTGCCATAGTCTCCTGGTTTGGACGAGCTGTCATAGTCTCCTGGCGTGGACGAACTGCTATTGTCTCCTGGTGTGGACGAGCTGCTAGAGTCTCCTGGCCTGGGCGAGCTGCCATAGTCTCCTGGTGTGAATGAGCTGCCATAGTCTCCTGGTGTGGATGAGCTGTCAAAGTCTTCTAGAGTGGACGAGCTGCTATAGTCTTCTAGAGTGGACAAGCTGCCATATTCTCCTGGCATGGACGAGCTGCCATAGTGTCCTGGCGTGGATGAGTTGCTATAGTCTTCTAGAGTGGATGAGCTGTCATAGTCTCCTGGCGTGGCCTGGTGGACGAGCTGCCATAGTCTCTGGCCTGGGCGAGCTCCCAAGTCTCCTGGTGTGGACGAGCTGCCATATTCTCCTGGCCTGGGTGACAAGCTGTCATAGTCTCCTGGCGTGGATAAGCTGCCATATTCTCCTGGTGTGGACGAGCTGCCATAGTCTCCTGGCCTGGGCGAGCTCCCATAGTCTCCTGGTGTGAATGAGCTGCCATTGTCTCCTGGTGTGGATGAGCTGTCAAAGTCTTCTAGAGTGGACGAACTGCTATAATCATATAGAGTGGATGAGCTGCCATAGTCTCCTGGCGTGGACGAACTGCCATAGTCTCTTGGTGTGGATGATTTGCTATAGTCTTCTAGAGTGGACGAGCTGCCATAGTCTTCTAGAGTGGATGAGCTGCCATAGTCTTCTAGAGTGGATGAGCTGCCATATTCTCCTGGCATGGACAAGCTGCCATAGTCTTTAGAGTGGACGAGCTTAGTCTTGGCCTGAGCTGCCA
This sequence comes from Oncorhynchus tshawytscha, assembly GCF_018296145.1. Taxonomy (NCBI): domain Eukaryota; kingdom Metazoa; phylum Chordata; class Actinopteri; order Salmoniformes; family Salmonidae; genus Oncorhynchus; species Oncorhynchus tshawytscha. The sequence goes on along the minus strand of NC_056444.1, from coordinate 72,011,675 downwards.
TAGTCTCCTGGCGTGGACGAGCTGCCATAGTTTCCTGGCTTGGGCGAGCTGCCATAGTCTCCTGGCCTGGACGAGCTGCCATAGTCTCCTGGCGTGGATGAGCTGCCATAGTCTCCTGGTGTGGACGAGCTGCCATAGTATCCTGGTGTGGATGAGCTGTCATAGTCTCCTGGCGTGGACGAACTGCTATAGTCTCCTGGTGTGGACGAGCTGCCATATTCTCCTGGCGTGGACAAGCTGCCATATTCTCCTGGCGTGGACAAGCTGCCAGAGCCTTCTAGAGTGGACGAGCTGCCATAGTCTCCTGGTGTGGACGAGCTGCCATATTCTCCTGGCGTGGACAAGCTGTCATAGTCTCCTGGCGTGGATAAGCTGCCATATTCTCCTGGTGTGGACGAGCTGCCATAGTCTCCTGGCCTGGGCGAGCTCCCATAGTCTCCTGGTGTGAATGAGCTGCCATTGTCTCCTGGTGTGGATGAGCTGTCAAAGTCTTCTAGAGTGGACGAACTGCTATAATCTTCTAGAGTGGATGAGCTGCCATAGTCTCCTGGCGGGGACGAGCTGCCATAGTCTCCTGGTGTGGATGAGTTGCTATAGTCTTCTAGAGTGGATGAGCTGCCATAGTCTCCTGGCCTGGGCGAGCTGCCATAGTCTCAAGGCGTTGACAAGCTGCCATAGTCTCCTGGCCTGGGTGAGCTGCCATAGTCTCCTGGTGTGGATGAGCTGCCATAGTCTCCTGGTATGGACGAGCTGCTATAGTCTCCTGACCTGGGCGAGCTGCCATAGTCTCCTGGTGTGGATGAGCTGCCATAGTCTCCTGGCGTGGACGAGCTGCCATAGTCTTCTGGTGTGATGAGCTGCCATATTCTCCTGGCGTGGGTGAGCTGTCATAGTCTCCTGGCGTGGACGAACTGCTATAGTCTCCTGGTGTGGACGAGCTGCCATATTCTCCTGGCGTGGACAAGCTGCCATATTCTCCTGGCGTGGACAAGCTGCCATAGTCTTCTAGAGTGGATGAGCTGCCATAGTTTCCTGGCTTGGGCGAGCTGCCATAGTCTCCTGGCCTGGACGAGCTGCCATAGTCTCCTGGCGTCGATGAGCTGCCATAGTCTCCTGGTGTGGACGAGCTGCCATAGTATCCTGGTGTGATGAGCTGTCATAGTCTCCTGGCGTGGACGAACTGCTATAGTCTCCTGGTGTGGACGAGCTGCCATATTCTCCTGGCGTGGACAAGCTGCCATATTCTCCTGGCGTGGACAAGCTGCCATAGCCTTCTAGAGTGGACGAGCTGCCATAGTCTCCTGGCCTGGGCGAGCTCCCATAGTCTCCTGGTGTGAATGAGCTGCCATTGTCTCCTGGTGTGGATGAGCTGTCAAAGTCTTCTAGAGTGGACAAACTGCTATAATCTTCTAGAGTGGATGAGCTGCCATAGTCTCCTGGCGGGGACGAGCTGCCATAGTATCCTGGCGTGGATGAGTTGCTATAGTCTTCTAGAGTGGATGAGCTGCCATAGTCTCCTGGCCTGGGCGAGCTGCCATAGTCTCAAGGCGTTGACAAGCTGCCATAGTCTCCTGGCCTGGGTGAGCTGCCATAGTCTCCTGGTGTGGATGAGCTGCCATAGTCTCCTGGTATGGACGAGCTGCTATAGTCTCCTGGCCTGGGCCAGCTGCCATAGTCTCCTGGTGTGGACGAGCTGTTATAGTGTCCTGACCTGGGTGAGCTGCCATAGTGTCCTGGTGTGGATGAGCTGCCATAGTCTCCTGGTTTGGACGAGCTGTCATAGTCTCCTGGCGTGGACGAACTGCTATTGTCTCCTGGTGTGGACGAGCTGCTAGAGTCTCCTGGCCTGGGCGAGCTGCCATAGTCTCCTGGTGTGAATGAGCTGCCATAGTCTCCTGGTGTGGATGAGCTGTCAAAGTCTTCTAGAGTGGACGAGCTGCTATAGTCTTCTAGAGTGGACAAGCTGCCATATTCTCCTGGCATGGACGAGCTGCCATAGTGTCCTGGCGTGGATGAGTTGCTATAGTCTTCTAGAGTGGACGAGCTGCCATAGTCTTCTAGAGTGGACGAGCTGCCATAGTCTTCTAGAGTGGATGAGCTGCCATAGTCTTCTAGAGTGGACGAGCTGCCATAGTCTCCTGAGGTGGATGAGCTGCCATAGTCTCCTGGCATGGACGAGCTGCCATAGTCTCTTGGTGTGGATGACTGTAAAACAAAGTTTATTGGTCGTGTACACAGATTTTCAGATGTTTTCGCAGGTGCAGCTCCAAAAGTGTAGTAATAATAATACCTAGAAAACGATACAAAACAATATGCATGTAATCCAAAAGTAAAAAGAAAGAAATTAAGAAATTTCAGAACGAGCAATGTGCACCATGGGAGTAACTCTGCTAAAGCCATCACACCATCACCCCACAGGACCCAGTTCGTTTCTAAGCAGGGAGGAATCCTGCTATCTAGTTAAAGCCTCATGATAGCTATGATAGCTATACAGTCCAACTATGCTCATTTACACAACCTTGGTACAGACAGACAAACAAAAAGACAGAAACCTCACACATTCACAATGAGCCCATTCATAAACCCAACATCACTTCTCTGGGATAGGATAGGAGCAGGAAAAGGAGAAAAATCGGTTGCTCTTAGCATTTGGGCAGATGCAACTGCGATCACTCAGCTCGTCTGATGCTGATAATGGGGAGATGGGAAATTCCTGTCAGGGAGTCTCAGTCGAAGACGTGGTGTAGCGCAGGCAGGGCTGTTTCGCAACCGCTTTGGCAGGCTGCGTGTGTGTGTGTGTGTGTGTGTGTGTGTGTGTGTTAGACGCTAGGGCAGATAATGAGTCACGGCATGCTCACATAACTGTCATTAAACGCATTTAGAAAAACCTAAGACAATCAAGACACTCAAGTATGTGTGTGGCATGGCATTCAATTATTGAGCAATACGATAGAAGGAGAAAATGTGGTGTGGAAATACAGTGCCTTTCTCTCGCCCCATTCTTTGTAACTCTGGGGGTATGACGAATCTGTTTTGACTGGTGGATAGACACCCCTTGCACACCATCAATTCCTTCTGAAGCATATATAGTACCTTTAGCAAAACCTGTGTTATCATCAAATCAAGACCCACCCCTGCCCTCCCTTCAGCAAATCAGATCACAACTCCATTTTGCTCCTCCCTTCCTATAGGCAGAAACTCAAACAGAAAATACCCGTGCTAAGGAATATTCAACGCAGGTCTGACCAATCAGAATCCATGCTTCAATATTGTTTTGATCACGCAGACTGGGATATGTTTTGCGTAGCCTCTGAGAATAATATTGACATGTACTCTGACACGGTGGCTGAGTTCATCAGGAAGTGTATAGGGGATGTTGTTCCCACTGTGACTATTAAAACCTACCCAAACCAGAAACTGTGGATAGATGGCAGCATTCATGCAAAACTGAAAGCGCGAACCATCGGATTTAACCAATGCAAGGTGACTGGGAAAATGGTTGAATGCAAACAGCGTCGTCATTCTCTCCGTAAGGCAATCAAACAGGCAAAATGTCAGTACGGAGTTGCAATTCAATGACTCAGACACGAGACGTGTGTGGCAGGGTCTACAGACAATCACGGACTACAAAGTGAAAACCAGCCACATCGCAGACACTGACATCTTGCTCCCGGACAAGCTTAACACCTTCTTCGGCCGCTTTGAGGATAACACAGTGCCACCGACACGGCCCGCTCCCAAGGACTGTGGGCTCTCCTTCTCCATGGCCGATGTGAGTAAGTCATTTAAGCGGGTTAACCCTCGCAAGGCTGCAAGCCCAGATGGCATCCCTAGCCGTGTCCTCAGAACATGCGCAGACCATCTGGCTAGAGTGTTTACGGACATATTCAATCTCTCCCTATCCGAGTCTGCTGTCCCCACCTGCTTTAAGATGTCCACCACTGTTCCTGTAACCAAGAAAGCAAAGGTAACTGAACTAAATGACTATCGCCCCATAGCACTCACTTCTGTCATCATGAAGTGCTTTCAGAGGCTAGTTAAGGATCATATCACCTCTACTTTACCTGACAACCTAGACCCACTTCAATTTGCTTACCGCCCCAAATGATCCACAGACGATGCAATCGCCATTGCACTGCACACTGCCCTATCCCACCTGAACAAGAGGAATACCTATGTAAGAATGCTGTTCATTGACTATAGCTCAGCCTTCAACACCAAGGTACCCTCCAAACTCATCATTAAGCTTGGGGCCCTGGGTCCGAACCCCGCCCTTTGCAACTGGGTCCTGGACTTCCTGACAGACCGCCCCCCAGGTGGTGAAGGTAGGAAACAACACCTCTACTTCGCTGATCCTCAACCATGGGGCCCCATAATGTTGTGTGCTCAGCCCCCTCCTGTACTCCCTGTTCACCCTCGACTGTGTGGCCATGCACGTCTCCAACTCAATCATCAAGTTTGCAGACGACACAACAGTAGTAGGCCTGATTAGCAACAATGACGAGACAGCCTACAGGGAGGAGGTGAGGGCCCTGGCAGAGTGGTGAAAGGAAAATAACCTTTCACTCAACGTCAACAAAACGAAGCAGCTGATCGTGGACTTCAGGAAATAGCAAAGGGAGCTCCCCCTCCTCGGTGTACATGGCTGTATCACCGCCTGGTACGGCAACTGCACCACCAACAACCGCAGGGCTCTCCAGAGGGGGGTGTGGTCTTCCCAACGCATCACCGGGGGCACATTGCCTGCCCTCCAGGACATCTACAGCACCCAATGTCACAGGAAGGCCAAAGAGATCATCAAGAACATCAACGACCATGGCCTGTTCACCCTACTATCATCCAGAAGGGGAGGTCAGTACAGGTGCCTCAAAGCTGGGACCAAGAGACCGAAAAACAGCTTCTATCTCAAAGCCATCAGACTGTTAAATAGCCATCACTAGCTGACCACCACCCGATTACTCAACACTGCACCTTAGAGGCTGTTGACCTATATACATAGACATGGAATCACAGGCCACTTTAATAATGTAACACTAGTCACTTTATTAATGTTTACATAGTGTTTTTTTCATGTCATATGTATAGACTGCATTCTATTCTACTGTATTTTAGTCAATGCCACTACAACATTGCTTGTCCTAATGTTTATATATTTCTTAATTCCATTCTTTTGCTTTTAGATTTGTGTGTATTGTTCCAAATTGTTAGATACAACTGCACTGTTGGAGCTAGGAACACAAGCCTTTCGCTACACCCACAATAACATCAGCTAAATATGTGTATGTGACCAATACATTTTGATTTGATTTGAACTCCTTTGTTTTCTTTTTTCATTTGAAAAACATCTCTCGTATTAGGTTGCCAAGTGCAAGACCATGACCAATGTGCCAAGAACAACACAACAGAAATACAAAAGAGAACATATGTCTTTGTCAAACATTAAAATGATAAAGGAACGACCAAACACTGAACACTGCCAGATAAGTTCACATTAAATAAGGAGATGTATTTAGACAACCATAATGGCACCGCTGAAAATGTCACTGATTATTCATTAGCAGCAACCCCTGATCCCCTAAAGTAGGCAAATTGTTGGTGTATTCACCTAAGAGAGCACGCTATATTTAGGAAGCGAATAGTCCCTCCCTCTCATGACATAATTTCAATATGTTAACCCATGTATTCAGAACCAATCTTCATTTCTGCCAAACACAGGCCTAGATTTAACCAGTTCCAGCTGACCCACAACTGGAGAGCAGTTTCATTGTTTTGTTTAGCCAGGTTTGAATTGACCCAGGTTTTTTCATCAAAAGCAAATTCTCTAAAGAGCAACAACAATTGTATCCGTTCGACAGATGACAAATGATGCGACAAACGATGATGGAAACTGTTTTTCAAATAAATTATGTTTGCCGAATAGTTTTGAAGGTACACAGGGACACGATGTCATCGCATAACTATAATGTTCCACTCCACATTTAATTCTAAATGCCTACCCCTTGCAAAAACGTCTTTCACCATCAAATTATTTCAGGTCCACAGGAGTGCAAGTTTCCCCATTGCAAGGACCTTTGGCGATATGTTGGCATATGATAATTATTAGACTATGGCAAATATTAGTCAATTCTTGCATTCTATCAATGCTGGCTTTCACAGGCTACCTGAGACATGAAACAGATAGGTAGGAGGCGATACAGGCTGTCGCCAATTTATTAATGCGGAATTTGCCTAAATGGGTAATGGAAGCACTTCAACCACTTGGCACTTGGCATCATGAATGCACTGTACAAGGCTGAGATTATAACTAATTGCAAGGTCCGCAAGAGGGCCAAAAGCCACTTGCTGATTTGACAACTCCAACTCCAACGCAGTACACCTCTGACATCGCCTAAATAAAAACAATGAAACTGTTATGCAGTTGTCGGTTGTCGCGGGTTAGCTCCTGGCTAACCTGGAGTTCAATCAATGAGATGAGATTGGAGATGTTGGTTAGAGCTGCCTTGCCCTCTTAAAAACACACAATTTGAGGTAGCTATTCACAAGAAGTATTGCCTTATGTGAACCATGCATAGAACAAAAGAGATCTCAGAAGACCTAAGATTAAGAATTGTTGACTTGCATAAAGCTGGAAAGGGTTACAAAAGTATCTCTAAAAGCCTTGGTGTTCATCAGTCCACGGTAAGACAAATTGTCTATAAATGGAGAAAGTTCAGCACTGTTGCTACTCTCCCTAGGAGTGGCTGTCCTGCAAAGATGACTGAAAGAGCACAGCGCAGAATGCTGAATGAGGTTAAGAATCCTAGAGTTTCAGAAGTACAGAAATCTCTGGAACATGCTAACATCCCTGCTGACGAGTCTACTGTCACATGGAATGACGCTGGAGAGATGAAGCAGACATTTAATAATGAACGGACATATAACGAGACAGGAACAGCGTCAGCAAACTAGTAATACAAGCAAAAACAATTAATGCAGAAGTGGGGAACACAGCTGGGGAACTGATAAATATAGGGGAGGTAATAACAGGTGATGAGTGAGTCCAGGTGAGTCCAATATCGCTGATGCGCGTGATGAGGGAAGGCAGGTGTGCGTAATGGATGATAGGAGTGCGTGATGCAGGGCAGCCTGGCGCCCTCAAGCACCGGGGGGGGGCGTGAGCAGACGTGATATCTACGATATGTAAAACACTAAACAAAGATGGTGTTCATGGGAGGACACCTCGGAAGAAGCCACTGCTGTCAAAAAAAAACCCATTGCTGCACGTCTGAAGTTTGCAAAAGTGTACCTGGATGTTCCACAGCGCTATTGGCAAAATATTCTGTGGACAGATGAAACTACAGTTGAGTTGTTTGGAAGGAACATACAACACTATGTGTGGAGAAAAAAAGACACAGCACACAAACATCAAAACATCCTCCCACCTGTAAAGTATGGTGGAGGGAGCATCATGGTTTGGGGCTGCTTTGCTGCCTCAGGGCCTGGACAGCTTGCTATCATCGACGGAAAAATGAAATGTTAAGCTATCTGTTTGCCAATTGAAGTTCAACCGAAGTTGGGTGATGCAGCAGGACAACGACCAAAAACATAGAAGTAAATCAACAACATAATGGCTTCAACAGAAGAAAATACGCCTTCTGGAGTGGCCCTGTCAGATTCCTGACCTCAACTCGATTGAGATGCTGTGGGATGACCTCAAGAGAGCAGTTCATACCAGACATCCCAAGAATATTGCTGAACTGAAACAGTTTTTTAAAGAGGAATGGTCTAAAATTCCTCCTGACTGTTGTGCAGGTCTGATCCGCAACTACAGAAAACATTTGGTTGAAGTTATTGCTGCCAGCCTGCACTGTGAATGTTTACACAGTGTGTTCAATAAAAACATGAACATGTATAATTGTTTGTGTGTTATTAGTTTAAGCAGACTGTGTTTGTCTATTGTTGTGACCTAGATGAAGATCATATCAAATTGTATGACTAATTTATGCAGAAATCCAGGTATTTCCAAAGGGTTCATATACTTTTTCTTGCGACTGTATACAGATCTCTGGCAACAATTCGGTTTTACAGATTTTTTTGCAGCTGCTCCCACATGCAGGAACATGCTGGAATCGAGGCCTGAATCTATCCCTAGAAGGCATGTCTGATTCACCTGTATAAGAAATTATAGGTTAGTGGTTAGTCTAACAAAATAAACTCATGCAATATAAATATTAGTAGAAGGGCCTGGTACGGGTTTGAGGAATTACAACGTTTTTTTCCCATGGATCAGCAGATTAGTAGTTTGACTTGTGTAGGTAAAGTCCTTGTGTTTGGTCTGTGGGTACAGTGTGTGGCTGGCACTTTGGGCTCAACAACGCTTCCATGAGCAGAGCTCTCTTATTAAGGCATTCATGCATTGATGCTAACAAGCTCATACAAGTGACTGGACAGGCATTTGTGCAATGGAGGCTAAAAAGCTTCTTATTATGGCCTTGTGATACGCAGACCACCCAAAATATATACAAAAATATTTATAACCGCATTATAACTCCATTATATGACTGGTCAAGGCACGAATCTAACCAACAACTGGGCGGTAAGGTCCTATGACGAAGCCCTGTTCATAATCTATAGACCAGTACAAATGCTTGCAATTCTCTCCGTAAAAAGCATTGTTTGCTGATACTTGTAGCCTTCTCCAATATAAATGTTAAGCTTTACGCAGCACTTACATACAGTATGTTGAGTAAATACAGAAATAGCATCATATTTTACCTTAGTTTAATTTGGATCATATTAGCTATTAAAAAAGCAAATCAGTATAAAACATAATGATAATCCAATCTGTGGTGGTCTTGAAACTGTAAATGGATCCCTACGGTGATAAAAGATATTCATGTCCATTTTTCATTACATGTGTAGATACATTTGAACGTACACTCTAATGTATGTTCAAATTCAACTCTTAACAATGTGTATTAATGAAATATTATCATCGTTTAAAGACAACTTCATCAACTACAGTATATGGCAAAAAAAAACGTAGAGATATACACACCACAAAAATGTGATTATTTTCTAATTGAATAAGATAACATGGTCAGTCTCTTTTGATGAAACAACTGCCATTTTATAAAACAGTAGGCAACATTTTTTCTGCTTGATCATGGTAGTTATATAATTTGGCATAAGCGTTACGTGGAAACACGGTATATTAAATACTGTGCCTTCAGAAGTATTCACACCCATTTACTTTTTCCAGATTTTGTTGTATTACAGCCAGAATTTAAAATGTATTCAACTGAGATTGTTTTACTGGCCTATACACAATACCCCATAATGTCAACGTGGAATTGTGTTTTTAGAAATGTTTACAAATGAATTCAAAATAAAAAGCTGAAAAGTCTTGAGTCAATAAGTATTCAACCCCCTTGTTATGGCAAGCCTAAATTCAGGAGTATACATTTGCTTAACAGGTCACATAATAAGCTGCATGGACTCAATAATAGTGTTTAACATGATTTTTGAATGATTACCTAATTTCTGTACCCCACACATACAATTATCTGCAAGGTACCTCAGTCGAGCAGTGACTTTTAAACAAAGATGAGAGCGATTTTCCAATGCCTTGCAAAGAAGGGCACTTATTGGTAGATAGAAAAATGAAAAAGCAGACACTGAATATCCCTTTGAGAATGGTGAAGTTATGAATAACACTTTTGATGGTCTATCAATACACCCAGTCACTGCAAATATACAGGTGTCTTTCCTAACTCAGTTGATGGAGAGGAAGGAAACCGCTCAGGGATGTCACTATGAGGCCAATGGTGACTTTAAAACAGTTAGAGTTAAATGGATGTGAGAGGAGAAAACGGGAGATGGATCAACAACACTGTAGTTACTCCACAATACAAACCTAAATGACAGTGAAACGAAGGAAGCTTGTACAGAATACAAATATTCCAAAACATGCATCCTGTTTGCAACAAAACACTAAAGTAAAACTGCAAAATAATTGTAAAAGAAATTAACTTTATTTCCTGAATTCAAAGCGTTATGTTTGGGGCAAATCCAACACAACACATCACTGAGTACCCCTCTTCATATTTTCAAGCATGGTTGTGGCTGCATCATGTTATGGGTATGCTTGTCATCGGCAAGGACTAGGGAGTTTTTAGGATAAAAATAAACTGAATAGAGCTAAGCAAAGACACAATCCTAGAGGAAAACTTGGTTCAGTCTGCATTCCAACAGACACTGGGAGATAAATTCACCTTTCAGAAGGACAGTAACCTAAAACACAAGGCCAAATGTACAGTACACTGGAGTTATTTAACAAGATGACATTGAATGTTCCTGAGTGGCCTAGTTACAGTTCTGACTAAAATTGGCTTGAAAACCAATGATAAGACTTGAACATGGGCTGTCTAGCAATGATCAACAATCAACTTGACAGAGCTTGACAGATATTTCTGTATTTAATTTTCAATAAATTAGCAAACAATTCTGAAAACATGTAATTATTGGGTATTGTGTGTAGAAAAAAAATCGATTTAATCCATTTTGAATTCAGGCTGTAACAAAATGTGGAATAAGTCAAGGGGTATAAATACTTTCTGAAGGCACTGTACAGCGGTATGAAACAGAATGGCCAACATACTTGCATTTCATTTCAATGCTCTAACCACATTCCTTAGTTTGGGTTTGAATCCCACAAAATGGTTCCAAACAGAGGCCAATGTTTCCTCTATTTTGTTCAGTGGGCTGTAGACTCCACATGAGACATACAAAGTCCCCCTAGATAGAACATACAGTAGAGGTCACTTTGCTGAGAATAGGGTTGCAAAATTCTGGTAACTTTCCCAAAATTCCCTTGTTTTCAAAAACTACTGGTTGGATTTTCCTAAATGCTTCTGAATTTCTTCAACCCTAGCTGAGAAGTTGGGGCAAACATACAATGCATACTGAGCATCTTTGCATCATCCAGTGTTTATACACACTCACAGAGTCTATACACTGTACTTTCTTAGCTACTGCCATTCCATTAAAGAGATTAATAAAAACCTTTCAATTTCATGAATGATATTCATTATAGCATATTTCCTATCGGGCTATTACTGTATTAAAAATACGTTTGTGATTTTTTTCTTTTTTTCTTTCTCAAATTCAAAATGTTCATTGAGTGATTTGAATATGTGAAGTCTTCTATTAGGATTGTCTGTTGGTATGCACAAGTGTCTTTCTTGGCCCATAGGTGTGCTTGCTTTCATGGTGTCTGGGGAGAGACAGTCCTTTAGCTTTCAAAACGGTTCTTCCAGGATACCCCAAGTAGAGAAGTTCAATGTCTGCAAATGCTGCTCATGCCTTTTGCTTTCTCCTCCATGGATGTGGATTGGCAGATAGCATCTGTTAGTAATCCAAGCAGATACAGGTAAGACAGATGCCTTGCATGGCCAGGGCCCTGGAGTCCAATGGGAAGAGGGAAGGAATACCCCCAGCCCCAACGGCAGGACGTGAGGCTATACACCCAGCAACATCCCCATGAAGTCAGAGCCATTCTGTATTGTGATGGATGCCCCAGCACCATTGTCTACAAATATGGAGGTGTACTGTCCAATCTGAGGAGATACAATAACATTTTAAATACAGGAATATAATGACTGATTGTTTTGCTATAGTGATATTAAAACCCATTATAGTGTTAAGAAGTAATTGTACTTCATAACACTTCTTAAAAGGCTTTTTGGGGGGCAATATCTTACTCTATATTCAGTTTGACCCTATTGGAAAATCTTCATGCCAAGCGTTGTGATGATCAGTTTGATAAATGTAAGCCCACCTGTAGCTCCAGCAACCCTTGCACATACACTGTGAAGATCTTGCTGTTACTTTCCAATCCAACAATCATCTCTAACGACCTGTGATGAAGAGCAAAACAGACAACAAATGTTAATTAATCATAATCTTGTCACCTGATCTTTACGTTTGTTCAAAATAACTTTACTATATCTATACACACCTAACACGTTATGAAATAAAATTGTTGAATTGCATGATATTTCATGCAAATGTGTTTTCGTACACATGAAATAAACATGTCATTGCTTAATTCTGAGTCTTGAATCACCATCATCATTACAGTGAGCCTTTAATGAAGTCTGCAGTGTAGACAGTAATATTGCAGGCATGGAGTCTTGTCCTACAACTCCTGTTGAGACCACTGGCTCCTGTTTAGTGGAAAACGCTGCATTTTTATGGTGAATCAATCATGTTTTGTCTTCAGTTAACTGCCATTGCAATGAGGCTCATTTTACATTCTCTGCATTTTCATGTGTGGGAGAGCCAGACAGGCTGGAGGCTTTGGGGTGGAAAATCAACAACAATGAGCCCACTTTTTGGGGGTAAGGTAACCATCATAACAATATTATTTATAATTTGTTTTGAAAATACCAGGTTGTGAAGCAAGGTTGTTGGCCTTTACATATTCTGGAGATATTGGGTACCGTTCGTAAAACATTTTTTTGGTTACTTTATATAAACAGAAATGGCAAAAATATGTGAACAACATTACTCGTATCACCCAAAATGGGTGTGAAATATTCTGTTATCTACAAACGAGTGTGCAATATTCTGGTATCTACAAACAAGTGTGTAATATTCTGGTATCTTCAAATGAGTGTGTAATATTCTGGTATCTTCAAATGAGTGTGTAATATTCTGGTATCTTCAAATGAGTGTGTAATATTCTGGTATCTTCAAATGAGTGTGTAATATTCTGGTATCTACAAACAAGTGTATAATATTGTTGTTGGTTCTCTTCATCCTTCACACATCCCAAAAATAAAATGTCTCTATTCAGGGTTGTGTTCAATAGGCACCAAATGTCCTTTAATGTTCCTTTACATTCTTTCATAGTAAAATGTTTTCCTACGATTTGCTCAAATTAATACGACCCTGGCCTGTGGTGCTGGAAGCAGCATGGTGTCCCAGGCGTCAAAGGTGAGTCTATAAAGAATTTAGAGGCGACAGGGACCAGGAGAAGGGGTGAGAGGACATTTCCTTTAAAGACGTGTTCCACTTTAACACAGGAAATTCCTAACTGGTTCCACACAATGTATAATAGACAACATCTTAAACAGCTCGTAAATACTAGCAAAAGTAAAACAGGCATTAAACACTGATTATCGGGCACGGATTCAATGACTGCTGTCAATATAATGCCATAACAACACATCAGAAAGCCTGACCTGGCAGACAGTAACAGATTAGCTAACTCTAATTGGGGGAAAGAAAAAAATGGTTATGATATTGCTTTGTTTGTCAGGGATAGTTTTTACCTCATTCCATGTAACAGTGTTGCATAAGACGGAAACAAATAAGAACCATATGGTCTTCATGCCAAGGTGAAAACGTGTGGAGTGGACTCATTTCAGTTTGTTTCATAGGGTGACTAGATATTGGAGGGATTTTCAAACTTCATCATACATATTTGTTGATAAACGGTAGACGATCAATAGACTGGGACTGAGGGTAGGCCTACTCACGTATATCGATGGCACAGGGATTCGATGCAGATCAGCACTCGCACATTATCCCTGGCTCTCAGCTGACTCTTACTCCTCTTTACCTCGTTGTGGTCTTCAGGGAGGAAACATAGTTACTCTGAGGTTATACATTATCCAGCTCAGAAACACCTATCTGAAGAAAAGGTCACAGAATCCTCTGAAGATGTACAATATTTTAGCGAAATCTCTGAATAAATTGTGCCTCAATGCCCCTCATGCATTGTCTTGATATTTGATATCCAACTTCCAAATCAATACATTTCCCAAGATGATTCCCTGATATTTGGGTTTCCCTAAAGTAGAGAAATATTCTTTACCAATATGAACATTAGCAGAGAGCTGGTAGATCCCTGTAACGGGAGCTGTGAATCGTCCTGTGGATTGGTCCATTCCTGTCCCTCTGAGGAAGGCACCTTTAGCAGGAGGCTGGAAGGACAAATACAATGTGACTTGCAGAATGGAGTTGTACAATAACTCACAGATAATTTAGGCTCAATTGATATCTAGCTAAAGTGAATCGAGGAGCTACAAAATGTAAATGTATGTCTGCCAAAGGGAACACCCGAGCAAATAATCAGAACTTTTCCAACAGACATTGGAATACTAGCTATTTATTCCGTTGCCTGACTAAGTCACTACCCACTTTATATACGTAAATACAGTATAACACAGTCCATTATTACTATTTATACAATGGGTGGGTCTAATTCTGAATGCTGATTGGTGAAAACCGCATTCCAGCCGGTGTCTATTCCACAAGTTACCACCTGCTAAATCTATGACGTTAAAATGCCAATTTATTCTGGTCCATCTGACTGCGCAATCCACTGTCTCATCAGCCCAGCCAGGCAACTTATAAACTTGATCTCCACTATAAAAGCATCTCGACATTATCTCACATTTCCTTTAGACTAACAGTTTTTTTAGTTTTCAACAGCGGAGATTTGTATAAACCTTGCTGTCTGTCTCTCCGACATTTTGCAACATTGTTTCAATATTCAAATTCGATCTCCAGCTGTAATGAATGTCTCGGGAGTCAGGATGAGACAGACAGACAGGCAGCTTTTCTCAGCCAGTCTAAATCATGAATCAGCTGGCATCATTTTGATGTATATATACAAAGAAATATCAATAGAAAACAGGTACAACTAAATGAAGTGCAGCTAGTTTGCAGTCTTTCCAGCTTCATTTTGAAGTGATTGTGTTGCTGTCTGACTCTTCTGAACAACAGTGTCCTGACAAGAGAGCACATTTTCTATGCCAGGAGAAATCGCACCTCATTAGCTCATTGTTATGAATGTATCCAAATAAATGTCACTAGAAAACAGCTTAAACAAATGTAAATGCAGCTACTTTGCTGTTATTCTGGCCATAGATGGCTAGCTAGCAAGTAAGGGATAAGAATATTGCCAGCCAGTATGGCAATGGAACATTTAGAACAAACGACTGGGTCGTGACACATAGATACTGAACAAAAAGACTAAACGACTGGGTCACACCTCTAGCATCCAAACCAATAGAACAAACAACAATCATTATATGGATATGTTGGTAACCCATTGTATAAAATGTTTCATTAAAAACGTTATTTTGATGAATTTATTTATTTTATACCTGCTGTAACCTGTCTATGTGATGAATATTTTTGATTTGCTTTGTCTACTCTTAACCTCCCGCCTCAGAATGTCCCAGGGAATAGTTCTTCCTCTACATCATGCCGTTTCAAACAGTGTCTATTTTTGTCCACTCCGCACCATATTCCAAGTCACAGACAGAGTGCCTTTTGTATACCACCCAGAAAGTGATGTGGAGCGTTGTAAAAGGAGATGTTTTTTTAGTAAGGACTAAGAAGCCAGTCTAAACTCAAAGCAGGGTACTGCTTTGTCAGACTTTAGGGAAGGGGTGATCCCTTAAGATTCCAGGCTTCATTCTTATACATCAGGTGGATATAACCAGAATCATTGCTGGTTAAAACATCAAACCTGCATTTTAAAAAAAGTTTAAAAAAAGAAAATAGAAAGAAAGAATAGTGATTGTGGAGATTAATAGGCGGCTTAATGGTGAGTAAGACAAGAGGATAAAGAAGATGGTCAAGGGGGTGACCAAATACTTCACAAACTCCTACATTCTTTACAATTGTTCTCAATTGTTCCTCCAAAATGTACCGTCTGAAAGTTTTGTAGCTCCATCAGTGTCTTCTTGTCGACAACCACAGGTCCTATGAGTTTACAGTGGAAGGCTTCCTCTATCCTCCTGTAAGAGGTCATTCCTTCCAGGGCAATGAGGGTCATGGGTATCTGACTAGGACTGGTACTAGTCTGCTTGTCCACTGCAGCAGCTCTCCTCTCTGTAGCTTCTGGTGAAAACACAGAAGGAATATGGGAATCTCAACTAGAAAGATGACAAGAACATGGACTTGACTTTGAACTATAGGAACAACTTTCTCTGAGTACTACAGTACAGCAATAGAGTAGTGAGTTTGCAGTCACTCAGACCAGAGATCTACCCCAGATGGTCAGTTACTAATGAAATACTTCAGCCTTCACAGAAACAATGATCCATCAGCAGTAGCAGTTGATCAATCACCAATGTTTTGGAATCAACATGTATTTTTATACTCAGCGAAGGACCAGATCAGACTTTGTAACATGTTGTGTCTTTATATGACATTTTATGTCTTTATATGATATTACCTTTTATCATCTCTTTGAACTCCTGGAGGAGGACCTCCTGGGTGATCTCTGCCCCGGGGAATCCAGGAGGCCCCTGGGGGCCTGGAGGACCAGGAGGGCCTGGTGGTCCTGGCTGACAGAGATCAGGAAATAATAACACATCACATAATAATATAGGATCATCATACATATACTCTACACATGATTTGACACAGAAAGTTGTTTCAATATTAAAATGATCAATATTTCGACTTATGTATCGTACTAGATGCTTCGTGACCAATGTAATGAACAGACCAGTGCTTGATCAGCTAGCTTATTTGAACCACTACTGAAGACATTGTTATATTTACCAGTGGCCTTTTGCGTTTGCGGCATTTCCCAGGGAAGTTGTCTACGGGTCGTTTCACAAAGTCCATCCATGATCCCAGGGGATCTACTCTCTGGTTGTCAGGAATCTATAAGACACATGAGAGAGAAAACCCATGAAATGTTTTTCATTCAAATAGACGGCATAGCTGGATCTAAACAGAAGATGGCATGGGACACGGTTGGACTCTCGATATTAGACCACTTTTAAAGGTCTGATTTTGGAATGAACACAGTTGAATGAATGAATACCATGTTGGCATTTAGGATTATGCTTTGAACACAGGCCTACTATGAATCAATGAGACACCACGGAGAGCCAGATGTAGTTGAATTAACCTGGCTTATTAATAGTGAGAACTAAACAAGTGCCTAGTAAAATAAAGTGGGAAAAAGGGTGCGGGCAGAATGTACTTAGAATCAAGCTAGCCCCAAACTGTTACACTGTGTTCGTATTCCTCAATAACAAATGCTCTTTGAGGAGAGCAGTGTTAATTGCAAGATTCATCAGATATTTCAGGCTGGAATCATTTCGCCCCACTGTCACACAATGCAAAGTATTGTAACTAAGTAACTGAATCCAATGAGTCATATTTTCTGCTTACCAACCATAATTGGAAAATCTTGCCGTAAGATACTATTAAATGGTGCCAGACATCAAGGCAGGTCACACTATGAAGTGAACTCTCTTTCTTTCTCTCTCCCTGTCTCTCTTTGCTGGTCTACTGCCATTTCAGAGAGAGAGAAAAAGCCTTTTTGTGTCATACCTTTCACTTTGCCAACTATGTTCAGTCACTTTTTCTGTCCAAGACTTTCCCTTTTTGCTTGTTTTTTCTCTCCAGATAATTCACTCAGGTGCCACGTCAATTATTATTTGCCCAATAGGGTCAGAGGAAAATAAACAAGACGTCTCAAGGGATTTTTGTTCAACACATGGTCATTTCCATGATCATACTGTGCATTCAGGACCATGTTAAACATCTCTATCCATGGGCTATTTTATTGCCGAATTAGTCTACAACAACATTTATAAACAACCAACAACACTTTCCCCTATACCTACAAACATACTTACAGTCTATCAGGAGTGTGATGACCGTATTGAATATGATAATAAATATAGTGGCATGCCATAAAAGTCAACAGTGACTGTTGAAATGGACTTGCCAGTAAAGTTCATTGCCTTATGCTGGTGATGATGATTGTAGACCTTTGCTTGATATGCAGGGATTCTGAATGTGTGATGATGTCATCCTTTTGGTGATAAAAAAAAACCTCCTGACATATTACCTTGATCCAAATGAAAGGCCTCTGCCACCCAATCATTCTAACCCTAGCTGTGTGAATTCCAATAACCGCAAATGCCTTGAATCCTCCCCAAGCAAAGCCCTCCTTCCTCCTCCCCAAATGTCAAGTGACTGTAGCGGAGATAGAAGAGGAGATTAGGACGAGCCATGAAGGTGAGCTGTCTGAAATGGAATTTGTTTAGGTTTGGCAGGAGGACACGGATCACTTATCTGCAAAACTAACATGCCGCCTTTTCTTCACAGAAATAGAGACTCACCCTTCGTTATATTCAACAGTAACAAAGTAACCCATTGTTTGTCTTGTCTTCAATATTCTAGAATGAAAAAGGTTTCATATTTGGGGTTTGTGGATTTTTTTCTCTGTGTCTTCTCCCTTTTCTCTTTCCTTGTGACAGCAGACAAAATAAACAAGTTAAGTAACACAGTGCCTCCTGCATGTTGGATGTCTGTGGGTTTTTGTTGTGCTTTTGAAGCCTGGCGACAGATAAAAGGCAGACAGATTTTGTCAAGCCAAAGATACTGTTACTGCATAATCTGCCACATTCTTTCCACAACACTGCAACACAGCCAGTTAATTATACTGAATCATTTTCTTTATTTTACCATTCATGCTGCATATAAATTCTGTCTTAATATCTCTCACTTTCATACTTAACCTTACCAGAGCACATAAAAAATATTTTGAATTTGAGATGGTGTAAAATTAAATCTTAAAACATATATTCCATAAGCTACACTTTTACAAGTTTAATGATGAGTGTGATGATTTAAACACTGACGATCACCACTTTTGATTGAAGTGATGCACGCTGAACATTGACAACAGAGTAAGGCACAAAACAAGGAGCTTAACGCTACGCTTGACTGTTAATACCTGAGGACTCAAAAGAACTGCACCTCTTCTGCACCTTTCATATTGATGTCATACGTAGATCATCTTATGTGTTTTTTTCAGACCAACTCAAGTAAGCCCAAACATGCAACTTATAATTATATACTGCATCAGTCAAAAGTTTGGACACACCTACTCATTCAAGGGTTTTTCCTTAGTTTTACTATTTTCTACATTGTAGAATAAAGTGAAGACATCAAACCTTGAAATAACACATATGGAATCATGTAGTAACCAAGACATTTTTTATTTGAGATTCTTCAAAGTAGCCACCCTTTGCCTTGATGACAGCTTTGCACACTCTTGGCATTCTCTCAACCAGCTTCACCTGGAATGCTTTTCCAATAGTCTTGAAGGAGTTCCCACACATGCTGAGCAATTGTTGGCTGCTTTTCTTTCACCCTGCGGTCCAACTCATCCCAACCCATCTCAATTGGGTTGAGGTTGGGTGATTGTGGAGGCCAGGTCATCTGATGCAGCACTCCATCACTCTTTTTCTTGGCCAAATAACCCTTACACAAACTGGAGGTGTGTTGGGTCATTGAAAAACAAATGATAGTCCCACTAAGTGCAAACCAGATGGGATGGCGTATCGCTGCAGAATGCTGTGGTAGCCATGCTGCGCCTTGAATTCTAAATAAATCAAAGACATTGTCACCAGCAAAGCACCCCCACACTATCACACCTCCTCCTCCATTCTTCACAGTGGGAACCACACACACGCAGAGATCATCCGTTCGCCTACTTTGCGGCTCACAAAGACATGGCGGTTGGAACCAAAAATCTCACATTTGGACTCGGACCAAAGGACAGATTTCCACCGCTCTAATGTCCATTGCTCATGTTTCTTGGCACAAGCAAGTCTCTTCTTCATATTGGTGTCCTTTATTAGTGGTTTCTTTGCATCAATTCGACCAGGAAGGCCTGATTCACGCCGTCTCCTCTGAACAGATTGATGTTGAGATGTGTTTGTTACTTAAACTCCGTGAAGCATTTATTTGGGCTGCAATTTCTGAGGCTGGTAACTCTAATGAATTTATCCTCTACAGCAGAGGTAACTCTGGGTCTTCCTTTCCTGTGGCAGTCCTCATGAAAGCCAGTTTCATTATAGCTCTTGATGGTTTTTGCGACGGCACTTGAAGAAACTTTCAAAGTTCTTGAAGTTTTCCGTATTGACTGACCTTCATGTCTTAAAGTAATGCTGGACTGTCGTTTATCTTTGCTTATTTGAGCTGTTCTTGCCATAATATGGACTTTGTCTTTTACCAAATAGGGCTATCAACTGTATACCACCCCTACCTTGTCACAACACAACTGATTGGCTGAAACGCATTAAGAAGGAAAGAAATTCCACAAAGTAACTTTTAACAAGGCACGCCTGTTCATTGAAATGCATTCCAGGTGACTACCTCATGAAGCTGGTTGAGAGAATGTCAAGAGCGTGCAAAGCTGTCATCAAGTCAAAGGTTGGCTACTTTGAAGAATCTCAAATACCAAACACTTTTTTGGTTACTACATGATTCCATATGTGTAATTTTATAGTTTTGATATCTTCACTATAATTCTGCAGTGTAGAAAATAGTAAAAATAAAGAAAAACCCTGGAACGAGTAGGTATGTTCACACTTTTGACTGGTAGTGTATCTTAGCTATACCCTGTGTGATAATAAACACGTCAGCATAGCACTGCCAGGAAAGCAGCCCTCTCGTTCTGCTTGTTATCGTCTTGTGTTGTTAGCACACGCCATTGTAATTAAGCGATTAAAACCGTGCCCTAAAGGATTTTCTCAATTTTATGAAGTCGGCCCAGCTGTAACCAAGATAATTATTACTGTTATTCAAACAAAAAAACATTATTGCGCAAATCACTGTTCCAACTTTTTTTGTCACTTTTATTCAGTGTGTAACACAAGATCTCATAAGAGTTGCTACAGTAGCATAGCAATAAAGCAATACCTCATGAGGATTTTAAGATCGGAATTTTAATCTCACTTTCATTGATCGGGCTTCACACACAGGTGGGCATCATATTTTTGCTACCATTACATCCAATAGTGATGATAGGTGGTGGTGCTTCCCACAGCTTGATAAGAAATTATGATTCCTTGTACCTCAGTGAAACTATCTTGAATATGCCCTAGATGGTCTTTACACAGAGAAATGAAAATCATAGCATGACGAAATAGAAAAACTGTCAGTTATATTTAATCTAGTTCCTATTCAGGATGGCACACAGTAAACTATGTTCTCACACACATACCTTTATATCAGCACATACAGCACATGAACAAAGCGAGTAGAGGATAGATACAGGTATCAGTCTGTTCTTCCCTTTGATCCCGGCTGTTGTTTGAGTGCCATCCAATAGCTGTGTCTTTCAACAGCTGTGAGAGCACACCACTCCAGTGGCAATTTGGGGAAATGTGTTAGACATTCTTAAGGTGTTAAACTGAAGGTACTACTCAGAACATCAAACACTGTTGGGGGTGGGGGCTCTATTCCAACTGAGATTGTGATATCTACTGCTACAGGCACCAATTCTGATAAGGCAATTCACTTTACTTACCAATATATAACCACAATGACAGTATGAAAAAACATCACAGTTTTCAGTTTAGACATCTACAATACCATGGACATTGCACGTAAGCTTGCAGAGCTGTACTACCTGTGTAGTAAAACTGTTGTTACACATGTATTATGGAATTTGAGTTTTACAAAAATGATGTAGCCGTTGAATTATAACTTCATTATGTCCATGTCCAGGTTGGCAGGTAGCCTAGCTGTTAGAGAGTTGGGCCAGTAACTGAACGGTCACTGGTTTGAATACCCGAGCCGACAAGGTGAAAAATCTGTTGATGTGCCATTGAGCAAGGAACTTAATCCTAATTTGCTCCAGGGGCGTCATACTACTATGGCTGACCCTGTAAAACAACACATTTCCCTGTGCTCATCCAGTTGATGTGACAATTAAACATCATCCTCGTGATAATTCAGGAAACAGTTTGTTTGAGGCACAATGGATAATCCTTATGTATGTGATACAGTTTGTTTGATGAAATTAAGTAGAATTGATTTGCTAAAGGGAGGGAAATATTCCATGGGGAAGGCAACATTCCATCCAAAACACAGTCTGCATTACAAATGGCAAGTAGGGAATAGGGTGCCATTTGCGATGCAGACACAAACACAACTGTTAAGATCTCCATTGATCTGCATCTTGAACAGCACTCCATTGCTGGCTCTTCTGTAGGCACACCGGTATAGCCCATAACTCTTAGCTTGTTTTCATTTACATGTCATTATCCTTATTAACTAGCCATATCATATTGTTTGACATGCACCAACTAGTATAGTCAAAATACTTGCAACACACAAAGAATATCTTGAAACGTTAACTGCAGGGCTTACCTATGTAAGAATGCTGTTCATTGACTATAGCACAGCATTCAACACCATAGTACCCTCCAAGCTCATCATTAAGCTCGAGGCCCTGGGTCTGAACCCTGCCCTGTGCAACTGGGTCCTGGACTTCCTGACAGGCCAGCTCCCAAGTGGTGAAGGTAGGAAACAACACCTCTATTTCACTGATCCTCAACACTGGGGCCCCACAAGGGTGCATGCTCAGCCCCCTCCTCTACTTCCTTTTCACCCATGACTGCGTGGCCACGCACGACTCCAACTCAATCATCAAGTTTGCTGACGGACACAAAAGTAGTCTGATTACCAACAATGACGAGACAGCCTACAGGGAGGAGGTGAGGGCCCTGGGAGTGTGCTGCCAGGAAAATAACCTCTTACCCAATGTAAAAAAAAAAAAAAGGAGCTGATTGTGAACTTCAGGAAATGGCAGAGGGAGCACCCCCCATTCACACTGATGGGACCACACTGGAGAAGGTGAAAAGCTTCAAGTACCTCAGCGTACACATTTCTGACAAACTGAAATGGTCCACCAACACAGACAGTGTGGTGAAGAAGGGGCAACAGCGCCTCTTCAACCTCAGGAGGCTGAAGAAATTTGGCTTGGCACATAAAACCCTCACAAACTTTTACAGATGCACAATTGAGAGCATCCTGTCGGGCTGTATCACCGCCTGGTACGGCAACTGCACCGCCCACAACCGCAGGGCTCTCCAGAGGGTGGTGTGTCCTGCCCAACGCATCACCGGGGGCAAACTACAGCATCCAATGTCACAGGAAGGCCAAAAAGATCATCAAGGACAACAATCACCCGAGCCACTGCCATCCTCTATCATCTAGAAGGCGAGGTCAGTACAGGTGTATCACAGCTGGGTCCGAGAGAGTGAAAAACAGCTTCTATCTCAAGGCCATCAGACTGTTAAATAGCCATCACTAGCACATTAGAGGCTGCTGCCCTATATACATAGACTTGAAATCACTGGACACTTTAATAATGTTTACACATTTGTCATTACTCATCTCATATATATAGTGTATTCTATTCTACTGTATTCTAGTCTACAGTGGGGCAAAAAAGTATTTAGTCAGCCACCAATTGTGCAAGTTCTCCCACTTAAAAGAGGCCTGTAAATTTCATCATAGGTACACTTCAACTATGACAGACAAAATGAGAGAGAAAAAAATCCAGAATTTTATGAATTTATTTGCAAATTATGGTGGAAAATAAGTATTTGGTCACCTACAAACAAGCTTTCTGGCTCTCACAGACCTGTAACTTCTTCTTTAAGAGGCTCCTCTGTCATCCACTCGTTACCTGTATTAATGGCACCTGTTTGAACTTGTTATCAGTATAAAAGCCACCTGTCCACAACCTCAAACAGTCACACTCCAAACTTCACTATGGCCAAGACCAAAGAGCTGTCAAAGGACACCAGAAACAAAATTGTAGACCTGCACCAGGCTGGGAAGACTGAATCTGCAATAGGTAAGCAGCTTGGTTTGAAGAAATCAACTGTGGGAGCAATTATTAGGAAATGAAAGGCATACAAGACCACTGATAATCTCCCTCGATCTGGGGCTCCACACAAGATGATCTCACCCCGTGGGGTCAAAATGATCACAAGAACGGTGAGCAAAAATCCCAGAACCACACGGGGGGACCTAGTGAATGACCTGCAGAGCTGGGACCAAAGTAATAAAGCCTACCATCAGTAACACACTACGCCGCCAGGGACTCAAATCCTGCAGTGCCAGACATGTCCCCCTGCTTAAGCCAGTACATGTCCAGGCCCGTCTGAAGTTTGCTAGAGAGCATTTGGATGATCCAGAAGAAGATTGGGAGAATGTCATATGGTCAGATGATACTAAAATATAACTTTTTGGTAAAAACTCAACTCGTCGTGTTTGGAGGACAAAGAATGCTGAGTTGCATCCAAAGAACACCATACCTACTGTGAAGCATGGTGGTGGAAACATCAGGCTTTGGGGCTGTTTTTCTGCAAAGGGAACAGGACGACTGATCCGTGTAAAGAAAATAATGAATGGGGCCATGTATCGTGAGATTTTGAGTGAAAACCTCCTTCCATCAGCAAGGGCATTGAAGATGAAACGTGGCTGGGTCTTTCAGCATGACAATGATCCCAAACACACCGCCCGGGCAATGAAGGAGTGGCTTCGCAAGAAGCATTTCAAGGTCCTGGAGTGGCCTCGCCAGTCTCCAGATCTCAACCCCATAGAAAATCTTTGGAGGGAGTTGAAAGTCCGTGTTGCCCAGCAACAGCCCCAAAACATCACTGCTCTAGAGGAGATCTGCATGGAGGAATGGGCCAAAATACCAGGAACAGTGTGTGAAAACCTTGTGAAGACTTACAGAAAACGTTTGACCTCCGTCATTGCCAACAAAGGTTATATAACAAGGTATTGAGATAAACTTTTGTTTTTGACCAAATACTTATTTTCCACCATAATTTGCAAATAAATTCATTACAAATCCTACAATGTGATTTTCTGGATTTTTTTTCCTTCTCATTTTGTCTGTCATAGTTGAAGTGTACCTATGATGAAAATTACAGGCCTCTCTCATATTTTTAAGTGGGAGAACTTGCACAATTGGTGGCTGACTAAATACTTTTTTGCCCCACTGTATGTAGCACTGACATTGCTCGTCCAAATATTTATATATTCTTAATTCCAGTCCTTTACTTTAGATTTGTGTATTGTTAGATATTACTTGTTAGATATTACAGCACCGTTCGAGCTAGAAACACAAGCATTTCGCTACACCTGCAATAACACCTGCTAAACAGGTGTATGTGCCCAATAATATTTTATTTCATTTTATTTGATTTACCCACCAAACAGTGAGAGTGGGGTGCACCAGTCACTCTAAAAAATAAGCTTGTAAGATTATTGCTAATGTTGCTAGCATGTTGTGTGAACAGGTAGAGGTACCGCTATAGTTTGACGTGGGACAGGATGATGGAGAAGAGTCCCTAATCTCTTGTTTTTAAGTCGTTATAGCCCCTGTGCAGTCATCCATGCAAGGTGGGGGAGGCTAATGCAGCTAGGGCCTAGCCCATCAAGAGAGGCAGGGATTCTCATGCTGCAGCTAGAGCTAGGCTAGGGAGAACCTGCGCACTTGCCCACTGTCATGCATCCACCCACGTTTCCTCCTAAAGAATATCCCATCCATCCCGGCCCTCCCCTGATGCACCTCACAGACAGAGGATTTACTACCACAACGCTAAATATGGTTAGACATGCAATCAGCGCAACTGGTGCACACTGCACACACCCTGCACTTTAACTTTGTAGATATGTCACACACAAGTTGTTAAGGACATGAGCAAAGTGTAGGTCTATGCATATAAACCACAAGAAACATACACTCCACTTTAAATCTTGAGGGGGCAACCAAATTATGAGAAAAAAGAAGAAACCTGGACATTGCTCTTGCTTGTATCACTGCTCTTTTTTAAGCTTTACGTCTTGGCCTCAAGACCTTAGTCAGAGCCTTTGCTATCAAATTATAAAATGATACAACTGTAAAGGATCAAGCGATTTTCAAATCCCACTATGTGTGCGTATGCTGCACGTATACATATTCCTATAGCGTAGCCTTCGTGTTATCTTTTCCTTGTTTCCACAAAACAACTGCTACAGTGTCAACACGCCATATACTGTATACATTGCGTGTGCATTCCTTTCCAGTGTACGAGAGCTACTAAAACAGTCAAATGTATTCATGAAATCTCCTAGGGAATAATAATCGTGCTTTGCTCTCAACATTAAAAGTCTAAAAGCTGAAGAGAGTCTGATTGCTGTCACACCTGCTTTGTGTACAAATTATAGTCTTCACATTGCTCCAGTGGTGGCTCTTTCCCCAGGTATCTGTGGTAGGTAAGAGAAACCATTAAAAAATGACTCTGGCTCCACATCCATATCAAGCTAAAAACTGAGCTACCAGTATGCCAGACCTGGATTCAAATGTAATTTAATATAATTTCAAATAATGAATATTAATATATTTAATTCATTAAGTGTTTTTCATTTACAGACAGGAATCACAAAGCTCTGAAAATACTTGACCTGTCCTTGATTGAGCTTGCCAATTGCAACAGAACCAATAGTCCCAACTATGCAGATAATGCCAACCGGACAGTTCAGACAGGCTAAAGCAAACACTAAAAGTATTTGAAAGATTTCAAATAGTATTTGAGCCCAGGTCTGAGTTATGCCCCAGGTAGATAGATACTCATGAGATCTTCTTTTTATGCACTCATTTGTGGTTCCACTCTGCCACATAAATACAGTGCTCATTTATGTTTGGTTTAAGCACTGTCCTTGTGGAAGTACTCTGCTCACTTACTTTATGAGGTACTAAAAACCAGACGTAAGTAGAAAAGCACAAAATATGAGAAGGGAAAATATATATATATATATATATAATATATATATACACACAGTATATATAGGTCATATGAAAGGCAAATTCAAATGTGAGAAAACATGCAAAATTCTCCCACGCTTCAACACCTATTAAATGTCTATAGGACTGATGTATTAACACAACAAAGGCTCTAAAAGTAATTCAAGGATTGCCAAGATTTTAACAATCATTTGGACTAGGTGCACAGATCATCATCTGTTTATGACTAATGCAATGCATTCTACCCCAGACAATTCTTTACATGGTAGAGAATATACTTAAAATCTCTGGTAGATTGCAGTGAAATCATGTTGCTTTCTTTCAAGAGTCCAATGTGAATCTGATGTAGAGGAACATGACCAGCACATAAAACATAGCAGGCGAGATCAAGGGATTTCGGACAGGAAATCCAAACCAAACAGAACCTCTCTGATATGTAAAAACAGAAATGTTGTATTTTTGGCACCCAAAACGTGGCTCAAGGGGAATATCGTCCTAGCAGTTTATTTTATTTGTAGATTTCAGATGTAATGACAAAAGGCTGTTTATTAGTATTATGGCTGTCTGTCAGGATTTCAATGAGTGCATAAATCAATTGTGTAATGCATTAAGTAAGCAAGGGTCATTAAGACGTGTAATAAAACAAAACATCCCATAAGATAGGCCTCATCCTCACACAGTAAGGGTATCCTTGTTCCCACTCGATTTACAGTTCCAACTCTGTTCCCAATTTTGTGTGTGTGTATGTGTGCAGCCTGTGTGTGTGTGTTAGTGGGCCTAGGGTTTCCTGTGGGATGGGTCCAGTCCCCTGTGTGTTGGGCTATCCAAACGGTCCCGAATCACTCCTTCATTAAGCATGGTGTTCGGATGAGAGAGGGGAAACTCAAGTCTCCCCCAGGGCACTGCTTAACCATTACTCAACACGCTATGCGTGATGTTTGACTTGACTGCCTCCATTACTGCCATGACTGACTGAGCCCTTTGCTGCTCCACACTGACAGATTTCACTGCACTTTGGAAAGGAGTGAAATAAGTGGCAAATTGATATATTGTTTCCGTAGTTCTGCCCTCACACTGTATTTATTGTGCTAGCCAGTGAAATCATGATAGATTGGATTGTGGATGATGACCCATCTATGCTATGACAAAGGGTAGAAGAAAAACTTGTCTAGTGCTGTGAGCGATTTTGGGAGACATAATGTTATTTTGGTGCAAAAAGTTAGTGCTTGGTATCACCTCACCAGATTTCACTCAGTGCAACACTCCACACCTCAACTGTGATCAATTTCAAATGGAAAATCTCTGAAGGAATGTAGTCTGCTGCACCCTGCCAACAGCTCTCACTGGGGTTGGGCCAGATGCAAAATGAATGCCATCATAAGAAGACTTTCCACTGAATGAGAGAAAAGAAAAAGGGAAAACATGCAAATGTATAAACGGTTTGGCTTGTTTGAAGATACAAGGTGGTGTTCTCCTGCCATCATAATGTAATTCTAATAAACAGGTTGTTTTCTCCAAGACATTACAGGTACAGATGTAAGGATGAAGTGAAACTTGAACAAACCATAATAACTGCATTAAATTAAATAAAGGATCCAAGCACCGCTTGCAGCTGGCATAATAAATATTATTTGTTTTTTACTGGACACATTTTCAGTGAACTCCGGATGATCGGCAGACTCAGTAGCTTCGGTTTTTCTAATGACTGCCTTGCCTGGTTCACCAACTACTTTGCAGACAGAGTTCAGTGTGTCAAATCGGAGGGCATGTTGTCCGGTCCTCTGGCAGTCTCTATGGGGGTGCCACAGGGTTCAATTCTCGGGCCGAGTCTTTTCTCTGTATATACAGTGCCTTGCGAAAGTATTCGGCCCCCTTGAACTTTGCGACCTTTTGCCACATTTCAGGCTTCAAACATAAAGATATAAAACTGTATTTTTTTGTGAAGAATCAACAACAAGTGGGACACAATCATGAAGTGGAACGACATTTATTGGATATTTCAAACTTTTTTAACAAATCAAAAACTGAAAAATTGGGCGTGCAAAATTATTCAGCCCCTTTACTTTCAGTGCAGCAAACTCTCTCCAGAAGTTCAGTGAGGATCTCTGAATGATCCAATGTTGACCTAAATGACTAATGATGATAAATACAATCCACCTGTGTGTAATCAAGTCTCTGTATAAATGCACCTGCACTGTGATAGTCTCAGAGGTCCGTTAAAAGCGCAGAGAGCATCATGAAGAACAAGGAACACACCAGGCAGGTCCGAGATACTGTTGTGAAGAAGTTTAAAGCCGGATTTAGATACAAAAAGATTTCCCAAGCTTTAAACATCCCAAGGAGCACTGTGCAAGCGATAATATTGAAATGGAAGGAGTATCAGACCACTGCAAATCTACCAAGACCTGGCCGTCCCTCTAAACTTTCAGCTCATACAAGGAGAAGACTGATCAGAGATGCAGCCAAGAGGCCCATGATCACTCTGGATGAACTGCAGAGATCTACAGCTGAGGTGGGAGACTCTGTCCATAGGACAACAATCAGTCGTATATTGCACAAATCTGGCCTTTATGGAAGAGTGGCAAGAAGAAAGCCATTTCTTAAAGATATCCATAAAAAGTGTTGTTAAAAGTTTGCCACAAGCCACCTGGGAGACACACCAAACATGTGGAAGAAGGTGTTCTGGTCAGATGAAACCAAAATTGAACTTTTTGGCAACAATGCAAAACGTTATGTTTGGCGTAAAAGCAACACAGCGCATCACCCTGAACGGGAAGATGGATGGAGCCAAATACAGGACCATTCTGGAAGAAAACCTGATGGAGTCTGCAAAAGACTTGAGACTGGGACGGAGATTTGTCTTCCAACAAGACAATGATCCAAAACATAAAGCAAAATCTACAATGGAATGGTTCAAAAATAAACATATCCAGGTGTTAGAATGGCCAAGTCAAAGTCCAGACCTGAATTCAATCGAGAATCTGTGGAAAGAACTGAAAACTGCTGTTCACAAATGCTCTCCATCCAACCTCACTGAGCTCGAGCTGTTTTGCAAGGAGGAATGGGAAAAAATTTCAGTCTCTCGATGTGCAAAACTGATAGAGACATACCCCAAGCGACTTACAGCTGTAATCGCAGCAAAAGGTGGTGCTACAATGTATTAACTTAAGGAGGCTGAATAATTTTGCATGCCCAATTTTTCAGTTTTTGATTTGTTAAAGAAGTTTGAAATATCCAATAAATGTCGTTCCACTTCATGATTGTGTCCCACTTGTTGTTGATTCTTCACAAAAAAATACAGTTTTATATCTTTATGTTTGAAGCCTGAAATGTGGCAAAAGGTAGCAAAGTTCAAGGGGGCCGAATACTTTCGCAAGGCACTGTATCAATGATGTTGCTCTTGCTGCGGGCAATTCCCTGATCCACCTCTACGCAGACGACACCATTCTGTATACTTCTGGCCCTTCCTTGGACAGTGTGCTATCTAACCTCCAAACGAGCTTCAATGCCATACAATACTCCTTCCGTGGCCTCCAACTGTTCTTAAACGCTAGTAAAACCAAATGCATGCTTTTCAACTGTTCGCTGCCTGCACCCGCACGCCCGACTAGCATCACCACCCTGGATGGTTCCGACCTAGAATATGTGGACATCTATAAGTACCTAGGTGTCTGGCTAGACTGTAAACTCTCCTTCCAGACTCATATCAAACATCTCCAATCTAAAATCAAATCTAGAGTCTGCATTCTATTTCGCAACAAAGCCTCCTTCACTCACGCCGCAAAACTTACCCTAGTAAAACTGACTATCCTACCGATCCTCGACTTCGGCGATGTCATCTACAAAATAGCTTCCAATACTCTACTCAGCAAACTGGATGCAGTTTATCACAGTGCCATCCGTTTTGTTACTAAAGCACCTTATGCAACCCACCACTGCGACCTGTATGCTCTAGTCGGCTGGCCCTCGCTACATATTCGTTGCCAGACCCACTGGCTCCAGGTCATCTACAAGTCCATGCTAGGTAAAGCTCCGCCTTATCTCAGTTCACTGGTCACGATGGCAACACCCACCCGTAGCACGCGCTCCAGCAGGTGTATCTCACTGATCATCCCTAAAGCCAACACCTCATTTGGCAGCCTTTCCTTCCAATTCTCTGCTGCCTGTGACTGGAATGAATTGCAAAAATCGCTGAAGTTGGAGACTTTTATCTCCCTCACCAACTTTAAACATCTGCTATCTGAGCAGCTAACCGATCGCTGCAGCTGCACATAGTCCATCGGTAAATAGCCCACCCCATTTACCTACCTCATCCCCATACTGTTTTTATTTATTTACTTTTCTGCTCTTTTTCACACCAGTATCTCTACCGGCACATGACCATCTGATCATTTATCACTCCAGTGTTCATCTGCTAAATTGTAATTATTCGCCTACCTCCTCATGCCTTTTGCACACAATGTATATAGACTCTTTTTTTTCCTACTGTGTTATTGACTTGTTTATTGTTTACTCCATGTGTAACTCTGTGTTGTTGTCTGTTCACACTGCGTAAAATAAAGGTGAAATGAAAAACATTTTAAAAAATGATATAGCATAACATTTTGCTGATGCATTGTCCATACAAAATGCACAATAAGATGTGCTCAAGTTCCGTAGCCTAAAGGAGCGTTATGTAGCCTACACGAGTCTTATTGCGTTGTCCAAGCTTGAACATCTCCACTTTTAATCTTAGATGTAAAGTCTAAACCCCAGGGTCCTCAACTAGAGGTGACAGTATTTGGCCGAGACACTATCTGGCATAACACAGGGTCTTAGGAGTGATTATGTCATTACCCTTAGATTGTGGGAGACAAGATGAGAAAAATGTAAGTGGGGGGGCACAGGGGGATAATCCTTGTCGAGGTGTCCTCTTTCAGAAGCCTTTCTATAGGGCTTTGTGAGGGGCTTACACGGCACGCTGCACCAGTTTTTTGGGGCCGCAACGCCCCTATCGGATGTCCCAGACACAGCGGAGTCAGACTGGCCCTGTGAATGACAGAATCAATGGGCTGGGAACAGCAATGCCAAAGCTCTTTAAATATCTGCCCACCTATCTTTCCCAGGAATTACATAATGGCAGTCTGCCTGTGGCCTGTTGCTGGACCATGGGGGAGATGGAAGGGACGAATGGGGGCTTTGGAGATAGAGACACCCTGGGCTTGGTGAGATAGATGGGAGAGAGAACAGAACAGATATATCCCAGTGGGGTGCAGTAGTCCTCAGTTTTCAGCAGCCTGGGGGTTGACACAAGGTCATGCTTCATAGCCTTCTGCTTTTACAGGGCAAAACAAGTCAAATAAACACAGCCAGACCACAATGAGACAGGCTAGGGCTGAATAATGTGTTCTTCTTCTTCTTCTTGAGAATAGAGAAACAAGACCTCACTCTATGTCAAATAAAACAGAGCAGAGGCAAACTGGTAGATCTTGGACAGGGAGGGAGGGCTGGTATTGAGTGGATGGGGCAGCAAGGGTTATTTGAGAATGCCAACACAATGGGTGGGCTAAAAGCAAAACAAATACCTCATTGGAAACCCCTGGAAATATGCAATACCAGCCATAAACCAATAAATAAGAATGTGAAAGGTCAAATGCTGTTTTTGGACATGGAAACAATATTTTTTCAACTTTTTCATCAGTTTATTTCAAAGCTATGTATACATTATACTTGGGTGTAAAACTCTACTTTTCTATCTGTTTGCCAAATTATTAAGTCTTTTAAACTACCGAATTACTGTCCATATTTGATATTTAAATGAATATTTTGGCTACACATTTAGAGAATGTAGCCTACACTGTCACATTTTCTTAACCCTAATTCATGATGATCCAAACCCTCTTGAGTGCTGATTTGTCAATAAACAGTCCTTAAAACTGATAAGCTGGGGAATTGGTGCTTGCCCCCTGCAGTGAGGACTAATTGATGCATTGATCAGCCTTTAAATGTCCACATACCACACATTCTTCAGGAAGGCATCCATTTAGGGTTTCACACATTTGAGACACTTCACTTTCTCAGGCTTGACCCAGTAGGGCACACCTCTTCTATGCTGGCAATTGCCCACATCACTACACTCATTCTCTCTATGGAACACTCTACAGAACACTCTATAGAACATTTTGTTACTCTACACTGCACCTTAGAAACTGCACCTTAGAGTCATTCAACACTGGTCACTTTAGTCATGTTTACGTAATGTTAATTGATCTGAAAATGTTTCTGGAGTTAGAAACAGATAAGATATTAGCATTCCTGCAATATTATTTTCTTTAAATGTAAATTGATCTCAGAGAAATTAAGATAATTGATTACTCAGTCTATATGTGCATACTGTAATCTCCACATAGCTCATCTCCTATATAACTACTGTTGTAAATACCTTTTCCTACGTATACAATATATTGTCAACACTGTCAATACACACCACTTATTTATATTCAGGACTCTAACATTGTTCATTCTGATATTTCATCATTTCTTCTTTTTGTATTAGTATTGTACTGTTAGACACTTACTGCACTGCTGGAGCTAGAAACACAAGCATTTCGCTGCACCTGCTTTAACATTTGCTCATCTGTGTATGCAATAAATAAACTTTGATTTGACATGGGTTATACATTCATAAAGCCTGAATGAAGTCCAATTATACATGAATCAAGTCCAAATAATGCTGTTGGAGCATGTCATCTGCCAGCACCAGCCATTGCAATCCATAATATAACAAGTTAATTATCACTCCTTAAACTGAGGGAGAAGACATTCCAGCTCAGGTATTTGCCTCAGAATAGATTCCAAGGTTAATCAGATGATTTAGCAAAGGATTTAGCACTAGGAACAAAAGCATTTCTCTTCAATATCATCTGCTAAATATGTGTATGTGACCAATAACATTTTATTCTATTTTATGTTGTTTCAATTTTGGTAGCACTACTGCAATTGTATTTTCTATTAAATCTGTACTTTGATAATTATCAGATCAGGTAATCAAAATCAAGTTACAATCAAATACCACTGATAAAGTGAATAACATATTCCACAAACTAATCATAATCATTCTTCCTATGTTCAGCACTTGTATGATCAGAATAAATATACACATTTCAGCCATAAGGTTTGAAATACACCAGTGGGTCTACAGAGCAGAGAGGGCTTGGGACTATAGGGTTCTATCTGCATTTTTATCAAAATGTAGTGATTGACATAGCCTTGTACTGTTCAATGTTCTCTACCTATATAGTACTATAAATACCCTAATTCATGTTGTTAAGTTAAAATAAATTCTAGATGAAAATTGCTAACACCATTCAAACCAATGAGGGTTCGTATCTTTAATTATCTCAGAATCATATTTTTTACATATCGAACCTTATAGTCCTAAGCTTCTTAGAGGTTGGAGGTAGCCACTGGTGAATTGAAGATCACATTTTAGTTTCAAATCAAGCATTACCTTGGTGCTCTCGCCCACCTCTTCGCTGTTGGAGAGAGTAGTGTTGTACGCCTCTGTGTGCTGTGGGGGGGTCTCCTTCGGCCTCTTCCTCTCCTTCTTGGCGTCCACCCCTTCCAGCAGGACACACTGGGTCCAGAACACCGCAGCCAGCACAACCAGTGGCCCACACCACATCTTAAACACAAACTGAATCAACCCAAATATCCCTGGAACCGTGTGAAGAAGCCTCTTTGGACAACTGGCCCAATGGTCTGTCCAAACTGTCCAACGATTGGAAAGAATAAAGCTATTGCCCGATTACAAAAATGAAAGGACCCTAAACAGGATGATTAGAGTGCAAACTGGAGGACTGCAACGACTATGAGGGCTGAAGGACTCCTGGTTTGGCTGCCTGCTGCTCTCTTCCCGATGAGCTTTGAGCCTGGCAGCAGAGTGTTGCTGGAGCTGGAGCACAGCTAACTCTAGCCAGAAAGCCAAGCAGCTTACTCAACTATGAAATGTGTCAAGTCAAATGGTCCCGGCGAATGACAAATCGGCGTAGATCTGACAGCAAATAAACCCATTAGTGGGATTTTTCATGCTTTCTGCTCTGTGTGTGTGTGTGTGTGTGTGGGGGGGGCCTTAGATAGGAGTGGATGGTAGAGTTCTCTATCCCCCTCTTCCTTGCTCTTTTGCTCACACTAAGCAATGGATCCTCCTCATAGTTTTCCGATAGTTGGGTGCAGTGGAAGTCTCATAAGAGTTTGTATTTTCTTCAGAGAATGCTGCTTGGCATTCAAGCCCTCAGTCCACCTCACACATGTTTCCCACAGGACTCGCCATAGAATAAAAAGGGGAGTTGGAGTTGTTCCAATTTTCTTAGCCTTTGGTCCTCCTTGTATTATTTTCTCCTTGAAGGGTATACAATTGGTCCCCCGCAGCAGAAGCTCTGGAAAGAAAACTTCAAAGTGGTGTAAACTACACTTTAAGGGGTATTAGCAACACGGTCTCCTCTGTCCAGTACACCCAGCTGTACATAAATCACTACTGTCCATTCATCAACCCAGTCCGTCTGCTCTGGGGTGACAAAATCATGTGCAGTTTCACCTCAGAGAGCACTGTGTTTGTGTCTGTGTATGTGGTAGGTCCCTGTTGCTTGCTTGCTTCACCACACTGTCTGGCTCTCTATCCCTATCTTCTACTTCTTTTATGTTGCTCTCTCTCTCAGTGACTGAGCTTACAGGAAGGCTCAAAGTGGAGTTTTATCATTACTCTCTCTCTCTCCCTTTCTCTTTTTCCTTCCCCTAGCTGCCTCTATTTTTCTCATCAGTGAATTGGCAACTCCACTGTTTTGTTCAGTCTCTGTTTTATCTCATAGATGAAATGGTTGACTCCTTTTTTGAAAACTGAGGAGGTTCTTTGGCCAATATGTGTGTGTGTGTGTGTGTGTGTGTGTCTTTTTAGTATATTTTTATTAAAATTTTACCTCAGTATAGCCCTGTGTTTGGATCTAATTCATACTGCGGAATTGATGTACGTACCTTCAGAAAAAAAAACCCTCAGGCACTCTCTTGTGTAATCTGTTGTTTGACAAATTGCCAAGGAATGAATTCTGACTGTCCCATGTGGTGGGACACATAGTTGGTGTACCTGTCCTCATGTTTCCAAAAAGTGTTGAAATAGGATCTGCTTTTACAAGGAGTCGCCTCCAACAATTGCTTGTCTGAAATATACTGGGATGTATTGTTCCTCACTTAAATGTAATTGCCACATAAACATATACAGTATATCAAAAGTAAGACATGATTTATAGTAAATGTCTTGATGCAGATCCCTTTTTTGAGTACATTTACGGGGAAACCATTGCAGAGAAAGGCTATAAAATTTGTCTCTTGAAAGCAATGTTATATGTTTTTAAAATAAATGTATCTTTATATGTCAAGAGCAGACATGTTTTTTAAATATTTTTAGAAATTAAGCATAGGATGTTGGCTATGCAGTTAAGAGTTAGGGTGTAGGCTAAAGTATACATTTAGCCGTTTGTGCACTTTACAGAGAAACATTTAAGAAAATAAAACCAAAGGAAGGTTGGATTTAAAGCCTGCCTCAATAAAGTTGCACAGCGATGTAGGCTACATACTGTACCTTAGAGGTGATGGATGATTATGGATCCACATCATTGACCCTGTGAAGAAATATTACTTGTGAACAGTGCCATCCAGAGGTGAATCAATGCATGGATAGTGCACCACCCATTCTTACCTAAAAAAAAGTACTGTCAATATTCCATAAGCACTGCAGATACATGATATAAATTCATGTATTTCATGTGATAATGTCAGTGGTGGAAAGAACTTAAGTAAAAATACTTAAAATTACTACTTACGTTGTTTTTGGCGGTATCTGTACTTTACTATTTATATTTTTGAAAACTATTACTTCACCACATTCCAAAAGAAAATAATGTACTTTTTACTCCATACATTTTGAATGCTTAGCAGGACAGAAATATGGTCCAATTTACGTACTTATCAAGAGAACCACTCCGGTCATCCCCACTGCCTCTAATCTGGCGGACTCACTAAACACATGTTTCGTTTGTAAATTATGTCAGAGTGTGCCCCTGGCTATCCGTAAACTTCAAAAACAAGAAAATGGTGCTGTCTGGTTTGCTTAATATAAGGAATTTTAAATTATTTATACTTGCACTTTTACTTTTGATACTTAAGTATATTTTAGCAATTACATTTACTTTGATATTTGAGTGTATTTAAAACCAAATCGTTTTTTACTTTTACTCAAGTACTATTGTGCTGGGTGACTTTAAATTTTACTTGAGTCATTTTCTATTGAGATATCTTTACTTTTACTTAAGCATGTCAATTGGGTACTTTTTCCACCACTGGAAAATGTGATCTGGTGCATGTTAAAATTTTGTTAGTGACACACTTGCATATATGTGTGTGGCTTTAAATGTGACACTTCCCAAAATCCCCACTAGTGGTCAGTCTATCTAAAGATTGTTGCTTTTTGAGAGAGCTATGTAGGCTGAGTGCGCTCGTTTTGCACCACCCGGTGCCTCGAATGTGTGGAAATGGTCCAAATGTGCAAACTCTGCTTACCCGGGGTATCGGGGCAATGCAAAACAAACACAGCCATTCTCACCAGGAAAGAGAAAACCACCGCCAGAAAAACGTAGCAGTTTTTTTGCTGAAACCAGAAATTCCACAACTCACATAGCTAGCTAATCAAACATTTGGCTTGCTGTATCTGTGGTAGTGACGCCAACCCACAGTCCACGTGGTAATATCTGTGGGTCGGATGGGTTTAGAGTCATTAAATACTGTGTGGCTGAAGGGCAGGTGTGTGGAGTGCGGGTTGAATAAAGAGAAACAATACCTTTAAAAAAAATCCAGAAATGTAATATAATAAGACAAAAGCTGCAAAAGGAGAGTTGAAAATAAAGAGAAGGGAGGGCCAGAAAAGTTAAGTTTGGTAAAGATTTTGTGAAGTGGTAGATGATGATAGCAGTGTTGTTGTGTCACGATTATCGACTTTCACAGT
This sequence comes from Oncorhynchus tshawytscha, assembly GCF_018296145.1. Classification (NCBI taxonomy): domain Eukaryota; kingdom Metazoa; phylum Chordata; class Actinopteri; order Salmoniformes; family Salmonidae; genus Oncorhynchus; species Oncorhynchus tshawytscha. The sequence goes on along the minus strand of NC_056444.1, from coordinate 71,974,011 downwards.
GAATGCTTTTGTTTATATGTTTTGTGCGAATTGAACATTGCCAAATGCATCATTTATTTAACCTATTTCATGCAACCCTTGCTGTTAATAGATCACAATGCAGCATACAACTGAGCTAGACGTTTGGAACAAGTTCATTTACTCATCCATAGCCTAAAAACACATTAAAATTGCAAGTTATCTTTATAAGTTACCAAATAAGTTATATTTGGACGGGAACAGGATTGGAGAAATATGATTTACTTCTGCAGCATGAGAGAATGCAACGCTCAGTTAGATACCCTCTGTAGATGTGCTGTCTACGTCACAAATGCATCATAAAAGTTTATGATATTTCAACCACATCAAATATGCATCGAAGCCGAAATGAAATCTTATCAGAAACACGTTGGGTCGTTTTCACAGCTTCCTTTTCCCTTAGAACCGGTAAAGTTGATGTTATTTGGACATTTTGCACAGAAAATCTTTGCCATTTATTTTTTGCTTTATAGTATTTTCTCCCCAGTCCCTAAACGTCCGCGAAAGATGAGAGAAAACGTTACCAATGTCAACTAGATTGAAGCATTCATTCTATCGATCCATTACATTATTATGTTGAGCAAATGTTTATTTAAACTTCTAGGGGAACATAATGACAAAAGATAAGCTACACGTATCTAATTATAGTCAAAATGACTAACAAATAGCCTACCAAAATGTCAGTTATAAGCATAAACATCTATATCAGGCAACGTTATGCAGTCTTTGACTGTAGCCTATGTTCTATATTTGTGGATTAGGGTTGGGTGCTGACCTCAGATTTGGACTTTGTCACATTTATTTGGCGGTTGTGGGTGGGTTATTAGCAATTGCTGGCAGGTGCGGATGATGAGCAAACAGCTAACCCGCGCACCACTAGTATCGATTCCGCAGCTGAAGTCTAAAGAGGAGGGTCTGTCGTGCGTGAACTTTGGAGCAGCCACGTGTACAGGAAATAGAACCAATCTGACAGTTGTGGTTGGTCGGTTAATTTTGCTCGTACGACGACGCATTCTTGTCATTGTTAGCTAGGTAGGTGGGCTATCTCTTCCATTTGCTGGCATTTATTTCCGAGCTACGTTCCAAATTTGTGGCGTTGGAGCTCAAAATCAGGTAGGTCAACGTTGGCGAGGCAGCTGTCCTCATACACGATTAGCTATTGCTGTCTTATGTAGCTAGCTAACGTTAACTATGTGCTGCCTTGTTAACTTTATGTGAGTGTGCATCATTTAGAACACTTCCGGATAAGACCTGCCTGGCTAGTTATACGCATTATGTTGGGCTTCGTAGCTAGCTAACTAAGAAATGTAGCTAGTAAGAACACTAGCTAATAGTAGTCAGTGATGATGGAAGCTAGCCACATGGCAAACTTACCCAATGTCGTGTTGACAGGTGTGTTAATAATCAGCCCTTGAGCAAGCAAGGACATTGCACTTGGAAGAAGCCATGGCTATGTACTGCAGGACGGCTTGGTGCAGGCACCTTATGGCTGTGTCCATGGCCCTGTTCTGCCTGCTCCACAACACCATGGACGTCCATGCCCGGCCAGCTAACATGTCAGCCCTGAAGGACAAAAACAACCCCACAAGTAAAGAGGAGAATGAGATCCTTCCCCCTGACCATCTAAATGGGGTGAAGCTGGAGATGGATGGTCACATCAATAAGGGCTTCCATCAGGAGGTGTTCCTGGGTAAGGAGATGGAGGAGTTTGAGGAGGACTCTGAGCCCAGGAGGAACAGGAAGAAGCTCATTGAGATCTTCAGCAAGTAAGTGGGGATTACTGGCTTTCAATTTCATGACTCGTGAGTCATGTACAGCTGACTACCTTCAACTCTGAGTTGCGTACATTCACCTGATGATGACACAGCTTTAGCTTTGTAGTGTGTCTGTGTTGGATTTTTTTCACCATGTAGTCTTCATTTGCAGTTGACTTTTGTTTAGGCCAAATTGTGAAATGTTGTGTAGATGCAAGGTTGTAATTGTGATCAATTTAAGAGTCCACTGTCTATGTAGTCTATACACATCCAGTTAAATATGTGCCTCTGTAATTTTTCCAACTACTAAGTATTTTATAAACCTTCTGCTTCATGCTGGATGTGTCAATGTCTAGTTCATACATGCATGTTCTATGTGCAGAATTACAGTCTTACCACAGCCACAAAATCTTGAGTTTGAAAGCAACTGTTTTTCTGGAAGCTGGAGTTGTTCCCCCTTTGCTGCTATGACAGCCTCCACTCTTCTGGGAAGGCTTTCCACTAGATGTTGGAACATTGCTGTGAGGACTTGCTTTTATTCAGCCAAAAGAGCATTCTTGAGGTCGGTCACTGATGTTGGGCGATTAGGCCTGGCTCAGTCGGCGTTCCAATTCATCCCAAAGGTGTTCGATGGGGTTGAGGTCAGGGCTCTGTAGGCCAGTCAAGTTCTTCCACACCGATCTCAACAAACCAGTACTGTATTGACCTCGCTTTGTGCACATAGGCATTGTTATGCTAAAACAGGAAAGGGCCATGCCCAAACTGTTTCCACAAAGTTGGAAGCACAGAATCATCTAGCATGTCATTGTATGCTGTAGCATTAAGATTTCCGATCACTGGAACTAAGGGGCCTAACCCAAACCATGAAAAACAGTCCCAGACCATTATTCCTACTCCACCAAACTTTACAGTTGGCACTATGCATTCGGGCAGGATGCGTTCTCCTGGCATCCGCCAAACCCAGATTAGTCCGTTGGACTGCCAGATGTGATTCATCACTCCAGAGAATGCTTTTTCCACTGCTTCATAGTCCAATGGTGGCCAGCTTTACACCACACCAGCCAATGCTTGGCATTGCGCATGGTGATCTTAGGCTTCTGTGCGGCTGTTCGGCCATGGAAAACCATTTCGTGACGCTCCCAACAAACAGTTATTGTGCTGACATTGCTTCCAGAGGCAGTTTGGAACTCTGTAGTGAGTGTTGCAACCTAGGACAGATGATTTTTACACGCTACATGCTTCAGCACTCGTCGGTCCCATTCTGTGAGCTTGTGTGGCCTACCACTTCACGGCTGAGCTGTTGTTGCTCTTAGACATTTCCACTTCACAGTAACAGCACTTAGTTAGCCGAAGCAGCTCTAGCAGGGCAAACATTTGACAAACTTACGTTGGAAAGGTGACATCCTATGACGTGCCACTGCTAATGTTTGTCCATGGAGATGGCATGGCTGTGTGATCTATTTTATACACGTCATTAACGGGTGTGGCTGAAATGGCCAAACCCACTCATTTGAATGGGTGTCCACATACTTTTGTGTAAGTGATGTAGTAACAATTTTCGGTGACCACTTTTGGCTTTTACTTTCAGAACTACTGGCTAAAAAGTATACAAAAGTACCAGAAAATCTATTTAATGTGTACACCTTTTCATGCTCCAGTTCCCATTTCAAAGAATAGCCTATTTGTTTATGCCCCCTATCTGTTATGATAAGCAACGCAGTGTTCCTGAGAACATGGAGGTGAGTGCACCTGTAATAGATCAACCACAGCAGTCTAAGTAAATACCTGTCCTCGTCTACCCCATACTGGGTAAGCTAGGTGCCATGTAGTAAAAGCTAGGAGGCTGATTTATAAATACCGTTGAAACAAAACAGTACAGAGATTTTAATCCTACTTGTCACCCTTGAGAAATGTCCACTTGCCAGAAAAACAGGTTCCTTGACAAATCCTTACTAGCGTTACATTATGTTAACCTATATGCAAAAGGAATGACTGTGTTGGAAAAACATGAAAGCTTAAACCGTTGAAACCATATTTTGAGCTATGGTTGCATCTTACTCAGTTGTAGAACTATACAAAATGATCTGGGTTTGGGGCTGAAGCAGATATATGATAGTGGATTTTAATAAACTACTTGAACTTGATACTCCAGTTGAGTGTTTGTTTGAAAACGCGACTGTAAGTTGTGTGTATAAGAGCGTCTGCTAGCTAAATAACCAAAATGTAAATGTAGAACTGAAGATCTGCTGGCTACTTTCCTGTCTACCATTCTCAGGGTGGACTTTAATAAAGACAAGAGCGTCAGTGCCAAAGAGATGCAGCGCTGGATCATGGAGAAGACAGAAGAACACTTCCAGGAGGCTGTGAGGGAGAACAAGATGAGCTTCCATGCTGTGGACCCAGATGGAGATGGTAAGAAAGAGTACACAATTATCTGTGTCTTATTCATTAGGCACCAAATACAAGAAAACGGACTGCAAACAGGGTGGAATTACCTTAGGGCTGGGCGATATATTGAATTAAAATTTCTAACCATTCCATTTTTTTATGTCTCAACTACTCAAATTGCATGCAGAGAAGACACTACTAAAACACTACAATGAACATTGATTCTGGAAAATGTATGCTCAGTTTGTCACATCTGGTACCATGTGCCACTAGCAGTGTTTTTATAAATGTGCAGTAAGCATAAAACACATTTTTATATAAGGAATTGGAAATTCATTCTTATTCTGAGAAATAAGGTAGGCCACCTGATTTCAACATCTGAACAAAATGGTCAGTCTAGCATGCTGTTTAAACAGTTGGAGATGGACAGAAGGTCCCCAGTTCATAACAGTTAATGTTCTACCTTGTTATCTAGCAAATAGATCCAAGTTGGCTGAACTATAAAGATTAGCTGGCTACTCACTTGCACATGGACTTGTGCTTGAGAGGTTGTTTGAGTGTTCATTTTCTATAATGGCTGCTATAAGAAGTTAGTCATTATTAGTGAATGAGAGTTATGTATGATTCTGGTTAAATTTGTTAAAAAAGGGCAATTTCACAGACCGACTAGAAAGCCAGATCAGTCAACCTGCAAAAAAGCAGGTTCAACTATTTAGATTCTATATTACATTCTTAATGGGACTTATATTTGGCCTAATTTCACATTAGAAATACTTTATGTTGTGAATCACCCATAATGTTGAAAAAAATTTAGATTTTTAGGCCATATTGCCCTGACCTAGGCTACCTTTCTCTTTCCTCCAACAAGAACCACTAGTTTTCATTTTCTGTAGGTGTTCCCTAATGAACACCACCTTGATACACAGCCATAGTGGTCACCTATTTATTAAGAGCAATTTTTGTTACCAACACTGATGTCCTACTGTTAGGCCTTATATCTGATCTGTGTGCCACAATATAGCTCAGACCTGATGACAATACAGCACTGTTTCTCACATCGGGCTCAAAATTCTTCCTACACAGTCAAGCCCCAGTCCCCTAACTGATCTATTCTCACCATAGGACATGTGACGTGGGATGAATACCGGGTGAAGTTTCTGGCCAGCAAAGGATTCAATGAGAAGGAAATGGCTGACAAGATAAAGAACAGTGAAGAACTGAAGGTGGACGAGGAGAGTAAGTTAGTCCACCACAATATCATCCACTTTAGCTGTAGTCCATTAATTTCTCCTGGTTAATCAGGATTCCTTATTTTCTTACCACATCCTAACATGCTATTGTTGAAATTGACCTACCCAGGGCCTCCTGAGTAGTGCAGCAGTCTAAGACACTGCATAGCAGTGCTAGAGGCATCACTACAGATCCGGGTATGATCCCAGTCTGTGTCGCAGCCGGCTGCGTCCAGGAGACCCATGAGGCATCGCACAATTGGCCCAGCGTCGTCCGGGTTAGGGGAGGGTTTGGCTGGCTGGGATGTCCTTGTCTCATCGCGCTCTAGTCACTCCTTGTGGCAGCCGAGCGCATATGCATGCTAACTTCAGGTAGCCAGTTGTACGGCGTTTCCTCCGACATGTTGGTGCGAAGTAAACGGCCCAGCGTCGTCCGGGTTAGGGGAGGGTTTGGCCGGCTGGGATGTCCTTGTCCCATCGCGCTCTAGTGACTCCTTGTGGCAGCCGGGCGCATGCATGCTAACTTCAGGTAGCCAGTTGTACAGCGTTTCCTCCGACACATTGGTGCGGCTGGCTTCCGGGTTAAGCGAGCAGTGTGTCACGAAGCAGAGCGGCTTGGCGGGTCGTGTTTCGGGGGACGCATGACTTTTGACGTTCGCCTCTCCCGAGTCCATACGGGTGTTGCAGCGACGGGACAAGACTGTAACTACCAATTGGATATCACGAAATTGGGAGACAAAAAGGGGTAAAAAGTTATTTTTTTAAATAAAACAAATTAACCTTCCCATCAAACCAATATCCTACTTTTCCAAATGTTTTAATGTTCTGATCACGATAAGTCTTTTTAATTTTGCTCGGCCAATAATGCTTGTATTGAATGTGTCTCAGTGGACTATCAAATTACCTTATTATTTGAATCCCTGCAGCCCAGGAGGTGCTGGAGAGTCTGAAGGACCGTTGGTTTCAGGCTGATAACCCCCCAGCCGACCAGCTGCTGAATGAGGAAGAGTTTCTCTCCTTCCTGCATCCTGAGCACAGCAAAGGCATGCTCAAATACATGGTCAAGGAGATCGTTCGTGACCTCGGTATGTACTTTCTCATATGATTTGAATTCAGTTAGTGTGTATGCATAATGCCATAACTAGGTTTTGTGAAAACAATGATTTGAATAAGAAAATGAGAATTGATTAAAGTACACAGAATAAATACATAAATTGTGAATGACCCATGATCAATCATGAAAAGCTTTAAAATCTAATCTAATGCTGTTTGAGTTTGATATTTATTTTGTGTTTTTAAAGACCAGGATGGCGACAAGAAGCTGACTCTGTCTGAGTTCATCTCCCTGCCCATGGGCACCGTGGAGAACCAGCAGGCCCAGGACATCGACGATGACTGGGTACGAGAGAGGAAGAAGGAGTTTGAGGAGGTCATCGACAGAAACCATGATGGCATCGTGACCATGGAGGAACTAGAGGTGGGTGTCCTGTGTTAGAAAAACTCATAGCTACAAAACCCTACAAAGGCTAGGTTTATGATGGGTCGTAAAGGCCTATAAGTAAACAGACTGAACAAATATCATGTCACAGAGGACTCTTTCCACTGGGTACACTGCAGGACCTTGTATAGGATAGTGTCATTTTATAGTTGCAGAGTAAACCATGAACATTTTAGGCTAATTTCCTTCCTTTTTCCCTGTCTTTCCCTCATGCCATCACTACTCTCCAGGAGTACATGGACCCTATGAACGAGTACAATGCGCTGAACGAGGCTAAGCAGATGATCGCTGTGGCCGACGAGAACCAGAACCACAACTTGGAGCTGGAGGAGATTCTCAAGTACAGCGAATACTTCACTGGCAGCAAGCTCATGGACTATGCCCGGAATGTTCACGAGGAGTTCTGAAGACAAGCTGACAAAATCCTCCCTTTCCCTTCTAATGTGGGCATCCTCATAAGTCTTCTCTAAGGACAGGTCTGTCTTATTGATGAAAAGAAAAGCCTGATGTTCTAGTGTGCAATTCTGTGTTTAAATCCTAGCTCCAGCCGAGTGACCTGGCCTCCCCCAGTGACTCTTAAAGTAAGGCATAAAACATCCTTCATTTCTGGACTGTCTGCCTCTTCTAAACATCGGAATGAACCATTGCCAAAGTCTGCCTTCTGTCTACAGTGGGACTTAAGTTGCATTATCTCACGTATGATAATGCATTTTGGGTTTTCAGTGCATTCTAGACACTGCGTCAACTTCATGTTTCATTTGTTTTTGATATTGTGAAATTTATGTCTGAGTAATTGGAACAAGATTAATCTCCCCCCTCCAGTGAAGTAGTTGAGGTGTAAGGACAACTTACACAATTGGGCCTACAATATTTGTAGTAGTGCAGAACCGTTCTGTTTTTACTGCAAAATGATTTAAATTGCATAACTAACGAATGTAAATATCTTCATTCTTTGGATTTCCCATCACATTCTACATTTCATAATGTTGCTCGGAAGTAACTGTTGTTTACCAAGTCATCAATCATATTGACCACTGAGCTGAACCCCAGTAACCACTGTACTCTCCACACTCAATGACTATGTGCTTGCTGCCCTTGTAAACAATTGTTTGACATTTGTCCATTTGGTAAGAAGTTTACACTATGTCCTGATAGGTGTTGATGATTCTCTGATCCATCTTATTCTTTGAAATGAGTGCTTATGTCAGAATTATGGTGTTTTAAACCTCTACTGCAAAAATGTCTCATTGTTTCCATACATTTGTTTGCCTTTGTCTATAATTCCAACTGGGGTTTTGCATTTCCAAAAATATGTAAGCTCTGTTAAATATCTGATACAATCATTACAAATGAATGAGCAATTTGTTAGCATGGGTCTGATTGTTTTTGATACACATGTCATAACTGAAAGTAAAGAAGAGGTGAGCTTGTAATCAGGGTTGGAGAAATATTTTTTTAGTTTAGAATGTTTTTGCAGGATTTTGACATGAGCCCTCTGGGTACCTTGCCCTTGTCAATTGTCCATATCTTTGTTTGAGACTGGTGTAAGAAATTAACTTATTTATTTATTTGTTGTTAGTCTTTTGTTTTCTCTCAGCAGTTACATCAATGTAAAGAAAAAATATATTTTTTCCCAGTGTTGTACTTTTAGTTTTTCAATGCTTATTTGTTTTTTCCAGTTTCTGCAAATGTTGAACTTAAATACCAGATGGATATTATTTGTCATTGAGAAATTCCTTATTTCCTTGTGGATCCTACCAAGTCAGCCATGTTTGTACCCCTTGTCATGCTTTGCCAAAGCTTTGTAATATACAGTACCAGGCAAAAGTTTAGACACACCACCTCATTCCAGTGTTTTTTAAACTATTTTCTACAAAACTGAAATAACACATGGAATCATGTAGTAACCAAAAAAGTGTTAATCAAATCAAAATAGATTTTATATTTGAGATTCTTCAAAGTACAAAAAACAGCAAGCACTATGTTGAAACTGGCTCTCATGAGGACCGCCACTGGAAAGGAAGACCCAGAGTTATCTGCTGCAGAGGATGAGTTACCAGCCTCAGAAATTGCAGCCCCAAAAAATGCTTCAGACTATATGTAATAGACACAACTCAACATCTACTGTTCAGAGGAGACCGCATGAATCAGGCCTTCATGTTTGAATTGCTGTAAAGAAACCACTACTAAATGACACCAATAAGAAGAGACTTGCTTGTGCCAAGAAACACGAGCAATGGACATTAGACCGGTGGAAATCAGACATTAGACCGGTAGAGTGCTGCATCAGATGGCCTGGACTCCACAATCACCCGACCTCAACCCAAAGGAGATGGTTTGGGATGAGTTGCACCACAGAGTACAGGAAAAGCAGCCAAGTGCTCAGCATTTGTGGGAACACCTCCAATCCAAGACTTGGAAAATCATTTCCCATGAAGCTGGTTGAGAGAATGCCATGAGTGTGCAAAGCTGTCATCCGGGCAAAGGGTGGCTACTTTGAAGAATATAAAATATTTTGAGTTTAACACCTTTTTTTGGTTACCACAAGATTCCATGTGTTATTTCATAGTTTTGATGCCTCTATCAAAACCCTGGAATGAGTAGGTGTGTCCAAACTTTTGATTGGTACTGTATGTGTAATATGCATTCATCAACTGCTTTCCTGCTTCAAGGACAATATCCTGTGGAAATACATCAGTAACTTCGATCCTGTCATATAATTGAAATTATAAAAGAAAAAGCTCATGCTATCAGAATGTGACAACGCTTTAGCTATACATTGTATTCCAGATTAAACAATAAATATTTCTTATCAATCTCTGACCATAGTCTGTACCCTAATGTTTTATGCCTCGATAAATATATATTTCAACATTTTTCATACTAACTTGATGGCCAATAGTTCTTCGCTAGGCGTTTTAAATTATACAACTTTTACTGGAGCTTGCCATGAGTGGAGCTTGCCAGAAAACAATACAGTTTATTATGTCCATTATTCTTTCCATTCTGTTTTTATTTGTAATAGTTGTAGTTGCTATGAGACTATTGTTATATTTTGACTCGATTCTGTGAACTGCATTGGCTTTGTAAAGCTACCCACAGAAATAGTCCAAACAAAAACATTAGGCCTCATTAGGCCTTGAATTATACAGTTGAAGTCGGAAGTTTACATACACGTTAGCCAAATACATTTTTAACTCAGTTCTTCACAATTCCTGACATTTAATATATTGTAAATGAAAAATATTATTAGTTGATTATAAACAATTCCTGACATTTAATATATTGTCTATGAAAAATATTATTACTAGATTATAAACATGTCAGTAAATTTGTCCAACTATTTCATATATTTTGGCGAGAACCTTCGAGATGACCTGTTGTGAGTAAAAATGGGACATTTAACCTAGATATTTTAGGAACTTTCTCCTAAAATGTTAGCAGCTTCTGTCTGTTACATGAATGTATTACTTTCCTCTACCTACACAAACACAAACCATGAGCCTTCTGCTATCACTTCTTAGCCTAAACAATATTCTCTACTCATCAGTCAGACTCAGAGATTAATTGGTCATACTCTTCCATGACCTCACTCAGAGATAAACTTGTTATACTCACCCATGATCTCAGGACAACGAGGTGAAACGATGTTGAGCTGTTAGGAAAGCCGGCCGGGAGAGGGAAATGACTAATCAGAAGCAGGTGGACATGGTGACTCTACAGGAGGATACAAAAGCTCTCATCTGAGGGACTGGCTAGAGAAACGAGTGCAAAAGAATGCCATCTACCCCCATTACCTGGATAAAGTGGTACAGGATCTTAGGTCTATACAAGTGCTTAGGCCATATGGGCTAGGGGCTGATTTTTTCTCTCTAAGTTTCAGGAGGCCCGACAGGTGATGTCTCGCTACGACACGTTGATGCTGACCCGGGAAGACCTGGTGCCCACTACCCAGCAGAACCAGGACAGCACAGGGAAAGCCCGAGCCCAGCTGACCCCCTTCACAGAGCAGAGCAACGACACCCTGCTGCACTACAACACTCTGGCCCAGCTACGGAGCCAGCTGGACAAGTCCCACACTGAGGGCATCATCTGGGTGAGACATGAGATGATCACTCTCCTTATAATGTGTATTTTATGGTGATTTATCTCTGAGGGACACAGTTTCTCGGACACAGATGAATAAAGCTAGTGCTGGACATAAAAGCTAACTGAATGGTGATCTACCACTGAACCTCCTAGTTTTAGTCTGTGTTGGGGAAACCAGCCAGGTTACTAAGAGAGTCTGAAATCAAAGAGGATTTGATCAAATTATTACCATTTCTCTCTTGATATACAGGAATCAAGATGGGCCCACATTCAGAACACAGCTGCCAAGAAGACACTTCTGTTGTGCACAATCAAGATGGCCACTATCAATCTTTACCAGAGTGTGTGCAAGAGGGCCAAAGACACTGGGGATTTACCTGTTGCTCCAGAGGACCCTCCTAAGCAGCTGGAAAAGGTACCATAGGCTACTGTGCTGCTGTAAACGCATGACTCAGCATTATTATGTTTGTGCAAAGTTTAGGGTCGCTAGACTCAAATGTTCATTATATTTACGTAAGAGGAAAGGACCGAGGACACAGATGGTTATTGTATTGTGTGAAACACTTTGACTTCCTGATGTTGTGGGATTCTCTCTGGTGTTTACAGAACATTGGTGCTGTGACATTAGCATTTCAGAGCCTGTTTAAAGAAAGTGATTGTAGCAATAGAGCAAACGATTACAAAGTATGAAAAAAATACGAGTGGCTGCAGCATTGCCAGCAACATTGATGCTGATTAGGAGTATATGCTGTATGGGCTGTTAAGGCATAAGTGTATGAAAGTGTGTATTCTTATTTTATATTTATGTAATTAATTCATTGAGCTGTTCTTGTCTATTGATGTTCTGTATTATGTCATGTTTTATGTTTTGTTTGGGCCCCAGGAAGAGTAGCTGCTGATTTAGCAGCTTCTAATGGGGATCCTAATAAAATACTATTCATGAACCACTCACAGGATAGGGTCTTGTGCATCACAAGGAATAAATGGGGGGGATTAGAAATTATGATCATACTGATATCTATGCAGGGCATGACAGCTGTGGAGTGCTCTGATGCATAGTTTACCTGTCTCCTTTTTCTGATCAAGGGGATTCCCTTAATCTGCCAGAATATGTAGCAGATATCATACCTACATTTGCATAAATTGTGAATCCTCTTCAGTGGTTCCCAAACTTTTTACAGTCCCGTACACCTTCAAACATTCAACCTCCAGCTGCGTACCCCCTCTAGCACCAGGGTCAGCTCACTCTCAAATGTTGTTTTTTGCCATCATTGTAAGCCTGCCACACACACACTATACAATACATTTATTAAACATAAGAATGAGTGTGAGTTTTTGTCACAACCCGGCTCGTGGGAAGTGACAAATAGCTCTTATAGTACCAGGGCACAAATAATAATAATCAATAATTTTGCTCTTTATTTAACCATCTTACATATTAAACCTTATTTGTGAATTGAAAATGGTGAATAACTCACCATAGGTCAATGAGAAGGATGTGCTTGAAAGGATGCACATAACTCTGCAATGTTGGGATGTATTGGAGAGTCTCAGTCTTAAATCATTTTCCACACACAGTCTGTGCCTGTATTTAGTTTATGCTAGTGAGGGCTGAGAATCAACTCTCACATAGGTACGTGGTTTCAAAGGGCATATGTGTCTTAACAGCGCGATTTGCCGATGCAGGATACTCTGAGTGCAGCACTATCCTGAAATCTGGCAGTGGCTTCTGATTAAATAACATTTTCACTGAGCAGTTTGTTGCAATTTCAATGAGGCTCTCTTGTTCAGATATCGGTAAGTGGACTGGAGGCAGGGCATGAAAGGGATAACGAATCCAGTTGTTTGTGTCATCCATTTCTGGAAGGTACCTGCGTAATTGTGCACCCAACTCAATCAGGTGCTTCACTATATCACATTTGACATTGTCCGTAAGCTTGAGTTAATTTGCACACAAACATTCATACAATGATGGAAGACCTGTGTGTTGTCCTTGTTAATGCAGAGAGAAGAGTTCCAACTTCTTAATCACAGCCTCAATTTTGTCCCGCACATTGAATATAGTGGCGGAGAGTCCCTGTAATCCTAGATTCAGATCATTCAGGCGAGAAAAAACCTCACCCAGATAGGCCAGTCGTGTGAGAAACTCGTCATCATGCACGCTGTCAGACAAGTGAAAATTATTGTCAGTAAAGAAAAGTAAGGGGTCAGTAGCTCTTCGGCTGCATCAGATTCATAATTGTCAGTGTCCATGCTAGCTGGGCTAACAACAAATGTAGAATTACTGATGCTAGCATTGGATGTGCTCGTGGAAGCAGAACAACTTGTGTCGTTGACAGGTGCAGGTGTAGTACTGCTGGTAGTAGCAGTAGAGCTGGTATGTGCCTTACTTTTTATTTTATTTTTACCATTTATCAATTTTCGAGCAAACGGAATGAGCAGCAGCTACGTTTGGCTACATACGGACCGGACCGTTAGTGAAATTCCCGCAAGATAGTAACGGTTAATGTTATTGGATGTTAATTATTTGACTAGGCTACCTTGTCAACAAACAAAAGAGGGATAGTCACATGCAAACAAGCATACATACAAACCTATTTACATAGCCAGGAATCATAAACAAACAAATCATATTCATTAGTAATATAACCAGTTTTAATTGCCTTTTTGTTTTTCAATTTAGTTAAAAGTAGTACCATATTGTTTAAATTAATATATAAAGTGAAAAAAGTTAGATTTTGAATTAGGCCATTTGCATTTGTGATTTTGAAATTTACCTAATATTAAATATTAAATATTAAAAACACTACATCTTCATCAATGTCAGAATTTCTGAAATAAATCATTATATCAAAACCCTCAAATTGTATAACCGGTCCTATTTTTCTGTAATAAAATTCTGAATGTCAATCCAAAATATTCTACTATAAATACAGGGTCTCCATTCCACAGAAATCACATTTATAGTCAATATTCAGCTTGATATTCAGATATTCAGCTTTAGTCTTTCCAAAAGGATAAATTCTATGTAACATTTTAAATGAAACTTCCTTTACCTTACTGATACAACATTTATTAGCAATTTTTCATGCTTTCCCCCATTATACAGTTGAAGTCGGAAGTTTACATACACCTTAGCCAAATACATTTATACTCAGTTTTTCACAATTCCTGACATTTAATCCTAGTAACAATTCCCTGTTTTAGGTCAGTTAGGATCACCACTTTATTTTAAGAATGTGAAATGTCAGAATAATAGTATAGAAAATGATTTATTTCAGCTTTTATTTCTTTCATCACATTCCCAGTGGGTCAAAAGTTTACATACACTCAATCAGTATTTGGTAGCATTGCCTTTCATTTTTAACTTGGGTCAAATGTTTCGGGTAGCCTTCCACAAAAAAGATTCTGAGGTATTTGGCTGATTTCTCTTGATTTTCCCATGATGTCAAGCAAAGAGGCACTGAGTTTGAAGGTAGGCCTTGAAATACATCCACAGGTACACCCCCAATTGACTCAAATTATGTAAATTAGCCTATCAGAAGCTTCTCAAGCCATGACATAATTTTCTGGAATTTTCCAAGCTGTTTAAAGGCACAGTCAATTTAGAGCATGTAAACCTCTGACCCACTGGTATTGTGATACAGTGAATTACAAGTGAAATAATCTGTCTGTAAACCATTGTTGGAAAAATTACTTGTGTCATGCACAAAGTAGATGTCCTAATAGATGTCCTTCCTGTAAAACACAATCCTTGAGTGGAAATAAGACTTGACTTATTGATATTAACTTTCAAACCCGAAACTAAGGAATTGTTTCCAATACAGGAAACTGCTTTAGAAACCTCATTCCTGTCTCTAAAAAATATGGTGGTATCATCAGCCAGTTGACATAGTTTAAATTCATTTCCAAGTGCTGAAACACCTTGAAAATTCCCTTTCTTGATATGAAGAGTCATAATTTGAGTAACCAATAAAAATAAAAACCGACTAATTTGGCAGCCCTGCCTAATGCCATGCCCAATATTACATCTTTGGGATGTCCCGTGAGCTAATTTTACAGAGCTAGTACAACCACTATATAAAGTTTGGACTGCTTTAAAAAAAGAGTCACCAAACCCCAAAAAACGTATTGCTTTCCCAGTGTCAAAAGCTTTAGAAAGATCAACAAGCATAAGAAAACTATCATCAAGGATGAGGTCATTATAGTCAATCATGTCTAAGATTCACCAGATGTTATTACTAATGTGTTGACCACGCATAAAGCCAGATTGTTCTTTCTTCATCAATTACAGTGGGGCAAAAATGTATTTAGTCAGACACCAATTGTGCAAGTTCTCCCACTTAAAAATGTGAGATAGGCCTGTAATTTCCCTCATAGGTACACTTCAACTATGACAGACAAAATGAGGGAAAAAAATCCAGAAAATCACATTGTAGGATTTTTAATGAATTTATTTGCAAATGATGGTGGAAAATAAGTATTTGGTCAATAACAAAAGTTTATCTCAATACTTTGTTATATACCCTTTGTTGGCAATGACAGAGGTCAAACGTTTTCTGTAAGTCTTCACAAGGTTTTCACACACTGTTGCTGATATTTTGGCCCATTCCTCCATGCAGATCTCCTCTAGAGCAGTGATGTTTTGGGGCTGTTGCTGGGCAACACGGACTTTCAACTCCCTCCAAAGATTTTCTATGGGGTTGAGATCTGGAGACTGGCTAGGCCACTCCAGGACCTTGAAATGCTTCTTACGAAGCCACTCCTTCGTTGCCCGGGCGGTGTGTTTGGGATCAGTGTCATGCTGAAAGACCCAGCCACGTTTCATCTTCAATGCCCTTGCTGATGGAAGGAGGTTTTCACTCAAAATCTCACGATACATGGCCCCATTCATTCTTTCCTTTACACGGATCAGTCGTCCTGGTCCCTTTGCAGAAAAACAGCCCCAAAGTATGTTGTTTCCAACTCAGCATTCTTTGTTCTCCAAACACGACGAGTTGAGTTTTTACCAAAAAGTTATATTTTGGTTTCATCTGACCATATGACATTCTCCCAATCTTCTTCTGGATCATCCAAATGCTCTCTAGCAAACTTCAGACGGGCCTGGACATGTACTGGCTTAAGCAGGGGGACACGTCTGGCACTGCAGGATTTGAGTCCCTGGCGGCGTAGTGTGTTACTGATGGTAGGCTTTGTTACTTTCGTCCTAGCTCTCTGCAGGTCATTCACTAGGTCCCCCTGTGTGGTTCTGGGATTTTTGCTCACCGTTCTTGTGATCATTTTGACCCCACGGGGTGAGATCTTGCGTGGAGCCCCAGATCGAGGGAGATTATCAGTGGTCTTGTATGTCTTCCATTTCCTAATAATTGCTCCCACAGTTGATTTCTTCAAACCAAGCTGCTTACCTGTTGCAGATTCAGTCTTCCCAGCCTGGTGCAGGTCTACAATTTTGTTTCTGGTGTCCTTTGACAGCTCTTTGGTCTTGGCCATAGTGGAGTTTGGAGTGTGACTGTTTGAGGTTGTGGACAGGTGTCTTTTAAACTGATCACAACTTCAAACATGTGCCATTAATGCAGGTAACAGTGGAGTGGAGGACAGAGGAGCCTCTTAAAGAAGTTGTTACAGGTCTGTGAGAGCCAGAAATCGTGCTTGTTTGTAGGTGACCAAATACTTATTTTCCACCATAATTTGCAAATAAAATCATAAAAAATCCTACATCCTATTTTCTGGATTTTTTTTCTAATTTTGTCTGTCATAGTTGAAGTGTACCTATGATGAAAATTACAGGCCTCTCTCATCTTTTTAAGTGGGAGAACTTGCACAATTGGTGGCTGACTAAATACTTTTTTGCCCCACTGTATAGGATACAAGCCTTGTTTCAACCTCTTAGCAAATACAAGGGCAAATAATTTCCCATCATTATTCAACAGGCTATTATTCAACGGGTCTCCAGTTGTCTATATAAAGACTATCCTTATTAGGTTTGGGAATCAAAGTAATTACACCTTGCTTTAAGGAAGCCGGTAACTCCCCCTTTTCTATTGTTTCTTGGAACATAGCAAGAATGAAAGGAATCAATTTATCATTGACATTCCTAGCCGATCTGATCGCCATTTGGGAGGATGTGAGCAAGCCGGATCAGCCAGGGCCAACCAAACACAAATAGAAGTGTCCGCTTCATTCTATAGATTGTTTTGTATGAAAGTATATATTCTGTTATATTTAGCTTATTAACAAAAAGCATTATAGATCTTTTGCAAAAATACAGTACCACAGTATACATCTTAAAAACCATTTTATTGCCTATATGATGATTAAGGTGTACTGTCTGTTCTATGTAGCACTTCACATTATAATAGTATGATTGTATGAACGACCATCATGTCACCAAAACCATCAACTCTATATCCAACATCTATTTATATACTCATGAATCACCATCAGATTCAACACAATTCACCAAATTAATTCAAGGTTGACAGGAGCCTATCAATAGGCTTAAAGTGGTGATGAGATTATTAATGTGATGTGTGGAATATGTGAGCAGCACTTTCAAAGTCAAGGGCCTTTGACAAGCGCCTCAGTGACAGGCTGGAGAAAAACACAAAAGATTCATGTTTACAAATGGCAATATCAGAAGTTTCAGATAAGGTGATTTTGTCAACAAATTTCATCTGTATTTTTTAACAAACATAAACACAAAACATTTATAACAGAGACCAACTCTGTTCAGGGTCATTTGCAATGTATAGACACAAAAAAACTGCTAAAAGCAAATGAATAAAAGGTACATTATAATATACAATTTGATTAGCAGAAGTACATGATGAAATAAATTGTCATAATGGCATAAAGGACACAAATGGTTAGTGCTTTTGACAGGTAGGCTATTATAAGCTTATTATTCTAAAAACAAAGATATTCAAAAACGAAATACTGGCTTTACATAGAAGAAATGTCTAAATACTTTTTGTTAACATAAGTGTGCTTAATTTAAGTAACGGGGAAAAAAGCGAAAGGGGAAAAAACTCATATTTACCACGTTAAAACCGTCTCTGAAATCAGGAAATTGCCAACAAAGCTGTTAAAATTTTAAACAAGGTCTTAATAAATTGCACATTTAAAAAACATGACAAATCATTGTCCCAGTGCTATACTTGTGCAGTTGGGCACCTTTATAATCTTGGTCTCCATTTGGTCTTCCGCTGGGCTAGAGAGCTGATCTGTCCACAGATTATATTTCTATGGTTCTGTCTCAGGCAGCTTCTATTCTTCACAGGTAGGGGTACTGACTGAGCTTCCTTTGGCTTAGCTGGTAGGCTGCCGCGCTGGATCGGGGAACGGGGTAAGGCTGGGCCGCCAGCTGCTGCTGGTGGTGGTACTGTCCCTGGGCATGTAGGAGCCCCAGGGAGGAGTAGGGCCCATTGGGCCGGGCATGTCGAGAAGAGCCGCCGGCATGGAGCTGGTCCACGGCCTGGGAGACAGAGGCCAGGGCGGCAGAGGCAGGGTAGGCGTACAGGTTCGGGGTAGAGGTGAAGATGGAGGCAGCCTCGTGCAGGCGGTAAGAGGAGTTGGAGGAGATGGGAGGAGGGTAAGTGGTCTGACGGGGCAAGGAGCTGTTGTTGCCTCCTGTTCTGTCTTGTGATGATGACATCACAGACTGCTGTACCTGGAGAGGAAAACATTGGCTACAATTTATATCACTTCATTCACATTTTACATTCAAAATTTAATTTAATTTAATCTTTATTTAACTAGGCAAGTCAGTTAAGAACAAATTCTTATTTTCAATGACGGCCATATACCCTTACCTGACTCAGGTTGAGTGGTTGGGATCTGCTAGTTGTGGCACTCTGGTTGCGATCAGAGCTGGAGGTCCTTCCTGCCCTGCTGGACTGCTGAGCTGTCCCCTTCTTGGATTTACCAGAGACATTAGCAGGTTGATCTAAAAATCAATAAAACCAAATTATTTAAGGTGAAAGGCAACAAAACTAAGGAGGTGGGCAGCTCCACCTATACAATAGTAGGGGGAACACTAGACTGGAGGTGTGTTACCACGCCAACCTGTTTTTTGTACTCTGCTCTCCCCAGACTGGGTCTTCACTAAGGGCAGGATGATGGCTAGAGACTTGGAGAAGGAGTGGGAGGTCTGGGACGAGGAGGAGCTGTTGGCCAGGCCCTTGGGGCTCAGGGGACTGCTGGTGGACGAGTCAGAGTCATGTGAGTCGTGGACTGTCACACAGCTAATCACGTTGGCCCGCTGGTTAGCACCAGAGCTGTGACAGAAAAGAGGAAGAAAACTTTATCGTTTTCTTTTTAGAACACAAAAATTCCTCTTTTGCTTTCAACCCAACCCCTTGAGACACACAGACACACGCACCTGAGGGATTGAGACTAAAGCCAGGGTCATCCAGGGTGCTGGTTTCAGCTACTTAACAAAACAGCAGCGTATCTCCATTGTCTCTCATTCATTTACACATTAGGTGGATACATTAGAATACACAGGATGTGACCTCACCTGGCAGCAGGGAACTTCCCGTCATCCTCGTCCTCTGTGTCACTATGGATAGTGATAATGCTGACAGCAGGGCTGGGAGTATCAGAGATGATAATTGGATCACCACTCAAGGCAGGCAGTGGTGTGTTGTGGACCATAGGGGCGGCTGACTGCAGAGACAACACAGGCCTGCAAAGGGACAAATGTCATTTTAACAGGAAAGTATATTGAGATGTTTCAATGTGCTTTAAAAAAGTTTGTGTTGATCTGAAAGTCCTCAATCATAAAGCTCTCACTGATTCATAGAAATCACATACCTAATGAGGAAGAGAACCATACAGTATACAAGAGTATGAATAAAGTGTGTATTCTTGGACCTGACCATTGGGTTGAAATTTACCTGGCCCTACTGTCGGCATGTCGAGCCTTAGACCTTTTCCCCTGCTGAGATCTTGCTTGGAACTGGGCCGCAGGTGCATGACGCCCCAGTGTATGGTCCTGCTGTTTGATGCCATGGTAATGACTGCCATGACGACCCCTGGCATGACAACAACTTGTAATTAGCTTCCCTAGCATATCCGAATCAGTACAACACAATATTATCTGAACCATCTAACGTCTCCACATACTGTAACCTAGATACAAAATAATGTCAGAAAATATCAAATTAGGGCTTCTTCTGCAATTCCTCTAACGTTCTGCTCTTTGGACAATGATATGGCCTTAGTGCCCAGAGGGACAGCACTGCAGTACTCACCTCCAGTGTGAGGCCTGTTGTCCTGAGCTGTCTCCCCCAGAGAGGGGGGCTCCCATGGGGGAGTCAGGGACCAGAGTCTGGGTTTGGCTGGGGTTGTGGAGGGACATACCTGGCATCTGCTGCCACGTGGAGGGGATGAGGATCTGCTGGGTGCCTGCTGGCCAGCCCTGCTGTACACACACACAGACAAAAACAAACAAAGTGATTTATTCTAGGTTTGCTTCTAAAACAACTAATACTGAGATCAATGAAAGCAAGTTGAACAGTCTGTTTTAAGGGAAATAGAAAAATGCTGTGCTACATGTGAGTACGAGTCAGACCATTACAGGTTGGGTGTGGATTCTACAAGAACCACTGGGAAGACAAGCACATGCAGTTTGCAGACAGACATGATTCAGTGTCTGCTCCTGTCATACATGGAAAGCTATAGGCATCCAGCATGCCCCCACTGAGTCAAGCTCAAATTCAAAGGGGAAAGAAAAACATTCTATGATTGTTCTCTGTTCCCCGGACTTCCAAAGCATGACCCGAACAGAGAAAACCTCAATAGTTACTGCTGAGAGAAATATGTTTGAAATCAAAACACCATTAAACCGGCACTCCAACTACCAGAAGAAACAACTGTTCATTCTCTCAAGCCAAGCTCAAGCCCTGGAAGACAGAGTTCTGTGGAACTGAGAAGGTGGTTTAAAACCTGAAACTCAAGAGTATTCTGTTAAGAGAAGCATGACAGACAATCAAGGGGCAGCATTCTAAGATGGTATTTCTAATGTCTGCTGCACAATTCCAGGACCAAAGCAACAACATTGACATTTTGAATCAACAGGGATTCCAAAGGTTGAAGAGATGAAGTGCAAATTTACATTTGGTTGAATATATTTACATTTCAGCAAGACTTCCAGAAACTTCAGCTGTCTCTGTATCATAATACAACATCTCTCTTTTTTGGAAGGGGAAGAGAAAAGGAGAGATGAGATGCTGCAAGCATAAGCACAGACCAGAGTTAGCAGCAGTACATGCGTCCCATGCTCTGCCCACCCCTGACAGTATTAGTGATAGTGCTTTACCAGCATGGTGGGGCTCTCTTCCAGTAGGCCAGGCCTTCCAGCCCCACAGCCCAGGGGCAGTGAATACAGAGGGGCCATTCCTGCCACAGGAGCTTGCAGGGTGGCTACCATCAATGGATTGCAGGATTGCTGGTGGGGAGGAGGTTTGAGGGAGGGATGTAAGGGTTAGATAAATGGACAGGGAAGGTCAATCCGATCTCCACATCCCTTCACCAATCAGTCGGAGACTGATTCCCAAAGAAAGAAGAGGATGTTAAGGAGGCTAAACACCTTGGTGTGAGGAATCCTGTCAATACTACTCTGGTTATTCATAGGATTTCAATGGACACACATGGAGTCAAGCTGTGGTGGGTAGTCATACAGCACTCAGTCTTGCTGTACCTGTGTGAGCATTCCAGGCTGGAGATGCAGAGGCTGAGTGGACTGGTTCTGGGGCACCATGGGAACAGAGTTATCCATCCTCACTGGGAACCCAGAGTGTTTACCGGATGACTGGAGGCCTAAGAAGAAAGGAAGGCAGTAGATTAGTTACAATGTCATGCATACAGCTCTGCAGATGCAAACTGCAGACATTACATCTAACTAGGGACAATTGGACAACATTATGAAGTTCAGATCCTCTTGTGTTATTACATCACATAAGGCTACACAACATGTATCACTGAAAGCGGTCTCCCACATTACAACCTATGTACTTAGCTGCGACATGAATTTGGTCTTCATTCGAGTTCAGCAAGAGAGGCAAACAAACTATACTTATAACATTATAACCCTGCCCCATCTGTTCTCACCCTGGATGGTGGGTGGGCAGACTATGAGAGTCTGCTGGAAAGGCTCTGTTTGGCCACACAGCTGGGTGGGTCTGGTCTGCAGAGGGACACTTTGCTGGTGGAGACCTGGGATGTTGATAGTAGCCTGCTGATACAGTCCCGACTGGTAGTTCAGCAGAGGGATGTTGCTGCTCAGGGACAGGGACTGGCCACCGGTTGACGCCACCTGACATGGTGTGGATAACATGAAATAACTATTCATCACACTTTACGTGCTGTAAAATATTCATGCTAGGACATGCTGAGTAAGTCTGATGATAAAATATATTAGCTTAAGGGGAAAAAGATCCTTAGTACTGTGATGAAAATGTGTTTTTCTTATAAGTAATTTCTGTGTTCTATTCATGTGCTGTTCTATAAACCAATTTCTGTGTTCATGCAAGTGACTTGAGTGAACGAATCCTCACTATCAGTAGCTGCAATTTGGCAGTACACCCAGACCTTGTTTTGAGAACGAAAGATATCTCAGTTTCAAGGTCTCAGCTTATAAGAAGTGAGGTATTGGTCTGTCACATGCATGACCCAGTATTGGTCGGTCACATGAATGAAACAAAACAGTCATGATTAATTAGTTATGCTAAATCATGCAAATGTAACTTGTCTGAGTTTCTGACAGACAGACGTCCACTATGGTGCATTACCTTTGTTGGAACCTCCAGCGTGCTTACAATAATGATTCATTTAAGATGAACGTTTAGTGTCCCTGTGTAATTTCCACAACAGTTCTCACCTGGTTGTGCTGGCTGCTAAATGTAACAGTGAGGTTTGTAGCTCCACTGGGGGTGTTGCTGCTAGAAAACAGATTCTTTCCACTCTCGAAAGGGTTGACCCTTCGCTTGCAAATGTCCATGTTCTGGAAGCACGACTTCACACTGAAAAAGAAGAAATATCAAGGCATATGTGAATCTAAAGGAGCAAGGTACTCTGTACTCTTATAATATCCATCTGGCACAGCCAGAAGAGGACTGGCCACACCTCAGAGCCTGGTTCCTCTCTAGGTTTCTTCCTTGGTTCCTGTCTTTCTGGGGAGTTTTTCCTAACCACCGTGCTTCTACATCTGCATTGCTTGTTGTTTGGGGTCTTAGGCTGGGTTTCTGTATAAGCACTTTGTGACTGCTGATGTAAAAAGGGATTTATAAATACATTTGATTTGATGACACATTTTATCTCGAGAGAAAAACAAGGAGATTTGCCAAGCTGTCTTAATCCTGGGCTATCGTGTGTAAGCTCTTAGGCCAAACAATTGATATAAAATGTAATTTGACATAAATGCCACAATACGATAGTCCTGATGATCCTCTACTTACTGTGAGCTGTGAGGGAAGTGCAGCAGGTGGGTCATGGTGACGAAGGTGTGGTTGAGGGTCTTCATGGGGGTGATGCGTTTGTCTGCGTCCAGCGTTAGCATCTTCTTCAGCAGGTCAATAAACTCTCTCCGGTCCGCCTTCTCTGCCTGGATGTCAGTCCCCGCCAGACTAGTCATGTTCACCTGCCACAACATACAGAAAGTCTGCTAAATGACTAAAATGTAAACATTTATAGATGCACTATGCAGAAATCGCTCCACCATTTCCTGGTTGCTAAAATTCGACTAATTTCAGTTTTATGTGACAAAACAAGCAAGCATAGTGTAGAGAATCATTGTACCGTCTTTAATTATTATTATTAAATTTTTTAAACGCTGTGAAATATATTTTCCATAACCAAAAATATTGTTTTTGAATCTGGTGTACAAAGCAGCAAGTAAAAGACGCAAAAAACAAAACTTAAGAACGGGAAGCATAGAAATAGTGCATTGAACAGATATACAGCTTCTTAGACTTGCTTTCAATCCAAATGACAGTTGCATGTTGCATCTTTAAACATCCAAGTCTACTCTGAAGAGATCAAATAAATTGGAGATATGAAACATACCAATTTATAAGCATAGCCTAATACAAAATAGTAATGGATTAATGACGAGTGGATTTAGAGAATGAATGGCGACCTAGTCACCCTCACCTGCATCATATCATCCAGACAGTTAAAGATGTATTTCCGAGCCTCCTTTGACTTTATCCCCAGCTCCGCCTCGTGCTCTGAAGGAGTCTACAGACAAAAAGAAAACGTAAAATAAAATAAAAATAAATAAAAAATACTATTAAAAGGTACTGTACAATATACATCAGCGAACAAGATATTTCATCAATATGCACCCACACATCACAATTGCCGCTACCATACTCTCATCCACTATTGCTAATACTGAACAATTTAAAAACTTGCCATGAACAATTTAAACACCAGCCCTTCAATCCCCCCTTTCTCTAATACATGTGTAAATATTGTACATTAAATGTGCCTTCTGTATTTTACTTTTGCAAAAAAATGTATTCTATTCTACTGAGCCATTTACTTTATGTTTGTATTCTTATCTTGTATTATTTCTTATTGTTGTTGCATTGTCGAGAAGGAACCTGCAAGTAAGCATTTCGTTTGAAGGTATATACCATGTATATCCTGTCCATACAACTAAAAAAAATTAAAACTTGAAACATAATTAGCTATAAACATGTAATTATCAACATTCTGATTCCTAATATGTTACCTACTGTACCTTGAGCCTCCATAGGGGGTAGCTGGAGTCAGGGCCTCTGTTAAAGAAGCGACTGGACTTGGTGCCTTCACTCAGGAGGTATTCAGCAGGCAGGCCCTGGGTCTGGGAGATGTACCGGATCTGATGAAGCCAAGAGAAAAGCAACAGCAACAGTGTTAATCAGAGATTGGTCACAAACAGACTTAGGGCCAGTTTCCCAGACACCGATTAAGCCTACTGTTGGACTAGAAAACACTTCAAATGGGAATCTCCACTGAACACACTTTAGTCCAGGACTACACTTAATCTGTGTCTGGAAAACCAGCCACTTCATGTATGACTGATACTTCAACAAAATGGAGGAAACAAATACATGTCGTGTCTTCAAGAAAAGTAGAAGAGGTGCTGCTGACCTGATCATACTCTGAGGCACCAGGATAAAGAGGCCAACCCAAGAACAGTTCAGCAATGACGCAGCCCAGAGACCACATATCTATAGCTTCACAGAAGGGAAGTCCCAGGATGATCTCTGGCGCCCTGCAACAACACATATAGTTGAAGTCGGAAGGTTACATACACCTTAGCCAAATACATTTATACTCAGTTTTTCACCATTTCTGACATTTAATCGTAGTAAAAATCCCCTGCCTTAGGTCAGTTAGGATCACCACTTTATTTTAAGAATGTGAAATGTCAGAATAATAGTAGAGAGAATGATTTATTTCAGCTTTTATTTCTTTCATCACATTCCCAGTGGGTCAGAAGTTTACATACACTCAATTAGTATTAGGTAGCATTGCCTTTAAATGGTTTAACTTGGGTCAAACGTTTCGGTAGCCTTCCACAAGCTTCCCACAATAAGTTGGGTGAATTTTGGCCCATTCCTCCTGACAGCGCTGGTGTAACAGAGTCTGGTTTGTACTGTAGGCCTCCTTGCTCGCACATGCTTTTTCAGTTCTGCCCACAAATGTTCTATATGATTGAGGTCAGGGCTTTGTGATGGCCACTCAAATACCTTGACTTTGTTGTCCTTAAGCCATTTTGCCACAACTTCGGAAGTATGCTTGGGGTCATTGTCCATTTGGAAGACCCATTTGCGACCAAGCTTTAACTTCTTGACTGATGTCTTGAGATGTTGCTTCAATATATCCACATAATTTTCCTTTCCTCATGATGCCATATATTTTGTGAAGTGCACCAGTCCCTCCTGCAGCAAAGTACCCCCACAACATGATGCTGCCACCCCCGTGCTTCACGGTTGGGATGGTGTTCTTCGGCTTGCAAGCCTCCCCCTTTTTCCTCCAAACATAACGATGGTCATTATGGCCAAACAGTTCTATTATTGTTTCATCAGACCAGAGGACATTTCTCCAAAAAGTACGATCTTTGTCCCCATCTGCAGTTGCAAACTGTAGTCTGGCTTTTTTTTATGGCGGTTTAGGAGCAGTGCCTTCTTCCTTGCTGAGCGGCCTTTCAGGTTATGTCGATATAGGACTCATTTTACTGTGGATATCGATACTTTTGTACCTGTTTCCTCCAGCATCTTCACAAGGTCCTTTGCTTTTGTTCTGGGATTGATTTGCACTTTTTGCAACAAAGTACGTTCATCTCTATGAGACAGAACGCGTCTCCTTCCTGAGCGGTATGACGGCTGCGTGGTCCCATGGTGTTTATACTTGCGTACTATTGTTTGTACAGATGAACATGGTACCTTCAGGCGTTTGGAAATTGCTCCCATGGATGAAGCAGACTTGTGGAGGTCTACATTTTTTTTCTGAGGTCTTAGCTGATTTCTTTTGATTTTCCCATGTCAAGCAGAGAGGCACTGAATTTGAAGGTAGGCCTTGAAATACATCCACAGGTACACCTCCAATTGACTCAAATGATGTCAATTAGCCTATCAGAGGCTGCTAAAGCCATGACACCATTTTCTGGAATTTTCAAAGTTGTTGAAAGGCACAGTCAACGTCTGACCCACTGGAATTGTGATACAGTGGATTATAAATGAAATAATCTGTCTGTAAACAATTGTTGGAAAAATTACTTGTGTCATGCCAAAGTAAATGTCCTAATCGACTTGCCAAAACTAGTTTGTTAACAAGAAATTTGTGGAGTGGTTGAAAAACTAGACATGTTGGTAACATGAGTACATAATATTGAGCCTGCAATACATCCATGGCTACTGAGACTCTTGTGTCACAAAACGACACATGCACCAGGGTTGGGCTCAATTAAATTTCTATTCAGTCAATTCAATAAGTAAATTGAAATTCCAATGCCGATTTTACTTATTGGAATATTCCGTTTACTTCCTGAATTTACTGAATCTAAATTAAATTGACCCCAACCCTGACTGGCACTCACCGGTAGTAGCGTGACTGTAGGTAGGTGGAACACACTGCTTTAGAAACGTGGCTGGCGGAGCCGAAGTCGATGACCTTCACCCTGTAAGGCTGTCTGAGAGGATCCACCAGCATGATGTTCTCAGGCTTCAGGTCAGCATGGATTAGACCCAGGCTCTTCAGCTTCAACAGGGCCGTGGCCACCTGATGACATACGTGGCAATGTAAAAACTATATATATATATATATATATATATATATATATATATACACATAAATGTATGTATTATGTATATGGCTGTACAATATGTGTATGATATGGGTAACATGCAATATGTACAGTATATTGTGTTATTTTGCATATAGTAGTATTGTGCAGTACTAAAAAAGTGTTCAAGACTATTAATTGTACTGTATCGTACCTGCTGCAGCACAGGCCGGATTGACTTGAGCAGCAGCGGGCTGAACTTGCTGTGCTTCAGAAAGTCATAGAGATTCTGCTCCAACATCTCAAACACGAGACAGGTGTGGTTCTTGTGTTGGAAACACTCGTAGGAACGCACAAAGTTGAACTCGTCTGCGTTCTCTGTGCTCAGTCTGCTCAGAATACTCACCTGCAGGACGATGGCAGATACAGAGCCTTCAGAAAGTATTCATTCCACATTTTGTTGTGTTACAGCCTGAATTCAAAACGAATTTGATTTTTTTCTCTCAACCATCTACACAAAATAACCGATAATGACAAATTCAAACATGTTTTTTTTACATTTTAGAAAATGTATTGAAAATGAAATACAGAAATATCTAATTTACATAAGTATTCACACCCCTGTCACCGTTTACAGCTGTGAGTCTTTCTGGGCATGTTTTTAAGAGCTTTGCACACCTGGATTGTACAATATTTGCACATTATTCTTTATACATTCTTCAAGCTCTGTCAAGTTGGTTGTTGATCATTGCTAGATAGCCATTTTTAAGACTTGCCATAGATTTTCAAGCTGATTTAAGTCAAAACTGTAACTCGGCCACTCAGGATCATTCAATGTCATCTTGATAAGCAACTCCAGTGTATATTATGCCTTATGTTTTAAGTTATTGTCCTGCTGAAAGGTGAATTTGTCTCCCAGTGGCTGTTGGAAAGCATACTGAACCATTCCATTTTGTCCTAAAAAAAACTCCCTAATCCTTGCGATGACACGCATACCCATAACATGATGCAGCCACCACCATGCTTGAAAATATGAAGAGCGGTACTCATTTATGTGTTGTGTCTGCCCCAAACATAACACTTTGTATTCAGGACATAAAGTTTGCAGTTTTAATTTAGTGCCTTATTGTAAACAGGATGCATGTTTTGCAATATTTGTATTCTGCACAGGCTTCCTTGTTTTCAATATATCATTTAAGTTAGGATTATGAAGTAACTACAATGTTGATCCATCCTCAGTTTCCTTTCTCTCCAGTAACTGAGTTAGGAAGGACACCTGTATGTTTGTAGTGACTGGGTATATTGATACACCATCCAAAGTGTAATTAAAAACTTCACCATGTTAAGGGATAGTCAATGAATGGTTTTAATTTTTTTTATTAATTTTTTTTTTATCTACCAATAGGTGCCCTTTGCAAGGCATTGAAAAACCTCCCTGGTAAATGTGGTTGAATCTGTGTTTGAAATTCACTGCTCAACTAAGGGATCCTACAGATAATTGTATGTGTGGGGTATAGAGATGAGGTAGTCATTAAAAAAATCATGTTAAACACTATTATTGTACACAGAATGTCCATGTAACTTACTTGTTAAGCAAACGTTTACTCCTGAACATATTTAGGCTTGCCATAACAAAGGGGCTGAATAGTTATTGACCCAAGACATTTCAGCTTTTCATTTTTTATTAATTTGTAAACATTTCAGAAAACATAATTCCACTTTAACATTATGGGGTATTGTGTGTAGGCCAGTGACACAACATCTAAATTAAATTAATTTTAAATTCAGGCTGTAACAACAAAATGTGGATCAAGTCAAGGGGTGTGGATACTTTCTGAAGGCACTGTAGATATGTTCAACTATTTTAATATCATCTCCTTCTCAAACTTCTACAAAATGTACACATGCATGGTACCTCTACAATTTTCAAATTCAATTGAAGCTCTGACCAGAGACTAATTTATCTGGTTAAAGCTTACAAGAAAGTCACTTCTGCTTAGTGACACTAACCTCAATTTGACCTTGCCGGGCATATGAAGGATGATTCTTCAAGATCTTGATGGCCACGATTTCATTGGTGCCACGCTTCCAGCATTTAGCCACCTGGCCAAATGTACCTCTCCCTAGGAACTCCAGCACCTCATAACTGTTAGACAAAGAGCACAGGATCTCATGCTGCACTAGCTGGTAGTCTCCCTCACTGTGGGAGTTACTACTCTTAGTGGTGGAGGTGGAATGTGCTATGGACTGGGCTGTGGTGGTCCCCCCACCAGCGGCGGGGCGGTTGGAGAGCACAGGGGCAGAGAGCTCCTCCAGGATCTGAACACTGTCACTGCTGTCCACCTCCTCACTTTTCCTCTTCAGGCTGTTACTGTACTGCTTGTGGTATAGGTCCCCTGGCTGGGAGGAGGATGCAGCCTCCTTGACATGGTGACTGGTAGAAGAGGAGGAAGATGAAGAGGGTCCTCGGGCACTGCCTGTGCTGTCTGCCGCCCGTACGACTGTCTGCTCCCGGGAGCCTCCCCCCATTGATGGATACCCCTGGTTGGAGTTGGAGGAGTTGTATGCTGGGTTGAAACTTGATGCAGAGGGGGAGGATGTGTTTCCATTTCCCTGGATGGGGCCCTGCTGCTGGTAGTAAGTGTAGTTGTTGTCTCCCACCTGGACGCTCACATCCCACACACTGTTCTCTACTTTCAATTTCTTGGTACGAGTGTATGCGCTGGAGGAGACTGAAGGAGAGGAGAAAACCTGGAGCTGGGAAGCCATGTCTACACAAAATGGGAGGCAAAGAGATTATTGGAAGCTGGCTACCTCTCTATCATCATAAACTGACAGCTGGTGTTAACTAGCTATCTTACATTGTTGTAATAGATCAAACAGTTCAAATCATTTTAGCAGCACTACAACTCAAACGTTAGCTAACGTTAGTGTTTCATCAAAGTGTTATGCTATCAACGGGCCCAGGGTGTGTGTTGTGCGGACCAATGCAACTAGTTAGGCTAAGGACGCTTATGGAAAACTGTTTGTCAACAACTGGAAAATAACATATATTGCATAGGTAAACGTCACCTGTGTTTGGTTTAGTCTTGCGGGTCCGATCGATTTCCCAAAACAGCAAGCCTCATAGCTAGCTAGTTGCAGGCAGATAAGAGCTAAAATTCCAGCTAATGCGAACTTCATGCAGATCTCCCCTCGAGATCTCAAAACATCAGCCGGGACATCATAATAACAACACGAGGATATCACACGACATCACATAATTTTAGAGGCACATAGAAAATGTCAAACTGACTACAAAAACAGCAGGATAAACCCATCCATCAATCCATAACAAAATCAACCGTATACCTAAGCACCAGAAGCGCTTCAGCATTACCGTAAGGTTTGAAAACAAGCGCGTGATAAATTGTAGTCTCCTAAAAATAATCTCAGGATTACATTTTAGACTAAACAGAAACAATAATTGAAAAGATCAGAAGAAACATCACCGCCTCTGCTTGGTGTTTGTGGTAGCTACACTTTTTAAGAGACCAAATGAAATATTTGACTAGGAGGAACGAGGAAATATAACCCATATGGTACTGCCACAGAGTGGCACTTCTCACTTCGTGAGAATTTCGTGAACGCTTGCGGGGGTTGGAGAAATCAATGAGAGAATTCTTCCTTAGTTATTACTTTTCTCTAACTCTAAAAGGCACAACCTAGATTCAATACAATGTCTTAAGTATTTGAACATGTTATTATGCCAACCTCGTGGAAATGACAAACTGACACGTTTTCATTTTCGTCAAAAACAACTTTATATCGAAGGAGTGCCTTTGATTTGACGATCTGCACATGCGCCGTTTTGCGCGAAACAACCGTTAGATTTGATTACGTGTTTCGTTTCTACGAATTTATTTTAATTTTAGCAGACAAGTCATTTAAGAAGAAATTCTTATTTTCAACGACGGCCTAGTGGAACTGTCTTGTTCAGGGTTTCGATTTTGCAAGCTTTCGGTTACTAGTCCAACGCTCTAACCACTAGGCTACCTGCCGCCCCAAAATGAGTTTAGCCAAACATTTTTTATAACTAACACTATATGTGGTTTAGCTAGCTAAAGTCGCAATGAAATCGCTTACAAGTGTGATAAAGGATTTATATCGGATATGCAGTTTCTGCCTATCTTCATGCTGTACTGTCTTATCTCGTTTGTGCCGCGCGCATGCTCAGATGGTGGCCTTGGAGATGTCGAGAAGATTTAGCATTAGCCATAATATAAATAACAAAGCACAGCACAGCAAAGGTAAGAAACGTTAACCAACGTTTAAGCAACTTCAAAAATAATGTAAAAGTATGTTAATTTCAGTTGCTTCAAGAGAAGTTGTGTGAAACCATCATAAAATAAGCAAGCTAGCTAGCCAGGTTAGCATAACATAATCTGTGACGTAGTTAGTTAGCAAATTTAAAGGGATACGTTAGCCCTCTAAAAACACAGTCTAATGTTTTCCATCAAATAGATTTGTTTACATTTCTTTTAGAGGAGGACCATGTCAGATCTCTACCCTCCATGGCCGCACAAACTGAAAATGGGTTTTTACATCTGAAACAGTACCTCAAAGAGATGTCCTCCATGAGACAAGCTTTGAACACAGGTCGTCCCTTGGTAATTTGCTTGAGGGACCAGGTATTTTCGCTACCTACTCAATAGGAATTACCTATCAATCTCTGAGCTCTGTTAAAAGCTTGGAACAGTTTTAATGTAACATCACGTTTTTGTATTTATTGTATTTAATAGGATAGACTTCCACCCCTACCAAAGAAAACCTCACCCAGATCTACTAATGACAAGATTGCTGCAGGTAAGCCTATGCTAACATTTGGAATATATCTGTCCCTTTACAAGTGGAGAAAGTAGCAACTGTTTGTGTTGTTGACAACTATGTTCTTCCCTTCTCCTCCCCTGTCCCCTGCTGATAAAGATATAGAATGCACCATGTCAATAAAGCAGCATGCTCCAGCAGAAGAGGAAATATTAAGGTGCGTAAATGATTTTTAACAAATCACATTTTTTATTGCACCAACACTTTCTTAAATGGCTATGCTACAACCGTCCTTCAGGGCCATCAATATCATATTTTACATTTTATACAGAAGGATAAAATTCAGGAGGGACGAGCACATAATAGAGAAGCTTCAGTGGATCTACAAGATACTTTGTGGCTTAACCAACATGAGGAATAGAGACCTGAAAACACTGGTGAGATTTGCTTTATTTGTGTCTGACATTTAGTGTTCATTCATTGTTGTAATAAATGACACAATTGTACAGTAAAGTTGTGTATTTCTCACCAAGTTGCCTCTTGCAAGTGGGTATGTGAACATCATCATGAAAGACACAGATAAAACCAATGTTCTTTTGAAGAACTCTCAGAGGTAACCAAACTAAATCCATTTATATCACCTCTTACAATACCCATTGACTTACAAAACTTAAATAGCTAGTTTATGGTAACCTGCTTGATTTAACTGCATTCAAATAAAAGCAATTTTTTATTTAAATATTTCAGATGTGATTCTATGTTGTCAGGTGTCTGATTCCATTTGCACCTGAGGACATGAACATCAACCCAGACTTGTGGGAGTCATTCATCAATCACCAAGACCAAGGCAGTAAAATTGTCCACAGATTTTCATGGGAATACCGGTACTATCATTGTTTTTAATGTTTTTTGTTTTTGTTTTTCAGAGCCAAAATCACCCTCTGCTAAGTTTGCTGGGTAAGAAATGTAATACATACAGTACATTAGTTAAAATCTATATTTCATTTAGCAGACGCTCTTACCCAGAGCAACTAGGGTTAAGTGCCTTGCTCAAGGGCACATCGGCAGATGGTTTTACCTAGTTGGCTCAGGGATTCACACCAGCAACCTTTCGGTTACTGTCCCAATACTCTTAACCACTAGGCTACCTGCCACCCCTAATTAATAATGTATTTCCTAACTAAAGTTTAATGGTCAATTCCACCTTAAAACATTGCAGTTGTAAGCCTGTCCAGTTAGGACTCAGAAGGAAGGCAGGTCTAAAGGAGGTAGAGAATGAAACTGGGGACCTACCTCCTTGGCTGAACCTGCTCTTGGATGAGAACAGTTAGTACACAGCCATTTTGATTTGCAGTATAACAAATATATAAGGACCATATAATGACACTTCAGTATAAATGGCATATAACGGTTTACTTGGGTCTGAAAGTCAGATTGAAATAGTGATATTGACTATTTACTTTCCACAGCCACATATGAGAAGGATCCTCAGAAGTGAGTATCAGTGGCCAGTGTTTAAGACATTAATGAAACATGAGAGAGTAGAATATAGATATTCAATCTTCACATGTTTTTTTCAGACCAAAGAACAGACATGATATGCTGGAACGTGTCAGAACAAAGTTCATCGAAATTCAGAGATCTATGAACAATCAGATGGAGACAGACATGTTTGAGAAGAAAATGTAAGCGGTTGTAATGATTCCAATATAGGCCTGTGTAATGTTAGACTTTTCCTCGCATTTAAAAAAAAAAAAAGTTTGATCAAAACATAAATGCAAGTGAAAAAATGTACAGTATAGACTCAGTATGTTTCATTTGTTTTGTTTAGACACAGAGAGGAGAGAATGAGGACTCTCCTGGATGCATTGATGGCCTCAAGGAAGGAGACAAGCCTACCTATGCTGCTCTCCTCACTAAAACATGAGCTCAGGGAACCAAAATCTGCGCTTTTATTTTGGTGAGTTTCAGTTCTATGTTACCAACATGTACAGTAGCCTACTATGTCACTTGTTCATGGGAAAATTCATGTGAAATACAGTAAATGTTGACATTGGTTGTATTTTTGTTTACTTTTAACATGTTTTCTTAGGTACGAAATCCTGAAGAGCGATGTCTCAGAATTGTCTGATGACAGGGACTTTGAGTACAGGACCATCCTGCAGAAGATCGGCCAATTCCACAACTTCTCTCACAAGAAGTTGCCCTACTCAAAGGTAATCATTCCAAATTCTCTGGAAGTGAATAGATTCAGGGCAAATTTCATTTTTTAACACTTGTGTCAGTGTATCAGAGTTTGTGGATTATTAGTGTAAGCCTGACCATTAGTGAAAAAATAAACCCTGTTATTGTTTATAGGAGAAATTTTGTCTCCTTGTTCTCTCTCTGCCATCGAATCAGCTTCTCCAACCAGCCATGCAAGATGCTCTGATGTTCCTCACTGAGAACGTCTTCCAGCTCCTACCACGACAACTCAAGCACTGGTATCAGTATCTCAAACTGCCCTTTTATGATGCCTCCTGACTCTTAAACTCAAGTCATCCTCAGAGGGCTGCCAGCCAATGGTTGTTATTTTAGTTTAAATTATATTAAATGTAATTTGTTTCAGAAATATGGACACATCAGTCTTGTGTAATTGTTGTAGTTAGTCAGGCAAGGAACCACTGTGAACACTTGTCAGTTTTTAGAGACTTTCTTTAGTTTCACAATTGAAAATATTCAAGACAAAATTACATTCCTTTGAGATATATTAGCATTTTGCCTCTACAGCATTTATATACAATATCTGCATTGAAATGCATAGTGGTATGAATATAAAGACATTCTACATTACATTTTAACAAAATATTAAGACTATACCAGCATAGTCGAAATCAAATATCACCTTCCATATAGTTCCAGGATAAAAACAAAACTTATTTGAAAAATAATACTGACATTACAGCACATTTCAAAGAACTGGATGGTATCCAAAGGAAACAACCCTGTCCATTCATCCTAAGTGAGCTGAAAGCCTATAGGCTATAGTGTAGAGACATTGCTGCTTAATTCAAGTTTGAAAGAAATAAATGGACCAAAGGAATGCATTACACACAAAAAAAAATAAACATTTTGCAATGTAAACAATATGCTGTTATTCCTTCTATAGTGAGTCTGGTTCATTGAACAAAATAATCAAGCTGTTCTGAGCACACGAAGAAGAATTATCATAATTCTCAACAACTCCTGATATATATCTAGAACACAGGTTAATAAATTGTTTAGTGCTTGGATTTATCTAAAGTTAACATTTAACAACAACGCCTAAAAATAATGTCATACAGCTAATAGGAGAGGACAAGTCCAGCATATCCTCATAAAGCAAGTACAGGCTACATTACAAAAAGTTATTAAAACAAATTATTTGATGACAGAATATGCATTTCACACATTTGTAACATACAGCATTCTCCAATATCTTTTGTCAAAGAAGTAATACATGTCATGAACAGCATCTAAGAATTCACAGATGTTTTTAACAGTGACAATAATTATTGATATCGTCGCCCATACCTGTAGGCCTATGTTTTTGAGGCAACATTTCTAAGCTCCCATATACTGTAGGTGCATGTTGACAGAAGTGGTTTCACCATTCAGATGAGTGAAGTCATTTAGTGTTAGTCAGTATTGGTATTAATAGTAGAGATAGTACCTGTAGTACCGCAATTTGAAAGAATGCAATAGTGGTTCTCATTTGTGAAGAACATTTACGAGTTGAGGATCTGAGAGGATTCCTAAAGTCAGGTTCTGAATATGAGGTGGATAGACACACTATACAAATCTGTAATGATGTAAGGAAAGTGACTGTTGCACTCTTCAAGTACGACCTCCCAGACATCTCATCCATCTGTGGGCTACCTGAATGAGTGTCTAAAATGTACACTCCTCCGCTTCAGCTTCTCTGGGTTGTGGGAGGCCATGTGAGAAAACTCTCGGAAGATGTCGAGGTAAGTAGTGTCTCCTGAAAAGGGATAGGAATGTAACAGAGCATTATCGTCAAGAATTGCATTTGAATTGATCTGGTAAATAA
Organism: Oncorhynchus tshawytscha; assembly: GCF_018296145.1. NCBI lineage: Eukaryota > Metazoa > Chordata > Actinopteri > Salmoniformes > Salmonidae > Oncorhynchus > Oncorhynchus tshawytscha. The sequence continues at coordinate 71,937,884 of NC_056444.1, read as the reverse complement.
CAGTAGGCCTGCCATAAAATAATGTGGAATTTGTGTGAAAAAACATAAAATCGATTGTTCAAAACCTGAAAAAAAGATTTTAAAAATGACACACTCAATTCTAGATAACACATCAGCAGAGGAACAAAACCATAGTCTAGGCACCATGACTCTAGGCTTCACCCAATCTATTACCAAATTATCAAGCTTTACTTTTCTGGTGACCATGGCGACCGCCAGTCAAACTCCTTTCTACCCCGAGAAATTCTCAGCTAGACTAATTTAAAAAAGGAGGGAAGAAGAACATTCCAGTCTGTGGCTGTGTATCTATGATTATTTGGTATTTTATGATCAATGGGCAAATGAGCAGCACACCAACTACAGGGGCCAATTCACAGCCCTTTCAAATAAACGGTTGAGAATCGATTTATCAAACAAATTGAAAACATTTTATAAAGCGCTGAAACAAGTGTAATTTTTTTTTTTAAATATGGGGCAAACTGGATTGACCATAGAAATATTTTTTGAATCCATACTGAGTTGAATGTAGGAGGACAGGTTTTCTAATCTCTGAAGATGTGTGGTATGTTGTTATATCTTCACCCTAGACGTAAGTGGTTGACTCGTAAGTGCATTGCCAGTTCAGGTTAATGCAGTTAGTTGTAGTGACAGGGGGAGTGTTATAATAGTGCTATAGAAAGAACAGAAGAAATGAAGCAATAAGCAGCGGGAGAAGTTAGGTGTTGAATGAGTCACATCTTCCATTTATTTTCAGTATTTTCTCATTTTAGAAGACATTAGGAAAAGGAAATTAACATAAAGGTAGTGTAAGTTAATTAAAGATACAGAGTTCACAAACAATATACAAACAACATGTACAGAGGTAATTAGTAAAAAAACATTTTTTTAAAGACAATACAGGAAAGTTTAAATTTGCATGTTTCAAGCAAGCAGTTTTAAGTGGTAATAATTGTTTAGCCTATTTACAGCATAGCAGTCACCTAGTCAACCTATGGTCTAGTCAATCCACTCACTCCGATACACTGTACTGTACAGCATGTAAACCTTTAGTGGCTTGACGCAAATCATTGGCATTTTTTGGTCATAACATTGTTCCCTAGATCTTTCATTGAGTCTAATATAATCTACTACTACTCTTTTTGTCATGTACTGCACAGTAGAAGACAAAACTAGAATGAAATTGATAGTTTAACAGACATATTTGAACGTTTTTTTTATTTTTATGCTTATTTATTTTCAGCTCATAAATTACTTGAAGAACGTAATGTGGTCTTTGGCTTGAAGTAAACGCGAGCAACCCAAACGCAATGTAAAAACATCAGTTGTTACTAGCCTACAGCAAGAACAACTAATGTAATTTCCTGATCAAGATGATTTCAGCTCTGGAACATGATGTAAACATGTGGTTAGGTCAGTAAGCAACTGCACAGTATCAAGGTAAACATGGAGGACTGGTCATCCTCTGACTGTGTGTACACAGGCTGTGCTTACATAACGGGGTATTATGTTGGTATTCAGGGGAGCTAGAAAGTTTTACGTAGACCAAGCTTTCTCTCCTGTTCTAAATGGCCTGTCAAAGTCAAACTATGCCTGTATGTTATGGGGTAGTCTATCCAATATATCTGGTTCAGTTTGACAATAGACTACAGATCTAACCTTTACAATGTCTTACTATGTACAGTTGTCATGATTTGGCAGCACATTACACAGTTATCATTACACAATATATCAAATATTAACATACACGGATGAATGAAGTAAACAAAACCAACAGGGCTTTGAAAGACCTGGGCAACAGCAACCCATGCACTATTCAAGCAAGAAACCCAGAACAAATCTAATATTGTATAGCCATGATACATCAAACATAAGTCAATGTTTGGCAAACATACAAATACTGTAATACATGTCAGTTTAAATATTATATTAAAAAGGTCAGTCTCATTGCAGTTTGTAAGGTTTCTATTATAAGATTGTGAGTTGTGGTTGTCTTTTCCAAAAAGAGACATGAAGAAATGACGGTAAAGGTTTAGTGACCTTGTGTGTGAAAGCTCAGGAAAATAAAATCTAACAAAATATATCCAGTTTAAAAAAATACCATCTGCATCATATTGTTCAACATAATACAAGAAATACAGAGTATCTGTATTTAAATTATCATTGCACTATTGCTCTAGGCAGTTCATAAATGATGGTAAAAACCTACACTAGTAAATTAAAATGTCAAAAATAAATTCAAATCATTATGGGTAGGAAAAGTGCATAATGTTGCTTTAAAATCCATGTAAAAGCTTTACTTTAAAGTGTCTCCATCAAGACAAGTACACATTTATGACATATAATCCATATATCATCCATTCTCAATCACAGTTATTATTTAGCTTCATTGTCACCCCTTCAAATCACCCCTTTTTAAAACAACATGCGTGTACTAAAGAACCACCTCATGCCACAACACAGCTGGAGCAGAATTAATACGTTTGTAATAACTGACTAGATACAAAGACAACGACTTTCAGGCCTTAAAATGAATGTGTTGAATGTCTGCTTTCATAGTCTACCCTTGACAAGACTACCATATGCTGATCTGGTATTCTTATATAAGCAGGTCGGTTGATGATAGTTACAGTGCATTCTGAAAATATTGAGACCCCTTGTCTTTTTCCACATTTTGTTACATTAGAAGCCTTATTCTAAAATGGATTCAATAAATTATTTCCTTCATTAATCTACACACACTACCTCAATGACAAAGCTAAAATTGTTTTTTAGAAATGTTAGCAAATGTATTAAAAATAAAAAACAGATACCTTATTTACATCTGTTTTCAGACCCTTTGCTATGAGAATCGAAATTGTGTTCAGGTGCATCCTGTTTCCATTGACCATCGTTGAGATGTTTCTACAACTTCATTGGAGTCCACCTGTGGTAAACTCAATTGATTGGACATGGTTTGGAAGGCGCATAATTGTTTATATAAATGTCCCACAATTGACATTGCATGTTGAGCAAAAATCAAGCCATGAGGTGGACGGAATTGTCTGTAGAGCTCTAAGGCAGGATTGTGTTGAGGCACATATCTGGGGAAGGGTAGAAAAACATTTATGCAGCTTTGAAGGCCTCCATCATTCTTAAATGGAGGAAGGTTGGAACCACCAACACTCTTCCTAGAGCTGGTCGCCCAGCCAAACTGAGCAATTTGGGGAGAAGGGCCTTGGTCAAGGAGGTGATCAAAAACCTGATGGTCACTCTGACAGAGCTCCAGAGTTCCTCTGTGGAGCTCTGAGAAGCTTCCAGAAGGACAACCATCTCTGCAGCACTCCACCAATCAGGCCATTATGGTAGAGTGGCCAAACGGAAGCCATTCCGCAGTGAAAGGCACATGACAGCCCGCTTGGAGTTTGCCAAAAGGCACCTAAAGACTCTCAAACCATGAGATACAATATTCTCTGGTCTGATGAAACCAAGACTGAACTCTTTGTCCTGAATGCCAAGTGTTACATCTGGAGGAAACCTGGAACCATCCCTACGGTGAAGCATGGTGGTGACAGCCTCATGCTGTGGAGATGTTTTTCAGCAGCAGGGACTGGGAGACTAGTCAGCATCAAGGGAAAGATTGAACAGAGCAAAGTACAGAGAGATCCTTGATGAAAACCTTGATGCTCCAGAGCGCTCAGGATTCAGACTTGGGTGAAGGTTCACCTTCAAACAGGACAACGACTCTAAACAAGACAACAACACTAAGCAGCTATGACAACGCAGGAGTGGCTTCGGGACAAGTCTCTGAATGTCCTTGAGTGGCCCAGTCAGAGCCCAGACTTGAACCCGATCAAACATGTCTGGAGAGACCTGAAAATAACTGTAAAGCAATGCTCTCCATCCAATCTGACAGAGCTTGAGAGGATCTGCAAAGAAGAATGGGAAAAACTCCCCAAATACAGGTGTACCAAGCTTGTAGCGTCATACCCAATAAGTCTGTAGGCTGTAATCGCTGCCAAAGTTGCTTCAACAAAGTACTCAGTAAAAGTTCTGAATATTTATGTAAATGTGATATTTCCATTTATTTTTTATACGTTTGCAAAGAATTTTAAAAAACTGCTTTTGCTTTGTCATTATGGGGTATTGTGTGTCGACTGATGAGGGGGAAAAAATACTTTTAATACTTTCAGAATGCACTGTAATGTGCAACATATTGGCCGGATCTGGTCTTTGGTTAGGAGCGCACCACCCTACCTTGAAGACCACAAGCAAACACCTCTCCAAATAAATATAGAGCAGCTGAATTAACTTGGCTTGACATGGGTATAAGTAGGATACAGATGGTATAGTAAAGATGATTTAAATGAACTTATGAAGTCATATTAAAAACTTGGTCCCTAACCATTTGTGACAAATGAACTAATGCTGAGCAAATTTAGCCATGAAGTCAACCGTACAGTTTGACATCATGACAGAGTTAATAATACTGACATCCTATACGTTGATGAGCCTGAGGGATTTGTAGTTGGTATATTCTGGTGCTGCCTCGTTTGAAAAACGTTAGTTAGCCAGAGTATTGGCTAGAACACAGACAGCAGCCTGTGGGGAATCTTGACAAAGAAAGGTGTGTTTTGGACAACGTTCCTTCCTGTACAAGATTCCACACAGGGCTGCCACAGTCCTGGTATACTTTTGGCTTCCCATCCAACCATCATCTGAAGGGAAAGCTTGATTCATTGGACCAGGACTAAGTATTGTGATTGACTTCTAGCAATCAGCTATGTGGAGACAGATAAACTCTTGTATGCATTTCTTATATTGCTGTTCTGTGGAGCTGCTGGTGGGGTATTGACCTGGCTGGCCGAACGGTCCCTCTGACTCCCGCATCTCCTCATTCATCTTGGCCAGTCGCAACCTTTGGGAAGAAAGGGAAGGGGGAGAGAAGGGAAGGAGGGGTCGGACACAAACTGTTAGATGGATTCACTTAAACTTCCCAGAGGTGAGGAGCTACAGTAGATTACCATGCTAACCTCTGGTCATAATATGTATTTTAAAGGATCATGTGTAGTTGAAGCTGAGTAAGTTGAGGGACAGGGTGTTGTGTCCCACAAACTCACAAGGTGACGATGTCTGCATTGGCTGCCTGCACAGCGATACTCAGAGGGTCCTGCCCATCCTCGTCCCCGTCGTTCTGCGTGGCTCCTCTCTTCAGGAACAAACACACCTGCCTGTAGAGGGCAGCATGGAGACAGGTCAGACGTGAACATGCAGAAGCAAATCTGTACTCAGCATCTTTGTCTTGTTTGCTATCTAACCTGAGGAACAATGTAGAAAATAACTGAACAATAATCAGCTTTGCATGCTACACCATTGTCCATGGAAATGTTCACTTGTGGCTCAAAACAAGACATTGACAATAGTAAGGAAGAGAGAAGCGTTATGCCTTGGCACTACTCACCCTGTGTGTCCCAGATATGTGGCGTGGTGTAGTGGCCCCCTCCCCCTTGCGTCTCTTTGGTTGACGTCAGCTGCATTCTGGAGCAGGAACTCGCAGGCTATCAAGGAGCCCTGGAATGGAACACAAAGGTTCTGAGGCTCTCGCCATGTTGCCAAATAAAGCACAATACAATGTGAGAAAATATTGTGATCATGCATAGACATACTGTATGGATAGATGTATACATTGATGTTTCAACATAATGCGTCCATGTAATTTACTGTGAATGACTAGAACTGCCTTTGCCAGTGTGCCAAGAACACACCTGCCTTTCATTACAATGACTCACCCCAAACACAGCCTGTATGAGTGGGCTCTTGCGATCATCCTCGTCGTTGACGGAGTTGATTTCAGCCCCGTGGGCCAGTGCCTCAGCCATGACGGGCAGGTTGCGTGCCTGGGAGGCCTTGTAGAGCAGCGCCCCAGGGTGGAGCTCACGCCCATCCTCTGGGTCCGACTGGGTCTCGGTCTCTGGCTCCATCTCAGCCTCTCCGCTAGAGTCCTCTGACACCTCACACTCTGCAGAGAGAGAAGCAGCAGAGTTACAACTAGGATTCAATACAACTTCATTTATGCCCTCAAGGGCAAATAAGGATGGAAATGGCATTTTAATACTAAATATGATGGCTGAACCTATGTTGTACATTTCATTTTCCATCCTATCCTTTACAGGTATGTATTTCTCTTCTTACCCTCCTCTGTAACACTGTCCACCACTGAGCCGAACACCAGGATATCTGTGCTGCCGTCTGTACTGCCGCCCAGGCCACTGTCACTGCTCAGACCTGCAGGGCCAAAAGGAGCCAAGCCAGGGACACGTTAGTCACTGTTGCTTCTAGCTATTTCACTTTGCACACCACAAAGGATTCAAGTATCTCTGTGGTTTAGAGTGTAGTGTCTGTATATTAGATGGGTAGGTAACTTACTACGAGGTCCAGATCCTGTGTCGAAGTAAGAGAAGAGATTGTCCAGCTCGTCTGGACAAAACAGTGACTCTCGTCGGAACTTTCTCTCTAGAGCTGAAGCGGCTGTAAAGCACAACGAGGGAATGTTTAAATGTACTGGGTTGTCATTGTCAACTTTTTGTTTAGCACAATTAGGAATATGGATAAAAAGAGAAAATGAGGAAGGTATCCTTCCTCTCATGCCAGGAGAGCTATTAGGGTATGAAGGGGTTAAACCAAGGCCTCATACCTTTTAAAGGGTTAATAAATTGTGTTATGATAAACTGTAAGGTCTCTTAGGAGACCTCTGTGTGTGTGTTAACACCTGTTTTTAGTGTTGTGCCCTTCAGACACTATCAGAAGGCAGAAACCACCTACGCTCATACTCCTCCTGTCTGGGCCCCACCTGGATATCTGAGGTTCTGAGAATATGACTGGTTTTCTGAGAACACAAGGCTACCGCATGCCTGATGAAAACAGCCACCTGTCAGAAGATGCTTAGACTCGTTCACCTTGTTATGACCCGATACTTGTGATGAAAGTTTCAGCCAAACTCACTTCTGAGCTTCTAATTGCTTACAAGATAGTTGCTGCTGTCAGGGGGAGGTTAGATTTATTCAAATGTTGTTGCCAGGGAAACTTACGCAAGGAGGACTGGGGAGGCTATATGAGTTACATGTCTTAGACATTTTGCAGAACCTGGGGAGAGCTATCATATACTGTACTCTGTACCAACTTCTGCCTACAATTGTATTACTAAAGGAGAATTGTAATACTTAAACAAAGAGTCTGTGTTTCCTATATATATGTATATATGTGTTTGATAATTATATAGACCTGATCATCTGTTGAAGAAAATGATCAACAGGTACCTGAGGAGAGGGTGGCAGGGGAGGCGCTGCCCGGCTCCTGACGGTATTTCCGTCGGGTCTTAGGCACTGTGGTGGCGCTGTTGTGTCTCTGCCACTTCTTCACACTCCACCGGTGCTCCGTCTTCCGCCCACCGTTCACAAGCACCTCGGTGGCCCCCAACTTCTTCAGGAACTTCTTCTCCACATACTTTGATTTGATCCACGCCTCCTTCTCCTGCCTATAAGGGATAATAGGAAATACGCATTCAGTGTTACATACTGTACCAGTGAGGACATTCCCAGTCTAATGAAAATGACTAGATCCCAGTCTCCTTTAGTGAGTAATCGGGATATTCACAGGTGAAACCAGGTAGAGGCATTTAAATGCTGTGTGTGTGGCAGTCCTTACCTGGAACTTGAGGGCCCTGGTTTCTTCAGGCCCTGTGCCTCACATGCTCCCTCATAGATGTGGTTGATGACACTGTTTCCCAGCTCGCACATCAGCTTTAGTAATTCAGGTTCCCATGAGTCCAACATTAGAGAGCGCACCTTGGAGCAGTGAACCCCCAAACTCCTGTAACAGAGACACATGAGAAGTGACATTTGGAAAGTCTTCAAGCGTTGGCAATTGAATCACGTATGTATTCAAGTTCCATGGCTGGAATTATTACTGGGTAGAACGCATTTTAAGTTAGTGTTGTTGACAACACTAGGCCCATATTGTTTCCTTGCTTTGCTTGTAATAACATTAAGGCAGATGTAACAGGCAAAATTGCCTGTTCGTAACAGGCTCCCCTAATAAGCAACACTGGAAGCTCCATGACAGTTCTGTTTCAAGTTGTCTTATACTGTGACATGGGATGAATAGCTGCAAAATGCGTTTCAAATCACTCAGGCGTTATCCCCAGAGTAGCTGCCCTCAATGTCATGCAAATCACCACTCCACCAACAAAACTCTCTGGTATCCAGGCAACTGCAGTGCGGCATGCCAACAAAAAAAAGACTGCGAGACAGTCTGTGTATTCCTCCTCCTAATGGAAAGCCTTATGTGATTTCATCTCACCACTAGAAGAAGACAGGCTATCTGACAGAAACAGATCATGAATATTTAACAGATGGTCCAGAGGAGGTAGTGATTCCATACTGATATCATTGATCTTTGCTGCATCTCTGCAGTAAACAGTCAACACCACCAACTGCTGAAATGAGGAAAACTTTCCCATCTAGCCTAATGCTAGTGTGTTGCAGCTACAATGTATGCAGTGCTGGAGTGAACCCTAGAGCTATGGTATTAAGGACATTAGAAATAGGAATCTTTATCTTGCTTCGGCCTGATTGCTAATCGGGTGTGGTTCAACAATTACGTACTTTCACCATTAAAGGGATGCCATTCTAGTTTATAAACATAAGTGTCTCAGTTCTGCAGTGCTTATTGTCTAACTCCCATCCTGTTTACTCACGCAATGAGCTCTCCCAATCAAACACAGCCTGATCCAATAAGCAGTGTTAAGCAGCCTAGCCACACAGTAATCCAAGCAGAGGTGTGGCTGAACCATGCTAGCAGATGACATGGTAAGGCTAAGACACCTTTTAGGCCATTGGCACTCTCATATTCTCAGATCCAAGAGACCGGCACATGTTCTCGAACACAGAGTCTCAAATGACCCCTCAGTCACCCTGTGGTAGTGCAACTATCTGCAATTACATCCTCCACTGGTTTACAACCACAAGTGCTTTAGGATAGTCCATGGTCCATAATACAGTAGCCTATGTCTAGCCAGTGAAGTATGCCTTTATGTACTCTCTTAAAGACGAGCTAAGCAAGAGACTTTGGGTATGGCTTATGAGACTAGGCTTTACAGACAGTATCTGGATGCCAGAGCAGGATGCCCTCCATAGAGGCAGACCTTACCTGTGGATGCCGGAGCACTCGATGCAGAGCAGGATGCCCAGGTTGATGGAGGCCCAGTGCGGGTCGGCCTGGCCACAGTCACAGCAATACTCATTGCCCGGGAGGCACTGTATACGATGCAGGATGGTCTCCCCCCTGACACTGCGTTCCCGAGGCTCGCTGGCCGAGTCGATACTGCTGACGGAAGGTGAGGCTGTCCTATCCAGACACTATTGGTGGGAAGACAGACATGGTAAACTAAGAGAGGCAAGCATCATTCTCTGAGGCATGACAGTCTTGATTTATCTCACCAGTGATAACTGTATCCCTTCATGCAAACGTATAAGCTTATAAATGACCTCTCATGATGTAAAAGATGTCTAGATTAAAGAAAAGGTAAGAGAATATTAGCAGTTGTTTGACAGTTAGGTCTGTAGCTAGATGGACCAACTGACCTCGATGTAGTGGTAGTCTGGGCTCTCCCTGTATGCTGAGGCAATGCTGGCCTGCACTGCTTGGATCCAGGCTAGCCGAAGCTTCTCTGACTCCGCCTGCAGCATACAGCTCCTGTAGAATGGAAAGACAGCCCCATATTACAGCACACAGTCTCTCAACAGTACAAAACTATAGTCCCTTGCCCTCTTAGAAGAAGGAGAACACTTTATTTGCCATATTATTGGCCATTTTCTTAAGATTTTACCTAAAGGGATTTACATCAATTTAACTGTAAGTAAAATTCCTTGGAACAAAAGTGAATTTATTTAGTTAATTCCATAATATAAGGGCACTAAGAAGAACATACTTGTTGGGGGAGACAACCTCGAAGCAGAACCTCCTCTCAATGTCCTCACAGGGCTTGACAGAGCACAGCCTGAGGTCCTCCACCACCACCGTCAGGGAATCCTATTGGTCAATAACAGTGAAAAGGGCCCGGTCAGTCAATCAGTTGAATTATTCATCATACCAACATTATGCCCACTGTGTCCTTGAGTGAGATGTGTTGTTTGGATTTCAAAGTCCCTCAGTTGACCACCTTTTCCTATTTAATCCAATGTGCTGAAGCTCATACGGGTACACTGACACTCACATTCTATATCCCACTATGGATTGATGTGAGGGTCTATATGTGAGCGTAGGAAGAGTCTTTTGGGACAGGACTCAGGAGTAATAAGCTATCCTATAACAGTCCTCTGCCCTAATGCAGTCAGTGTTGACAGAGGGAGTGTTGTATTTCGCCAATATAGATCACAGTGACTTTCAAAGGAGCTCTATACCCCATTAAAGTTGCATGTAACCCCCCCCCCCCAAGGGACCTAGACTAAGATGGTAGCTAGTGGACATGTGGACTTGCCTTCAGCTTCTTCTGATAGACCAGCTGACTGTTCTGGATGGAGAACCACCGCCTGAGAGAGAGAGAGAGAAATTAATAAAACATGCATGTTAAATGGATATCCTTCTTCCATTAGAAGGTGCTGACCTGCCGAGTTGGAATAATGTTACTCTCTACTCTAGCCACCACAGTGGTCGGGATGAGTTAAAGCGCATGTGAATGAGCTCTTTCTTTCCCTTGAGCTGCACTATATAGCAGAGAGTAATTCACAACACGTGTGGTTTGGCTCACATCTAACCTCTTTAGAGGGCTGCACTGTCAGGAAACAAGACAAATGGAGTAATACATTGTAACGCCCTAGTAGAGAGCATCAGTGGGAGAACCGCCTAAGGGGAGAAATAATGTTTTAATGGATCGAGTGTTTCCACAGGCAGTAAACTATTCCCCACGACGTGTAGTCAATGCTAGCAAGTATGACCAAGTATGGTTTCCTAGGGAACAGACTACTTACTGAAATAATCTGGGATAAGTATTTATTTAGTTCGCTATCTATGGTATGTCTACAGAAAATCCACAAAACATTCCATTGTCAAGATAGAATTCAAATCAAAATGCTTTGACCACAATACACTAATATAGTATGCTTCGAAGCTAGAGTGTAGCTGGCTTATGGAGAGTTACTGATCAGTTGTCTACTTACCTGTTCCACGTCTTAAAGGCATTGCTGGCTCTCTTAAACAGGTACCCCTCCATCACCACACCATTGGGCGCGTCCACGTTGAACAACTCTGCCTTCGAGTCGTCATACGAGAAGTCCTGTCAGAGAAGAGAGAGTGAAGTTAACCCTGTTGTTCATGCTACCACTTACCATAGGAAGAAGAGACAGTCAGTGTGACTAATAATGTCCCCGTCAGTGAGGAGACATATAGGAGATTGGAGATTATCTTTCTTGAACTACACTGGACAAAAATATAAATGCAACATGTGAAGTGTTGGTCTCATTTTTTCGTGAGCTGAAATAAAAATAAAAAAGCATCCCTGTCAGTGAGCATTTCTCCTTTGCCAAGAACAATTCATCCACCTGACAGGTGTGGCATATCAAGAATCTGATTAAACAGCATGATCATTACACAGGTGCATCTTGTGCTGGGGACAATAAAAGGCACTCTAAAATGTGCAGTTTTGTCACACAACATAATGCCACAGATGTTTCAAGTTTTGAGGGAGTGTGCAATTGGCATGCTGACTGTAGGAATGTCCACTAGAGCTTTTTCCAGATTATTTTATGTACATTTTTCAACCATAAACTGCCTCCAAAGTCATTTTAGAGAATACGTCCAACCGCAGACCACGTGTATGGCATCGTATGGACAAGAAGTTTGCTGATGTCAACATTGTGAATAGAGTGCCCCATGGTGGCGGTGGGGTTATGGTATGGGCAGGCATAAGCTACGGACAACGGACACAATTGCATTTTATCAATGCCAATTTTTATGGACAGAGGTACCGTGACGAGATCCTGAGGCCCATTGTCGTGCCATTCATCTGCTGCCATCACCTCGTGTGTCAACAGGATAATGCACGGCCCCATGTTACAAGGATCTGCAAATAATTTCTTTAATCTGAAAATGTTCCAGTTCTTCCATGGCCTCAACAGACAGACTCAACAGACATGTGACCAATTGAGCATGTTGGGGTGCTCTGGATCGATCTGTACGACAGTGTGTTCCAGTTCCTGCCCATATCCAGCAACTTTGCACAGCCATTGAAGAGGAGTGGGGACAACATTCCACAGGACACAATCAACTTCCTGATGAACTCTATGGGAAGGAGATGTGTCACGCTGCACGAGGGAAATTGTGGTCACACCAGATACTGATCCACGCCCCTACGCCCCTTTTTAAGGTATCTCTGTGACAAGCAGATGCATATCTGTATTCATGTGAAATCCATAGATTAGGACCTAATTAATTAATTTTAGTTCACTGATTTCCTTATATGAACTGTAACTCAGTAAAATCTTTTAAATTGTTGCATGTTGCGTTTATTCTTGTTCAGTATATATGACGTTCTACCTAAATTACCTCGTACCTATGCACGTTGACTCGTTACAGGTGCTCTGTGTATATAGTCAGGTTATCGTTAATCATTGTGTATTTATTATTTATTCCTTGTGCTACTATTTTTCTATTATTTCTCTATTTTCCTTCTCTCTGTATTATTGGGAAGGGCCCGTTAGTAAGCATTTAACTGTTAGTCTACATCTGTTGTTTACGAAGCATGTGACAAATACAATTTGATTTGATCACATCAAATCAGGATATACTGTAAGCCTTCCTTGCAAGATGCATAAATGGGCAGTCATGTAAACACAATCAAGTGTGTGCACATGTATGTGAAAAGCGCGCCTGCATCCTCACAGAGTGATTCGCTGTGCCCTTTAGGAACTCACATCTGCAAAGTCGACTGTGACGCAAACGATTGCGTAACCATCTTCTGATTCAAGAAAACGTTTATTACCCAATACACTTTTCACAGTGTCTTCAGTTACACCAAACACTGCCCTCCTTGAACAAATAAAGACAGCTAAATCAGTGTCCTGGTGCTGTCAGTTTTCTAGTCTAACCTGAATCACTATACCCTAATCAAACCTGGTTAAACTTGGTTCAATTTAGAGAGCAGCAGCTATGATGAGCATCATTCTAGAGATAATAATTCTGGAAATGTTATTTGATTTTATTAGGATCTCTTTTAGTCCTCATTTTAACTAATCTTCCAAGAGTCCTTAAACATGCAAATACAATTTATAATATGATCACATTTTCACATATAACACACTGTTACAAACAGACAAAATACACTGACATATTGACCAGAAAAATACTCTTAATGGTCTGAAAAGATAGATTGAATCCTTTATCTACCACAACCAGAATTCTCTGGTTGGAACATTATTGATGTTTTATGTTAAAAACATCCTAAAGATTGATTCCATACATCGTTTGACTTGTTTCTACGACCTGTAAAGGAACTTTCCGAGTTTTTGTCTGGACGTAGTGCTCGCGCCTCATGAAGATGGATTACTGGGCTGAACACGCTAACAACAAGTGGCTATTTGGACATAAAGGATGGACTTTATGGAACAAATCAGTCATTTATTGTCGAACTGGGACATTTTTAAAAAACGTTACGGAAAAAACATAATCTGAGCGCCGTACTCAGATTATGTTTTTTCCGTAACGTTTTTTAAAAATCTGACACAGCGGTTGCATTAAGGAGAAGTCTATCTTTAATTCTGTGAATAACACTTGTATCTTTTATTAATGTTTATTATGAGTATTTCTGCAAAATCACCAGATGTTTTGGAATCAAAACATTACTGCACGTTACGCGCCAATGTAAACTGAGATTTTTGGATATAAATATGCACATTATCGAACAAAACCTACATGTAGTGTGTAACATGATGTCCTATGAGTGTCATCTGATGAAGATCATCAAAGGTTAGTGATTAATTTGATCTATATTTCTGCTTTTTGTGACGCCTATCTTTGGCTGGAAAAATGGCTGTGTGTTTTTTTGACTTAGCTCTGACCTAACATAATCATATGTTGTGCTTTCGCTGTAAAGCCTTTTCGAAATCGGACACGAGGGTAGATTAACAAGAAGTTTATCTTTCATTTACTGTATTGGACTTGTTAATGTGTGAAAATGACATATTTCTAAAAATTATTTTTGAATTTCGCGCACTGCCTTTTCTGCGGAATGTTCCGCTAGCGTAACGCCTGCCCTAGAAAGGTTATTGATAAGGCCAAGTATTCGGATGCTATAGACAGAAGTTGGCAGATTGGCTGTACCGACTTCAGACGAGTCCCAAGACGCTTTTAGGGGTCATAGAGCACAACAGAGTACATCCTTGTGTTCGTGAGAGTCTCATCTTTCCATTAGAGGGTTATAGGTTTTAGGCCAAACCGTTCGGACACTACAGCCGATTTTGTGAGAAGACCAATTTTTGGGGATGTCTCATGATCTGACAAACACCAGTCTAGCTCTGTCACCTTTCACCACAGTTACGGAACTGCGACATCGGCTGATGCGGTAGATTGAGACGCATCCAGCGCAAAAAAAACGGATATCTCTAGCTTAAACTGACAGATTTTTATGGGGAATTTGTATTATGATAATTATATTTTCAAGGGGGAGCGGACATCGGCTCTAGTTAATATCCATTGGGGTCGGCTTGTTGTGTGATTATATTTCCCCATAGTATGTTGTACCGAAGTTGACTGACTGAAAGAGAATGTAACGTTATGTCTGTAACTACTGTTCCCTGAAGGAGGTAAATGAGGTACAACACCTGTTTGGGCTTGTGCCGCCCGTTCCTGGGCTCGGTGAAGAGTGGTATTAAATGTTTGACCTGTGGAAGGTGGTGCTTCCAGCAAGGTGAGGATTTCATTGGCTTTGTCAGGCGTGATTGTAGATCCTTTAACAGAAGTTATTTAATTTTCTGTGCTTTTGCACACCAATATCTCTACCTGTACATGACCATCTGATCATTTATCACTCCAGTGTAAATCTGCAAAATTGTAATTATTCGCCTACCTCCTCATGCCTTTTGCACACAATGTATATAGACTATCTTTTTTTTCTACTGTGTTATTGACTTGTTAATTGTTTACTCCATGTGTAACTCTGTGTTTGTCACACCATGACCATAGTTGCTTTGTATGTTTGTATGTTTTGTTTGGTCAGGGTGTGATCTGAGTGGGCATTCTATGTTGTGTGTCTAGTTTGTCTGTTTCTGTGTTTGGCCTGATATGGTTCTCAATCAGAGGCAGGTGTTAGTCATTGTCTCTGATTGGGAACCATATTTAGGTAGCCTGTTTGGTGTTGGGTTTTGTGGGTGATTGTCTCCTGTGTCAGTGTTTGTACCACACGGGACTGGTTTTGGGTTTTCACGTTTATTGTTTTTGTAGTTTGTTCATATATAGTTTTCCTTATTAAAAAACCATGAACTTCAACCACGCTCCGCCTCTCCTTCGACGGAAGAATCCCGTGACAGTGTTGTCTGTTCACACTGCTATGCTTTATCTTGGCCAGGTCGCAGTTGCAAATGAGAACTTGTTCTCAACTAGCCTACCTGGTTAAATAAAGGTGAAATAAAAATAATAATAAAAAGTTACAAGAGTGCAACTCCCCATAGTATGTTGTACCTCGTTTCCCTCCTTCAGGGAACGGTAGTTATAGTCATAATGTTACGTTTCCTTGATCCGGCCTTTGGCATTCTAGTTGTCAATTTGTTGAGGTAATCTGAAGAGATTTCATCCCATGCTTTCTGAAATACCTCCCACAAGTTGGATTGGCTTGATGGGCACTTCTTATGTACCATACGGTCAAGCTGTTCCCACATCAGTCAATAGGGTTGAGATCCAGTGACTGTGCTGGACACTCCATTATAGACAGAATACCAGCTGACTGCTTCTTCCCTAAATAGTTATTGCTTAGTTTGGAACTGTGCTTTGGGTCAATGTACTGTTGTAGGATGATATTGGCTCCAATTAAACGGCGTCCACAGGGTATCACATGGCGTTGCAAAATGGAGTGATAGCCTTCCTTCTTCAAGATCCCTTCTACCATGTACAAATCTCCCACTTTACCATCACCAAAGCACCCCCAGACTGTCTTGTTTTGCACGCTTTGTACAAAATAATAAAATAAAGTACGACAGGATATTTCTTAACGTAGCTCTTTATTAGCTAGCTATAACTGGCATGTTCACGTGTCTCATACCATGATCAACTGACCATGACCTCACCACCTTGATGGTCTTAACCAATCATAGCCCAGTATGATGCGGCGGTAAAATGCATCCAATTACAATTCAGTATGTTTACACATATGAATATTACATCCCCTTCTTTTATAACAAACGAAACATGTTTACATATTCTAAGCGTTTCTTTTGAATGCATGCTCTGTAGTTTGAACTCAAGGTAGGTAACCATTTATACTGCATACTGCACCAACTGAATCAACATAAGACTCTGAAACAATGATTCAGCATACTGTTACTTTTAGAACAAAGGATTCTCACCAACTCAGTTTTCACTGTAGCAATGGCATCTTAACATTTCAAACAAATACAATACCGAAAAAAGTCAACTTTTTTTTTTTTTCAAGTCAACTTTTTAATAACAAGTTTACAGTCTGGAACTCTTTTAGGGCAGCGATCTGCCTACACCCTTGATATTTCACAGCTCTGGGACAGCTCTTGGCATGACCTCTCTTCCTGACCTTGTGTGATATGATGCTGAGCATGCTTCTGTGTCAGTCAACAGTTCTTGTGGTGTTGCAGGTAAGTATGGTGTATGTTGTGCTGTGTGTGTGTTTAGTCCATCATGTTCTCTTTCAGGGGAACAGTTCATCTCATCAGTGTGTTGTTCTTTTGTGTTCAGTAGGTGATGACGATTGCGGTGGTACACCGCTCCTTCTGCGGTGGGGACGTGATATGAACGTTCAGTGTCAGCTGGCTGGATGACGACTGCTGGCTTCCAGTGGCCATGCTCCTGGATTCTAACTGACTCTCCGTCGTTCAGAGGTGGCAGTGGTCTAGCTGACCTGTTGTAGTAGCGCTTTTGTTGTTGTTGTCTCTGTGCACATTTTTCATGCATTTCCTTGTAGCTGTAATGTGGGCTTGTGGTGACGTGTGAACTCACATGCTTTTGTGAAGGATTCAAACTCATCAGTTTTCTAACAGGGGCCATTGTCAGATATTAAAGTCTCGACAATGCCATGCCTGGCAAAGATTCCTTTCAGCTTGTGCATCACAGCTGTAGATGTGGTGCTGTGAAGCTTGTCGAGTTCGAAGTATCTGCTGTAGTAGTCCACTGTTACAATGTAGTACTCGTTGTTTCAGGTGAATAGATCGGTTGCCACGATCTGGCAGGGTCGGTCTGGGATACAGTGAAGTAACATTGGCTCTTTGGTGTTTGAGGGGCATCATTCAAAACAGGTGGAGCATTTACCAACAATGTCCTCTATTTGTTTGCACATTCTGGGCCAAGACAAAATGTCCCGTGCTCTCTGTTTGCACTGTTCCACTTTTCCATGCCCATGTGTCCAGCATGGATCTTTGTCAAAATCTCTTTTCTGAGACTGGTAGGAATGATAGATTTTCTCTCCTTTGAAAATAATTCTGTTGATATGTGATAGTTCATGACGATGGTTCCAGAACTCTTGAGATGCTCTGAGGGCATATTCTCCTCTCCTCAGGCCATCCATCCTGTATGACTTTCCTCAGCTGTGAGTTGTGAGTCCTTTTCTCTTTCTGCTCAGATCTCCTTCAGTTGTGTCACTAACTGGTAAGTTGATGTACACAGTGTGCACTTGCATGTCCATGCCTTCACTGAGGATGCTGTCCTTGTAGGTAAGAAACCTCCTGGAGAGTGTGTCTGCGACAGGGATGTCTTTGCCTGGACAGTGAGTGATTGTGAAGCTGTATTTTTGTAGTTGAAGGATCATTCTCTGTAGCCTTGGCGGGGCTGCAGCTAGCAGTTTCCTCATGATTGACTCGAGGGGCTTGTGGTCGGATTCCACAATGACTTGTCGTCCATATACGTACTGATGGAAAAGCTTACATCCGAACAGAATGGCGTAGAGCTCCTTTTTGATTTGAGCGTAGTTGATTTCACAGTCTGTGAGAGATTTGGAAGCATAGCCAATGGGCTTTCCTTCTTCTTTTTTATTTGTTATTTTACCAGGTAAGTTGACTGAGAACACATTCTCATTTGCAGCAACGACCTGGGGAATAGTTACAGGGGAGAGGAAGGGGATGAATGAGCCAATTGTAAACTGAGGATTATTAGGTGACCGTGATGGTTTTGAGGGCCAGATTGGGAATTTAGCCAGGACACCGGGGTTAACACCCCTACGATAAGTGCCATGGGATCTTTAATGACCTCAGAGAGTCAGGACACCCGTTTAATGTCCCATCCGAAAGACAGCACCCTACACAGGGCAGTGTCCCCAATCACTGGGGCATTGGGATATTTTTTAGACCAGAGGAAAGAGTGCCTCCTACTGGCCCTCCAACACCACTTCCAGCAGCATCTGGTCTCCCATCCAGGGACTGACCAGGACCAACCCTGCTTAGCTTCAGAAGCAAGCCAGCAGTGGTATGCAAGGTGGTATGCTGCTGGCATTAACTACTTCTTGCAGTAGCACTGCCCCTAGTCCATACTTCGACGCATCCACTTGGAGTCTGAGTTCTTGGTTGGGGTCCTGGTTCTCTCGTGATCAAGTCTTTCACTCTCTGGAAAGCAATGTCATGTTGCTTGTCCCAGAGAAACTCACTGGACTGCTTTAGCAGCAGATGCAGGGGTGCATTAGCATTGAAGAGGCTGGGTACGAACTTGACTAAGTAGTTGACCATGCCAAGCACTGTTTCCGGCTCTGCACAGTTCTTTGGTGGCTCCATTTTTTTAATGGCTGAGATGGATCTGGCTTGTGGATCTGGCTTGATTCCATTCACTGTGAGAAGATGTCCGAAGTAGCTAACCTCTGTAGTGCCGACTGTGCTCTTCTCGGGGTTGAGCCGAATTCCTCTCTCGCGGGACCTTTGCAGTATCGCGAAGAGGTTTCTGTCGTGTTCCTCTTTGGTTCGACCATAGACAAGGATGTCGTCCACAATTGCCACAACTCCGTCGAGGCTTTCGTACACTTCGTTGATCTTTCGCTGAAACTCGTCTTGGGCTGAGATAATCCCAAGAGGCAGGCGACGGAACCTGTAGCGTCCAAACGGAGTGTTGAAAGTTGTGAGCTTAGATGACTCTTCTGTGAGCTTGACAGCCCAGTAGTCTGATCTGGCGTCCATGACACTGAAGTAGTGTGCTCCTGCTAGCTTGTGTGTGATGCCATCTAGCGTCGGTAAAGGGTAATGGGGGGTGTTTGATACTCTGAGCTTGCCTGTGCGTGCTTTCTCCACCACCACTAACGCGTTTATCCAACCTGTCACTTCTATAACCTTGGTGACTATGTCAGATTGCTCCATGCTCAAAAACTCTTTCTTCAGACAGGTGCAGAAAGCAAGGGGACTCTTTCTCGGTGAGTAGACCACAGGAGTTACGTCTGGGTCAAGGAGAATGGTACATTCTCCTGGGAATAGTCCTATTCCTGTAAAAACATCAGCAAACTCCTCCATTACATTTTCTTTCTCTCCTGGTGCTGTCTCTGATAAAACTAGGTCGATGAGGTCCATGCTTTAAGACCTAGCAATGCAGGTGCTCGAGTGTCAACAATGTAAAAGTCCAACACCATGTCACTTTCCTTGTATTTGCATTTGAAAGTGCATGTGCCTTTTACTGGGAGCTGTTCACCACCATAACCAGTCAGTCAAATCAAATCAAATGTTATTGGTCACATACACATGGTTAGCAGACTGCTCGTGGTGGGCTGTAGCTCGCGCTCAGATGTCAAGCTGCAGTACTGATTCAGAGGAATAATGTTTACTTGTGCACCCGTGTCTAGTTTGAACTTTAGCTCTGTGCCTTGTGTTCCTATCTGAATGTCAGCAAAGGCGTGCTCTGTCTCTGATATGTGATTTTTCTGTGTCACTGAATCAATAAACAGTTCCTCAGCATTTGACTCTGACTGACATTTCATCTTCAATCACTGCGTGTACTGTTTCTCCATGGTAAGATCTGCACACTTTTGCAAAGTGATTCCATTTTCCACATTTTATAAGGGCAAAAGGCGAGACCCAAATGCAGACACAGGAGGCAGATGGTTGAGCTCCGATATTTATTTTAGCAAAGGGGTAGGCAAAAGGCAGGTCGGGTAGAGGTGATAGTTCATAAACCAGGTCAGAGTCCAAACGGTACAAGATGATAGGCAGGCTCGAGGTCAGGGGCAGGCAGAGTGGTCAGGCAGGCGGGCTCAGAGTCAGGACAGGCAATGGTCAAAACCAGGAGGGCGAGAAAAGGGAGTTAAAGCAGGAGCTGAGACACACAAACGCTGATTGACTTGACAAACAAGACGAACTGGTACAGAAAGACAGGAAACCCAGGGATACAGTCCCGCAAAACCTTCCAATTTATTATATTTAAATGGTTCTAAAGTATTGTTTAAATTTATATATTGTAAGGTTTCTGGTTTGCTCAGATAAATTATTACATTTCTTTATTGCTCTCAATCGACATGTTATTTTGCCTATTTTTCTTTTCGGGCTGGATAGATGGTGGACTATATTCCTAGTATTTACTCAATGTTTGTCTCTTATCAACGGAATACTGTTGTGAATATAGTTTGGCCGTTTTAAATCGTATACATTGTGAAATAAAATGAGCATGTTTCTTTTTATTATCTTGTTGATTGATGACCAACCAAGAGCATTGTGCATGACTACAACAGAACCATATCTCCACCTTAAAACAATCCTTGCTGCTTTGTTCTGTTCAATCTGCAGCCTCCTAACTTCACATGCTGATGCATATCCCCAGACCACAGAACAGTAGTTCACCTGACTCTCAATTAATGATTGGGTTGTTTGACCACAGAACAGTAGTCCACCTGACTCCCAATTAACTCTTGGGTTGTTTGCTTAAGAATCTTTCCCGGTAAATATGTAGCTATCCTTCTGATCATGCATGCAGTTTAAGTAGACTATATCCATGAATGTTCATCAAAGCTAAAATATGAATATTATTTATGTTGACTAAGTTAAAACCTCATGTATTTTGTAAGGAAGGCTACATACATTAACCTGAGCTATAATGCAACCCTTTCCTTGTCAAGTGGAGATCAATAGAGCATGTATTCATTATAGTTGAAGTTACTACGACACACAAACTCAGATTTTAACATTGGATTAAAATAACCAGGGAGTTACTCTAGAGTCCCGATACCGTTGCCTGTTGAGGTAAAAAAGTATCCTTCACCAATCAGACTTGTTGATTCAGGCAACGCTTTTCCTTCATGATGGGATACAGTATTTTCTCCCGTCATTGATCTCGGTGGGGAATTGATCATTCATTCCAAAATCAGGGTTACTGATATCTCTGCCCCTGCTCTTTGCCATTCCCTTTTGCTTAAAATATTCAAAACATGCAATAATAGCCTGTGTCCTATTCCCAGAGGCCTTAACCATTCTATGGACTCTGGAGGAAGTGACATTATGTACGACATCAGTGGGCAGTTTCAGTTGAGTTGACATAAAATCTTGATCAGTGTCTGCTGTTGTCATTCTCCGGTATCCTTGAAAAGATTAGATTGTCCCGCATTGATCGACACCGTACATCAAGGAAAGATTTTT
The DNA here is from genome assembly GCF_018296145.1 of Oncorhynchus tshawytscha. Classification (NCBI taxonomy): domain Eukaryota; kingdom Metazoa; phylum Chordata; class Actinopteri; order Salmoniformes; family Salmonidae; genus Oncorhynchus; species Oncorhynchus tshawytscha. Next base: position 71,916,084 of record NC_056444.1, on the reverse strand, counting down.
AAAATGGTTTGTTCTTCCTTTGCACCACCTCCACCTTGCTATGAATAGAGTCTACAGTACCTTTCAGCGCTGTGTTCTCTTTCCTTAGATCATCAATCTGACGTTGGCTGAATTCTAGATGGGCACATAATGCATTGATGTCCTCTCATAGTATATCCAAGATATCAACTTTGGCAAGCCTTTCATTGCTGGATTTTAACAAGTCAACATCCATATCCGTAAACATCTCCCCACTCAATTAAATTAAATTGAGTTCAAGGCGCTTTATTGGTATGGGAAACAAATGTTAACATTGCCAAAGCAAGTAGATAATATACAAAAGTGAAATAAACATTAAAAATGAACAGTAAACATTACACTCGCAGAAGTTGCTAAAGTATAAAGACATTTCAAATGTCATATTATGTATATATACAGTGTTGTAACAACGTGCAAATGGTTAAAGTACAAAAGGGGAAATAAATAAACATAAATATGGGTTGTATTTACAATGGTGTTTGTTCTTCACTGGTTGCCCTTTTCTTGTGGCAACAGGTCACAAATATTGCTGCTGTGATTGCACACTGTGGTATTTAACCCAGTAGATATGGGAGTTTATCAAAATCGGGTTTGTTTTTGAATTCTTTGTGGATCTGTGTAATCTGAGGGAAATACAGTGAGCACCATAAATCATTGAAGAGTGACCATTTTTTTGTTATTTTGGTTCTGTACTCTAACACTTTGAGTTTGAAAGGATACAATGACAATGAGGGTGAAGTGCAGACTGTTAGCTTTAATTTGAGGGTATTTTCATACATATCTGATGAAACGTTTAGAAATGACAGCACCTTTTGTACATGGTCCACCCATTTTAAGGAACTACATGTATTTGTTGAATTGGCTTCACAGATGTGTGTGGTTAGGCAGGTGTATTCATTTGTGTCGTTAGTGAATGCAGGATATGCTGTTGATGAACAGCATTGATACTAGACTTTGCTATTGCCTTTTGAGCCAAACAGATCAAAAACACTCTCCTGGATGCAGGTGTAGATGTGTCAAAGTCTACCATACGTAGAAGACTACACCAGCAGGACTACAGAGGATACACTACAAGATGCAAACCACTGATAAACCTGAAGAACAGAAAGGCCAGATTACAGTTAGCTAAAAAAGCACCTAAAAGAGCCCCAAGAATTCTGGAAAAAAGTATTGTGGACAGATGAGACAAAGATTAACATGTACAAGAGTGATGGAAAGAGGAAAGTGTTGAGAAAAAAAGACATGCCCATGATCCAAAGCATACCACCTCATCCGTGAAACATGGTGGAGGGGTGTTATGGCTTGGGCCTGTATGGCTGCCAGGGGAACCGGCTCACTTGTCTTCATCGATGATGTGACTCCAGACAGAAGTAGAATAATGAATTCTGAAGTCTACAGAAATATTTTATCTGCTCAGATAAAACCAAATGCCTCCAAACTCATTGGACGGCACTTCATCAAGCAACAAGACAATGACCCAAAACATACTGCTAGAGCAACGAAGGGGTTTTTGATGCCAAAAAGTGGAAAATCCTTGGCCGAGTCAATCACCAGATCCGAATCCAATTGAACATGCATTTTACATGCTGAAGAGGAGACTGAAGGCAATAAGTCCCTGAAACAAGCAGGAACTGAAAATGGCTGCAGTACAGGCCTGGCAGAGCATCACCAGGAAAGATACCCAGCGTCTGGTGATGTCGATGCATCGCAGACTTCAAGCAGTCATTGCATGCAAAGGATATGCGACCAAATATGAACAATGATTACATTATTCTACATTATGTTAAACTGTCCAATGATTTTTGATGCCTGAAAATAGGGGGGACTATGTACAAAAGCTTCTATAATTTCTAAACGGTTAATCTGATATGTATGAAAATACCCTCAAATTAAAGCTGACAGTCTGCACTTCACCCTAATTATCATTGTATCCTTTCAAACTCAAAGTGCTAGATTATAGAACCAAAATAACAAAAGAATGGTCACTGTATGTGTCTCTAATATGGTCATACATTTGGCAGGAGGTTAGGAAGTGCAGCTCAGTTTCCACCTCATTTTGTGGGCAGTGTGCACATAGCCTGTCTTCTCTTGAGAGCAAGTCTGCCTACGGCGGCTTCTCTCAATAGTAAAGCTATGCTCACTGAGTCTGTACATATTCAAAGCTTTTCTTATATATGGGTCAGTCACAGTGGTCAGGTATTCTGCCACTGTGTACTCTCTGTTTAGGGCCAAATAGCATTCTAGTTTACTCTGTTTTTTGTTAATTCTTTCCAATGTGTCAAGTAATTCTCTTTTTGTTTTCTCATGATTTAGTTGGGTCTAATTGTGTTGCTGTCCTGGGGCTCTGTGGGGTCTGTTTGTGAACAGAGCCCCAGGACCAGCTTGCTTTGGAGACTCTTCTCCAGGTTCATCTCTCTGTAGGTGATGGCTTTGTTATGAAATGTTTGGGAATCGCTTCCTTTTAGGTGGTTGTAGAATTTAGCGGCTCTTTTCTGGATTTTGATCATTAGCGGGTATCAGCCTAATTCTGCTCTGCATGTATTATTTTGTGTTTTACGTTGTACACAGAGGATATTTTTGCAGAATTCTGCATGCAGAGTCTCAGTTTGGTGTTTGTCCCATTTTGTGAATTATTGGTTGGTGAGTGGACCCCAGACCTCACAAGCATAAAGGGCAATGGGTTCTATAACTGATTTAAGTATTTTTAGCCAGATCCTAATTTGTATGTCGAATGGTATGTTCCTTTTGATGGCATAGAAGGCCCTTCTTGTCTTGTCACTCAGATCGTTCACAGCTTTGTGAAAGTTACCTGTGGCGCTGATGTTTAGGCCAAGGTATGTATAGTTTTTTGTGTGCTCTAGGGCAACGGTGTCTAGATGGAATTTGTATTTGTGGTCCTGGCGACTGGACCTTTTTTGGAACACCATTATTTTGGTCTTACTGAGATTTACTGTCAGGGCCCAGGTCTGGAAGAATCTGTGCAGAAGATCTAGGTGCTGCTAGATCCTTGGTTGGTGACAGAAGCACCAGATCATCAGCAAACAGTAGGCATTTGATTCAGATTCTAGTAGGGTGAGGGGATGGTTTGATTGGGGAAGGTTTGATTCCATCGTTGATAACACTTAGCCAACTTGGCTTTAGTTTGTAAGTTATGTTGATTGGGTTTGTTGTCCTTAACAGTGCTTGAATCCTCAGAAACCAGCGACATGTTTCTTTGAGCTCGTAAGTATCTCTTGTCAATGAATCAAGCTCTTCAATGGATTCTGAATCATCCAGTGTGTTTACAGGCAGGGTAAAACAAAAAGAACGAAACAATGGATGTATCTTTCCAGACCTGTACAGTCCATCGGTAGACACACCCAATAAAAAATTAAAATTCAATGATTGTGTACTTACTTATGCCTGTAATATTGAAATATTTCCTGCAAACAATTAACCGAGGGAGGGAAAAGTGTGGTTCCTGTTAAAAACGCTGGGTAAAACCTGAATCGAGCCTGCATGCTAAATGAGAAAATCATTCTAGAGATAATGTAAAGGCAAAAGTGTACTCCAACAAAGCTATGATGCCTTTAGCTTGATAACTATTTTGGTGCATATTTTGTACGGCCCATTAACCACATTACATCACAGTGGTGAAGCTTCATTTGCCAAGACACCATTGTCTCATTAGTGAATATAGACTTGATGAAAGAGTTCTCAAAGAATTCATATGGTGCTCCTTTAAGGGAGGAATGTTAAGAAAGAATCTAAGTATTAGATTAGAATCATTAGATGTCCTGAGACTTTGTCCGGGACATTCACCCATGGACTGGGGTGTATTCATTACGTCTTGCAACGGAAACCAACAGCGCAAGCAAACAGAACAAAAGGAACGAAACGGGGAGGGACCTACCTGCATTTGTACAATAGAAACTATTGTTTTCGTTGCTAAATGTTTTGCAACAGAATCTGTGTAATGAATTCACCCCTGGTGTATAGGTATAGAACATTGATTTAGCTTCAATTCTTTTTCATGACAAACACACAAACAGCCTATTGAAGAGACTGGAACACAATGTTCCCATCGTGGTCAAGCTCTATTCGAATAATAAGTTATCTAATTAAAAGCAATAAACTGTGAAGGATTGACTGGAGGATTGTACTGCCTTTCTTTTAGGATGATTTAAAATAGCTCCAACATTGACCTAGATAAAGGAATGCCAGTGACAGTGCACTCAGTCAGATCCCATCAGACCCACTGTGATCAGCTGAGTTTCATAATGGTATCAGCAGCACTGAGCACGGCAGCAGCCATCAACTACTATTCACATACTTAAATAATACAATGTTTTCTCCTCCCTAGAGCTCTCCTTTTGACATGCACAAATATGCATTGAACAATTTGCTGTTACAGTCTGATCTGCCAATTTGCTGTTACAGTCTGATCTGCCATTTGTTGTTACAGTCTGATCTGACCATTTGTTGTTACTGTCTGATCTGACAATTTGTTGTTACCATCTGACAATTTGTTGTTACCGTCTGATCTGACAATTTGTTGTTACAGTCTGATCTGACAATTTGATGTTACAGTCTGATCTGACAATTTGTTGTTACAGTCTGTTCTGACAATTTGTTGTTACAGTCTGATCTGACAATTTGTTGTTACAGTCTGATCTGACAATTTGTTGTTACAGTCTGATCTGACAATTTGTTGTTACAGTCTGATCTGACAATTTGTTGTTACAGTCTGATCTGACAATTTGTTGCCGTTTACCATAAACTACTGCATTTCCAATATAAGCTGTTCAATACTCCAAGTCATGACACAAATGAAAAACAATCATATTTTATGGCACTAAACTATCCCTATTAAAAGTATATCTTCTCCTCACTACACAAAAGGTCAACTCTCCAAAAAGCAACGTAACACAAACATACTCAAGACTATACAAAGTGAAACAATTATTAGTAAAGTAGACTACAAAATAAAACTCAACCCACCAGAGTGCGGTCCAACCTTCCAAATATCTTCATTTTCAAACCTTTTAAATGATCCAAGAGCATTGGACATGTAAATAGGCAAACACAAATAAAACAGAAAAAATATCTAATCTAATCAAATGCTCATTGAATAGGCATCTCTGTAGAGTTACAAGTGTCAGTTAAGTCCTCTCTGATCTCTGAACACTGAAAAATGCTCGGACCGCCAGAGTCCTGCATCGTGCCTAATTCCCCTACGCAGGCATGTGGATAAATGCGCGTAGCCAACTGCTTGCTGCTGTGTGAGGCTTTGGATTAGAGCTTATTATCATACAGCTGCCAATTTATTTGTGGCACGTCGAACTTAGACTGAAGTCGCTCTTCACCCAGAGACTGGCAGAGTGTTAAAGTCACACCAGAATCCACGTTGCGCTGTTTGGACACTTTTACAACTCCTCAAACCTTGGACCCCGTGCACGTTCTGCAGAAGGGGAAAACCAATTGGCAACCAGTTCAGTTAATCAAGCAATCACCACTGAGAAGCTATGAGCCTATTTGCCATGTAGCCGAACAAAGAGTAAACAACCTGAATGCAAGCCACTATAGAACAGCTGTCAGTAGCAGCACATTTACCATTTAGCCTAGCCTACACAATTATGCACGTATACATTTCCAGTTGCCATCAATAATAAAAATCCTTACCATAAACATGTAGATGCCCATTGAGTAAGCTCACACATGTTATGAAGAAGGGAAGCAAATATTTTCTGTTCTATGATATTAGGTTACTCATACTGTTACAAGGCCCTTCATTACTAATGATCTGGCATTATAGAGAAGAAATTACTAGCAGTAAAATCATATTTTTTCCCCCAACGCAGTCAGCTAGCCTACCATGTTCAAAACAAACAGACACCAAATAGAATACAACACATTTACTTTAAACTACTTTAACTAACTTATTTACTGTTAGAGCTTTGTTTTGTCCCCTAACTTGGGCACCCTAAACTTAGCCTATATGAGCAGATTCTCATCAGGATGCTGGCCAGCAGCAGGGAAGTTTAGCTAGAGGAGGACTGGGAGTTGTGGAATGTGAAAGGACATCACAGCAGAGATAGTCAAACACAGACTCATATATTCATGGCTCTGGTCAGACCCATTTCAACAATTATTCGTGGGATCAGATAACTCCAAATGAATCTTACTATTTACAGGTGCAATCCCATTTGTGTTTTATTTGATAAGTAAATTATTGAAATTAGACTATATTTAATTCCATCAATTGCACAATTAGAAAGTATGTTGCAATCCATGCTGGTGAAAACTGTGAATTCCAGAAGCCATGTTCCTCAGAGGGAAGAGGCCATAGGCCACTGAGTACAGAGCTGTGAGGGGTTAACGATGAGGTTTTCCTCTGATTCTTAGAAGTTGTAGAACAATTCTAGAACATATTTATTTCACTTTGAGAGGGAACACGTCATCGTAGCAGTTTTCAATATCAAAGCCCTGGGTCAGAGCCATGCTACATGGGTCTCAGACACTCTGCAGGCTTTCATCTGGACAGACAGCAAGGCCCATTATTGACGTATCCTGCCATTACCCCTCCCTTGGATATTGGATAGAGACAGACTGCTTGACTGAAATGTTGAGTGTGCAAGATATTAAAATCATCATTCTCATCATGAGCACTATCTCAGTATCCCTTAGTTAGGAATCTGTTATGTTCCCTTTTCACAAAAACAATATTCCTATCTCTCTGAAATGTCAACGGAGCACTGAGCGTATGCCAAGCTTTTTATTTTCAAAATCTTTCAAATTTAATTCAGCTCGTGTCATGCTAATGTAGCTTTTTGCGACCCGCGGAAACAACTTTTAGGACGACGACCACAAAATGTACAATCCTCAAACATTGTTAGGAGAAACCTGCACCGTTATGTCAACAGAGCTCAGTGGTTAGTTATTATCAGATGTATTAAGTTATGAAATCTGACTTTTTGGATATAATGTTAATGATATGTTAGAGAAAGACCCCACTGAATGATTCAGAACATGAACAATCATATGTGTCTTGGTACAATGTATTTTATAATATAAGGAAGTGAAATTCCCTGACCAAAGCGCGTTTTCACCCACTGTGGGTGGACACCCGAGACTACACTAAACTAAACAGACTAGGAAGGAAAGTTCTGATTCATCACCCACCTGGTGAATGGAGACATGGCTGCCCCTCACTCTCTGCCAAATGGACCCTGGCCAGGACAGGACAGTTGGTGGCACTGATTAGCCAGTCTGTCTGCAGCGACATACTACACCCCTATTGTCTGCAACCAGCCAGGACCGTCTTGTCCCATTATGCCTGAGGTGTCATCTGCCATTAATTAGCCTTACCAGCCTTAGCCCCACCCACAACACAACAGCCTGCCTGTCCTAATCCTGAACCCACCTGGTTCATTGAGCTCTCCCTACTCTGTTGCCATGGGAAACAGTTACCATGGAACCGAGCCCATCTGAGTTATCAGACATAGCAGAACACGGGAGAAAAATAACTCCCACATTCTCATTCCCCTAACCACCGATTATAAATCACAGTCCTGCAAAAAGCTGCTAATGCGTGTGATAGCTTAAAATATGTATTACATTTTATATCTGAAATCTGAATATGTGCTGAAAATGAATTAGGCCTATATATTTTTTGTGACCAAAATGTTATTTTGTATTTAGCCTAATTCAATAACAAGCTGATGCTAGAGGAACAGTAGCCTAGAATGCTGTGATTGTACTAGAGGTCAACCGATTATGATTTTTCAATGCCGATTGGAGGACCATAAAAGCCGATACCGATTAATCGGCCAATTATTTATTTATTTATTTGTAATAATGACAATCACAACAATACTGAATGAAGACTTATTTTAACTTAATATAATACATCAATAAAAATCAATTTAGCCTCAAGTAAATAATGAAACATGTTCAATTTGGTTTAAATAATGCAAAAACAAAGTGTTGGAGAAGAAAGTAAAAGTGCAATATATTCCATGTAAAATATGTGCCATGTAAGAAAGCTAACGTTTCAGTTACTTGCTCAGAACATGAGAACATATAAAAGCTGGTGGTTCCTTTTAACATGAGTCTTCATTATTCCCAGGTAAGAAGATTTAGTTTGTAGTTATTATAGGAATTATAGGACTGTTTCCCTCTATACCATTTGTATTTCATATACCTTTGACTATTGGATGTTCTTATAGGGACTTTAGTATTGCCAGTGTAACAGTATAGCTTCCGTCCCTCTCCTTGCTCCTCCCTGGGCTCGAACCAGCAACACAACGACAATTAGCGCGCGCTAACTAGCTAGCCATTTCACTTCGGTTACACACGCACAATGAAGAGCTGCTGGCAAAACGCACGAAAGTACTGTTTGAATGAATGTTTACGCGCCTGCTTCTGCCTACCACCGCTCAGTCAGATACTTGTATGCTCAGTCAGATTATATGCAACGCAGGACACACTAGATAATATCTAGTAATATCATCAACCATGTGTAGTTAACTAATGATTATGACTGATTGTTTTTTATAAGTTAAGTTTAATGCTAGCTAGCAACTTACCTTGGCTTACTGCATTCGCATAACAGGCAGCCTCCTTGTGGAGTGCAACGAGAAAGAGGCAGGTCGTTATTGCGTTGGACTAGTTAAGGTTGCAAGATTGGATCCCCTGAGCTGACAAGGTGAAAATCTGTCGTTCTGCCCCTGGACAAGGCAGTTAACCCACTGTTCCTAGGCCGTCATTGAAAATAAGAATGTGTTCTTAACTGACTTGCCTAGTTAAATAAAGGTGTAAAAAAAAAAATTCTGCGCAAATCGGCACCCAAAAATACAGATTTTCCGATTGTTAGGAAAACTTGAAATCGGCCCTAATTAATCGGCCATTCCGTATAATCGGTCGACCTCTAGATTGTACGGTAGTGGTGTAGAGCCAGAGTGATGCATGGTGGTTACATAGTTACATAGGCAAAATTGGCCAGGACAGAGTTCCTCCATTAAAACCAGTGTTAAAAATGAATAAAACCTCTCAGGGGCTTGACATGTACATGCTTTCTCTGCTCTGTGTACCAGAGGTCATAGCGGTGTAAATGTCACACAGTGGCAGCACTTTATTCTCCTCTCTGCTTGTACTATGTCATTGTCTCATGAATGTTTACACAAGGGTTAATTCTCATGTTCAAATGTGACAAGGACAAACAAACCCCTGAGATATTTCACACTTTCAGAGCGGAGTATGACTTTAGCAAGGGAACACAGAAAATGTAGGCTAGACTGCTGCCCGTTGTTGTAAGACCTCTAATGATTTATCTTTTTTTTTTTAGCTGAGATGTAAGATGATGCTTGAAGTGGTGTGATAAGAAACACATTTCCCAATACTATGAGATTGAGAACCAATATCCGGTCCATCAATAAGATTATTTGCCTCAGGGAATCTACAAAACACACAGAGAACCATTCAGCAGAAAACTTCTGAACAAAAGAGACCAGAACCAGAGCGACCCAGTTCAGAACAAACTAAATGCTATACTATCTGATGCTATGCCTATAGCAGTCATACAAAGCTCTGTGGTTCTGACTGCTTCATATACACTACTCAGTGTGCTGTAGTAGGTGTCTGCAGCCCCACACACTAGAGCTTAAGATAACTTCAAAGAGGTTGGCTAATGTGCTCCAATGGCACATCTGAGCTGTTCTGTGCTGTACGTCTGCATGCGTCTCTCACAAGAAGCAGACAACAGACATGTGAAGTATAACGTACTCACCTGCATGAGGGTCTGGGAGAGCAGATTGCAGCATTGTTGGAGAAACAGAGAGCGAGAGAGAGAGAGAGAGAGAGAGAGAGAGAGAGAGAGCAGCATTATAACATGCAAGAGGGCATTGCAGGGCGGGGGTGAAGATACAATGAAGCAAGGTGATTATTGTATCTCAGATGATAATCCTACTTATTGGCCTACATCTCATCATCTGACTCTGGAAGCCAGCAACCACATTCCATCCACAGTTTTTATGCAAGTAAAGTCATACTGTATTAAAATAAATCACAACAGCTGTGATGGAAACAGGAAGTTTCAGTAGAATTTATAAATGGCGACAGATCATTTGTTTGTTCGACATGGTGGGATCTTTTGGTGTCGGTAAAATGAATTATGTGAGAAATGGCGGTGGAAATGTATTATTGATATAATAACCATGATATTGAAGTAAACTTGGAGTCACACGATGACATGGTGTGTGGTCCTCCCACTACAACTCAGGAAACCATGCAGATTAAATTAGGCTACAGATTAAATCAATTATGATCATTCCAATAAATGTTGAGGGTCTTGTTCTGGTGACATGATGATCGATGCTTGACTGCCATTTGACAACTAAAAATATTCTCACTCTTATCCATAGTCTCAACATGTAGACTATCCACACAGCCTACCTGCACTGTCTCTGCAAACTGTTGGCTGGAACGCATGTACCAAAACCAGAGTTGGCAAATTTGCTATTTAACACAACAGTTATAGGTAGAGTTGAAAAAGGCGATGGACACAAATTGAACATTTGATTTATATTCGGTACATGAAAACGTAAGCAAAAACGTACATTGTGTCCACTACCTCAGTTTGGTGGAAACATACCACTGTTTTTTCACATGAAAATCTAGATGTAAACCTAGCTACTATCTCTGATATTTGAGCTCTTCTTTAAAATGACCAGCCCTATAAAAGCATAGCCTACATTTTACTTGTGATCAGATGCTGACATAATTTTCACAGGCAACAAACTAACACAAACTACCACTTGCCATTGGAATGTGTTAGTTTGATGCTTGTGTTTAGAAGCGCTGGTCTTCAGGGCATAAACAGATCAATAATTGCTGGGCTCACACCCATTCTGCACTCTCCTGTTGGTCTGTCTGCAGACTAAGGGCAGTGGCCTGGTGTGAGTGGGGTTTCCAGGGCTGCTTGCTTGGTGGTCTGCAGGCAGATGGACAAATGGCTACTGATCCTTCCTGAGGTAAATTAGCATTGCTCCTGGGGCTCTGGACCCTGAGACTGGACCCTATAGTGTCTCATTCATATGGAGATCATGAGGAATTTAGGAAGTCCCAGTCAACAGGCCAGGGATTATACATTCACAACCAGGACAGGACTAGCCTGGTCCCAGATCTGTTTGGGCTGTATTTCCTATGGTCATTGTTGTAGGAGTTGGCAGGACAGCACAAACAGACATGGACAGACAGGACAGACTTCCTAAGTGTTGAGGAACTATTACCTCCTGTGTTTGTTTCCCACATTTGACATGTCATGAAATAGAAAGTTCTTAATAAGAGTTCAACAAAAATTACACTCTTGAAATCAATTTTATTTAGATTTTTCCTCAAATGTAGCTGTCTGTTTGCTGTCAGTTTCACAGCAAACAGTCACAGCAAACAGACAGGTACATTTGCCAGTAAATATAGCATTGCACAGGGGACCTGCATCTGAGACCAAAATGATCTGTGAAAACACTCAAATAACATCAGAGACTATGACAGAGAGAACACACATTTCAATTGTCAGCATTTTACTGGATTAGCTCAGTGATTACCTAGCCTAGCATATACCAAAAGTGCTGAGCATTGTTATTTACAGTAGACACAACTGAGATCATTAGCCTCTTAAAGCACTTCATTCCACCTGATCTAACAGTTTAAAATCAATGACCAGCCTTTGCGGCAGACTAATCAAAACGCTCACCAGTCGCCTTCCTAATCCCCCAGTCATAGCAGAAGACAGTCAGAGCCAGGTGGTGGACTCACTGGACTGGAGGGAGCTCTGACGTGTAATGTGTGCCCTAAAACACAGCCAAACTCCCAGCCCAACCCCAGTACAGACATGGCCAACTCACAGAAGACTAGCCCAGACCTAGTCCCCTACACCTCTTCCATCATTATCAAGCCATACATGTATGGTGCATGGCAACGATAGAGGAATCATGGCTATGGCACATACAGTATGGCAGTGTTTCCCCAATCCAGGTCTCCAGTACCCCCAACAGCACACATTTTTGTTGTATCCCCAAATAAACTCACCTGATTCAACTAATGTAGGGCTTGATGATTAGTTGACTAATTGAATCAGGTGTGCTTATCTGAGGCTACAACAGAATTGTGTGCTTTGGGGGGGGTACTGAAGGACTGGAGTTGGGAGCCACTGCAGTATGGAACCAGAGGGGTATACTATAAATTAGGATCAATGAGTTAGCCCGCTAACTTTGACAAGCAAACAGAAATAACTACTGATCTTCTGGTTCGTCATAAAAGCGAAACTTAGATATGTGTTCTTGTTTGTTGAATCAATTAGATTGTGCCCATTTCAAGCTTATTTTTTGGCTAACGCCTTGATCCTGTTTTTTAGTATACCCAACAGGCTAGCAAAGCCAGTCCCAGACCCAGACCTCGCCAACTTCCAGAGGAAAGGGAGAAATGTGAAATAGCTGCTTGCTTACCCTCTGCTGTATGGTGGCGTGCTTGTGTTCCATATCCCTCTTCTCCATGGCCGAGTCAATCACCAACTGATCCAACTGGAAACAAGATTCAAAAAACACACTCAGATGAGGTTGGTCACATAGCTCAGATGTGTGAGTAGAGAAGAGCTTAAGCCAAGGAATATCCATGGAAGCGCTTCATTTTAAGCATGGGCAATTCCAACATAGCAGTCAGATTGATTCAAGAGTGATGCTCAGCAATTGACTAGAGCACTTGGAACTACCAGAGCCCAAACGCAATGACGTAAGAGGTCAATGTTTTGTAATGAAGCACTGACTCAGGTCTGTTTCACTATTCAGCATACTGTACATGTATTCCACCTGACGGGATACCATGCTGCTGAAGTCTTTCACTAACACTGTACCTGCTACGTCGACCACCCAGCACATTCAGGGATTTTTTAAACAGATAACGTCAGAAGTTTCCCACAGTCAAATCCGAAGGCTAATGCACTGTTATGTAAACAGACAGCACAGCAGCGGACAGCGCATCCATTGGTGATGCAACTCTGCCTGGGTCGATATTTCCAATCAGAACCAATCTAATACCAATCAGGACGCAGGGCTTAGGGGCTAACAGCACAGCAGTAGGCTGGCTGCGGCTCTGGATGAGGGTGGCGAGGGAGGTGGTGAAGCTCACCTCAGCAGCCAGCTTCTTCATGTAGGGGTCAATCTCATCCAGCAGGTTGTAGCCCTGCTGAAAGAGGGAGTACTGGGCATGCATGAAGGACAGCATCTGCAGGGGAGAGACAGACAGGAGAATATAAGCAATAAATTATTGGTGTGTTTTTAAAAACTACAAAACACTCACTCTACAGCACTGTACTCTATAGTGATGGATCGGACGTTAAGGGCACTTACAGCATCTAGGATCTCAAACTTCTTCTTGGCTTGAAGGACGTTGATCTGCAAGAGGGGAAGAGGTGAGTAACAGTCTTATCTGATACTACTGTGCATTGAAACATCTCCCTCTTGTGGACAATCAATACATCTCACTGTTGTCAGTATAGTGACCAACAATATACAACATTTGTGTCCTTCAGTCCTGCCTGTCTCTGTTTGTTGTATGTTATGAACTAAATCACATGAAATCAACATGATACTGTGATGCTCTATATATCAACTAATCATCGCCATCATGTTGGCATTTTAGGGATAAAACAAATAATTCAGACATTCAGCTCATTGGTTATTTTAAAGAACGATGCAAACCTAAATGAGATATTGCGCGACATTTGAGAGGTCTCTAGAATAAATCTTCAGACACACCCGTGACCTTCTCTGCCTTCTGCCACTTTCAATTAAAACCAAACAGGGTCACACACACACACACACTCCAAATTAGAGCAGAGAGGACGTTAGTGCCGGCAGACACAATACATACTGCAGACAGAGGAAGCTACAGCGATCACACCACATCAGTCACTCTGTTCCCAGAGGCAAATTTAGTAACTGTCCGGAGACAGAGGAGACAACATGTGGGCATGCTAAGCTATAACCATGCTGAGATATTCTATATTCTATTCTATTCTAGACCTACAGGATCAAAAGGGATCTATCTGAGTCCATGTATTACTCTGGTTATGTTGTCTGTCTCACCTGAAGTACGTAGTCGAGGGCCAGGTGTCTGAAGCACTTCCTGGTGATACTGAGTGTTCCGGTGGCCTCCTCCACCTCGTGGGGCTTGTTCCTGGGAGCCTGGGCGTTCTTCACCTGGGCTATCTCCATGTCCTCACGCATGCGGTCAAATTGCTTCTTGGTCTCCTTGAACTTACGGACATCCCTGAGAATGAGAAATTGGGGATGACAGTGAGATTGGGTTTAACAAGGGACACTTTATGTGATTCCTTTAGTTGTACCTGACCAGATAACAGGGGTAAGTGGAACACATGGTTGAGAATGACAATACTGTCTGTGGTTGACAGATTCACCAAGGACTGGTATGTTGAACACATGGTTGGGAATGACAATACTGTCTGTGGTTGACAGATTCACCAAGGACTGGTATGTTGAACACATGGTTGGGAATGACAATACTGTCTGTGGTTGACAGATTCACCAAGGACTGGTATGTTGAACACATGGTTGGGAATGACAATACTGTCTGTGGTTGACACTGTCTGTGGTTGACATGTGTTGATTCACCAAGGACTGGTATGTTGAACACATGGTTGGGAATGACAATACTGTTTGTGGTTGACAGATTACAAGGACTGGTATGTTGAACACATGGTTGGGAATGACAATACTGTCTGTGGTTGACAGATTCACCAAGGACTGGTATGTTGAACACATGGTTGGGAATGACAATACTGTCTGTGGTTGACAGATTCACCAAGGACTGGTATGTTGAATCACCAAGGACGTACGGTTGGGAATGACAATACTGTCTGTGGTTGACAGATTCACCAAGGACTGGTATGTTGAATACGTTGTTGAGAATGACAATACTGTCTGTGGTTGACAGATTCACCAAGGACTGGTATGTTGAATACGTGGTTGGGAATGACAATACTGTCTGTGGTTGACAGATTCACCAAGGACTGGTATGTTGAATACGTTGTTGAGAATGACAATACTGTCTGTGGTTGACAGATTCACCAAGGACTGGTATGTTGAACACATGGTTGGGAATGACAATACTGTCTGTGGTTGACAGATTCACCAAGGACTGGTATGTTGAATACGTTGTTGAGAATGACAATACTGTCTGTGGTTGACAGATTCACCAAGGACTGGTATGTTGAACACATGGTTGGGAATGACAATACTGTCTGTGGTTGACAGATTCACCAAGGACTGGTATGTTGAACACATGGTTGGGAATGACAATACTGTCTGTGGTTGACAGATTCACCAAGAACTGGTATGTTGAATACGTTGTTGAGAATGACAATACTGTCTGTGGTTGACAGATTCACCAAGGACTGGTATGTTGAATACGTGGTTGGGAATGACAATACTGTCTGTGGTTGACAGATTCACCAAGGACTGGTATGTTGAATACGTTGTTGGGAATGACAATACTGTCTGTGGTTGACAGATTCACCAAGGACTGGTATGTTGAACACATGGTTGAAAATGAAAATACTGTTTGTGGTTGGACCAAGGAGAATTAAGTTTGTTAGATAAGCGTGTTCCTTATTCTCCCTTCCAGTTCACCCCAGCTTTTCCTGGGAGGTTAAGACAGAAACAGGACCAGGGCCATGACCCCTGACTTTTCCCAGGTAAAAAGGTCCTGAGACTGGGGATAGTCTGTCTGCTTCACACCTATGATGTTGTCCACCAACACCATAAATCGGCTTCCAGGCCAAACAAGGAGACTTTGGGTGTATGAGAAATGGTCTCAAGTTACATAGTTATATAGGAGAGACAGCATGAGACAACGTTGTTTTAAACTTACTCTTTCACAAAGTTGTGCAGCTGCTGCTTCACAGATCTCTGGGCTTGATCGAACAGAATCTGAAACACAAAAGGAGCTTCCATTAGCATGTGTTGGTCACAAATGTGGAGTTAGAGGTTTTGAGCATGTATGTAACTTATTTTGTGCCCACAAATGTAGATCCTGAGAGGTTTCTGATTTTACAGTGCTGTTGATCATCCTTCAGTAACATACAATCTCAACCAACAGGGGGCGATACAGGACTGGATTTATAACATGAATTCTCAAATTAATTCAATGCAAATACAAATTGAGATCACCCTTTCCACGCGTACAAGTATTGTGAAACGAATAACACACATGCTGACAAACACACTCACATACACTACACCCCAAATCCTCTCTTTCATTCAAAATCCCCCCTTTTCCTCTCTTATTCTAAAGGACATTCACAGCGATTGCTGTTTTTCATTTTTACAATCATAATAGTTCATATAATCACAATTCAGCTTTCACATCAATACATGCCATGCTGCGGCTGCAGTAAAATAGGTTACTGGGGCAGGGAGGGAGGGAGAGGAGGAAGGGAGCGAGAGAGGGAAAGGGAGGGGAGGAAGGGAGCGAGAGAGGGAAAGGGAGGGGAGGAAAGGGAGTGAGAGAGGGAAAGGGAGGGGAGGAAGAGAGCGAGAGAGGGAAAGGGAGGGGAGGAAGAGAGCGAGAGATGGAAAGGGAGGGGAGGAGGAGAGAGCGAGAGATGGAAAGGGAGGGGAGGAAGAAAGCGGGAGAGGGAAAGGGAGCGAGAGAGGGAGGGGAGGAAGGGACGACAGAGGGATGGGAGGAAGGGAGCAAGAGAGGGAGGGGAGGAAGGGAGCAAGAGAGGGAGGGAGGGAGAAAGGGAGCGAGCGAGAGAGGGAGTGGGTAAGAGAGAGTGAGCGGAGGGGAGGAAGGGAGCGAGAGAGGGAGGGGAGGAAGGGAGCGAGAGAGGGATGAGTGGAGGAAGAGAGAGGGAGAGAGGGAGGGAAGGGAGGGGAGGGAAGGGAGGAAGGGCGCAAGAGGGGGAGAGAGGGGAGGAAGGGACCGAGAGAGGAAAAGGGAGGGGAGGAAGGGAGCGAGGGAAGGAGTGGAGGAAGAGAGAGAGGGGAGGAGGGGAGGGAAGGTAGTGAGAGGAAAAGGGAGGGGAGGAAGGGGGAGAGAGAGAGGAGGAGGGCGCGAGAGAGGGAGTGAGTGGAGGGAGAGAGAGGGAGAGAGGGAGGGAAGATCGCGAGAGGGAGAGGGAAGGGAGGAAGGGCGCAAGAGGGGGAGAGAGGGAGGAAGGGACCGAGAGAGGAAAAGGGAGGGGAGGAAGGGAGCGAGGGAAGGAGTGGAGGAAGAGAGAGAGGGGAGAGAGGGAGAGGGAAGGTAGTGAGAGGAAAAGGGAGGGGAGGAAGGGCGCGAGAGAGAGAGGAGGAGGGGCGCGAGAGAGGGAAAGGGAGGGGAGGAAGATAGCGAGAGAGTGAAGAGAGGCTTTGGGTACAAATGTGACGGCACTACTGAATCTTTACCACAGCTACAGAACAGTACATGGTGAAGAGAGCAAATTGTTATTTTCTGGCTTTGCCCATAACACAATTGAATTTGATGTCCGTGTTTAGCGATTAGCAGGGTTAGGTCAGAGGTAGGGTGGATGGTGGCCCATCCTCTCTCTGATTGAGGGACAAAGTGATTGGCAGCTGGGAGATTGTCTGTGTCCGGATTAGAAAGCAGATTTGGGATGAATTTTAGAAGACCGTGTAAAGTGGGTTGACCAAAGTAAACCCTCCTTAACCACATACAGTAACTACGGCACATGATTTGAACACAGCATTGAGTGATCTTAGTACACGGAAAATAACATACCTGTGGATCAACATACAATTACAATGACGTCACAAGATAATTGTCTTAAGACTTTTAGACCACATACGTCAGCATGGCAAACCTAACATCACCACGAGCCATGTCATTTTCATCCATTAACACCAGAAGTTGTAACCACAATGCTACAGAGTACTGGTGTAAATCACAAGGTATTTACACTGTTTTATTACTCTATAAACGTCACTGGGTCCAAAGAAGGCAAGAGAGAGAGAAGGAGAAAGAGAGAGAAGGAGCAAGAGAGAGAGAGAGAGAAGGAGAAAGAGAGAGAGAAGGAGAAAGAGAGAGAGTGAGAGAAACAGAGAGAGAGAGAGAGAGAGAGAGTGAGATAACGAGAGAGAGCAGAGAAAGAAGGAGAGAAAGAGGTAGAGAAACAGAGAGAGGAGTGCACCAGAACAGTCCTTCCTCAGGATCTAGCGCCCCACTTGATTAGCAAACGAAGGAATTCCTCTTTTTTTTACACGAGAGTCTGCCTCATCCAACCAGCCATAAATATGCTAATCATCAAATCTGCTTTTTGTGCTTCTGACCCTTCTAAAGGTTTGTAGGATCGCTCTCAAATGAAGCGGTGTCTTAGGAGGCGGGTGCCGAGTTCGGCAAGGCAGAGGGAAAACACTGAACAGCAACATCTCTCTCTGTCGCTGTGTGTGGCGATTGTTCTGCTTTGTCTCATCTAAGATCATAAGCCACAAAACAGCAAGTGAGAATAGAAATCTTGTGCAACCAAGAAATCTCCCAGACATGTGGATAATTCAAATCCAATCAACAAGGCCTGTAGGGCCTGGACATAAACACTAGTGGTTGACAGAGTGGACACCCTCATGGGATGGCCATCTGACATGTTGATGGATAGCCTGGGGGAGGATTGAAGTGACTGCTTGCTCTGCGTCAGTAAACCACAAAGTTTTAACTAGAGAGGTTTGTAGTTAACATGCCTCCAGGTTGCTCACTGTGTGTGTGTGTGTGTGTAGACTGGACACAGAAAAGTGCTGAGGGGTTTCCTAGCCCAGCCTGGCTCAGCTCAGCGGTTGGGTTGTGTTGAGCAGCCTGGCTCAGCTCAGCGGTTGGGTTGTGTTGAGCAGCCTGGCTCAGCTCAGCGGTTGGGTTGTGTTGAGCAGCCTGGGGCATTCCCAGGCTGCTTTGCGGCAACAGCAGCCTGTGGTGACAGCAGCCTGTGTGTAGCCGCTTTGTGGTGACAGTAGTCTGTGTGTAGCTGCTTTGTGGTGACAGCAGTCTGTGTGTAGCTGCTTTGTGGTGACAGCAGCCTGAGATGACAGCAGCCTGTGGTGACAGCAGCCTGTGTGTAGCTCCTTTGTGGTGACAGCAGTCTGTGTGTAGCTGCTTTGTGGTGACAGCAGCCTGTGTGTAGCTGCTTTGTGGTGACAGCAGCCTGAGATGACAGCAGCCTGTGTTGACAGCAGCCTGTGTGTAGCTGCTTTATGGTGACAGCAGCCTGTGTGTAGCTGCTTTATGGTGACAGCAGCCTGTGTGTAGCTGCTTTATGGTGACAGCAGCCTGAGATGACAGCAGCCTGTGTGTAGCTGCTTTGTGGTGACAGCAGCCTGTGTGTAGCTGCTTTGTGGTGACAGCAGCCTGTGTGTAGCTGCTTTGTGGTGACAGCAGCCTGTGTGTAGCTGCTTTGTGGTGACAGCAGCCTGTGTGTAGCTGCTTTATGGTGACAGCAGCCTGAGTTGACAGCAGTCTGTGTGTAGCTGCTTTGTGGTGACAGCAGCCTGTGTGTAGCTGCTTTGTGGTGACAGCAGCCTGTGTTGACAGCAGCCTGTGTGTAGCTGCTTTATGGTGACAGCAGCCTGTGTGTAGCTGCTTTATGGTGACAGCAGCCTGTGTGTAGCTGCTTTATGGTGACAGCAGCCTGTGTGTAGCTGATTTATGGTGACAGCAGCCTGAGATGACAGCAGCCTGTGTGTAGCTGCTTTATGGTGACAGCAGCCTGTGTGTAGCTGCTTTATGGTGACAGCAGCCTGTGCGTAGCTGCTTTATGGTGACCGCAGCCTGTGCGTAGCTGCTTTATGGTGACAGCAGCCTGTGCGTAGCTGCTTTATGGTGACACCAGCCTGTGTGTAGCTGCTTTATGGTGACAGCAGCCTGTATGTAGCTGCTTTATGGTGACCGCAGCCTGTATGTAGCTGCTTTATGGTGACCGCAGCCTGTATGTAGCTGCTTTATGGTGACCGCAGCCTGTATGTAGCTGCTTTATGGTGACCGCAGCCTGTATGTAGCTGCTTTATGGTGACCGCAGCCTGTATGTAGCTGCTTTATGGTGACCGCAGCCTGTATGTAGCTGCTTTATGGTGACCGCAGCCTGTGCGTAGCTGCTTTATGGTGACCGCAGCCTGTGCGTAGCTGCTTTATGGTGACCGCAGCCTGTGCGTAGCTGCTTTATGGTGACAGCAGCCTGTGCGTAGCTGCTTTATGGTGACACCAGCCTGTGTGTAGCTGCTTTATGGTGACAGCAGCCTGTGCGTAGCTGCTTTATGGTGACACCAGCCTGTGTGTAGCTGCTTTATGGTGACAGCAGCCTGTGGGTGTGGAGGCAGAGCGGCTGGAGATAAATTGTCTTAATTAGGCCAAGATGACACAGGTGCTCCCTGTGTGAGGAAAGAGAGACTGTCATCTGCCGACTGGGGAGAGGTTCACTGATCCTTCTACCAAAACAGAAACAGGGGTGGTGGATAGAGTTTATATGGACTAGAAGAACAGGGAAATGTAAAACACATATCCTGTATGTCCTGACAGTAGACATCTAGAACAGTAGACATCTAGGGTATATACAATGGGATCACAACAGCACTTAGCATAGGCATGTTGGGACAGGGGGATATTTGTTCCAATCATATAAGGTCGGATATCTTCCACCCACTCTGTCTGCACCAAGCAATCCGACCCCTACTGTACTTAGCTAGCTTAATCTATTTTGCAGTGAAATGCTGTATAAACTAGAGGTAGACCGATTAATCGACATGGCTGATTAATCTGGGATGATTTCATGTTTTCATAACAATCATAACAAACCACCTGTTATGCGAGTGCAGTAAGAAGCCAAGGTAAGTTGCTAGCTAGCATTAAACTTATCTTATAAAAAACAATCAATCTTAACATAATCACTAGTTAACTACACATAGTTGATGATATTACTAGGTTCACTAGCTTGTCCTGCATTGCATATAATCAATGCGGTGCATGTTAATTTATCATCGACCACAGCCTACTTTGCCAAATGGGTGATGATTTAACAAAAACACAATCGTTGCACAAATGTACCTAATCATAAACATCAATTCCTTTCTTAAAATCAATAAACAGAAGAATATATTTTTAAACGTGCATATTTAGTTAAAATAAATTAATGTTAGCCGGCAATATTAACTAGGGAAATTGTGTCACTTCTCTTGCGTTCATTGCACGCAGAGTCAGGGTATATGCAACAGTTTGGGCCGCCTGGCTCGTTGTGAACTAATGTGTTAAATTTATGCAAAGTTGATAAATGAGGCCTCAGATCTTGTCATCCCACTTGAGAATTCTACTAACGTAGTGAATCCAATCTAAATGTAGCAGAATCCCCCTCCCTTGGACCAGGATCTAGAGAATCCCTCCTGGCTGACCCTTACAGGGAACGTGAAGGGGTGCTTTGGGGGTGCTTTGTCTACAGGGGTGCTTTGTCTACAGCTGCCAGCTTCTCAGCTCTGGATGGTCACATTTGCTGTACCCCTGCTGATTATCCAGGGAATGTGTGCAAATAAATACTGGTAAGTAACTGTTTAATTACATTAAGACTTGGCAATAAGCCCCCACCTCTCTCTTTCCCAGCCTCTCCCCTTCAGTCTCTCTTCCACTCTCTCTCCCCCAGTCTTTCCCCCAGTCTCTCCTCCACTCTCTCCACTCCAAACTCCCCCAACCTCTCCCCCTGCAGTCTCTCCTCCACTCCCCCGTCTCACACCAGTCTCTCCTCCACTCTCTCTCCCCATCTCCCCCAGTCTGTTTCCCCCAGTTGTGCCTCACCTCTCTCCCCCAGTCTCCCCCGCCCACCCCAGTCTCTGCCCCACCAGTCTCCACTTCAGTCCTGTCGATGTTAATGAGACTTTTCCTATAGTACACGATCAGCATCCTGTAGTCCACGATCAGGTTGAAAAGTGGGGGAATTGACCTTCAAGAAAGTGTGCTGATTTGCAGATGGTCATAGTTACACGACCACAGAGAGTCAGGACAGCCATCAAATAACCGAGAAAAAGCGACATTGAATGATTTGTGAATGAAATGTTGCTGCATGTTGAATCATTTAAAGCCAGGTCAGACTGACCCCCTAGGCTTGTGTTAGAGGGAATAGGAGACCCAAGCGAGGCCTAAATGCCGGTCTATGTTAGCATTTCAAGATGTGATGAAATCACTGTGCTCAGTACTGCCTGGTCCCTATGGACATACAGTATCTGGACTAGAATATGTGGGGACAGTTTGGGGAAGAGGGGACACACACACACACACACAAGAGACTTACCATGTGGTAGTTGACTATTTCCTGGAGGCTCTCCCCACACTTCTCCAGGCACTCCTGCAAGGAAAACAAGACACAATAGCTTCAGAATATTGTATTACAGCATATTAACAAGATTAGAGACCGAGAGATCCAGTTCACTTTGCTAATGCTGCTATGACAAGTCCAAGAGCCACAAAAAAATACAAGAGTGCAAATTTGGATTAATTTTATTTATGAAAGTAGCTAATTTACACACACAAATAGTCATATTAAGTTTAAATTGGTCAATTTTACTGGTTGACACTAACATTTTTAGTAAAAAAGAGGATTGTTTTGTTATTGTACAACATTAAGAGAACAAAACTAAGGGAAACATCACTGGAGGCCAGGCTGTTTTATATTTGTACAATGAAAAATGACAAATAAGAGCAGCATTGATCCTCAGAATTAGACATAAGGGTAAACCTATTGGGGAGCCAAGCACTAGCAGTCCTTAATGTTGGTGGACAATCAGCTCTTAGGGAGAAAGTACTGGAGACGCTGGTCTTGAAAGCCTGGCCAAGACGTACTGTAGTAAGTCCCCACTCCAGGCCTGATTCCTCCTCTGAGACTGACTAATCCATTAGTAGAGTATTCAGGTTTACACACAGACTTACTCAGGCATGCGGTCAGAGAGCAGGAAAGCACCAACCACTCCCAAGACTAAGCATTAAGTAGAGAGCCCATGACATTCAACCAAATGTTTTATAAACTCAGCAAAAAAAGAAACAGCCCTTTTTCAGGACCCTGTTTTTCAAAGATAATTTGTAAAAATCCAAATAACTTCACAGATCTTCATTGTAAAGGGTTTAAACACTGTTTTCCATGCCTGTTCAATGAACCATAAACAATTAATGAACATGCACCTGTGGAACGGTTGTTAAGACACTAACAGCTTACAGACGGTAGACAATTAAGGTCACAGTTATGAAAACTTAGGACACTAAAGAAGCCATTCTACTGTCTCTGGAAAAAACACCAAAAGAAAGATGCCCAGGGTCCCTGCTCATCTGCATGAACGTGCCTTAGGCATGCTGCAAGGAGGCATGAGGACTGCAGATGTGGCCAGGGCAATAAATTGCTATGTCCGTACTGTGATACGCCTTAGACGGCGCTACAGGGAGACAGGACGGACAGCTGATCGTCCTCGCAGTGGCAGACCACGTGTAACAACACCTGCACAGGATCGGTACATCCGAACATCACACCTGCAGGACAGGTACAGGATGGCAACAACCCAACTGAGTTACACCAGGAACGCACAATCCCTCCATCAGTGCTCAGACTGTCCACAATAGGCTGAGAGAGGCTGGACTGAGGGCTTGTAGGCCTGTTGTAAGGCAGGTCCTCATCAGACATCACCGGCAACAACATCGCCTCTGGGCACAAACCCACCGTCGCTGGACCAGACAGGACTGGCAAAAAGTGCTCTTCACTGATGAGTCGCAGTTTTGTCTCACTGGGCGTGGCGATCGGATTTGCGTTTATCGTCAAAGGAATGAGCGTTAGGAGGACATCCTCCTCCCTCATGTGGTACCCTTCCTGCAGGCTCATCCTGACATGACCCTCCAGCATGACAATGCCACCAGCCATAATGCTCATTCTGTGCGTGATTTCCTACAAGACAGGAATGTCAGTGTTCTGCCATGGCCAGCGAAGAGCCTTAATCCCATTGAGCACGTCTGGGACCTGTTGGATCGGAGGGTGAGGGCTAGGGCCATTCCCCCCAGAAATGTACGGGAACTTGCAGGTGCCTTGGTGGAAGAGCGGGGTAACATCTCACAGCAAGAACTATACAAATATTTACACGTTACATTTTCTGAAAATAAACGCAGTTGACAGTGAGAGGACGTTTCTTTGTTTGTACATACTACTAAACTCAGCATAGGGAGACAAGTTATGTGATGAGCCTTAAATATCCAGAAAACATAGATGTACCGGTATGTGTCGTATGTGATAGATATTCAGTCAGTGTGTACAATAACAAGGTTATGAGGCTGTAACCTAACCAATAGATGAGTGTTGAATAGACTTGAAATTGGACTTTATTCTGGATCCAACTGAACCTCACCGAGATCATCTCATCCTTCTTGCATTGTTGGGACAGGTCCCGGATTCCATTCACAAAGAGTTTGTTGGCACTGACATACGCCTTCCCTGCCTCGATCATCCCACTGCATAGCTTCACCAGCTAGGGGAGGAGAGAAGAGAGAGAGAAAGACAGAGAGAATGAGTGAGTGTGTGTGTGGGGATAAGTAGAGGAAAGTAGGGTCTGTATACAGAACATCAAATTATATATCTCGCTACATACAAGTCGATTCCATTCTTAAATACTGTGTACAGTAGAGGGACTTTCTCTGGCTTGGAAATGGACTGGTGAGATAAAAACCTTGAATGGGCCGTCCATGTGATTATATCACTGAGATGCTCTTGCAGACCATATTTTTCCCTTTCCACAGCAAATACCTGCATCATATTCCCACCTAACCCTTTTCTACATTTAAAAACATGCTCACCACACTTGGTGATTACGTCCTACGGCTGGCTGCATTTTAGCCCCCTCCATGATCATACTGTATCACCCACGGTAATGTGTGGTGTGGTGGAAAACATTCTCACATGTTAACCTGTGACATAAGAATGCAACTAAACACGCATGTCACTACTGAGGGGGAAATATGGTCCAGGACTGGGGAATTAAAACCAGAGTGTTTAACTGTGAAGACTTGTTGGTTTTAACCACAAAGATACATCTATCAACTGATGTATCTACTCTATGGTTTAGCATAGGACAGGATCTACTGTAACTGCCAAAATACTCTTCCAATCCACACACTGACGAATACACAAAGATCACTAGTCACATTACTACACTGAACAAAAATATAAACGCAACATGCAACAATTTCAAAGATTTACAGTTCATATGAGGAAATCATTTACATAAATAAATTGGATTTGGATTTCACATGACTGGGAATACAGATATGCATCTGTTGGTCACAGATAGGGTAAAAAAAACAGTCAGTATCTGGTACTGTCACACCCTGATCCGTTTCACCTGTCCTTGTGCTTGTCGTCACCCATCTTCCCCATTATCCCCTGGGTATTTACAGTGACTTGCGAAAGTATTCGGCCCCCTTGAACTTTGCGACCTTTTGCCACATTTCAGGCTTCAAACATAAAGATATAAAACTGTATTTTTTTGTGAAGAATCAACAACAAGTGGGACACAATCATGAAGTGGAACGACATTTATTGGATATTTCAAACTTTTTAAACAAATCAAAAACTGAAAAATTGGGCGTGCAAAATCTACAAAGGAGGAGGGATCAGCGTAAGGAGGGGGGCTGCATCCAGAACCGGAGCCGCCACCGAGGGTAGATGCCCCCCCCGGACCCTCCCCTATAGGTTCAGGTTTGCGGCCGGGAGTCCGCACCTTTGGGGTGGGGGGTACTGTCACGCCCTGATGTATTGTCTAGGGTTTTTGTATTGTCTATGGTTTTTGTATTGTCTAGGGTTTTGTAGGTCTAGAGGTTTTTGTATACCTATGTTGGCCTGATATGGTTCCCAATCAGAGACAGCTGTTTATCGTTGTCTCTTATTGGGGATCATATTTAGGTAGCCATTTCCCTTTGGTGTTTGTGGGATCTTGTCTATGTGTAGTTGCCTGTCAGCATTCGTTTGTATAGCTTCACGTTTTGTTATTTTGTTAGTTTGTTCAGTGTTCATTCTTTAAATAAATAAGAATGTAAGCACACCACGCTGTGCCTTGGTCCGATCCTAACAAACGTGACAACAGCACTGGTGGACATTCCTGCAGTCAGTATGCCAATTGCATGCTCCATCTCAACATTTATGGAATTGTGTTGTGTGATAAAACAACACATTTTATTGTGGCCTTTTATTGTCCCCAGCACAAGGTGCACATGTGTAATGATCATGCAGTTTAATCAGCTTCTTGATACAGTGGGGAGAACAAGTATTTGATACACTGACGATTTAGCAGGTTTTCCTACTTACAAAGCATGTAGAGGTCTGTAATTTTTATCATAGGTACACTGCAACTGTGAGAGACGGAATCTAAACCAAAAATCCAGAAAATCACATTGTATGATTTTTAAGTAATTAATTTGCATTTTATTGCATGACATAAGTATTTGATACATCAGAAAAGCATAACTTAATATTTGGTACAGAAACCTCTGTTTGCAATTACATAGATCATAAGTTTCCTGTAGTTCTTGACCAGGTTTGCACACACTGCAGCAGGGATTTTGGCCCACTCCTCCATACAGACCTTCTCCAGATCCTTCAGGTTTCGGGGCTGTCTCTGGGCAATACGGACTTTCAGCTCCCTCCAAAGATTTTCTATTGGGTTCAGGTCTGGAGACTAGCTAGGCCACTCCAGGACCTTGAGATGCTTCTTAGGGAGCCACTCCTTAGTTGCCCTGGCTGTGTGTTTCGGGTCGTTGTCATGCTGGAAGACCCAGCCACGACCCATCTTCAATGCTCTTACTGAGGGAAGGAGGTTGTTGGCCAAGATCTAGCGATACATGGCCCCATGTATGTCATGCAATAAAATACAAATTAATTACTTAAAAATCATATAATGTGATTTTCTGGATTTTTGTTTTAGATTCCGTCTCTCACAGTTGAAGTGTACCTATGATAAAAATTACAGACCTCTACATGCTTTGTAAGTAGGGAAACCTGCAAAATCGTCAGTGTATCAAATACTTGTCACACTGTTTAACTGCTGACAACTGAACTTTTGACATGTAGCCTAATATATGGTTGACTACAATGTTTGTTGTTTCTTTCTACATTCGCAAGACATTGAATCAAGGCCAGCCTCTCTCACTCTCACCCTGCTCGAGATACTCTTCTCAAGAAAAGTGCCATTTCCTAACAGCTGCTAGCCAGATTCAATTCAGGGCTGGCCAACCAACCCTATCCTCTCATGTTAATCACTCAAAGCCCTGTAGAACTGGGAGTGAACTGGACATGGGCTGCCAGTGTTTTCTGTTGAGAGGAGAGTCCTACCTGTTTCCCTACGGGAGGGAAAATAAAAGGTGGAAGAGACAGGACTAGTGGTTTGACAGTTGGGTTCATGTTGGTGTACAGTAATGCCCTTCTTCTGTGTATTGTGGCAGTACACTAGTGGTTTGACAGTCATGTTGGTGTACGGTAATGCCCTTTGTATTGTGATAGTACACTAGTGGTTTGGGCTTCTGGTGAGAGTTAACATTGTTGAGGCAAATTCAAACCCATATGAGTAACTTGGATATAACACTTGATATATGGTTCTCACGTATGTTTATTACTCAACAGTTAATACCAGAAGATGTAAGCTACAGTATGTATGAACTATATGCTAACCACCATATCATGACACCAGATGAGCGAAATAGCCTTTTACCCTCACATACTGTCAAACAGAAACATTCTGCACTTTTCACCGTCATTGCTCATTTGGAGCCCACTGCAGGATACCAACAGTGATGTTAGTGAAGCAGCAGACTAACCTCCACGACACATAATTCATGGTCAAACAGAACAGATGGACTCGTGACATCATGAGCATTAACACAAAGCATCAGGCTCCCTCATTTAGAGAATTACCCAAAGCATCAGGCTCCCTCATTTAGAGAATTACCCAAAGCATCAGGCTCCCTCATTTAGAGAATTACCCAAAGCATCAGGCTCCCTCGTTTAGAGAATAACCCAAAGCATCTGGCTCCCTCGTATAGAGAATAACCCAAAGCATCAGGCTCCCTCGTTTAGAGAATAACCCAAAGCATCAGGCTCCCTCATTTAGAGAATTACCCAAAGCATCAGGCTCCCTCATTTAGAGAATTACCCAAAGCATCAGGCTCCCTCGTTTAGAGAATAACCCAAAGCATCAGGCTCCCTCATTTAGAGAATAACCCAAAGCATCAGACTCCCTCGTTAGAGGGTAACCCAAAGCATCAAGCTCCCTCGTTAGAGGGTAACCCAGTGCTTTGAAAGCCAGTCTAATGCATTCTAATGCTGTCAGTCCTCTTCCCCTTTTCCCCCGCCCCGCAACGTCACGTTTAGTCCACACAAACCTGAGCTATGCTTTCCTTTTTAGTTGCACCCAGTACTCAGTGGTTTAACAAAGACGAACTTACAACAAGCACACAATGTTATACTGATGGGTGAAAATGTACAATAGTAGGATTCTCCAACCTGTCTACTGGTCCTACTCAGATTGTCTAGATTGGAGGGCTTCATGCCACTTTGTTAATCAGTGTGTGTGTGTGTAAACTGGGCACTCTAGGCAGTAGTGTAGCAGGTTAAGAGG
Organism: Oncorhynchus tshawytscha; assembly: GCF_018296145.1. Taxonomy (NCBI): domain Eukaryota; kingdom Metazoa; phylum Chordata; class Actinopteri; order Salmoniformes; family Salmonidae; genus Oncorhynchus; species Oncorhynchus tshawytscha. The sequence goes on along the minus strand of NC_056444.1, from coordinate 71,887,411 downwards.
TTTTAGCTACTATCACCATCATCCTTTAATCCTACCATATACAGTCCTGTATGTCTCTAATCTCATTAACAGTGCAGTAGGAGATGGGATGTACTGTAAACTAAAAATAACTTAAATATGCTGCAATGGATGTATCACATGCTTTCTATCAAAATAAAACCTATGAGCACTAGAAGCCAACAGTTAGCAGGACAACAGTGGTTTAGTTAAGCAATAAGGCACGAGGAAGTGTGGTATATGGCCAACGCAGAGTGCCTGCATACAGCACTTAGCCGTTGTGATATGTTGGCCATATACCCCTAGAACCTGAGGTGCCTTATTGCTATTATAAACTGGTTACCAACGTAATTAGAGTAGTTTTGTCATACCTGTGATACAGTCTGATATACCACGGCTGACAACCAATCAGCATTCAGGGCTCGAACCAGCCAGTTTATAATATGGCTTATACTACAGGGATAATAGGAGATGTAGGATATCTGAAAAGGCTTCCTGTGGATTGCTAAAAAGACAAAGAGATATTAAAACAAGTATTTCTTACCTTGTCTAGTTTAGCTTCAATCTCTACCACCTCCGTCTCCACTTCATCAATGTTTGCCCTGCAAGATAAAAAACAGGACTTCGTTAGTACAGTAACATTGTATGTATCATCATTTTTTCGCTATATACACACACACACCACATATTTCCCATGTCCTTGGAAAGAGTGGGGGGGTTACATAAATCTTAGGCTGGCAGTGAGGTTCTTGGATCTGAACACAGACATGTTCAAGCCGAGACATACAGGCTGGTTTGGGAGTACTCTGAGGAGTGTTAACTGGCTAAATGAAAAAGAGATGCTGGCTGGGAACAATTGAACTCAGACATGAGAGTGACTGGATGTTCTGTAGAGCTGTCGCACCCCAAAAACCCCTCATCTAGTCACCGCCACCACCACACCCTAGAGCATATGGGAACCTCTACCTCTGCCATGCTGTGAAGGAGTGCCCTATCCTAGCCACAGCCCACTCCTAGCCCACACCACTGTTTATACATGCTTCAGCTGTGGGTGTGCACTGGGGCAGCTTCCTCAGATGGCTTGGAGACCACATCACAGGGTGCGATGACTGATATAGGGAGGGATCGGGGAGGAGGGCTGTAATGTAATCATAACAGCTCAGTGAAACAGATCTACAGTATATCTGCTACTTTCTCACTGTCTGCCCTGTGGGACTGGGAAGGTTTTTACTTGACTGGAGTCAGTCAGTGTAAATCAGAAAACACATCTTCTTCCCTCTTAGCTCTCTGTGTATGTATCTCCATATTAGCAGCGAGCAGCATTAAGTCCCTTGCACGTTTTCCATTAGAACAAGAGGAGATAGAGAGAGCACTGCAGCACTCTCTCTCTCTGTGATGAAAGTAACTGTGTCATATATCGGCCATGAGTCGCTGCCAGGCCTGCTCCATCTCTCTCCCTTTCTTCCCGTCTTTCTCTCTCCCTCTTCTCACCCCATCTTTTTTCCCCTATCCTCTCTCCCTCCTCCTCGTCTCCCCCCTCCTCCATCTCCACCTAGATTAGGCCGGTTGGCTGACTCAGGCTACAGCATGCAAGTCTCAAGGCTCAGGGGGAAATACTGTAGGACGCCACGTGCTCTTGTCTTCCTCTCTGCTCCTACAGCCATGTGCTCTTGTCTGCCACGGTCTTTCTCTCTGCTCCTACAGCCATGTGCTCTTGTCTGCCACGGTCTTCCTCTCTGCTCCTACAGCCATGTGCTCTTGTCTGCCACGGTCTTCCTCTCTGCTCCTACAGCCATGTGCTCTTGTCTGCCACGGTCTTCCTCTCTGCTCCTACAGCCATGTGCTCTTGTCTGCCACGGTCTTCCTCTCTGCTCCTACAGCCATGTGCTCTTGTCTGCCACGGTCTTCCTCTCTGCCCTCACAGCCAGAGTCTTTACTGTCACTACTGTATGCCCATTCAACTGGACCATGTATGAATCCTCCAAACAGGGAATATTGGAAGAAGTTAATGGATTCCAACCATATTGCCTAATCAATACCAAACAGTCCTTCCTAATCAATACCATATGTCTGTGTTTTTATAACCTACAGTAAACCAGTGTTTCCCAACTCCGGTCGTCGAGTACTCCCAAAAGTACACATTTTTGTTGCAACCCCGGACAAAAATATGTACTGTTGGGGGTACTGGCAGACCTGAGTAGGGGACGGATTCCCCTGTTAATGACCTAAACGGATTCCCCTGTTAATGACCTAAACGGATTCCCCTGTTAATGACCTAAACGGATTCCCCTGTTAATGACCTAAACAGATTCCCCTGCTAACTTCTTGATGCACCCATCCCGTTACCGGGATCATTTTTGTCAACAATCCACCTAGCGTGTCAGATTTCAAAAAAGCTTTTCGGCGAAAGCATACCAAGCGTTTATGTAAGGACATCTCTCTCAGCAGACAAAACATTACAAACAGCTAGCAGCCAAGTAGATTGGTCACGAAAGTCAGAAAAGCACTACAATGAATCGCTTACTTTGATGATCTTCAGATGTTTGCACTCACGAGACGCCCAGTTACACAATAAATATTCCTTTTGTTCCATAAAGATTATTTTTATATTCAGAATACCTCCATTTGGTTGGCGCGTTATGATCAGAAATCAACACGCTCGAGCGGTCACGACCGGGCAGACGAAATTTCCAAATAGAAACATATCAAACCTTTTTTATAATCAATCCTCAGGTTGTTTTTACAATATATAATCGATAATATTTCAACCGGGACTGTAGCTTCTTCAATAGGAGAGAGAGAGAAAATGCTCCAAACTGTTGCGCATGCAAAACGCTGCTGGCACCCAGCCATCCAATGATGCGATGTGATCTTTCTCGCTCATTTTTCAAAATAAAAGCCTGAAACTATGTCTAGAGACTGTTACACCATGGGGAAGCCATAGGAAAAGGAATCTGGTTGATATCCCTTTAAATGGAGCGAAGGCAGGCAATGGAACAGAGACTATTCAGGAAAAACAGCACTTCCGGGTTGGATTTTCCTCAGGTTTTCGCCTGCAATATCAGTTCTGTTATACTCACAGACAATATTTTGACAGTTTTGGAAACTTTAGAGTGTTTTCTATCCTAATCTGACAAGTATATGCATATTCTATATACTAGGCCTGAGAAATAGGCAGTTTCATTTGGGTACGTTTTTCATCCAAACATCAAAATACTGCCCCCTACACTCAACAGGTTAATGACCTAAACTGATTCCCCTTCGAGACGTTTAGGCTTACTGACCGCACCCACCAGTAATCCTACTGCAAGTAACTCATAATGTTTTCATAGCTGATGTCAGTTTTACATAGCCACGTTAATACATGATAACACCTGGGTCCCAGGCATCCTCAGCTCTGCTTTTGTGGAGCTATATTTTGCTCATGCCACTGAGAGCATGACAGAGTTACTACCCTTGTAATGTCATGGTTCTTTTACTCTCCCATGTGTCTGCAATGTGTGATGCTTAAACGGTGACCCATTAAAAAAAGCATTTGCAGTTTATTCTCTTATTCTTTCTGAAGTTTCTTAAAGACTTGTTCTTCTTGTGACTGAGCATATGTATGGTAAACACTCTTCCTAGTTCCTACAGTATGCCTTTTTCTAATCAATAATATTGTTATTAAATAACTATTGTTATTGGCAATAAAGGACAACAGTGAAGCATAGACAAACTAGGTTGGACAGGGCTTTAATTCAAAAACGTCCTGTATCGCAGGTGCATCGCATTTTCCCTCCTGTCCATAGCAGAGAACTAGAGTGGACCCCTGCAGGCAACACGTCTCTCCTCTGCAGTAGCCTAGCAGAGCTAACATGGAGTGGACCCCTGCAGGCAAAACATCTCTCCTCTGCAGTAGCCTAGCAGAGCTAACATGGAGTGGACCCCTGCAGGCAACACGTCTCTCCTCTGCAGTAGCCTAGCAGAGCTAACATGGAGTGGACCCCTGCAGGCAACACGTCTCTCCTCTGCAGTAGCCTAGCAGAGCTAACATGGAGTGGACCCCTGCAGGCAACACGTCTCTCCTCTGCAGTAGCTTAGCAGAGCTAACATGGAGTGGAACCCTGCAGCTGTTAGCCTTCCAGATGTGTCTCTTTTGTGGTCGGGCTGGCTTGAGGGACAGCTGCTTCCCCTGGCCCCCAGGCCCTTCACGCCCACTGCACATGACTTCCATAATGGATGAGCACAGTGTCCCTAGGCTCGTCACCATGGTAACCATCCCCGACGTGGGCCGCAGCAGTCACACTTCAGGGAGTGTGTAGGTTATATGACACAACATGGTGTTCCAGCCTCGACCACTTCCTGTGCTGAGTAGCCTTTAATCAATGGACCACTGCTGTTAGTAACTAATCAATACACCTTTACTGCCACTCAATAACAATAAACATGTCTATAGTTCTCTCACTCACACCACCAGGAAGTGCTATGTTCACCACATTGATGTATATTACTCAATACAGTGTTAAAAGGTGTGTACTGATGTCTAGTGAAATATGAATGGAATAGGGCTGTCCCCGGCTAAAAATAATATTGATTGACCGAGAGTCATCTGTTCTTTCCATCAACCGAGTGGTCAAAATGTTTAAATGTGTACTTTTTCATATGTAGACACACACTATGTTTGAATAAAATCAACTATAATGTAGGCTACTGAGCTTGTCTGATGCTTTAAGCACTGAGATTAAAAATGAAGACACACAAATTACTAAAGAGGGAGCCAGAGATCAATATTTAAAATGTTATTTAACAAGTCAGTTAAGAACAAATTCTTATTTACGATGACGGCCTACCCCGGGCCGACGCTGGGACAATTGTGCGCCACCGTATGGGACTCCCAATCACGGCCGGATGTGATACAGCCTGGAATCAAACCAGGGACTGTAGTGATGCCTCTTGCACTGAGATGCAGTTCCTTAGACCGCAGCGCCACTCGGGAGCCCAACCAGAAGAAACAAACATGTTCCTGATCCTTCACCTCCCGTTGCTGCTGGCCTTCGCAGATTCTGCCGTTACACTCCTGAAGTTGCCAGGTAATACGCTACACCCTCGCTGATCTGCGTGCCAGTTAGGATTTTCAGTTTAATTTCATTTATAATAAGTCTTCATATCTCAAAATCAATGTCATGTGGCTAGTCAAAATTCTAAATGAAAATGATCCAAATCTGAAAGTAACTTCCATTGCCATTATGTAAAAATAGCCTACATAAAGCCAACAAATAAAAACATTACAGACCACAGGTAGAAAATATCCCATGAATCCGATTGGCTACGCATGGCCTGATGGCAAGGAACTGGAAACATTCTATCAACTATTGTATTAACTTGGTCAAACTTACAATGTTGCATCAAATATTCTGTCCCTCAGAGTTTCCAGTGCCAGTGAGCTCAGCTGTAGGCTCTTTTTTCTCAAGGGATAAGAAGTAATCAGGTAGGTCTATTTTATGATTCCACCGGATCAGAGCATCACATTTTCCCCCCTTTCATGCTGAGTTATTATTGAAAAGTAGAGACCTGGAAAGATTTTTCAAATATGCTACGTTGAGGAACTATTGTCATTCTCAATGAATGTAAAAACTCCATAGTGATGGTGAGTTGAGACAATCAGAAATAGTATCAGATCACCAAATCAGATCACCAGATTGCAATGGATTAGACCACTCAGACAGGCCTCCCCAATGGATTAGTCCACTCAGACAGGCCTCCCTGATGGATTAGTCCACTCAGACAGGCCTCCCTGATGGATTAGTCCACTCAGACAGGCCTCCGCAATGGATTAGTCCACTCAGACAGGCCTCCGCAATGGATTAGTCCACTCAGACAGGCCTCCGCAATGGATTAGTCCACTCAGACAGGCCTCCGCAATGGATTAGTCCACTCAGACAGGCCTCCGCAATGGATTAGTCCACTCAGACAGGCCTCCACAATGGATTAGTCCACTCAGACAGGCCTCCGCAATGGATTAGTCCTCTCAGACAGGCCTCCGCAATGGATTAGTCCACTCAGACAGGCCTCCACAATGGATTAGTCCACTCAGACAGGCGTGAATCAGACAGGTGTCTCGTGTTCCATTTTTTAAAAATATATATTCCCTACTGATTGACTAAAGAAATCTTGGTCGACCAACAGCCTATGGACCAAACAATCGACCATTCGACTAAAAGGGGTCAGCCCTAGAATGAAGTCACAACAGACATGAGTACAGCGCCAGCTAGTCACTAACATGTTTGGACAGATGGATTGTTGTGCTGGAGGTAATCGCTTGGCCTAGCAGGAATATGGGAGTGTTTTTTTACATGGAACATTCTAGATCTGGAGCAGTGTGTGTGCGTGTGCAAAAAGACAAACATAGATAACACATATGAAGTTGGGCTGAGTAAGAGCTGCTGTTGGCATACTGGCTGAGGTGATGCCAAATAACCTCTGTTTTTCCTTATTTCTTTCATGGGCCACTTCTCATCTTAACTGAATTCACATGACATCTGCCCTGGAGAGAGTTGAGGTTGTTGGCAGAAGTTGTATTAGATGTATTTAGCCTATATTTTTATTTAACTAGGCAAGTCAGTTAAGAACAAGTTCTTATTTACAATGACGGCCTAGGAACAACGGGTTAACTGCCTTGTTCAGGGGCAAAACTACAGATTTTTACCTTGTCAGCTCAGGGATTTGATCTAGCAACATTTTGGTTACTGGCCCAACACTCTAACCACAAGGCTACCTGCCACCCCAAAACACATATGCCTAAGCACACACCCATACACAGCCAAACTTCAAAATGTAGTCTTCAGCTCCATCGTTGTCATCAGTAAGCAGGCAGGGCCAGACTGACATGGACTTGATTGAGGAGAGGACTGACAGCTGACCCAGAGGCCCCTGAGAGTTGAGAGGGGCGGGGCCAGCTTTGCCTGGTGCAGAGCTGCCTGGTGGACTGGTACCTGGTGGCCTGACCTGCCCTGTGTGAGTAATGAGCTGGTGGGCTGCAGAGGAGAGGAGAGAGACAGGACCAGGAACTGAGCTACTGACCCCTGAACACTGATTGAACCACAGAGACACAACCAGACCAATCGCCAGCTGAGACGCACCTACCGGTAGCCAAACCCCCCCAGCGTGGGACCAAATCAACCGGTGGACGATATCAAAACACCCCCAGACAGCCCAGCATACAAATGAGAGAGAACAGCTGCAAAACTGAACAGAGCATTAGCTTCAAGTGATCCTTTGTGATCACTGGACTGTTTGATATCAACCATGAGTGAGAACACTTTTATGCTGCCCACTGCCCAGTTTCTTTCATCTCAACTTCGATTAATGATTTATACAGTGGGCCCAGTAAGCCGTTCAATTACATTTTCCTTTGATATTTCTTCAAATTATCATTTAGATGGGGTAATATTAGGGTGACATTATCTGACGGGGGTGTCTACCGTCAGTCAGTAGGGAGGAGAGTGGTTTGAGGGGACAGAGGGGAGGAGCTGGGGGGGAGGTCCCTGATCTGTCTGAGAGGGCCCTATTGTGACAAAGGCACTTCCTGTCTGGGGTATGACAGCATTTTGTTGGTATACTGATTGCTTTAGTTCTCTAATTGAGGTCCTTGTGTATGGCCAGCAGCATACCACCCTGCATCCCACTGCCGGCTTGCTTCTGAAGCTAATCAGGGTTGGTCCAGGATGGGAGACCAGATGCTGCTGGAAGTGGTGTTGGAGGGCCAGTAGGAGGCACTCTTTCCTCTGGTCTAAAAACATATCGCAGTGATTGGGGGCACTACCCTTTGTAGGGTGCTGTCTTTTGGATGGGCTGTTTAACAGGTGTCCTGACTAAAGATCCCATTGCACTTATTGTAAAAGTAGGGGTGTTAACCCTGGTGTCCTGGCTAGATTCCCAAGCTGTCCCTCATACTGTCACCTAATCATCCCCAGCTTCCAATTGGCTCATTCCTGTCCCCTGTAACTATTCCCCAGGTTGTAGCTGTACATGGGAATGTGTTCTCAGTCAATGTACCTGGTAAAATGAATGGGTGATTGGTCTCTGAGAAGATTGCCTGGACTCCCTTTGGCTCTGCTGAGCAGCAAGCTTGCCCTATAAGTTGCATCCAGGGTTATTCTTAGCTAGCTGCTTGGGTCACACTTATTAGGCTAGGGTTAGTAGATAGTTAGTTGAAATGTTACTGATAGTCTATAGAGCATTTACAGATGGACTATCCAAATAAAGTGTTACTGTTGTTTGTCTCCTAATACCCCATGCCCTGCCAAGACCTCCTCTGCTTAGCCACTGTGTGATGCAGGGTCAGACAGGTGCCCATAGCTATGCCCTTCTAAAACAAATACATTCTAACCTATTTTCAGAGCAGACAAAATAGTGGCCTTCCCCCCAACACGTGCTTCTTCAGTGTGTGTTTTCAATCTTCCAAACCCCTCAAGTTGCGGAGCTCTCATTTCACTCTTGAAGCCTTATAAGTCTGCACTGTTTTCTTTTCTGAGAGTGCTGTACTAGAATCCCACAGTAAAACATTGACTAGATGAGAGTGTACTGCTGCTGCTGCTCCATTTCCCTCAGACATTCCTCATCACACATCTGCACTAATGGCCTCATAGACCCGACACATCTACACAGAAATAATTACTCATTTATGCTTTGATTACACACCACTGGGAGACAGAGCATGCTACTGTCATCTGGTGCATTAATTCCCTTTCATGTAACACATAGCCCAAGCCCTAACTGCAATTTTTAAATCACATGGCTGAGACGGCTTATGGTGTCTAAGAGGTCCGTCTCAACCACACACACACACACACACACACACACACACCCCTTAGCCCACCAACTCATTGAGCAGTTTGAATGGAGAGAACTCCATGGTCTCCATTACACTAGTTCCTTCCTGGGGCTTAGCTGTCTGATTACACTGGCTGTCTAGTAGTTTTCAGGTTGGAAGCTAGACACACTGCTGAGTTGGTCAATTGCTTAGCAAAATGTAGTCTGGCCAATGGGGGACAGGTAATCAGAAAATGAAATCGAAATCGAATACCTAAATCGAGAAGGAAAAGTCTGCAACAAAATGGAGGTATAATTCTCATCCCCTTGGCTGAGAAAAGAGCATTAGGCCTCCGACAAAGTGTGACAGGATCAAGATAACAAAAGGATCAAGATAACAAAAGGATCAAGATAACAAAAGGATCTAATCTATTCCTTTACTTCCTGCCACGCTCACTGTGTACCACACAGGCAAAATGACAACCCTCAGCCAGTCCTCCCCAAGGCCTCTCAGAGAGAGAAGCTCTGAGTAAAGTGACGACAGCCTTTTCTGCTACCTGACCCTGCTCATCCTCAGCTATGAACACAGAATACACGCCAAATTCACCACTCTACCCTCAGCTATGAGAAACAGAACACACACCAAATTCACCCCTCTACCCTCAGCTATGAGACACAGAACACATGCCCCATTCACCCCTCTACCCTCAACTACGAGACATAGAGCACACACCCCATTCACCCCTCTATCCTCAGCTATGAGACACAGAACACACGCCCCATTCAGCTAAGAGACACAGAACACACGCCCCATTCACCCCTCGAGCCTCAGCTAAGAGACACAGAACACGCACCCCATTCACCCCTCTACCCTCAGTTATGAGACACAGAACACACGCCCCATTCACCCCTCGAGCCTCAACTAAGAGACACAGAACACACGCCCCATTCACCCCTCTAACCTCAGCTGTGAGACACAGAACACATGCCCCATTCACCCCTCTACCCTCAGCTATGAGGCACAGAACACACTCCCCTTTCACCCCTCTACCCTCAGCTATGAGACACAAAACACACGCCCCATTCACCCCTCTACCCTCAGCTAAGAGACACAAAACACACGCCCCATTCACCCCTCTACCCTCAGCTAAGAGACACAGAACACAAGCCCCATTCACCCCTCTACCCTCAGCTATGAGACACAGAATGTTGAAACCCTACAAGAGTATCAACTATCTGTTTAAAACCCAATACAACCCTGCAATAAAACCCAATACAACCCTGCAATAAAACCCAATACAACCCTGCAATAAAACCCAATACAACCCTGCAATAAAACCCAATACAACCCTGCAATAAAACCCAATACAACCCTGCAATAAAACCCAATACAACCCTGCAATAAAACCCAATACAACCCTGCAATAAAACCCAATACAACCCTGCAATAAAACCCAATACAACCCTGCAATAAAACCCAATACAACCCTGCAATAAAACCCAATACAACCCTGCAATAAAACCCAATACAACCTTGCAATAAAACCCAATACAACCCTGCAATAAAACCCAATACAAAACTGCAATAAAACATGTTTGGATCTCTTGGTCAGACTGCATCATATGAGAGCAAATTCCATAAGACTGAGAAATGACGCTCAGTTTGAGTCCACACAAACAATATACTCCGTCCCACATTCTACAATTGGAACGGAGTCGGTGGATTAATCGAATGGCCGGGAGACAAGCAGCACAGCCATCCTCTACCAACAGCGTCTGATCTCCCTGTCTTCCACTGCAGAGGGAAGAGAGGACACTAGGCCAGGCATGCCACCAAAGTTGCCATGCCCAGTCGGCAATCTATGGCCAGTGTGCCTAGCTAGCACAGATGCCTGGCAGGATTTGGCAGTTGGCACACCTATCGAGACTGACAGATTAGAGCCAGCAAGCAGTCTACCAAACCTGAATGTTAAGTGTGAAAACAACACAGCATGTGTTGTATTTCCCCCACACAGACTCCCCATAGCCATGCACTGGGATGTGTAGCTTATTTGCATGAAGAGACCAGCTGAGCTCACTTTGGCCTGACAGAGAAGCTCTAAACAGTGATATCTCATCTCTGGAACTGGAATTAGAAGTGGTCTGGTTGGCTAAGGACAAGTCCTTTCCTCAACCTCCCTAATCCAGAATGTTGTCTGGATTGAGATGGATGGCTGGAGGAAAGAGGATGAGGAGTGTAGAGACGGGGGTTTGTTTTCTTAGCTCTTATGTTTCCTCGCCTGACTGCACACTGACCTCTCCTAAATCAACAGGGGTTTACTGTAGATATCATGGCTACCACTCCACTGGGCAGAACGCTGGCTGGCCTGAGTCTGACTGAGACAACCAACCCTCCTTCCTGCTGAGGATGAACTTCTGACCGTGTTCCTTCTGCACCTTCTCCTCTCCCATCACTGCTACGCACCTGGCATCAGCCCAGCGTTACCTCTCCCATACCCATGTAGCCTGGCATCAGCCCAGCGTTACCTCTCCCATACCCATGTAGCCTGGCATCAGCCCAGCGTTACCTCTCCCATACCCATGTAGCCTGGCATCAGTCCAGCGTTACCTCTCCCATACCCATGTAGCCTGGCATCAGCCCAGCGTTACCTCTCCCATACCCATGTAGCCTGGCATCAGCCCAGCGTTACCTCTCCCATACCCATGTAGCCTGGCATCAGTCCAGCGTTACCTCTCCCATACCCATGTAGCCTGGCATCAGCCCAGCGTTACCTCTCCCATACCCATGTAGCCTGGCATCAGCCCAGCGTTACCTCTCCCATACCCATGTAGCCTGGCATCAGCCCAGCGTTACCTCTCCCATACCCATGTAGCCTGGCATCAGCCCAGCGTTACCTCTCCCATACCCATGTAGCCTGGCATCAGTCCAGCGTTACCTCTCCCATACCCATGTAGCCTGGCATCAGCCCAGCGTTACCTCTCCCATACCCATGTAGCCTGGCATCAGCCCAGCGTTACCTCTCCCATACCCATGTAGCCTGGCATCAGCCCAGCGTTACCTCTCCCATACCCATGTAGCCTGGCATCAGCCCAGCGTTACCTCTCCCATACCCATGTAGCCTGGCATCAGCCCAGCGTTACCTCTCCCATACCCATGTAGCCTGGCATCAGCCCAGCGTTACCTCTCCCATACCCATGTAGCCTGGCATCAGCCCAGCGTTACCTCTCCCATACCCATGTAGCCTGGCATCAGCCCAGCGTTACCTCTCCCATACCCATGTAGCCTGGCATCAGCCCAGCGTTACCTCTCCCATACCCATGTAGCCTGGCACGGCCGGTTAAGATACAGCCGGCCCAGGGTGTCTGTAGTGAACCTCAAGCACTGAGATACGCCACTCAGGAGCCCTGGCTGACAAAAAGAAAATATACGGCATTTGACACTGTTCACACTGGCAAAAGCAATAGTCAAGAAAGTCTGATATTATTGAGTGCAATTTAAAGGGTGACAGAGAGGACACAGGGTATAGGCTAGCACTGTCCTGTAAGGATTTAGCACTGTCCTGTAAGGATTTAGCACTGTCCTGTAAGGACTTAGCACTGTCCTGTAAGGACTTAGCACTGTCCTGTCAGGATTTAGCACTGTCCTGTAAGGATTTAGCACTGTCCTGTAAGGATTTAGCACTGTTCTGTAAGGACTTAGCACTGTCCTGTCAGGACTTAGCACTGTCCTGTAAGGATTTAGCACTGTCCTGTAAGGATTTAGCACTGTCCTGTAAGGATTTAGCACTGTCCTGTAATGACTTAGCACTGTCCTGTAATGACTTAGCACTGTCCTGTAAGGATTCATCACTGTCCTGTAAGGATTTAGCACTCTCCTGTAAGGACTTAGCACTCTCCTGTAAGGACTTAGCACTCTCCTGTAAGGACTTAGCACTGTCCTGTAAGGATATAGCACTGTCCCGTAAGGACTTAGCACTGTCCTGTAAGGATTTAGCACTGTCCTGTAAGGATTTAGCACTGTCCTGTAAGGATTTAGCACTGTCCTGTAAGGATTTAGCACGGTCCTATAAGGATTTAGCACTGTCCTGTAAGGATTTAGCACTGTCCTGTAAGGATTTAGCACGGTCCTATAAGGATTTAGCACTGTCCTGTTGGATAAGAAGCTGTGAATCTGTTGGAACCACCTCCTGTTTCCACCCTTTTTTAAACCATAACAAGGTTCTCCGGATGCCATTAGCCAGAAAACTGTTATACAGTAACACATGGAACTCTGCAGCACCACATGGAACCTTAGGTATCTTGCTGAGCCTTGAACAACATGTGGCGTGCACATACTTTCTGTTCTTCCCTGGGAGAAAGAGAGACGTTAACTCTGGCAGCGATCAACAACAACCAACATTTCACAGGCAGCCAGGCAGTCCCAGTCCCAGAGCTGGAGCTGAGGAGATATTTTTCATTTAATCTGACCACATGCATCCCATCTTCTCAATATGCCCATAGAGAGAATGGAGACATTCTTCAGCTGAGACATTCAAACCAAATAAGCCACCTCTGGCCCATGAGAATGTTGTTCTGTTCCTAGCCTTACTGCCATACTGCTGCCTGGTCATTGTTCATATATATGAAAATCTAAGAACAATGACATTTAGCCTTTAGCCAAACCTTAAATAAACAACTACAAGCGTTGAGTTCAGCTTTGAACCAGCGTGTAGGATGGCTATGCTGTTTGCATCAACAGTAAATTCTCAATGCAGAGAGGTCTTTAAATCAATAATCTAAGCACCCAGAGCCAATTCAAGACTACCAAATCAACCCAGTGACTTCTGCTTGGCATGGGGATGTACTTCAGAAAATACAGTGACAGGTGACTCCTCATTAACTCTCCAGGCTCCTGATTGCCCTTTTCACGCAGTCCATTACCCTGTGAAGCATCTGTGTCTGAGGTCTTGACATGGCTATCACTGGAGGAATGTTCTACCTCCCACCAACACTTTCGTACCTGAGGGTAAAAGCTGCTATCGAAGCACCTCCGAGCTAAAACGTTTCACTCAGTCTGAAAGCGGCGGTGACAGATTGCATTCCTGTGTCAGAAGTTGCACATCTAAAATGGCAACTTCTTTTCAGCTGGGAAATGTAAGCAACTAACATATTATCAATGCACAACGCAAGTTATCAATTAGCATGAATCGATAACAATAACTATCAATGACACCAATCAAGGAACTCCTACATTAATATGGAGAAACTACAGCTAATAAATCCCTGGCACTTAATTGTGTAATTAGTCACAGTGTCACTGTTGCTGTGACCCGGGTGTGAACCTGAGAGGGTGTCCTGACCCCAGGGGAGAGAGCAGCAGCCTCTGGCCTGCCTGATCACACGGAGGGCTCAGATTACACAAACCTTCATGAGATGGATTGGCTAGGTGACTGGGGCTAGGCTGCCAAAGACCACAGAGCCATCCTGTATGTCTCCACACACCCACTGAGCATGTCCGAGAGACAGAGCACTGTTGTTATGAGCGGCCACAGTGCAGGGAGGCTACAGTTCCCTCTCTATTCAGAATGTCCGTCTTGACGTCCTGGTCCAGCACATGACCACCGAGACTGCAGACACAAGCCTTTGTTCAGAGAGGGAACATAATCACAATTTTTATGAAGATTCATTGTAGTACATCAAATAAAAGCACTAAATTGTCAATGATATCATAAAACTCCATCTTGTCAAAGTATGTCAAAGAAATCAAAAGATTGAGCTTGAGCTTTACACAGGGGCTCTTTACACAGAGGCTCTTTACACAGAGGCTCTTTACACAGGGGCTCTTTACACAGGGGCTCTTTACACAGGGGCTCTTTACACAGAGGCTCTTTACACAGAGGCTCTTTACACAGGGGCTCTTTACACAGGGGCTCTTTACACAGGGGCTCTTTAGACAGAGGCTCTTTACACAGGGGCTCTTTACACAGGGGCTCTTTACACAGGGGCTCTTTACACAGGGGCTCTTTACACAGGGGCTCTTTACACCGAGGCTCTTTACACCGAGGCTACTGCTTTTTCTGACATTGTCAAGTCATTCGTTCCCCTATTAGAGATTTTGTGATGCCTGAATAATGTAAGTAACATCATGGCTAACTTTAACCTAGCTGAGGGCACTGTAAGCCATACAAATAGGCAAAACATCTGGATCATCTAATTTTAGCAACCGTTCAGACAGAGAAAATGTCTGACAGACAGATTTATGGGTCAAATGACCTGTGCAGTTACAGCAGTAACACAGTACCAAGCATTAACATTGAATGATTGATGCAGTGCTACAATAATCTGTCAAACACTATAATTATACTGAAATATCATTTAAAATCTCAACCGAAATGTCCCATGCCTGACCTCCATATTTTAATGAAAATGCTCTTATGAAAAGACAACGTTTTGTTCTCTTATCCAAGCTGAATCTCTGAGAATGTGCTTTCCGTGTCAACCTTTTCTGCTAATATTTCAAAGCTGTAACTTGGGGACAGCTTTCAAGCAGATGTCTGTATAATACTGCTTTCATTCGGCACTTGGGAGAAAATACACTAAAATCCTTCTTGCCAGAAATCCATTCTGACCCACAAAACCTCCAGCCTTTTCAAGTCTTTACTCATTACGAAACGCCACATCTCTTCCTCCACTCTACACTGGTAATTGTTATTGTTCCTTTTAATGGCATCTTTTCTGAGACTGAACTGTTTGGATAACCTGATAGGCAGCCATTCTTGGCTGTTAACACTGAGGTGTCAATCTCAGAGGGAGAACTAAACACTGGGGAGTGCTTGGCGGGGAGGACAGCACCAAAGCACCAGGGCTTATCTGGGAATCTGCTGGGATTTGAGGCCGTTTCGCTGGAGGGCATCTGCGATGATAAGCCTTTGGCTAAGGCCTCAGGAGGGAAGGAGAAGGCCAGAGGAGGTGTTGAGGACATATAAATAGAATCACTAGAAAGGGAAAACCCCTCAGACCAAGGAAATTACACTGCAACTTCCCTTTCAGTGTTTTCTCTAGGATGTTGTTCAACAGCGGTAGCGGGTGGGGAGGATTATAAGATAGCCAGCTACCCTGGAGGTTTCTCGGATGATCTGATGTTGTAATGTGTCACTCTGATCTTAAAAGTGTCTCTGCTTTTTGTGTGTGTGTGTGTGTGTGTGGGGGGTGGCAGCAAGATTGAATACAGAGGAAACCCTGCCTTGACAATATATTGTATGCTTGACCTACCCAGCAACCACTTGAGCTTGTCCACGTACAGCAACACATATGAAATTGTACGGGGACACTGTGGTCTTCTTCCTGTAGAGTAACTGACAGATCAGATCTGCATGGATTAAGCTAATGGTTGTAAATCACAACAACCCTAATTTCTCTAACATGCTCTCGCCAGCCACCTGTCCAGTCCGTCCCCTGCCCCCTCCACTGGGCACCAGGCCTCTGGAGATTTAAGGGATTATCGGCCAATAACTGATGACATACACTCAAGCATGCATAATGGATCCACTTACTATAATGCTTTGGGGGAAATGTGGCATGCTTACTTATTGATTCATAAGCCTGCCTGATTGATTCTGGTGGTGGTTCCAAGGGCTAGCCTGGTTAGGCTTACCCTGGTTCCAGATCTGTTTGTGCGGTCTTGCCAACTCCTATGGTCATGCATTTTCACAATGTTTTGTGTGACAAATGACCCTGATAGTTGACCAAACACAGATCTGGGACCAGGCTAGTTAAGTGTTTCTCACTCACTCTCCTGAACATCCTGTCAACAATATCTTTCCTTGGTAGTTGGAGTGGAACAGAACACAGCACCCCTCAAACAATGAATGGGAACAGTCAGTGTGCACCAAGAGTTCATAGTACTATCCCCATGACCTTGGTATTGTGTGAAAGCGGTGGTGAAGTCATGTTCGAAATCCCACAGGGGATGGTGGTGGTGCTGACTATGGGAGACTGTGTCCATCCTGTTGACACTCACTATCTAACATTACAGGATATTACATGGTGTGAGGAAATGGAAATGGTTTTCCAAATGGCTCCTTATTACATACTTAATACAGTGTGACTCATCAGGAAACATGTGAATCATGAAAACATGTCATATTCTCATCTCAACAAGAACACAGTCCAATATCTTCCCATACATCTCAGCCAATGGCAAGACTGCTCAACGACTCCATATTATCAGGATTGCGTCTGGATTTTCGTTAGGAAAATGAGTTGCCGAACATTTGAGAAATTTACCGAACCCAGAATGACAGAAATCACATTTAGATTATGTTCATTCATATTAACAGAACATGCAAGTCGAGGATGCAATGATGTATGGTCCTTACCAAATTCTGATGGGCACTTTGAAGATGTTAAAATAACTGTCTTAAATGTACTTTTCCTCCGCCAACAAGGTGAGTAACAAACAGCAAACTCACTAGCCTGTCAATCTACGATCCCCCATAAAAGAAAAGTTTACCTATTATATAGGTCAGCTTGTCGAGAAAGAAATAGCCTATTCCAGACTCAGGGACAGTTGTGGGACGATAGATCCCAAATTCATACAACCAGTAGACCTAGGCTACATACCTTTTCACTGATGCAACAGATCAGAACGTTTATCTTGAAATGTTGATAAACTATTCACATTCTTCACATTATAAGCGCAGCATTGCACACAAGGCAGTAGGCTACACGCGAATGTTCGTTCCATAATGCAATTAGCCGAAAAGAACCGTTGTCAAAAGGACACTGCAGATGCGAGTTTCATGAAAATATCTGTTCGAAATTTAGAAAGAAGGGAGATCTAATATGCAACAAGTAGCATGGGTTGCTAATATGACTTTGATTGTGATTTTGGCTACTGAAAAATGAAAGTTGATATAAAATAATTGCTTACACAGATATAGTCTGATTTTGGCTATGCTACAAAGTGGTGTGTGACGCACTGATGAAGACTGCCTTCTGTTGCCTATGTGTGCTGTTTGAGATGCTGCAGTAGCAGCTCTTGCGCTGTCTGACAGATGTTCCGATCAAAGGCTCTGTATCTACGACGTACGAGTGTGATAAATAAGATACGTAACGAATACACACGCTCCAATTTAATTTCACTGAATTATTCAAATGAACTAATAGACCGATAAGCATGTCCAGTCAAACATATTTCCATCGACTGGTATTTCCATCAATGAATAGGCTAAAAAGCTTTTTTTCGCAATGGGACCTTTTCTTCTCCTGGACAATTGGCCAGAGCCAATTGTATTTATCAGCTTTTCATTATTATTTTTTTTAAACCTGGTGTGTGTATTGTCCGATTAGCAGGAGAAACACAGGAGATGGAAATATCACTGCAATTTACATTTTAAAGAAAGAATACTTCCATTGCCCTGACATAACCTCCAACACCGACTGATAAGGGATCCATAAATCTAATCTCATTATGCTGAACCCTTACTGTATAATCAATGAAACCGAGGTCCTTATAATTGGCTATCATTATATGAGTCAGCTGCTGGCTGGGTAATAAGCTATGCTTTATGCAGCTAGTCCTGCTAACCCCACTCCCTAGTCACTGTTGGGTTCATGCAATTAGGTCACAGCCCACAGACCCTTCAGACAGGGAGCAGAGCTCAGCAACAAAGGCTGTCATGTAGAGGAAATGGGAAAGGTTAACCCTTTCAGCACATCGCTTTGTGTCATTACACACATGGGCCATTAAATAGCCTCTCTCAGCATGTAGACCTAGTAGTTGCAAAGTATTTCCTCAGCTATCAAAAAGCACTAAAATATGCGTGTTACAGTACAGTATGGTTAGTCTCACTGTGGCAGACAACCCACTTTTTTTCTTGTTTCAGAATTAGGCAGGATTTTTTTCTGGAGAAATCTAGAACGGATGGAGACGTGCATACAAGACAATGTCTCACACACACACACATCACACTGTCATTGGAAGTACAACTACGAGGGTGGGATGTTGATCAACCACAGAGGAGGGAAAGGAGAAAGGAAAGCTAAGGGCCAGGATATGTCTCGGCTGGTGGAGCAGGTTTATATTAACACAGGGTGGTCCTACATGACTCCAACGAGCAAAAATGTCAATGAAAGATATGGGGGAGAGAGTAGAGAGAGTAGAGAGCACACACGCACACACACACACACACACACACACAAGAGTGACGAGCCAGGCAGAGAGCCGGAGAGTGAGAAGCAAAAATGTTGGCTTTGAGAAAGGGCCCTAGACAATGTTCCATTGTGGAGAGGGAGACAATGAGACCCACAGACACAAGCTCTCTCTCTTTCTGGGTGAATGGTCTGGGGGAACTACAGATCTGTCCGGTCTGTCTGGTACAGTATCTGAGCTGATCCTATATCCTGGCATTTCAGTGAAAACATTTCAGTAAAATTCTGACATTTCAGTGAAACGACAGGATTTACCCCAGTGACTGATATCCCTTCCTAAACACCCACCATGATGTTCAGTCAATACTGACTGCGGAGGCTGAAGCGGAGTTGGCCTGGGACTGGAAATCTTCCCAGCATTTTTGTGGGCTAAACATGCAGCTTGGCTCGCACTAGAAAGACATACCAAACGTGTGAAGCATTCAGCTCTTTCCTGTCTTATAAGTTGGAGATGTGGCTCGCATTGACAAAAGACTGGACTTCTGGGCTTCAGAGAGCTGTCCTTACAAAGAGCCATCCATTATTATAGTAGATTATTATTGCCCATTTCCACCTGAATGGAAATTAAGATTTTTACGTGACAGTTTTCAAGGGACATGCTTGAAATACAAGATTGGGAAACAATAACAGCAAAATTCCACAATAACCCTATAAGATCCCCATTTATGCATACGCAGACCTAACAATAGTAGGACTAACAAAAGGTGTTTATTTGTTTATTAGGCTACTGTGCAGTCTACAATACATACTTTAGTAAACATGAGGAAGTGCCTAATTCTTTACATAAGGGAGAGCAGGCCATGTCTGTACTACAGAATGCAGGGCACGCGGGAGACCGGTGTTATTTCATAGTTGTGATGTCTTCACTATTATTCTACAAAAAATAAAGACAAATCCTGGAATGGGTAGGTGTGTTCAAACTTTGACTGGTACTTGCTTAATTAATTTGATTGATAGTATGGTTTTTCTATTCCATGAAAAATGAAAAACCCTCTGTGTTTCCTCTAGGATGGAACAGAAAATATGGCGCTGTACAACGCGATGCTCATAAATTCAGAGCATTGTCAGTTTGTAAATTCAGACCGTTTCGCTCTCTGAGTGCACACTGGATGTTTGGGCCGAAGAGTAGTGTTGATTTGAGCGTTCTGGCCTTACAACAGCAGTAAAGCACACAAGCTAACATTGACTAGCTTGCTAGCTACTTCCAGACACAAATGTGACCACTCTGACCGTTTTACTAACCCTAGCAGAGCTGGTAAGGCAGTTTTCGTGTTAACCAGAGTGTTGGTGACTGTAACTGTGCTGCTGGAAACAATTTAATTATGCTTTTGCCAACATTTACTGACACCGGCCATATTCAACGGGTGTTGAGCGCTCGTAAATTAATTATTCTGCGCTCTGGTACAAAGACGAGAGTGCTCTGAAATCCGTGTAGATAGTAGGCTAGACACATTACATTTTTAACAACGTTCTTTTCTGATAAAAACTAGTTAATTGCATCCGCAGTGGAGCCCAGTTTCATTATATGACCATATTTTCCAGCTGCTTGCCGTCGTTTTGAAGTAATCTCTAAAAAACATGCCTTATTTTATCGCATTTTTCACCCTGTCAGCTCCTATTAGTTCTATTGAGCACTGTGGCACCAACTCGCCTTCCAAACGTTCTATTCCCAGTTTATTGTTCAACGTCACAATTCCTGCTTCGCTATTGTTGGCAATGAGACCTGCTCACATTGTTTTATAGTTAAAATGTAAACAAAACAAAAAAATATATTGGAACTCTGCGGTCTTCCCATTGTTTCCTATGGGGGAAATATAGGCATGTCTGTCTATTTTGCCAAATATCTCGCAATGTGTATATTTGGATTTTTTTCGAGTTGGACGCCATTTTAAATCATGAGAATCTCCTCTTTCTAATTATGGAAGCCTGGGCAAGTAGCTAGGTTGTCATAAAATGCTAGCCCCAAAATACTTTTTGCCCTTGGAACGCTGAGCTCCCCTCATTGTTTTCCTATGGAGAGGCATGCCGGTCTATTTCGCCAAATATCTCACTGTGTATATTTAGATTTTTTTCAAGTCGGGCACCAGTTTAATCAGGAGAATCTCCTCTTTGTGATTATGTAAGTCTGGGCAGCGAGCTCATTTGTCATCGATCGCTAGACCAGAAATAGTTAAAGTTTTCTCAATACGCAGACATAAGCACAGTTGACAACATCGAGGTTCGAATGTTTACTTTCTAAACAAGTTGTTTTTTCCAGTTTCGTCTGACAAACAGATTGTAGTGGTAAAATAAAAAAAGGATACATTTTTGTGTGCCATTTAGGCGAAATGGAATTCTAAGCATCACTCCAGTCAAAACAGAATCTGCAAACGTTTGATTCCATTAATTTGCTATGGGCTCGCGCTAGTGTTCCAGCTTAAGCTGTTTTTCAGCCTTGGGTGAATTTTGACTCATTCTATTGTCCAGCCTATAGATAGCCAGAGCGAATTTACGAAAGCACCCGAATGTCTATTGAGAACGCACTACGACTATACCATTTAGCTAAGCTAAGAAGCACGGGAATAATCAAGTCAATAAACATTGGGTAGTTAGATAGCCTATAGTTAATATACTGGCAAGTTTGATGTATAACTACTAACGTTTGGTAGCTAGCTAACATACCGGTACATACTACTGTAATGATATGCTATGTGGTTCGTAAGGACAGCATAGCTAATAAATTGTCAGCCAACATAACGTGTAAGGTAACTTATTTGAAAAGTCATGACTTTACTATATTGAGTAGCAAGCTACCCCTTGTTCATTTGGGCAAATCCGGTCTGTGAATTGTGGGCGTGCTGGCAGGACATGGCAGCATTTTCGGTTGTGATTCAAGAATTCTGCATACAGTAGCACGTTTGTATGAAGGTGTGGTTATTCACAGGCAAATTGTTATATGCAATGGACGTACATTTGTGTCTTTTTGTCGAGAACAAAACATTTTTTTTAAATTCAATCAAAAATAATTGTTCTGAAAGCAACTTTTTTCCGACACAAAAGAAGTCATAGTGGACACCTACGAAGAAGGACTGTATGATGATGGCATCTCAGGTAAGCAGCACTGGGCGTTCTTCCATCAAACTTTTACATAGCTAGTAGTTACAGTTGAAGTTAGAAGTTTACATACACCTTAGTCAAATACGTTTAAACTCAGTTTTTCACAATTCCTGACATTTAATCCTCGTAAAAAAAGCCCTGTCTTAGGTCAGTTAGGATCACCACTTTATTTTAAGAATGTGCAATGTCAGAATAATAGTAGAGTGATTTATTTCAGCTTTTATTTCTTTCATCACATTCCCAGTGGGTTAGAACTTTACATACATGCAATTAGTATTTGGTAGCATTGCCTTTAAATTGTTTAAATTCTCGAGTGCAGAGGTTCTGCTAGCGGAACACCTCGACAACATTCCGCTGAAAAGGAAGCGCGCAAAATTCGAAAATATTTTTTAGAAATATGCAACTTTCACACATTAACAAGTCCAATACAGCAAATGAAAGAAACATCTTGTTAATCTACCCATCGTGTCCAATTTCAAAAATGCTTTACAGCTAAAGATCACCGCCAAGTCGAAAAAACACTTTTTTCCCCCATTTTTCCAGCCAAAGATAGGAGTCACAAAAAGCAGAAATATAGATAAAATGAATCACTAACCTTTGATGATCTTCATCAGATGACACTCATAGGACATCATGTTACACACTACATGTATGTTTTGTTCGATAATGTGCATATTTATATCCAAAAATCTCGGTTTACATTGGCACGTTATTTGCAGTAATGTTTTGATTCCAAAATATCGGGTGATTTTGCAGAAATACTAATAATAAACATTGATAAAAGATACTAGTGTTATTCACAGAATTAAAGATAGACTTCTCCTTAATGCAACCGCTGTGTCAGATTTTTTAAAAACTTTACGGAAAAAGCATGATCTGAGAAGGGAGCTCAGAACCCAAAACAGCCAGAGGAATAGCCGCCATTTTGGAATCAACAAAGTTAGAAACAACACCATAAATATTCACTTACCTTTGATGATCTTCATCAGAAGGCACTCCCAGGATTGAGGTCAGGGCTTTGTCATGCCAATCCAATATCTTGACTTTTGTCACGCCCTGGTCTTAGTATGTGTTTTCTTTATTATTTTGGTCAGGCCAGGGTGTGACATGGGTTTATTATGTGGTGTGTTTTGTCTTGGGGTTTTAGTAGGTATTGGGATTGTGGCTTAGTAGGGTTATCTAGAAAAGTCTATGGTTGCCTGAAGTGGTTCTCAATCAGAGGCAGGTGATTATCGTTGTCTCTGATTGGGAACCATATTTAGGCAGCCATATTCTTTGAGTGTTTTGTGGGTGATTGTTCCTGTCTCTGTGTTTGTTTGCACCAGATAGGCTGTATAGGTTTTCACGTTAAGTTTGTTGTTTTTGTATTGTTCGTTTTTTTCATCGTCATTAAACATGTATCAAAAATACCACGCTGCATTTTGGTCCGGCAGGAGGAGCAGCGATCACAGGACTTCTGGACTTGGGAGGAGATATTGGACGGAAAAGGACCCTGGGCACAGCCTTGAGAATATCGCCGCCCCAAAGAAGAACTGGAGGCGGCAAAAGCGGAGAGGAGCTGGTGTGAGGAGGCAGCACGGCGACGCGGATGGAAGCCCGAGAGTCAGCCCCAAAAATGTCTTGGGGGGGGCTCACAGGGAGTATGGCTACGCCAGGTAGGAGACCTGTGCAAACTTCCTGTGCTTACAGGAATGGAGCAGACAGAGCCGCCAGTCTGCATGGAGCAGCCAGAGCCGCCAGTCAGCCAGAATCTTCCAGATCCGCCATTCAGCCAGGATCCGCCAGGATCCGCCAGTCAGCCAGGATCCGCCAGTCAGCCAGGATCCGCCAGCCAGCCAGGATCTGCCAGAGCCAACTACCTGCCTGAGCTTCCTCTCAGTGCCGAGCTTCCCCTCAGTCCCGAGCTGTCCCGAACTGCCCCTCAGTCCAGTGGGGTCCTTGGTGAGGGTTACTAGGCCAAGGTCGGCGGTGAGGGTTTGTAAGACTTTGTTGGCGTGGGGTCCACATCCCGCACCAGAGCCGCCATCGTGGACAGACGCCCACCCGGACCCTCCCCTATGGGTTTAGGTGTGCGGCCGGGAGTCCGCACCTTGGGGGGGGTCATTGTCCATTTGAAGACCCATTTACGACCAATCTTTAACTTCCTGACTGGTCTTGAGATGTTGCTATATAATTTTCTTTCTTCATGATGCCATCTATTTTGTGAAGTGCACCAGCGCCTCCTGCAGCAAAGCACCCCCACAGCATGTTACTGCCACCCCCGTGCTTCACGGTTGGGATGGTGATCTTCGGCTTGCAAAGCCTCCCCCTTTTTCCTCCAAACATAGCGATGGTCATTATGGCCAACCGGTTCTATTTTTGGGGATGTGCAATTGGGGATGTGCAATTGCAAACCGTAGTCTGGCTTTTTTATGATGATTTTGGAGCAGTGGCTTCTTCCTTGCTGAGCGGCCTTTCAGGTTATGTCGATATACGACTCGTTTTTACATCTTCACAAGGACCTTTGCTGTTGTTCTGGGATTGATTTGCACTTTTCACACCAAAGTACATTAATCTCTAGGAGACAGAACGTGTCTCCTTCCTGAGTGGTATAACGGCTGCGTGGTCCCATGGTGTTTATACTTGCGTACTATTGTTTGTACAGACGAACGTGATTTCTTTTGATTTTCCCATGATGTCAAGCAAAGAGGCACTGAGTTTGAAGGTAGGCCTTGAAATGCATCCACAGGTACACCTCCAATTGACTCAAATGATGTCAATTTGCCTATCAGAAGCTTCTAAAGCCATGACATCATTTTCTGGAATTTTCCAAGCTGTTTAAAGGCACAGTCAACTTACTGTATGTAAACGTCTGACCCACTGGAATTGTGATACAGTGAAATAATCTGTCTGTAAACAATTATTGGAACAATTACGTGTGTCATGAACAAAGTAGATGTCCTAACCGACTTGCCAAAACTATAGTTTGTTAACAAGAAATTTGTGGAGTGGTTGAAAAAACGAGTTTTAATGACTCCAACCTAGGTGTATGTAAACTTTCGACTTCAAATGTAGCTCCTACGATTCAGTGTCGGTTCATAACATTCTACTATTTTACATACATACCATAGAATGATTAATAATTGCATGATTTTTCTCAAGCTAACCAAAAGCATTGAGCTATGAACGCCTGTTCTCGCCATTTTCAGTTGAATTAATCTAACTTTCTTTCATGGCAACTCATAAGCAGGCCATGTCATATTTGTTTCATTGTTGATATATAATCATATTTCATGACAGTGTGACGGTTAGCTTTTTGTTACAAAAGGATGAAAGAACACAATATGTCTGTCACAAAGAGTTAGGGTAGTCTTTGCAACGTGTAGATGGGAAATATGCAATGATACCTGCACCACCTAATGAACAACCACAATACCAGTCTGGTGTTAAACTTTCTGATATATTGACATATCCTGAAAATGACATTGCTGCTTTAGATTGAATGGTCATATCTCAGTTATTGTTTTCATATCTACAAAAAAAAGAAGCTATTTTCTCTACTTTTCAGAGAGCGAGCTGATCAAGGGGTCGAAAGTGTAGATGTTGACAGATGTTCACTGTCTGAGGAACAGGCTGTGGAAGCTTTATTGCTAGCAAAAGTGTCCGTAACCAGAGGTAATTCAACTGTTCTGTGTTCTTTTTTCTCTCTTCATCTCTGCCTGTCTTGTTGTACATGGAACCTGCATTCATTTTTTTTTTACTTAAAGATGTTAGCTGCTAATTTTAAGATTTACATCACATGAATACAGCCATTTTCACTGGACTATCTGTTGCTGCCAAGTCATGATTTCCCTGGGGGTTAGCCTTGCAATAACCAAGTGGTGAGACACACAGCCCTCTATATTTAAATGTTTCAGGTACACTCCGATAGGTGTCTGTCTGCGTCACATACAGTATCTTCTATTGTTTGTCCTCATGTGTCTGTATTTCAGCATAAAGTACTTTGTAGCCACTTAGTGTGGGACACCAGGTGAGACGACACACACACAATAACAGTCTTTTCTACACTTCATCCCTCTCCCCCTTCTCCCTAACTCCTCTAGGTTATATCAGGTGTTTTAATGAACTCCTCCCGCATCTGAACTGGCTGACAGAGGGCACAGCATGATCATAGGTGAGAGGTCACTTGGTCAGGTCAACAGGAAGTATTATTAAAGAGATGCTTTACATTGAAATACAGACAGATGTAGTAGTCCCAGAGTTGATCCAAGGTCAGTTTGCATTTCACCTCCTGATGAATATGATGACTGACCGTGTTAGAATTTTAAAAAACAATCATGGTTAATCATGCTCTCTCTCTACCCATCTGTCTCTCATCTGCAGGTATGTTTTGATGTGAGAGAGGAAGCCAGTCCAGTCATCGCCACCTCACCCGCTCTTAAGATAACCTTCGGGCCAACTGGGGTCCCAAGGCTGGTTAGGAGACGCCACAATTGTGATGAACTGGGAGAATATTAGTGTAGCACTGTAATTCATTAATCAAATGCTGTCTGCCGCTGTTCTTACCTCTTTCCCTTTCTGTCTTCTACACCTCTCTCCCCACCTCGTCTTTCTTCCTCATTTTATAATGCACACCATATGTGCATTGAAGTACAGATTGAACTTGTATTTATAATATTATAATGCATGTATTATGTATTTTATAACACCTGGATAATGAAGTTCTTTCAATAAAGCATTTCACATTCTCCACTGGTTGAAATTAAGTATCTCATTGAAATACTATCCTGTGAAGGGAGTTAGATATGCGTAGGTTTTTTTTCTGTATACATGAATTACAAATCAATCATGTTTCTAGTCTATTACATAGTGTAATCATTGATGTCCCAGGAGCAGGAGTGGTAATCACTGTTGAAGTGTGTAATTGTAATACATACTGTACATGCAGACACAGCATCATTCAAATAATGGAGTTTGATATGACTGAAAAAGAATGTCTCAGAGATTCATACCTGAACTGCACGTTTATTTGCCAAGGAAGAGTACATGATTAGTGAATATATTTAATGTACAGGCTACAATGCGGGAATCTCATGCGTGGTAATAACTACAGTACATGTATATAAGACTTGCATTGTTGGCACTGTTGGCACTGACTTGCATTGTTATTATATTCTACTCTATCCATAGGCTTCATTAATGCCATTCAGACTTGAAGTTGACAACTATGATAGCTAAGGTTCATAGGTTCTGAACTAATATTCACACCAATCTAACGTTTTAGGGTCAATACACAGCTAGCTACCCATCCATTGGCATACAATTATTTTTATCCTCCACTACACCATAAGCAAGTAAATAGTTCGCTAGCTATGTTACTTCAGCTGCATTGCAAGGCAAGCTTACACAATTGTACATTCAATTTGCAGTAAATGCTTTCGCTGGCTAGATTCTTTACATCCACTGTTTCACAAGACAACAGCCTGATTTGCTCTGGAGTGTCTAAAACATTAAACAACACAAATTACAAATTCATTTTCCTGTCATAACACTTGCTAGCTAGCTGGCTAATGTTAGCTAGTCAGCCAACTTGCTAAATAGCAATTTTCATACATTAACTTTATGACAAAAAAATATGCACAAACGTTTGTCGCTACATTAACTTCTTAAGGTATAGGGGGCAGCATTTTCACTTTTGGATAAATAGCGTTCCCAATTTCAACCTCCTGCTACTCATGCCAAGAATATAAGGTATGCATATTATTAGTGATTTTGATAGAAAACACTGAAGTTTCTAAAACTGTTGGAATCATGTCTGTGAGTATAACAGAACTTATGTAGCAGGCAAAACCCCGAGGCCTAACCATTCAGATTTTCTTTTTTTTGAGGTCTCTGTTCAGTGAGATCTCATTGGGAAACGATATTTCTTAGGCACATGCTTTCAGTTCCTACCGCTTCCACTGGATGTCACCAGTCTTTGGAATTTGGTTGAGGTTATTCCTTTGTGCAATGAAGATGTACGGCCATCTTGGAAAAAGGTAACGCTGTTGAGAGTGCGCAAGACTTGAAAAGGAGCGTAAGTTTCCTCTCGTCCTCTATTGAAAACAGATAGACCCGTCTTCAATTTGATCCGATTATTAACGTTTTTTAAAAACAAAAGTTGTATTTCAAAAGTAGTTTGAAATGTTTTGGCAAACTTTACAGGCTACTTTTGAGATATTTTGTAGTGACGTTGCACAATTTGGAAGCTGTTTTTTTCTGGATCAAACGCGCTTTATAAATTGACATTTTGGATATATATGGAAGGAATTAATCGAACAAAAGGACCAATTGTGATGTTTATGGGACATATTGGAGTGGCAACAAAAGAAGCTCATCAAAGGTAAGGTATGTTTTATATTTTATTTCTGCGTTTGTGTAGCGCCTGCAAGGTTGAAATATGCTACTCTCTTTGTTTACTGTTATGCTATCATCAGATAATAGCTTCTTATGCTTTCGCCGAAAAGCCTTTTTAAAATCTGACATGTTGGCTGGATTCACAACGAGTGTAGCTTTAATTTAGTATCTTACATGTGTGATTTAATGAAGTTTGATTTTTATATAATTTTATTTGAATTTGTTGCACTGCAATTTTCCCTGACTTTTGGCCAAGTGGGACGCAAGCGTCCCCTATACCATAAGAAGTTGTAACTAACATATTCCTCTCAATTGTAAATGTTTTTGCTTGACTCGTTAGGATGTTATAAATACTTAAATTTGGTTCCACCGTAATGTTTTGTCAGCCATTTTTGTTGAAGAAAGCCCCAGGGACGGGTGGCTCGCATCAAATTCGTCATTGTCAATCACTCAATGTGATTGGTCATATAAAACCCTTGGGACCCAAATGCATAATGAGTGTTCTATCTCCCCCTTGTGGTGGTCTGGAGCAATGAAGCCGTGATGCTGGGTACCTCTAAGTCCCCCAGTGCAGGCTCGCAACTTTTAAAGGAGGAACCACTGTACCTTCACAATACCACCAAATACCTTGACACTTGGTATCACAATAATGAGAAGATCAATTTCCTTAGTTTAACAATGCTGACAAATGGCATTGAGTATCTCTCTCTGTAGCATTCCATCTCATCTCAATGGAGCCTAAATGAACAAGGAGCAGAGCAGCAACAGTGTACAAACAGAGCGTCTTCAGTCAGTCACGGCTCATTGGTCTCCACTACAAACCACAGCCTCTAGAGACTAGGCCATTACAGAGCATCAACAACAGCTAGGCTAATGACTTCACTGAAGGAGAAAGCTGACACTCAGCCAATGAAGACACAATAAACAAGTAAGCTATAGTAAATGTAATGGTCAACTCATCCAACATACTATTTGATATAGGATAAAGACCTAAGCTGTCACTTAGCCAATGTCAGCACAATTTTTTTTTTTACCTTTATTTTACTAGGCAAGTCAGTTAAGAACAAATTCTTATTTTCAATGACGGCCTAGGAACAGTGGGTTAACTGCCTGTTCAGGGGCAGAACGACAGATTTGTACCTTGTCAGCTCGGGGATTCGAACTTGCAACCTTTCGGTTACTAGTCCTCTAACCACTAGGCTACCCTGCCTCCCCAATAAACAATAAACAAGTAAACATTCATATAGTGTGATGGTCATCCAATATATCCAATTTAACAAAAGGTTAACAAAGATCTTTTGTGTTGGTGCACATGTGATCCAGTGCCAGGATCCAGAAGAAGTGAATCAGTCGCAAGAGAGGAGGCTCCGTTACTGGGCATTAGAGTTCCGGGTCAGCCACCTCACCACGGGCCATATCCTAGGGATGTAACGACTCACCGATATGCATCAGTTGCTGATTCAAATCTTGAATATATGACTGCATCGATCCACGGACCCCAAACTGATCCAAATGTTGCATGCCTCAGTCTGAAAATTGATTCAAATGTTACGAATCAGCCATTCACTAAATGTTTACGCTCATATTACTTTCTTTCTACCTCTCGAAAAAAACTCATATTTTATGACAACTGATGCGTCCTCTCCTGACAGATTGATCTAGAAGTCATTTTGCTTGACAAACAACCCCAGGGAATATCAGTAGTCAACGCGAAGTAGTCGGCTTGTTCCTGATCTTGCACATCTGCGCAGAACCTTCAGCATTCAAAAGCAAACCTTATTGAGTTTTAGCACAAGTTTTGTGTCACATCCAAAGCCAAAGGCCCTCTCATTTATAGTTTCAGCATGTCACATGTGATATCAATACACCAATATCAAAGGTCTTAGTTATCATCACCATAAAACTGCTATAATTGAGAGAGAGCTGATTGATTGAACGTTGGGATAGAGCATCTGGTGGAGGCAGTCACACTAGAACTACTGCACAGTGCAGGTCACCTAATCTCCCACTAGTCCAACTAGTTCTCTCTCAGTCCCCTCTCAGCGGGCCTGGCAAACATCTGCTGGCAGATGACTTATTCATGGTCTACATGCACAGGGCCAGAGCCTAGTCCAATGGTGTTCCTCTAAGAGAGACAAGACAGAGCTGCCTCGCCTGTTCTGCCTCTGTTCTGCCTCTGTTCTGCAAAGCAGAATATATTTTTGAATTCAATACTTGGAGTCAAATGATTGATATATATTGTCCAAAATAACATTGTGATATGTAACTCTAGTGATTTCCCCACATCACTAGCTGTAATGGTACTAATAATGTATATATAAAACTCTATGCATCATATATCTCTTATTTTTTTGTATTTTTGTATTTTACCCCCAATTTCAATCTTGTCTCATCGCTGCAACTCCCCAACTGGCTCGAGTGATGAGTCCTCCGAAACATGACCCGCCAAACTGTGCTTCTTAACACAAGAAAACATTCACCTGACGACCGTGGTCAGCCTGCAGGCGTCCAGCCTGCCACAAGGAGTTGCTAGAGCCCGACAAGCCAAGTAAACCCCCCCCCGGTCAAACCCTCCCCTAACGCAGACGATGCTGGGCCAATTGTGCGCTGCCCGACCGGTTGTAAAACAGCCCGGATTCGAATTCGGGTCTGTAGTGAGGCCTCTAGCACTGCGATGCAGTGCCTTAGACCGATGCGCCACTCGGGGGGCCCCTGTATCATGATTCTCTGAAACACTTCTACCATGGTGCTGTTTCAATGATGTCAAGTTAACACAGCATGCGGCACAACTTGTGGCAGTACTGGGCGATAGAGTTGAAAGAGGGAAAGATGAAAAGGAGAGACAGTCATACGGCTTGGCAGTTAGATTTCCCGCACTTAATAAACTGTTCACACACTCTTAAGGGTAGGCAAGCAGGTTTCTGTTTGTGCTAGGCCACTGGCCCAAATCGCAGGTCTCTTTGTCATCATGCAGGATGTCCTATAGAAGTGGATTACCACCACACACACACACACACACACACACACACACACACACACACACACACCACCCTATTCAGAATGCAGCGCCTTGTACCAAAGCCCTTTGTGTGGAGGTGTGTGAATAGCGTATTGCTATCAGACAGAAATGAGAAATGAGAGGGACAGCCAGGACTCATGCAGAGCCCCCACTCTCCAACACAAAGACTAGGATGACATCATCCCTGTGCTGTGTCCCCAACCACTCAAGCAGGCTGCAGACTGCAGCCAGACTCCTCCAGTCCATTAGCAGAGATTCATCATTAGCCACCATTAAAAAGATAAATAATACCAGTAACTCTAGAACAAATAGGAAATGAAAGGACTTCTTTGTAACATTGGTGTGGATGGAAATAATTAGTACACATGTTGCAGAATAATTTCTACATAGAACCTGCTTCAGTTCAAATTACATAATACACCAGATATCTAGAATAGATTGTTTCTGTTCTGAACTTTATGGGACAGCTTTTGTTGTGACTCCAGTGTTCATATACTGTATTCGGTTGTATCAGAGTCCCTGATTCCCCTATATAGAAAGAAGCCTCTCATCCTACTGAAAATCAGTCGAGCAACTGAAGCCATCCTTGCTTCATCCTGAGATCTATCACAGAGCCTATGCAAACATCACACATTCCCTTTGGCTCTGCTGAGCGTAAAGACATCCCCTTTCAAAGAGAGGAACACAACTCAAGTGTGAGTTGAGAGGGAGTTTTTCTATAGATTGAAATGCTGAAAGAAGGCTCAGGACAGCAAATTATTTTACTTCAATAACTTTAATGCTGATGTCTTTATAAATTGATTTGAATTTAATACCCCACCAAGGAGACATCACACCACCCAAGCAGGATGTGTTTGCTTGGAGGTGAGGTGAAACACCTTGACGTTCTCCTCTCCTGGGATTGAGCTGAGAGAGAAGGAGAGGGAGAATGTCGGCTAATCCCTGAATAGGAGAGAGAGATTGTCAACTGCTGACTTAATCCTTGTCACTTGTTTTCATCACCTGGAGTGGTCAGCTCCACTCCGCTGCACAGCATCACTGACACCCTCAATGGTGAGGATGCCTGTAGGCCTGCCTGGTGAGCTGAAACAGCACCAAAAACTAACAGTGGCGAAAGGGAGCAAATGAAGACAGCAGAGCCAAAACGGCAATTTGTCTAATGTGGGATTCAAATTGGGGCAGGGATTTTACTGCAATAGAAACCCTTGGGCGGGCCGCCTAACAATTTCTCCGGGATGCCAAAGTAAAAAAATGTTTGTTTTTTTAAATAATAAATGTTAAAAATAATATGATATACATAACCTGGTTGGTTAGCTACCTGCAGATTCATGCAGTGTGGTGATGTTTGTTATGAGTTGGGATTCTGGTTCATTGTTTAGCTACCTAGTTACATGTCTAAACAAAAGACTCCACTATGCAAGTAACCATTTCATTAGAATCTTCATGATGTCTCTATGACAACTGTCAATAGACGTAGCTAGAAAATTCACTTTGGCTATCTACTCCGATTTCAGAGCACTCTCGTCAGAGTGTGCCAGAGCACAAAATAATTGACGAATTTAAGAACGCTCAACCCCCACTGAATATGGCTGGAGTCAGTAAACGTTGGCAAAAAGCGTAATTAAATTGTTGCCAGCAGCACAGTTGCAGTCACCAACGATCTGGATAACATAAAAGCAGCCTAACCACCTCTGCTAGGGTGAGCTGTTCTCTGATTTGTCTGGAAGTAGCTAACAAGCTAGCCAATGTTAGCCAGTTAGCTTGGGTGCTTGACTGCTGTTGTTAGGTTAGAACGCTCGGATCAACCCTACTCCTCGGTCAGAGCAACCAGTGTGCGCTCTGAACTCTCCGAGAGCAAAACGCTTTCAATACAAACTGACAATCTGACAACGCTCTGAGTTTACAAATGCACAGAGCGCACTCGGAGCACACTCTGGCACTCCAGATTAAATTTACAAACACACCCGTAGTATACACCAGCCTTTAGTCTTGAAATCTTTGGTTGTTTCGCCCATGGCCTCACATGTGAATCCTTAAAAAGATGGGTGGGGCTAAAACTTTAAAGGGTGTGAATGATGCTGAATGGGTGTAGACAAAGAAGAACTCTCCAGTAGGTGTTTCAAAATATTCAAAGGACATTTTCTCAAAAGTGGGGTTACAAGTTTATCAACTTTCAAAGCAGAATTACTTTCTCATTGTTTCTCAACTGTAGTGTATGATATACCATTTTCTAGCTCTGAGTCTCTACTTTTATCCAACGTAAAGAACACAATTTCAAATTTTGTTACATAAGACCGAACCGAGCCGGTCGGTCACATATCAAGAAGCTGATTAAACAGCATGGTCATTACTCAGGTGCACCTTGTGCTGGGGACAATAAAATGCCAAGTTTTGAGGGAGTGTGCAATTGGCATGTTGGCTGCAGGAATGTTCACCAGACCCATTGCCAGAGAATTGAATGTTAAATTCTCTACCGTAAGCTGCCTCCAACATTGTTTTAGAGAATTTGGCAATACGTCCAACTGGCCTCACATCCGCAGACCACGTGTATCCACGCCAGCCAAGGACCTCTACATCCGGCATCTTCACCTGTGGGATCATCTGAGGGAGAGTGGGGGGTTCTGAGGAGTATTTCTGTCTGTAATAATAAATCCCTTTTGTGGGGAAGAACTCATTCTGATTGGCTGACAAGTGGGTGGGTCTATACCCTTCCAGGCCCACCCATGGCTGCACCCCACCTCAGTCATGTGAAATCCATAGATTAGGGCCTAATGAATTTATTTCAATTTACAGATTTTCTTATATGAACTGTAAAAAAATCTTTGAAATTGTTGCATGTTGCATTTAAATGTTTGCTCAGTATATGACAACTGTATAGGAAATTGTATTGATGAGGATTGTAATGGTAAACCACGACACAAGAAGCCATCTCAGCTCAAAATGCAGATGATGTAAAGGATGTCACACTGCTTGCTTAGCGAGTACCACTTCCACCTTATTTGTCTCACACAGAGGCTGGAACCCAGGACCTCTGACTTGCTTGCACACATGCATGACTGCCCTCATGAAGCATCTTACCGGTCAGCACCACACGAAAAGGTAGACACTTCAGACTGAGGAGTAAGTTTCACACATCCCCATGTGCTACATGGACTCCAACTCAAGCGTGTGAAAACAGCCATGCAGAATTGATGGCCTGCATGTTTTTACACGTGTGGGAAGTAGCCCATTAGCTCTACCCTGGCTTTCAAATATCAAATGTGAAAGGCTTGATTCCCTCTGGTCTTGGCTGCTTCCTCCCAGCCAGCAGTCAGTCAGTCAGTCAGCCAGTCTGCCAGGCAGTCAATCATTCCAGCTCTAGGGTTTGTTGCGTAACACTTACACTGCTTTTAACTGCCACAAAAGGCCCATTTCAATATGGGCTCAATTCCCTGTCAGGCTTCAGTGGGAAGAATATGCTGCTTCAGAAGTGTCTCTTTTGGTGGCTGACTCTGATCTGGTCATTTCAGGATACAAAACAGCCTTGTTGTCACTGCATAATAATTGAATTAGTTGTTGGCATAAATAACTATTGCTCAAACTCTACTCAAAACACTCTGAACATGATATAACAACTATCTTTTGCGCTCAGTTGATATGCTTTTGCAGGTCAGACACTTAGTTTTTGCCAAGCATCGCATCTATGGGGTAATTTTCATTCCTCTTCCACAGCAATGGCTAAACAAAAACGTTTTTGCATTTAAGTACAACTAAGAGGGACTTCAAAGATCTCTCCAAGCTGTGTGCAATGGGCTAAGTAACGTCTGCCTAGTGCAGTCCTTCTCAAATAGTGGGGCGCGCCCGTGACCCCGGGGAACATGCTTTTTTTTCTCCGTAGGGAGTAGTTTTTTTTTTGCACCGAACAAGAGCACACAGCACAGAGCAGGAGATATGAAGTGCAGATAACAAACCCTTAAGAGACAACATGGTAAAATATTTAACAGGGATGAAAAGAAAGGCGGAGAGAGACGGAGATAGAGACAAACGTAAGTCTCCCGAAATCTAAGACGAGGAAATATGACGAAGCGTATGTAGCGCTTGGCTTCACTGTGACTACGGTGGGAGACGAGGAAATATGAGGAAGCGCTTGGCGCTTGGCTTCACTGTGACTACGGTGGGAGATGAGGAAATATGAGGAAGCGCTTGGCGCTTGGCTTCACTGTGACTACGGTGGGAGACGAGGAAATATGACGGAAGCTTATGTAGCGCTTGGCTTCACTGTGACTACGGTGGGAGACGAGGAAAGACCGGTATGTTTACTGTGTCTAAAAATGTTGGCATGAAGCCAAATAAATGAAGGCGTCACTTAAAGACATTACACCCCAGTCACGCTGATAAGCCGCTTGAGTTTTTTCAGCGAAAACGTGCCGAATATTGCCAACAATCGTCCCGCTTTGTGAATGCTACTTCAGTAAACCAGAGAGCACTGTTAGCATTCTATAAGGTGGTGTACCAAATTGTTCAGTGAAAAAAAAAAACACTCCATAGCAGAGGAGCTGATACTGCCTGCAGCATTAGACATGGTCTCTGTCATGCTGGATGAAGCAAGTGCTGCAAAAATAAAAACTATCCCTCTGTCCAATGACACTGTCGCCAGACATATAAATTACATTGCGAACGATCTTAAAGAACAGCTGGTAGATAAACTCAAAGACAAACGTTTTGCCTTACAGTTCGATGAAGCAACTGACAGCAACAAAGACTGTTTGTTTATCGCTTATGTACGTTTTGACATGACAAACTCCCCTGTGTGAGGATCTACTTTTTTGTAAATATGTCAGAGACAGAGCCACAGCTGAAGAGCTATTCAAAATGCTGGACTGCTTCCTGACTGAGAATGGGCTAAAGTGGGAACACTACATTGGTGTTTGCAGTGATGGTGCACAGACCATGGCAGGGATGAGAAAAGGACTTTGGACACTCAAGAAGGCCTCACCTAATGCTGAGTGGACACACTGTGTTGTACACAGAGAAGCACTGGCTTCAAGACACCTTTCCTCTGAATTAAGGGAGGTTATGACTGACATTGTAGGTGTAGTCAATTTTATAAAGACCAGACCACTAAAAACAAGAGTCTTCTCTGCTATCTGTGAGGAGATGGGAGCTGATCATCAAGCTGTGCTGTTTCACAGTGAAGCAAGGTGGCTGTCACGAGGAAAAGTCTTGTCCTGAGTTTTTGAGCTCAGAGAGCAGATAAGAATGTTTTCGGAGCAGGAGCACAAGTATGACCTCGCAGAAAAGTGTAGTGATGAGAACTTCCTGGCAAAACTGGCCTACCTGAGTGACATATTTGGAAAGCTAAATGAACTAAATCTACAGCTTCAAGGGAAAGATAAACACCTCCCTCAGGTCACATACAAGATCAGCTCTTTCACTCGAAAGCTTGCAATGTAGGGCAGGCGACTTGATGAAGGAAATACTGATTCATTCGAGAACCTGCATGAATTTGTTGACACTACTGACTATGATGCCACCTCAGTGATTCCATATATTAAGGAACACATTTCATCACTGATGGGATTCTTTAAAAAGTACTTCCCTGAAAACAGTTCCCAATATGACTGGGTGAGAGATCCTTTCAATGCACCAGCTCCAACTGGTTTCAGCTCTGCAGAGGAGGACCAGTTCATTGATATGACGTCTGACTCCACATTGAGACTGAGGTTCAGATCACAGACACTGAGTGAATTCTGGCTGAGTGTAGAGAGGCAGTATCCACTCTTAGTGAAGAGGGCCATGGGCATTCTTCTTCCTTTTGCAACATCTTATCTTTGTGAGACTGGCTTCTCTGTTGTTGCTGCACTGAAGACCAAGTGCAGGTCCCAGCTAAACATTGAGCAGGAGCTGAGAGTTGCAGTATCATGCTTCGAAAAACTGTGCTCTGCAAAACGTGCTCATTGTATCCATTAATCCTGACTTCCTCATTCTGATTTTTAAAAATCAGCACAAATTGTTTTATTCATTTTTGTTTTATAGGTGTGTTTCATATATTGTGCTCCTGAGTTAATGTTGCTGATCAATTTGAATTTATTAGTATTTATTGATTATATTTTATTTTATTTTTCAGTATCAAATGGTCAAAAAAAAATTACAGTTTAAATAAGGCTTGAGGTTTTTTTTTTAAATTTCAGGCAAATTGATGCACTTTAAGTCTTTTATGTTACAGACTAAAAAACAATGTTAATAAAGTTATTCTTTGTTGTAAGTTGATCTATATTTCTTTATTTTTAATTTAATGTTAATAAGGATACAATGTTATGCAGAGGTGTACTTATAACAATTTTATAGACAAATTATACTATTTACAGTCGCAGCGGAGAGTTGGGCGGCGCAAAATGTTTACTTCTTCCTAGGGGGGGGCGTAACAGAAAATAATTGAGAAGCACTGGCCTAGTGCAAGATGATCCACTCTGGTTGCTACAGTACAGCCTTGGTCTTTTAGCACATAAACACAGAGAGAGTTGTTTCTGTAAATACCCTTCACTCAGCACTTCATGAGACCTGCCTGCCTCTCCTCTCTCTCAGGCCCAGATGGCAGTCATTAACGTTCTGCTGCCAAGTCTGGAAGTCTTTGATTTGGAGAGCAGATTATATCTGTGGGAGCTCTACTGTGGTGGCAGTGCACACACATACCCAGGCATGCAGGCCAAGCAGACACCCCACAGACTGCCTGACAGCCCCTTCAGTTCCTTCCACACATAGGCTCAAAAGTAGTGCACTATGTAGGGAAAAGAGTGCCATTTGGAATGCTAACTCTAGATGCAGGGGAGGAAGGAATCTAATGGAAGGAATGATATCCAGGGCTGGGAAGGGGATTGGGAAGGGATGTGGGTGTAAAGACATGCCTTCATTTATTTAGCTAACCTTTGGTGCTGTGTGCACCACACAGCCGCTGTCGCAGCAGCCGTAGCATGAGGAGCATGCAGCAGTGAGGCAGTGCGTGGGACCTTCTAGTTTCCCCGAGAGCCACTGTTTGAAGTGCTTCCTTTGTGAGTGTGCAGTTTGTAGTTCTGTCAGGAGAGCAGTTGAATAAAAAGGAAGTGCCTTTGGAATTGGGAGAGTTCCTGCCATATAACATCAGGGTCGAATCAGTCCCAGTCATGGAACCCATCCTCCAGAACACAAATATTTAGTGGAGACCATGGAATAGACAATAGGCCTATTTTTCATTAACAACATATTTTGTGTAATCTAAAGAACAAATACAAGATCAAAATGTAATTCAAATATATACATTATTATCACAATTTGGTGAATGTCACACTTCTCACAGACAGTGACAATGCAGTTGAACACAAAGTCTGTGTATGACACATGTATGACACGATTGTTCCAAAAAACGATTTTCCTGAGGAAGGAAGCCCTGCTACAGTAAGGATTCTAAATACATGTGACCTATGAATGTTCATGCGTCATGCAACCGAGGAATGGATGTAGCAGACAGAAGTCGAGATATTACTAACACTAATGATCATGTAGCCTATAGTATTTTCATCTATCTTTTGGTGATGGGAAATCCACCTCCGTTAAAGGACACACGACCTTTATTCACCATGCACTCCACGGTTGTCCTATGATAAGCAATGACCATTTTTACGCATTTCTTTGAAACATGGCAAGAAAATGATGGATTATTAATATCAAGTAGCCTAGTCCAGCCCTGTGAAATCCACTGCAATAATTTCCTTGCAATGGCAATATAGGCTAATTGAATTCAAATATGGAAAGATAAACAGCTATTTAACATATCTTATTTTCAATTGAAACTATTTGCAGTTTCAATGTATTTGGAGATTTTTAGAATCCTATAAATCGTCTTCCTCGATTGTGCGAATCGCTGAACAATTCAACAAGCGAAACACAACATATGCGCAAATTCATACCTGAACCGGGGTGAATCTTTCACACATTCTTCAAAGTCCACCGTCATTTTGGGTTGGATTTAGTCTTCAAGCTTAACGTATAAATGTCATTTCCAGAAAGTTATGAATAACAGAAAAGTGTAGCTATGTATTCCGTGCAGTGACAGTCTACTGTGCTACTTCACTGAAACGAGAGCCTGAAATATTTGAGGAGCTAGACCGCTGGAGAAATATTAGGGACTATCGTCAAACGTTCATTCTCAACAAGAAGCGCACTCATATTTAGGGAGCGTATTATGCTTGAAATCACATGGCAAGCCGACTACAACACACATTTTTATGGAATATTTTGTGTCAATATCAATGAAACAACTTTATTTATAGTTATTAAGCCGTTCCTGTACACTACTAGAGAGACAGTATGAGAGTGGGGCCTGCAGTTTGCCCTAACCCTAACAGTTGATGGACGCTGATCACACTGTCGTGTGTGTGTGTGTGTGTGTGTGTGTGTGTGTGTGTGTGTGTGTGTAAAGTCAGTATACTAGAGAGTGTATCTGAGAGAGTGTGAATTAAATGTTTTGAATTTGGAGTTTTCTTTCTTGTCTCTGTATTCACAGTCAGATGACCTTTGGCCCCTCACAGCTGGCGGTCCTTGACTGAAGCACAGCTAAATTCCTCTTTTCCCCAGTGCCAATCTCTGGTGAGATCTGTCTGCAACACCTTCACCAGGAAACCAGATTCTCACAGAGAAACATGATATTAAGAGGGAGTTCTGCCCTGGTGGCCCAATGTGATAACTGATGCAGAGAAGATGCTAACATCTGGGATGGCTCTGGTTCAAGAATAAATTTAGGAGCTCTTGAGCTGTACATAAATATCCACTGTTAATCTGGAATTTAACACCCCTCAGTACAGAGGGTTGGTTTTGTCATCATCAAATCTGTTCTTTGACAACGTTGTCCACACACAGCTCATATCAGATTGTTGATTCTAAAGTGGCCTATCAACTAATGTGTAACGTCTGCTTCCAACTCACACCCTCAAACACGTAGATCCCCTGAACGCAGCTCACTTTCCAGATCCCAATCACCTGAATTCTAATCACCTGTTCACACACCTGTATGTCATTATCACACACTATTTAGTTCAGTTCTTTGCACCCCATCACCGTGCTTCTACACCTGCATTGCTTGCTGTTTGGGGTTTTAGGCTGGGTTTCTGTACAGCACTTTGAGATATCAGCTGATGTACGAAGGGCTATATAAATAAATTTGATTTGATTTGATTTGATCACTGTGAAGTGTTGTTTGTTTTGTGACACACGGCTTTCAGGGCGCTGGAGTTCATGTGTATGGTAGTTTTTGCCTGCCTCACTAACAACGCTTATTCCCTGCCTTTACTTTAGCCTATCAGATTTCCTGTTATCTATCTATTGCCTGATCTCCCAGACTACTTTACTAGCCTTTCCCTGCCTGTACTGTTGCCCTTTTGGACCCCCTGTGTATGACCTTCTGCCTGCCCCTGGACCCAGCTACCTGCTTCCTCCTGTGTATGACCTTCTGCCTGCCCCTGGACCCAGCTACCTGCTTCCTCCTGTGTATGACCTTCTGCCTGCCCCTGGACCCAGCTACCTGCCTCCTCCTGTGTATGACCTTCTGCCTGCCCCTGGACCCAGCTACCTGCTTCCTCCTGTGTATGACCTTCTACCTGCCCCTGGACCCAACTACCTGCCTCCTCCTGTGGTCCTTTGCAATAAACACCTGCTGCGCCCTGCGCTTGA
This sequence comes from Oncorhynchus tshawytscha, assembly GCF_018296145.1. Taxonomy (NCBI): domain Eukaryota; kingdom Metazoa; phylum Chordata; class Actinopteri; order Salmoniformes; family Salmonidae; genus Oncorhynchus; species Oncorhynchus tshawytscha. Next base: position 71,846,262 of record NC_056444.1, on the reverse strand, counting down.
AACCAGCTCTCTGTCTCCCCTTGTGTTCATTACATAATGATCTTTCAGCTTCTGGGCATTAAACAGCAAATATTACATACACTGTATCAAAATACATTTACTCTTTCACTAACAACCTAAAGAACTTATTGGGAAGAAATGCTTATCAGGTGGATAAATTAATTTAAGATGAGAGAGAAATATCTGCCAGCTGTTCAATGAAAATACAGTAAATATAGAATACTGTATTTCAAGTGCATTATCAATTTCCCTCCACATCCCTCTAGGTAAGGCCAAAAATAGGATATTATTCATTCACAGGAAATGGAAAGGCCGGGGGGAGAAAGTGCTAGGGGTTTCACTGCAGGCTTTCATGGAACACTATTGGTCCTTCTTATTCCTGCTTTCAGAGGCTAGCTGTGCCCCTGAATAGGAATGATCTCACCCCCGCCCTGGTCCTTGCCTTGATACTCTGATGAGGAAGGGATGTCTTGACTAGCTGGATGAATTGCTCCTAGTCAAGACTTGGCCTGACTACCTTGGTTTAGTCATGGCGATGTAAGCATGAAGTCACGAGAACTGAATGAATCCCCCTTTTGTTTGGGGTGTGATAAGGGGTGTAGTAGTATAGGATGCATACATTCCTATCATGGGATAGACTCTAGAAACCATAACATTTCCTACAGTTTATTCAAGTGATGTGATTCAATGACACAACTGTTGACTCAACTTTGAAGACCATTTCATTTTAAAAGTCCGATTAAATTTGGCTCCTGTTAAATCAAATCTTATTAGTCACATGAGCCAAATACAACAGACCTTACAGTGAAATGCTTACTTATGAGCCCCTAACCATCGATGCAGTTTCAAAAAAATATGAGTAAGAATAAGAAATAAAAGTAACAAATAATTCAAGAGCAGCAGTAAAATAAAAATAGCAAGACTATACACAGGGGGGTACCGGTACAGAGTCAATGTGCGGGGGTACCGGTAAGTTGAGGTAATATGTACATGTGGGTAGAGTTATTAAAGTGACTGTGCATTGATAACAACAGAGAGTAGCAGTGGTGTAAAAGGGGGGCAATGTGAATAGTCTGAGTAGCCATTTGATTAGGTGTTCATAAGTCTTATGGCTTGGGGGTAGAAGCTGTTTAGAAGCCCCTTGGACCTAGACTTGGTGCTCCAGTACCGCTTGCCGTGTGGTAGCAGAGAGAACAGTCTATGACTAGGGTGGATGGAGTCTCCTCTTTAGGGTCTTCCTCTGACACCGCCTGGTGTAGAGGTCCTGGATGGCAGGAAGCTTGGCCCCAGTGATGTACTGGGCTGTACACACTACCCTCTGTAGTGCCTTGCGGTCAGAGGCCGAGCAGTTGCCATACCAGCAGTTATGCAACCAGTCAGGATGCTCTTGATGGTGCAGCTGTAGAACCTTTTGAGGATCTGAGGACCCATGCCAAGTCTTTTCAGTAGGTTTTGCTGTGCTGTCTTCACAACTGTCTTGGTGTGCTTGGACCATGTTAGTTTGTTGGTGATGTGGACACCAAGGAACTTGAAGCTCTCAACCTGCTCCACTACAGCCTGTAGATGAGAATGGGGGTGTGCTCGGGTGAGGTTTATCGTTTATTCAAATATTTAATCCGAAATAGAACGACGTTGAGATTAAAGTAATTATTATTGTGCTCATTATTTTGAGTTATGCTCTTAAAATTATGTTTAATTATACACAACAATACAATGTATATCATCATCATTAAATAACCAGAAATACATGTATCTTTCACCCTCTTTGATGCCTGGAATGTTACTGAAATCCATTATTGGTTTGTACTGTAAGGGTTGTTTCAAGAGAATAATCAGATATTGTTGATGTTGTGGACTATTCCTGAACCTCAAGACAGTACAGTTTTGGACCTGGTTACAAGAACAGATGGGAAACCCACTCCATCCCCACCAGGGAGAATCCAACAAAGCCAGGGTCAGTTGGCGTCTGGCAGGAATCATACTGTACTGTAGTCTACCTGGCCAAACACAGCACGACGGCTGGCACACGCACAGACCGTCACAATGAACTGCTGATAGGTCATAGAATCAGGAAGTAGCTCTCTACCTCATCCCACCCTCTCCTCCAGCCTCCCTTCCCTTTCTGCTGCGCCATTACCTAGCAACACTCTGTCTTTCCCACCAGCCCCAAGAAGAACACTGCCTCTATCAGTGTAATTTTACCACAACCACGGGACACTAGGGCTAAGAGAGATTTTGTGTAGCTGGTCATTTGATGGTAACTTCATACGTTCTTTCTTATACCAAGAGATGTATTATGTACTAAGTAGAATATTTGAAAGTTTAATAATGAATAAGTTTGAAAAGTGGGCTGAGCGCTCATAAGTGCTTAGTATGGAATTTAGTATGAGGGTCAGAAATCATACATATTTACCAATGGTGTGAGGAGACCATTGTGGAGACACAACGTGTGTGCGTGCACATGTGTGTGTATGTGTCGGATTGAGGGGTTGGAGACTAGCAGCTGAGTATAGCCTGCAGCTTGTCTTGTCCTACTTTCCCCAGAAAAACAAAGTGCATCAAAACCTCCAGACAGACATTCACCTTCCAAGTCATACCTCATTGGTTCTCAGAATAATTTAAATGAACGGCAGTCAGAGACAATGATTTTTAGAACACTTACATTGATCTTGGAATCTACACAATAAAGCACTCGTTGTCTCATGTTTAACAGTTTCCTGGGTAATTGGCTTAATGCTCATCTCAACTCCACTCCACTCACTCTGTCATCTCAGGGCAGTTCACTTGTATTATTCATGGGCTGTTCATTTAATAGTTTTATTTTCCTCTCTGAAAATAACTATGCAGTACTTTTCAGTTGTTCAAGGGACAATTGAAGCATGGAATCCGACATGCCTAGTTTATTGAAAGTCTTTTAGCATTTTGTACTTCCTGGTCAAAGGAGCTGTGTGCATTTAAAATTAGTTCCTTTAGTTCAGAAGTAGAAGGGAAGAGTACATATAAGGAAACATTATGTACAATATAATGAATGATGCTCAGTAACTATGAGTTCATGTCCTAAGAATGTCCCAGAAATCATACTTTCAACCATATATATGCTGGATCTATGTCCTTCCACGAAGCTACAGTTGAAGTCGGAAGTTTACATACACTTAGGTTGAAGTCATTAAAACTCGCTTTTCAACCACTCCACACATTTCTTGTTAACAAACTATAGTTTTGGCAAGTCGGTTAGGACATCTACTTTGTGCATGACACAAGTATTTTTTCAAACAATTGTTTACAGACAGATTATTTCACTTATAATTCACTGTATCACAATTCCAGTGGCTCAGAAGTTTACATACACTAAATTGACTGTACCTTTAAACAGCTTGGACATTTTCAGAAAATGATGTTATGGCTTTAGAAGCTTCTGATAGGCTAATTGAGACAATTTGAGTCAATTGGAGGTGTACCTGTGGACGCATTTCAAGGCCTACCAAACTCAGTGCCTCTTTGCTTTGAACGTACTTTGGTGCGAAAAGTGCAAATCAATCCCAGAACAACAGCAAAGGACCTTGTGAAGATGCTAGAGGAAACATGTAGAAAAGTATCTATATCCACAGTAAAATTAGTCCTATATCAACATAACCTGAAAGTCTGCTCAGCAAGGAAGAAGCGACTGCTCCAAAACCGCCATAAAAAACCCAAAGCATACTTCCAAAGTTGTGGCAAAATGGCTTAAGGACAACAAAGTCAAGATATTGGAGTGGCCATCACAAAGCCCTGACCTCAATCCTATAGAAGATTTGTGGGCAGAACTGAAAAAGCGTGTGCAAGCAAGGAGGCCTACAAACCTGACTCAGTTACACCAGCTCTGTCAGGAGGAATGGGCCAAAATTCACCCAACTTATTGTGGGAAGCTTGTGGAAGGCTACCCGAAACGTTTGACCCAATTTAAACAATTTAAAGGCAATGCTACCAAATACTAATTGAGTGTATGTAAACTTGTGACCCACTGGGAATGTGATGAAAGAAATAAAAGCAGAAATAAATCATTCTCTCTACTATTATTCCGACATTTCACATTCTTAAAATAAAGTGGTGATCCTAACTGATGTAAAACAGGGAATTTTTACAAGGATTAAATTTCAGGAATTGTGAAAAACTGAGTTTAAATGTATTTGGCTAAGGTGTATGTATACTTCCGACTTCAACTGTATGTCCTTGTATCTATAGTCATCTTATTTTTTGGGAAAACTTACCCTCCGAAGTCATTCATAAAAACAACATTTCAAAGACCTGTCACTTGGGGATTGATATGGATCTATCTTATGAATATTTGATCAGTTGAAAGTACTTTCCTTTGTACCTGGTCCAGCTCTTCTGACTGTGACCCCAACTAATGTTAGCCAGCCTTAGCTTCAGAAGGATACTGCTCTTGTTGTCTTGCGTTCAAAATCAGTAGCCCATTGATTATGACAGCTCTGTTTTTGACTTTGAAACTACTTCCCCTGCAGCACAGGGACCTTGTCTTTTTGTAACAGTATTTTTATTGGAATTTCACAATTTTCACCCATATTAAGAGATACAACAACAGAGACAAAGCACACAGAACAAAAACAAGAAAAACAGCACCCACTTACACATATCTACGTGCATATATATACACATACATACATACACCTACATACACACACATACATATACCCATGCATATACACACACATACACATACATACACGCACGCACACACACACATATACACACCCATACATACGTACACCATTTTCCTCTTCCCGCTCGGTGCTTCTCTCACCCCATCACCATCATTGCGTCTCTCAATACATACATTTTAAACAAACTTACAAACAGAAATTAAACAAAAAAGCTCAGTTTAAACCAAGAGGTTAGGTTCCACACATGGAACGTACAGTGTAGTTCTGAAATACATAGATCCCCGCCATTCTAAGAGAATCCTTGCAGCATAATAGCTGATACCTCAGGTTCTAGGTAATTTAGATAAGGTTCCCATACTTTGTAGAACTGGTCTGTTTTAGAATGCAATGTACATGTCAGATATTCCAGAGGCACCCATTCAAATAGTATCTTATGCCAATCTTTAATAGAAGGAACCTTATCACTAATCCACTGTAAAAGGATGTTTTTCCTCGCTGCGAAGGTAAGGATGTTGTAAAACCTCCATTTACCGACAGAAGTAACATGCCTACTAGGGAGACCTAACAGTAAAGAAACTGGGTCCAATTCTAGATCAACCCCTAGGATCTTTTCAATTTCTTGCAGAACACCAGACCAGTATCTTTGTATTTTGGTACATGACCATAAACAATGTGTTAGGGTGCCTGTATCAGTTTTGCATTTAAGACACTGAGGGGAAGAGGAAGTGGGGCTAAAAGCATGTCTGCGATTTGGGGATATATGCAATCTGTGTATTATTCTTAATTGGATTGCTCTAGTACGGTTACATATAGATATTGTTTTTGCATATCTCCAAATGTCCTCCCACATCTCTTCGTCAATAGTAACAGACAATTCTTTCTCCCACACTTGTTTCACCCTCTGTGTGTTGACAGCAGAAAATGACCTTAAAGTATCATAAAACAGACTTACAGACATTTCCCTTTGTGGGAAAAAAAGCATTCTTTCAATGACAGACACATCAGGGTTACCAATTAAGGTGGTGCTCTTCAGAATATAATGTCTTACTTGTAGGAAGCGGAAAAAGTCCTGCTTTGGGAGTCGATATTTCTCGACTATCTGCTCAAATGACAACAAAATCTTATCAGCAAATAAGTCATTTAGCCTGCGTATGCCCTTATTAAGCCATAAGTTAAAGCCAGCATCCAGCAATCCTGGACTGAAATCTGGGTTGTTAAGAATTGGGGTAAGAGCAGAGGTTAGTTTGGACCTTCCCAGGAAGCGTTGAACTGACCTCCATACTTTGAGTGTGTTAAGTGTAACGGGATTATTGCAGTGATCTTCTACAGACTTGAAACTTCTGAAAAATAAAAGATCCTGTAAGGGGTATTTTGAAAGAGAAGTCTCAATGTCTAACCAAATAGAGGAGTCATCATTTGTGATCCAGTCAGAAATATAACAAAGGTGGGCACACCATTAATAGAACCTGATATTGGGCAGGTCCAAGCCGCTCATAGAACTTGGCAGCTGCAATATTGCCATCTTAAGTCTTGGCTTGCGTTTACTCCATATAAAGGAACTTAGCCATCCATTTACATCCTTTATTACCTTATTGGAGAGTAATACTGGGATCATTTGGATTGGGTAAAGTAGTCTAGGTAAAATGTTCATTTTCAAGAGGGATATTCTACCCAACCAAGAAATCGGGAGAGAGTTCCAGCGCTCCAGATCCTGTCTTATTGTATCAAACAAGGGAACAAAATTGGCTTTGTACATTAGCTGGAATTTAGGAGTTACAAATATACCCAGATACATGAAACCTGAGGGAGACCATTTAAAAGGGAAGGGGGGAGAAGTATTAGGTACAGAGTGTAGGCTACCAAGTGGCATAGCCTCTGACTTAGTAAGGTTAATCTTGTAGCCTGAGAATTCGCTGAATAATTCAATAATATTAATAAGAGATGTAATTGAAGTCTCGGGACTAGAGATGAATATCAGGACATCATCAGCATACAAGCTTATTTTATGGTGAACATCACCAATGAGCAACCCCTGTATAGCAGGCGTTACCCCGATGCCCTCGGCCAGTGGTTCCATAACGAGTGCAAAGAGGAGGGGGGATAAAGGACAGCCCTGTCTGGTACCTCTGTGTATAGAGAAGCTATTTGACCGTAGCCCATTAGTAAGGACAGCAGCCTGAGGATCATCATATAAAACTTTCACCCATTTTATAAAGTTGTCCCCCAGACCAAATTTATTTAGAGCAAATAATAGGTAAGACCACTCCACACGATCAAATGCTTTCTCAGCATCTAGGGAGAGCACAAGCCCATCCACAGCACTTTGTTGGTAGGCTTGAATTACATTAAGAAGCCGCCTGACGTTGTTGCATGACTTACGGCCCCTAATGAAGCCAGTTTGGTCTCCTTTCACAATTAGTGGCAGTGAGTCCTCTAATCTTGTGGCTAGAATTTTAGAAAGCAATTTTCTATCCACATTCAGAAGGGAAATTGGTCTGTACGAGGAACAAGACTCTGGACATTTTCCCTTTTTGAGAATAAGTGAAATGTTGGCTTCTCTCAGCGTTTGAGGGAGTTGGTCATTTGAAAATGAGTGGTTAAACATATCACGCAATTGCTCAAGGATCAGGCCATGGAACTCTTTATAGAACTCACTACAAAACCCGTCTGGTCCTGGGGCCTTACCATTTTGCAGATTCTTAATTGCGAACATTATCTCTTCCTTGGTAATAGGGGCATTAAGGAGGGACCTCTGCTCTTCGGAGATAGTAGGGAGCTCAATCTTACAAAAGAAGTTCTCCATTAATTTGGGTGCATCCTTTGGCAGTTCTGAGGCATAAAGGTTTGTATAAAATTTCTTAAATGAGTCACTTATCAATTTATTTTCATATAAATGATTACCATCAGAATCAGTAATAGTAGCAATTGACTGAGAGTCAGCCCTCTTTTTAGCTAGGTATGCCAAGTACTTTCCTGGCTTATCACCATGTTCATATAGCTTTTGCCTGACAAATCGCATTTTCCTTTCAGCGTCCTGTGTTAGGAGAGAGTCTAACATTGATCTAATGACTGATATTTCCTTTAATAGGGCAGGAGTGGGTGTTTTAATGTAGACCTTCTCTTTAGTTCCTAATTCACCCTCTAACATTTTTTGCTTTTCCCGCTTTTTCCGTCTCTTAGTAGCTGTGTATGACATAATCAGACCCCTGGCATACGATTTACAGGTCTCCCAAAGGAGCGAGGGGTTATCTGTTGATTGAGAGTTAATAGAGAAAAATGCTTTAAACTCTGTTATAAAATATGATGTGAATGTATGGTCTTTAAGAATGGTTGTGTTCAACCTCCAATGTCTTGACCGATTGAATGCCCCGTTGAGTTTTATGTCCAGGATCACCTCAGCATGATCAGATATGACTATGCTTCCTATCCTAGCGGATAAAACAGACTGCAAAGACGTCTTGGGCATAAAAAATAATCTATTCTATTCACACAATTCAAGACCTTAAGTGGTAAGTTCTTTTTCACCAGAATTGCTACACCTCTACTTCTGGATGTAAATGATGAGAAAAACACTTGACCAAACCCTCCTTGTTGTAATTTCAGGTGCTCCTTATCATCCAAATGAGTTTCTTGCAACAGGGCAATATCAATATTTTCTTTTTTCAAAAAAGACAGTACTTTCTTCCTTTTAATGGGGTTATGGCTCCCTCTAATGTTCCATGCACATACTCGCAGTCTGTTATCTGCCATTGTATCTTGACCATTCAATATCCAGACTGGATCCTACTGTAAAAGTGGGGTGGTACCTTTTTCCATGTGTTGAACTCTCCTCTATCTCACTGAGCATAAACAAAAAATATGAACCCTGAACTCGAACTATACTAAACCCAAAAATTAAACATGTAAAGATCCAAAAGGGTTTTTTCCCACTAGCTAACATGCAGGGGATTTCAACTCTCCAATGTAGACTCTTAAGTCCGCATTGCCGCTCAATAGCCTCATCCTTTATATATATAGAAAAGAAAATCAATAGAAGAAGATTGAGGCTCTTCCACCTAAAACCAAGCCTGGGCACCAATATGGATTCACACATATCTCAGCCTGAGCTATAGCGGCTATTACTTTAGCAAGAAAAATAATAAAGATACAAATATTACTGAGCCGGAGTACGTGGGGACTCACACCACTGTTTCATGATCAGATTCAACCAAAAATAAACAAAGTTATTCAATGCTGTGGAGGTGCAGCTTAAAGTTATTTACCCGAGAAAGTCAATAAACGCAGCAGCCTCTTCAGGTGTGTAGAGCTTTTTAGGTGATCCGTTGACCATAATCTTCAATGTGGCCGGGTACAACAGTGCGTAGTCCATCTTCATTCTCCTGAGTCGAGCCTTCGCCTCATCAAACGCTTTGCGTCTTCGTACAACCGCTGTGGAATAATCATTGAAGAATGAGACCTTTGGACCTTTATGTTGACTACCATCAGAGCCGATGTTTCTAGCTGCATCCATGACGCGCTGCATGTCGGTGAAGTTGTGGAACTTTATAACCACCGCTCACACGACCAGCCTTAGTGTCCATTTGTAGGTAGCCAGGGATCCATTCCTCAAAGAATTTTACTGGACGTGTCCCTTCAGAATTTTCCGGGAGTCTCACAACACGAATATTGCATCTGCGTCCTCGATTATCCAAGTCGTCAATGTGCTCCGCCATTTCGCGCACCTGTTTCTCAAGTGCTTTTATCTTAGCGTCCATAGATGTAGTTGAAGTTTCCACTGCAGCAATTCTTCCTTCCGCCTCAGCTGAATGGCCTGCTATTGCTTCCAAGACCGTTCTTATCTTAGCATCGATCACTTTAGTAATGTTATCAGTCATCTTTTGAATCATCAGGTCCATTGTGCCTGGATCAGCAATGGTGTTAGCTTCGCTAACGTTAGCTAGCTCCTCATGCACATCCACAGGGGTGGTGGTTTTGGTCGACTTCTTAGTTGTTCTATTGGGCATGTTGTCGGAGATTTTTGCGAAATAGTCGTCAAGACTCATTATATGGTAACTTATTTAGCCAATTCTACCACTTTTTCAAGCTAGGAGATTAATGTAACAATATAAATTTACGAATGCCACGAGAGCTCGCTGAAACACCGTGTTCTCTCTACGGCGCCATTTTGTCCCCCCACAGGGACCTTGTCTAAAGCAAAGAGGATTTGCTTGCCTGGCATTGGTTGTCAGTTGAGACGCCTTAAGTAATTAAGCTTACCTAGGCTAACACAACTAACACACAATGGAGCCAAGGTCAAAACTTTTAATGACTTTTACTACTGCAGAGATTTAGGCTTTTCCATAGGCTACTTTTCGAGGGTTGACAAACTGAAAGGGACTCAACAAAGTTGTGGTTAGTGCCTGGTTCTCTCCGTGGTTCTATATACAGTAAATTACTTACTCTTCAAAATTTGACAATTGATTTGTATTAACTTTTTACTAGTTTACAGTTTTGGTAGATGTAGTTTGTACAAACTCTACTCAATCTTACTATGTAATGTCAGTTCATTGCAACATCCAAGAAATGTGATAGTTGTATGTATGGTATTCATCTCACACAATAGACACTACCAACAAAGTCAAAGTTGTTAGGATGAAAACATTTAGTCTGATGTTACCCAGTCCCTGACTGTACGTGTTCGCCTTGACTTCAGGCTCTGTTGGCTTGCTTACTGTAGCCAATGCAGAGTCGGCATGTCACACACAAACTGCAGAGAGAAGAAACGGCGGGAGCAGTTGGGCTGAAAGATTTACGAGACTTGGTAATCAACGTTAACAGGACCACTGAATAAATCATAGCTGCTGTTAGCATGCTGTCTAAGTGCCTCTGGCAGGTTCCATACTTCATGGATAAAGAATACAGCATCCTGCTAGCTTGACCTACAGAGAGCAAGAGGGCATGACACGTCTTAGACAAATGTAGTAAATATAAACAATGTAATGATGTTAATCAATACAATTTGCATGATTATATCATGCTCACTCAGGTTATTTCTCAAATGTACTTGGATGCTTAATCCTCATAGTAAATACTTTCAGTAATCATAATTTTACAATAAATGTATTGGGCTATGATGATAAATAATGAACTATCACAAAGGAAGCTCCTCCCACTAGAACAGCTCAGTTAAGTATCTGTAGCATCCTCAGTGACTTCATTAAGTTGTAGACAGCATTCACCTAGCTTGAGTCTGTTGGTTGTCAGAGGTAATGTGAAACTACAACTGGTGCTGATGATGAACCGACGGGATACCCTGGTGATCATCTTTGGAGAGATCCTCTCTGTTATGCAAGTAGTAGAGTAAATTCAAACATCTGGCTTGCAATGGTGTCTTGATCCTTCACACTACTGCACACTTGATACTACAGAGGAACGCAGCAGTTTTGACAGTTGGTGGACAGTTCAAAGGGCACAGTTGGAAACTAAAAGAGTGACTGTCATTAGTCCTTTATGAAAGATAGAGGCTGTTTACACAGCACCAATGAACTGTGAGAGGAAAATGAACCCAGACCTTCAATATCTTGGTGCTTCTTCATTTTTCACATTCTCTTTCCCTCTGTAGGAGATAACGACTGTTAGGTAAAAAGCTGACATCATGGGGAATTTTATATATATATATATACACACCTTTATTTAACCAGGTAGGACAGTTGAGAACAAGTTCTCATTTACAACTGCGACCTGGCCAAGATAAGGCAAAGCAGTGCGACAAAAACAACAACACAGAGTTACACATAAACAAAGGTACAGTCAATAACACTATAGAAAAATCTATGTACAGTGTGTGCAAATGTAGAAGATTAGGGAGGTAAGGCAATAAATACGCCATAGAGGCGAAATAAATACAATTTAGCATTAACACTGGAATGGCAGATGTGCAGATGATGATGTGCAAGTAGAGATACTGGGGTGCAAAAGAGCAAGAAGATAAATAACAATATGGGGATGAGGTAGTTGGGTGTGCTATTTACAGATTGGCTGTGATACAGTGATCGGTAAGCTGCTCTGACAGCTGATGCTTAAAGTTAGAGAGGGAGATATAAGTCTCCAGCTTCAGCAATTTTTGCAATTCGTTCCAGTCATTGGCAGCAGAGAACTGGAACGAAAGGCGGCCAAAGTAAGTGTTGCCTTTGGGGATGGCCAGTGAAATATACCTGCTGGAGCGCTTGCTACCGGTGGGGGTTGCTATGGTGACCAGTGAGCTGAGATAAGGCGGGGCTTTACCTAGCAAAGACTTATAGATGACCTGGAGCCAGTGGGTTTGGTGACAAATATGTATCGAGGGCCAGCCAACAAGAGCATACAGGTCGCAATGGTGGGTAGTATATGGGGCTTTGGTAACAAAACAGATGGCACTGTGATAGACTACATCCCATTTGCTGAGTAGAGTGTTGGAGGCTATTTTGTAAATTACATCGCCAAAGTCAAGGATCGGTAGGATAGTCAGTTTTTTGAGAGTATGTTTGGCAGCATGAGTGAAGGATGCTTTGTTGCGAAATAGGAAGCCAATTCTAGATTTCATTTTGGATTGGAGATGCTTAATGTGAGTCTGGAAGGAGAGTTTCCAGTCTAACCAGACACCTAGGTATTTGTAGTTGTCCACATATTCAGAACCGTCCAGAGTAGTGATGCTAGTCGGGCGGGTGGGTCATCAATAGATGACCTTCTTTGAGAGGCATTGGAAAACCTCCCTGGTCTTTGCCATTGAATCTGTGCTTGAAATTCACTGGTGTTTAACATGATTTTTAAATGACTACCCCACACATAATTGTATGTGTGGTGTACAGAGATGGGTAGTCATTTAAAAATCATGTTAAACACCATTGTTGCTCACAGAGTCCATGCAACTTATTATCTGACTTGATAAGCACATTTTTACTCCTGAAGTTATTTAGGGTTGCCATAGCAAAGGGGTTGAATACATTTCAGCTTTTCATTTTTTATGAATTTGGAAACATTTCTAAAGACATAATTCCACTTTGATGTTATGGGGTATTGTGTGTAGATCAGTGACACACAATCTACATTTAATCCATTTTAAATTCCAACTGTAACACAACAAAATGTGGAAGAAGTCAAGGGGTGTGATATTTTATGTAGGCATTGTACTAGGATAGTAGAAAGGAGAGAGCCAAACTAGGTCTCCTTCCCAGACACCCACATCTCACGATAATTCCACACTGCAGCAGTGCTTGTGTCTTGTGTCTGCCATGAGAGGGCCATCAAAAAAATAATAATAATTGAGCCGACAGCTATCCTTCCACTAACAATTCAGAGGCATACATTTTACATCTGCACTCTCTGTGGTTGATGCCACGAAGTCACTGACTGTCTGAAACAGAAGCAGAGGATGGGTCTTGAGTAGTGCAGTACAGTATAGTGGAAGTCAACCTATGCATAGACAGTCTTATTTGTCTATCCACTACACTCTGAGGCCAAGATTTCATGTTAGTACCACTTTTTTCTTACCGTTGTCTGAATAAAAGGACCTAATGAACTGATGATGTACATAAAATGTCAGCTCTTTTTGTCAGTGGTGGAAAAAGTAACCAATTTTCATACTTGAGTAAAAGTAAAGATATCTTAATAGAAAATGACTCAAGTGAGTCACCCAGTAAAATATTGCTTGAGTGAAAGTCTAAAAATATTTGCTTTAAATATACTTAAAGAGCCACGGAACACGCCGATTGGCACGTGTATTTTTCTGTTGGTCATTAGAAATACGAGATTTCAGACTTGGAGGTGTGTTTCCTGACCCATTCCGCGTTTGGTTAATGATGTTTGTCCCCCATGAGAGACTGTAGACTTGAAAGTTTTGTTCACTTTCTCAAAATCCCCAAAATTAATCTAAGATTACTCAAGAAATCTGTCATTAATTCTGACATTTCTGCCGATGATGTTTTAGTTTCGCAATTTTACATATAACTAATGTGTTTGGTGCAGTATTTCTCAAGTAAAAAAATATGCGACGTGTCTGCTTATGTAACAAAGTTGGGATGCTGGGCAGGTCTGTCTTACTGTCTATACTATTGGATTGAGAGTAATCACCACAGCTGTTCACCCCATGTTAGTGGGCGAATGTACATCATCAAATCGATTTGTTGTTGCTTTTTAAAGGCAGTTGCTCTTTAAATATCAAAAGCAAATATAATTGCTCAAATATTCTTAAGTATCAAAAGTAAAAGTATAAATCATTTCAAATGTCTTATATTAAGCAAACCAGAGAGCACGTTATTTGTATTTTTTCAGATAGCCAGGGGCACACCAGCACTCAGACATGAAGTATTTGTGTTTAGTGAGTCCGCCAGATCAGAGGCAGTGGGGATGACCAAGGATGTTCTCTTGATAAGTGTGTGAATTGAACCATTTTCCTGTCCTGCTAAACATTCAAAATTGAACAGGTACTTTTGGGTGTCATGGAAAATATAAAGTAAAAATGACATTATCTTCTTTAGGAATGTAGTGGAGTAAAAGTTGTCACAATATAAAGTATAAATATGTCCAGAGGTGCAGGGATTTCTCTCTCTCTTTCTCTGCATGGTCTCATCATGCAAGAAGTTTCCTTCTAATATCTCACCCAAAGTGTTCAAATCAGTCTGCTGACTCAACAGCTTTCGAAAAGCTCTGAATGTGGAAGGACAGGAAAGGCTTTGATCTCAGAGGAAGAAATGGAGCAAGGGATGAGAGAGAGAGAGGCCTTGATTTGAGCAAGTCTAATTTTAGGCCATGAAGCGATGGAGGACGCTTATGTAAGACAGACACATGGGGGTGCAGCATGCAGTGATGCTACTTTTGTGAAAGAATAACAAACTCCATAACACCTGCTCCAGTAGAACACATTCCTCTATCCTCTTTCTGACTGAAGGACAGATAACCCAAGTAGCCTCCCCAAATGTCAGATACATACGTATTTGTAATGGGAAAGAGGCATGTTTACAGATCAACAAGGGAAGGAAATGGTTAGTAAATGTAGTTTTCAGACACCCCCCCCTCAATTTGATTAGGTGTTTATTTTTGGCACCTGCTTTAGAGTCAATCTGTCACAGTCGTCATAATGAGGAGACGCGTGGTAAGTGTACATCATCTTTAATTAAAGAATGAACACTGAGCAAAACGAACAGTGACGCTAATATGGCTAGTGCAGAACAGTCAACTAAACATAGAATAACAACCCACAAAATACCCAAGGAATATGTCTACCTAAATATGGTCCCCAATCAGAGACAACGATAAACAGCTACCTCTGATTGAACCAATCTAGGCAACCATAGACATAAACACCTAGATATACAAAAAAAACCTAGACAATACAAAAACTAAAACACATTAGCACCCATAAAGCCCCTAACAGCAAATACATTTGGGATCAAAATCCGTGCTCAATAATCATGCTTTAGAATTTCACTTTACAATCTGTGGATATGGCTTGTTGCTATGCTGCAGGCAATGATATGACCAGCAGTAAGGGACATTTGGTTTGTGTTAAGCGCCCCCCAGCGTTAAAGAAGAGTCAAGACACCCAGAATAGCATCATAACAAACACACTACACTGAGTTAAAGCCAAGACAATATTTTTATTGAAAAGCCACTCTACAAGTCACCTTTCTTGGCAAGAGCTCTCAAATGGACACTCTTTATCACTTAATGCATAAATAAGGCTTTAGTTGTATGCCAGTTTGTTGTTCATGACTTAATGGTGCACTGTCCTAGTTAGGCTGATCATTTCTCACCTGTTTTATAGTGTGACATCACACTTTATGTATGTTTCTACATATGTACCAAGATGTTGAAATAAACCTAAAAATCAATTTGGCAAGCTTAGCATAATTTAGTGAGGACACAACCTCTAGTGAAGTACAGTAATGTATCAAGGAACCAATAAACTATCATTAATAGCATGCAAGTTAAAACATTTCTCCAAGAAGATGATTTAATATTATGTCAAGGAAAAACAAACTCAGATTGTCAGTCTTAAACTGACTTTGTGACAAAGGCTTGCTTCTATGTGTTGATAGCTAGCCATATACTGTTATAAATGTCTCTTCTAACACCTTCAACTTAAAATAACAGAGCAACACTTTCCTTGACAGGATGGTGGGTGTCTGATACAAACCACACTGAAGAGCAAAATGCATATACTGACAGTTTCCTGTGTGCCTTCATTCGGCACCAAGCAGCGCCCCAGAGCTAACAAAGATTTTCCAACCCCTGTGACATCAGCTCATATATGAAGGTGAAGGGGGGAAAACAGACAATGTGTTTGATTAGTGTTCACGTGAAGTAGCCTACTGTAATAGTTTGACTTTTTTTTAAGAGTTCTTCAAACTTTGTAAGTACTTTTTTCTTTAAACATACCATCTTTTACCAACACACTTTACATTATTTGGTCATAGTTAAAGAATTGTAGCCTAGTCACAGAACAGTCATGAGGTTCATAAGCGGAAAAACATCTTGATCATTTCAATTCAATTACCATAAGTGAATTTAGATAATTCAAACAGCAACTTTTTTTTTCTTACAACGGAAGCTTCAACAATTCTGATTATATTGGCAAGTTATTGCACGTGTCAAGCAAGCAGATGATAGGATGTGATAAACATTGCCTGTAAAACAGCAACAGTGATATCACAACTTTTACAGAACAGCTTAATAATCTGACTGAACACTTCCCCCACAGGTTGCATCATTAGCAAGGGAAAGCAGAAATCTACTTTCCACTGGTTCTGTCACATACAAGCTCCTTTTGATAACCAAACCAGACCTGAAACAATGAATACATCTGTTGGAGATGGAACTGACAACTGTAGTACCCCCAGAGACTACCAGTTCTACTTCTTCCCAGCCGTCTACAGTCTGGTGATGGCACTGGGCCTGCCAGGCAACGTGGGAGCCCTCTATGTGTTCATCTTCAAGATAACTCCCCGCACCTCCTCTAACGTGTTTGTCATTAACCTGGCCCTCGCTGACACCACCTTCCTTTGCACCCTGCCCTTCAAGATCCACTGCCACCGCAACAGCAATGACTGGGTATTCGGAGATGTGGCCTGCAGCATCACAGGAACACTGTTCTTCGCCAACATCTACATCAGCATCGCCTTCATGACCTGTATCTGTGTGGATCGATATGTGGCCGTCGCCTATCCTCACACTTATCTGAGGCTCCGGAACTCACGTTGCACTGTACTGGTGAGTGCAGCAGTGTGGGTGGTGGCGGGGGCAGCTGTTCTGGCCTTCATCCTAGTGGGACCTCTGGACAGCCAGCACCGTAGCTGCTTTGAAAACTTCTCCCAGAAAGAGTGGGACAGGCGTCTGGTGCCATACAGCATATTCAGTCTCGTCGTCGGCTCGCTACTGCCCTCTGTGGTCATCCTGGTGTGTTACCCTCTGGTGGCACGGCGCATCGCTCTCATCCGGACCAACACAGCCCGCGGAGCCCTGAGGGTCATCTACACAATCCTAGTTATCACCCTACTCTGCTTCCTGCCCTACCACGTGGTTCACTTCCTGCATCTGCTCCGCCGTCTAGGGGTCATCCAGCACTGTCCCTATGCAAACGCCATCTACAATGCCCGGCGAGTGACAATGGCCCTCGTCAGCCTCAACAGCTGTCTGGACCCCCTGCTCTACTACTTCACCACCAGTCACTGTAAGTGGAGTCCCTCCAAGGCCAGGTTCAGATGGCTGTGGGATAGGAGGACCATGGGAGTCTACACCATCGCTGTGAGACCGTGATGCTTTTGCTTGCTCTGACTACTAATGAAATGACATGCATTTTATGTTCCGCTCATAAACTCTGAAGGCTCGTGGTGAAGCATTGTTTTCCTTACCGTGTACTGTAAACCACCAATTATTTTGTATACCTTTACATGTACGCCATGTAAATATAGCATTTACATCTTCCCTTATGTTCATCACTTTAAAAGACCCAGTGCACTTAAAAACCGTGATTTTCCTGTCATGTACAGTACCAGTCAAAAGCTTGGACACACTCATTCAAGGGTTTTTCTTTATTTGTAATATTTTCTACATCGTAGAACAATAGTGAAGACATCAAAACTATGATATAACACATGGAATTATGTAGTAACCAAAAAGGTGTTAAAAAAATAAAAATATGAGATTCTTCAAAGTAGCCACTCTTTGCCTTGATGACAGCTTTGCACAGTCTTGGCATTCTCTCAACCAGCTTCATGAGGAATGCTTTTCCAACAGTCTTGAAGGGGTTCCCACATACGCTGAGCACTTGTTGGCTGCTTTTCCTTGACTCTACAGTCCAACTCATCCCAAACCATCTCAACTGGGTTGAGGTCGGATGATCGTGGAGGCCAGGTCATCTGATGCAGCACTCCATCAATCTGCTTCTTGGTCAAATAGTCCTTACACAGCCTGGAGATGTGTTGTGTCGTTGTCCGGCTGAAAAATAAATGATAGTCCCACCAAGCGCAAACCAGATGGGATGGCGTATCGCTGCAGAATGCTGTGGTAGCCATGCTTGTTAAGTGTGCCTTGAATTCTAAATAAATGCTTAATGGTTATGACGACTACACTAAAAAATGTTCAAAGTTCTTGTAATTTTCCGGATTGACCTTCCTTAATGTCTTAAAGTAATGATGGACTGTCGTTTCTCTTTGTTTATTTGAGCTGTTCTTGCCATAATATGGACTTGGTCTTTTACCAAATAGGTGGGTATACAGAAGATAGTCCTACCTTGTCACAACACAACTGATTGGCTCAAATGCATTAAGGAAAGAAATTCCACAAATGAACTTAAAAGGCACACCTGGGTAGGTGGCTACTTTGAAGAATTTGTTTAGCACTTTGTTGTTTACTACATGATTCCATGTGTTATTTCATAGTTTTGATGTCTTCACTATTATTCTACAATGTAGAAAAGAGTAAAAATAAAGAAAAACCCTGGAATGAGTAGGTGTGTAAATTTGACTGGTACTGTGTGTGTGATATTTAACTGACACACAGTTCAAAAGTTTGCCGTCACACAAGAAATGTTCTTGTTTTTGAAAGAAAATCACATTTGTCTATTAAAATATCAATTTGATCAGAAATAAAGTGTAGACATTGTTAATGTTGTAAATTACTATTGTAGCTGGAAACTATCAGCAACCATCACTCATGTGTTCCAATGGCACGTTGTCTTAGCTAATCCAAGTTTATAATTTTAAAAGGCTAATTGATCATTAGAAAACCATTTTGCAATTATGTTAGCACAGCTGTTGTTCTGATTAAAGAAGCAATAAAACTGGCCTTCTTTAGTCTAGTTGAGTATCTGGAGCATCAGCATTTGTGGGTTCGATTACAGAATCAAAATGGCCAGAAACAAAATAACAAAATAACTTTCTTCTGAAACTCATTAGTCTATTTTTGTTCTGAGAAATGAAGGCTATTCCATAAAGGGAAATTACCAAGAAACTGAAGATCTCATACAACGCTGTGTACTACTCCCGTCACAGTGTCTAGTTTGAGAAACAGATGCCTCACAAGTCCTCAACTGGCAGCTGCATTAAATAGTACCCACAAAACACCAGTCTCAACGTCAACAGTAAAGAGGCAACACAGGGATGCTGGCCTTCTAGGGAGAGTTCCTCTGTCCAGTGTCTGTTCATTCTCCCATCTTAATCTTTTTTTTTTATTGGCCAGTCTGAGATATGGCTTTCTCTTTGCAACTCCGCCTAGAAGGCCAGCATCCCAGTTGCCTCTTCACTGTTGACATTGAGACTGGTGTTTTGCAGGTACAATTTAATGAAGCCAGTTGAGGACTTGCTTCTTTAAATCAGAACAACAGTTTTCAACTGTGCTAACACAATTGCAAAATGATTTTCTAATGATCAATTACCCTTGTAGCTAACACTTGTAGCTAACACAACATACCATTGGAACACAGGAGTGATGATTGCTAATAGGCCCTCTGGTTGCCTATGTAGATATTCCATTTATTTTTTACATCTGCCGTTTCCCCGCTACAATAGTCATTTACAACATTACAATGTCTACACTGTATTTCTGATCAATTTGATGTTATTTTAAATGGATTAAAAAAATGTGCTTTTCTTTAAAAAACAAGGACATTTCTAAGTGACCCCAAACTTGCTTGCTTGAGAAATTGCTCTTTGCTAATAAGCTATTTTTGTTTATTTTTTTACCATTTTAATTTAAAACATTCACAGGGAGGTACTTTATTATTACCCAGAAATTATTTGATATCGAGATAAAAACTGCTGCACTGGATCTTTAAGAGCTCACAAAATGACAATGCAATTACTTGATTGTTGCGTATTAACAATTAGTGACTTGGATTATATCAATATAAATAAAGTTCAGTAACACTTTATTCTTATAAAAAGATTTATTCAAATCAGCTTTGTACAACATTGAAACTAACCTTTACAGTAAGCTACACATTGGGATCGTTTACATTTTAGTCATTTAGCACACTCTTATCCAGAGAGATTTACAGGAGCAATTAGGGCACAGAAAAATGTTTCACCTACTCGGCTCAAAGATTCAAACCAGCGACCTTTCGATTACTGGCCCAACACTCTCTGCCCCCTGCCACCAATCTGAACTACGTCACATTGAAGACAGCCCTGATGGAAGTCCTTTCTTCAGCAGAGTAGACAGAAAGCTCCCCAGATCTTCATCCTACAAATAACACATAATTTGTGTTGAAATAAACATAGGATAAAAGGATTTGGATTGGTTTTGGTTAACTAGAAGTGCGTCACAAGACATAGTGACTTGTGCCATACAGTATAGAAACCCACCCACAGGCCCTCCAAGGTTGTGGCCTACACCTTAGTGTGTACAGTGTTACATACTGTAGTTCAGATTGGACCGTAAGCTCACTCCACAGTTTGAAATGCCCCCCCCTCATCACTGAATTGCTAGCTTTTCAGTGTCGTAAATGGCTAGTATGTTGTCGAATGTGTAGACACGTGCGTTTGTGAGGCAGAGGACCCTAGTTCGATCCGTTGTACGGACAGTGTACCCAGACAGGGAGGAAACTATACTGCTAAGCAGACACTGTGGTCAGTCACAATAGCTCACACTCATTTTCAACAGCCGCCCTCCTTACCTGGTAGCTCCAGGAGAGCAGCAGCACCTTGGTGTTGGGCTCTTCAGCTGAGGAGGACACCTTGATCACAATGGACTCCACCATGACGGTCCCATCTGGGAGGTGCTGGATGGTATAACCTTTCAGCACACTAGAACAGAGACAGAGAAGAAAATAGTAATTAATATTATTATATGAAGGTGTGTTAGTGGATCAGACCTGAGTACTGTGAATACAAATTATACATTTTTTTAGAAGAAGATCAAACAAACTATGTGCCTTTCACAGCCAAGCTTTAACCAAATAAGAACTTGAAAACACAATAAAAATTGTAAACTCGGTCTTACGGTACCTCTTGAGGTGTGTGTAGATTCTGCTGAGAGTGTCGGGGTCACTGTGTGGGTCCTGGAGCTGTACTCGGCAGGTGAAGCGGAGCTGGTGCTCGTTGAGGCCCAACTCCTTGAGAGCCTGTTCTGGAGAGACCAGACGAAGACTCTACACCCAGTGGAAACACAGGAGGGAAAGGGTAGAACACGGGGGAGAGAGAGAGAAAAAGAGAGCGGAACACGGGGCAACAAGAGGTCACTCACAAGGCAAGGTCAAAGGCAGAGAAAAAAACGTGAATTACTAGCATATCTGAATTAGCTAGGCAAGGCCATAGTTAAGTTTTCTATCATAAATATATAAATCAGAGTATCACTACGTTGTATGAATGGCAGTTGGTGGAATTCAGAACTTACATTATCCTTCATGATCAGGGTCCCGTGCATGGTACGAGGCTTTTTCGGGTCAGGTAAGGGGCCTGTGGCGCATAGCAGTCAAACAGTGAATAACAGACACATCAACTAGGAGAGTGAGCTAGATCAAGATTGACTAAGATGTACTGAACAATACCTCCAAGGGCCATCTCCCTCTTGAGCAGGTTGAGTGAGATGTCTACTGGGACACTGGGGTTGGTGATCACAGTGGTCGTCTCACCGTTGGCTGGCATGAAGCAGTTGATGGCTGTCATTCACAAAGAAAGACGAATGAGGCATAATACCAGAGCTGTGTTCAGTAGGGAGATAATTTTTTTCAAATGGAGTTAAAAAGAGGGAGGTTGAACATGCACTTACTTGTCCAATAAGAATACAGATTTTCATTTTCTGTTTGCTACACTGTGTCCTACTGAACACTACCCAGTGCTCCTAACAAGATCCTCAAACCTATTTGGCACATAATGCAATTCTACACTGAACAAAAATATTAACGCAACATGTAAAGTGTCTGTCCCATGTTTCATGAGCTGAAATAAAGGATCCCAGAAATGTTCCATACGCACATGTTGTTCCAATTTTGTGCACAAATTAGTTTTACATCCCATGTTAGCGAACATTTCTCCTTTGCCAAGATAATTCATCCACCTGACAGGTGTGGCATATCAAGAAGCTGATTAACAGCATGATTATTACACAGGTGCACCTTGTGCTGGGAACAATAAAAGGCCACTCTAAAATGTGAATTTGTGTCACATAACACAATGCCACAGATGTTTCAAGTTTTGAGGGAGTGTGCAATTGGAGTGTTGACTGCAGTAATGTCTACCAGAGCTGTTGCCAGAGAATTGTATGTTAATTTCTCTACCATAAAGGGGGAATGGAGCTGAGGAATATTTCTCTGTAATAAAGCTCTTTTGTGGGGAATAACTCATTCTGATTGGCTGGGCCAGGTTCCCCAGTGGGTGGGCCTGGCTCCCAAGTGGGTGGGCCTATGTCCTCCCAGGCCCACCCACAGTAGCGCCCATTGCCCAGTCATGTGAAATAACAACACAATGTCATGGGGCGGCAGGTAGCTTAGTAGTTAGAGCCTTGTGCCAGTAACCGAAAGGTTTCTAGATCGAATCCCCAGGCTGACAAGATAAAAATCTGTTGTTCTACCCCTGAACAAGGCAGTTCCTAGGCTGCCATTGTAAATAAGAATTTGTTCTGACTTGCCTAGTTTAAAAAAGGTTTAAAAAAATTATTATAATATCCCCAGGGTTTTACGCACCAATGAAGCCAAACGTAGCTGCTGCTCATTCCGTTTGCTCGAAAATGGATTTTAAAGAAGTACTACCAGCAGTACTACAGTACTAGACCTGCACCTGTCGACGACACAAGTTGTTCTGCTTCCACGAGCACATCCAATGCTAGCATCAGTAATTCTACATTTGCTGTTAGCCCAGCTAGCATGGACACTGACAGTGAATCTGATGCAGCCGAAGAGCTACTGCCCCCTTACCCAGGAAAGCAGCGAACAATAGACAGGGACGTTTGACCATCGAAGAGGCGCAAATATGATGAGAACCACATTGATTTGGGGTACACTTATATTGGGAGTCGTGCCTTTTCTCAGCCACATTGTGTTATATGTGGAAAAGTATTATCTCACAACTCAATGTGTTGTGTTTTGAACACATTGAGTTGTGAGTTGTGAGATGTTTTGAAACAATTACTGCTTTGCATACAAGCCAGTGAATTCTATGCATTACAGCAGACTTGGCAGGCCTGGCACAGCTCCTGGTATATGTCTGTTATGTTTATGGGGGGTCAATTAAGGAAGACATCCTCTTCTGCAAACCAGGAGAGAATATTTTTAAAGTACTGGACAGCTTTGTGACATCAAATGGACTTTGGTGGTCAAGAAGTGTTGGTATCTGTACTGATGGCGCAAAAGCCATGACAGAGAGATATAGTGGAGTGGTAATGCGTGTGCAAGCAGTTGCTCCCGACGCCACTTGGGGACACTGCAGCATCCACCGAGAGGCTTTTATTGCCAAGGGAATGCCTAACAGCTTGAAAGACATTTTGGACACTACAGTGAAAATGGTTAACTTTGTTAAAGCAAGGCCCCTGAACTCTCATGTATTTTCTGCACTATGCAATGATATGGGAAACGGCCATGTAGCACTTTAACAACATACATTTTACAACATGCGCTGGTTATCAAGGGGCAAAGTATTGACACGTTTTTTTAAAAATTGACAGACAAGCTTCAAGTTCTTATTACGGACCATCATTTTCTACTCGTCTGACAGTTTGCATGATGATGAGTTTCTCACACGACTGGCCCATCTGGGTGATGTTTTTTCCTCACCTGAACAATCTAAATTTAGGATTACAGGGACTCTCCGCAACTATATCCAATGTGCGGGACAAAATTGAGGCTATGATTAAGAAGTTAGAGCTCTTCTCTGTCTGCATTAACAACGACAAAACACAGGTCCTTCCATCATTGTATGATTTTGTGTGCAAATGAACTCAAGCTTACGGACAATGTCAAATGTGATATAGTGAAGCACCTGAGTGAGATGGTGCGCAATTACACAGGTACTTTCCCGAAATGGATGACACAAACAACTGGATTCGTTATCCCTTTCATGTCCTGCCTCCAGTCCACTTACCGATATCTGAACAAGAGAGACTCATCGAAACAAGCGGTTCTGTGAAAATTTTATTTAATCAGAAGCCACTGCCAGATTTCAGGATCGGGCTGTGTTCAGAGTATCCTGCCTTGGAAAATCGTGCTGTTAAGACACAGATGCCCTTTGAAACCACGTACCTATGTGAGAGTTGATTCTCAACCCTCACTAGCATAAACTAAATACAGGCACAGACTGTGTGTAGAAAATTATTTAAGATAGACTCTCTCCAATATTGCAGCAATGTTGCAGAGTTATGTGCATCCTTTCAAGCACACCCTTCTCATTAACCTGTGGTTATTCACAATTTTCAATGAACAAATAACGTTTTAAATGTAAGATGGTTAAATAAAGAGCAAAATTATTGATTATTATGATATTATTATTTGTGCCATGGTCCTATAGCTCTTTGTCACTTCCCACGAGCTGGGTTGTGACAAAAACACAAATTCTTATGTTTAATAAATGTATCGTATAGTGTGTGTGTGGCAGGCTTACAATGATGGCAAAAAACATTTGAGAGTGCGCTGACCCTGGTGCTAGAGGGGGTACGCAGCTGGAGGTTGAATGTTTGAAGGGGTACAGGACTATAAAAAGTTAGGGAACCACTGGTACAGTATATATATCCTTCTCTCTGAAGCCCTAACATTCTTGAAGTAAATAGTGTTAAAAGGACATCCAGGTGTCACTCACTGAACTCCTGCTCGATCTTGTCCTTGAGGAACTCCATCTTCTTGGCCTCTCCGTGCACCAGCAGCATGTTGCGAGGCTCTGCCATGCGGATGAGCTGCATGATGCCCTTAGCGTCTGCATGGGCGCTGAACGACATGTACTCCACCTGCAGCTTCACCTCCAACTGCAGGGGTCACAGATGGCAAAGGTCAAGGGTCAGCAGACAAACAACAACAGCCCGGCTCACATCTCTCAATTTCACTTTGTCCATTTGATATCTATTACTGCAGTAAAATCATGATTCTACATGAAGTTAAATACAATCAAATACTATCTTGCATTACCGTTTGTCTATTCTCCATCTCCAGTTTTTTTTGACCATTCAGGATCTTGTGTCCGATGGTGCCTTGCACACAATACCCAGGCATGATGATCTGAGTAACAGAAAATTAAAAGTAGAATTGATTTTCGCCCAATTTCACAAAAAACACACTGCTCCATAAATGCCATATCTCAAATGGGACTTACCATATTCTTCTCGTTGCCAGCCCACTTCTTGAATATCTGTAGAGACTGACCAGCATGCAGCATTCCTGGGGTGGCAAAGACCACCTGAGGGAACACACACATTTCAGTAGTGTTAATTCAACAATGCCATTCATAAAAACTATAAAATCAATAAAGTTGCGCACTCTACACTGAGTGTAGAAAACATTAGTAACACCTTCCTAATATTGAGTTGCACCCCCTTTTGCCTTTCGTAGGGACATGAACTCTGTCGAAAGTGTTCCACAGAGATGACGGCCCATGTTGAGTCCTATGCTTCCCACAGTTGTCTCAAGTTGGCTGGATGTCCTTTGGGTGGTGGACCATTCTTGACATACGGGAAACTGTTGAACGTGAAAAACCCAGCGGCGTTGCGGTTCTTGACACACTCAAACCAGTGCGCCTGGCACCTACTACCATATCCCGTTCAAAGGCACTTAAATCTTTTGTGTTGCCCATTCACCCTCTGAATGGCACACACACAATCCATGTCTCATTTTTTTCTTTAACCTGTCTTCTACACTAATTGAAGTGGATTTAAAAGGTGACATCAATAACAGATCATAGCTTTCACCTGGATACACCTGTTAAAAAAAAAAAAAAAAAGGTTTACCCATGACATTTTTGGGAGAATATAGTATGCTCTGGATTTTTATATAGTTTACTCTCCATTAGTCAGCATCCTCACAAACATTTTTGGGTGTGCGTCAGATGTTTTACTTTTTAGACAACGTGTCTCCAGTGACTACGTAGAATATTCACTGGGGTAAGAAGAATAGCTTCTATAATGGACAAATCATTGGACTTGTCTTTATCTAAAGCATATCAATGCCTAAACATTAAACGGTTCCAACTGTAAACAAGGTTTTAGTAGTAGCATGCAAATATGATGGTGATGTTTCTCCACCATTGGTCCAGGATTGTCTGCGTAGGAGCGATCAAAGGCCTTAATGTGTTTGAACTCAAACATGTTTCTCTGTACAAAGGTTTTTCTGATCTTCTGATTGGTCCAGGTGATGAAGAGTTTGTAGTAGTGATTGGCTTTCTCTGTGAGCCCCGTGGAGAAGTAGATGGGCGCTTTCATGTTCATCCGCTCCCTGTGGAAGGAGAGGAGAGGCTTTTACATCATTCCCCGATTGCTTATCCAGCCATCAAGACACAAAATGAACATCATCTTAAAAAAAGAACACTAGCTAAACTAATGCTAATCGAATTTGGAAAATAAACCTTACCAGAATGTTTCCAATAGAATGCACAATTCCTGAGCTCTACCCAAGGCAAAGACCGGAATCAGAACCTGAGAGGCACAACATTTAATCCTTTAGGACACGAGTACTGGAGAGACAGAATGTATATGGACAGAAATATGGACAGAAAAAACCTGTATGGTGGCCCTCACCTTCCCCCCTCTCTCCACTGTCTCGTGTACTTTCTTCAGGAAGTCCCTCTCCCTGCACCTCTTGGAGTCACGGATGGTGGTGGCGTAGGTGGACTCTGAGATGAGGATGTCTGGCCGACACTTATCGATCCACGCAGCCCTATGACAACAAAATACAAATGGTTTATTATAGAACACAAAGGCATGGATCTAAATAATGTTGCACGAAACACACAATAAATCACCACTTACCCTAAATGTCTGTCTGGCGTCATGTTATAGTCACCCTGCAAAAGCAAGTAAGGATAAGTTACTTCAAAGAAATCACATGATTCATGCATTGATCAATAATAAGCCCAGTTCTATTAATAGGCTAATACTCACAGTGTAGACCACAGACTCAGATCCTACTTTGATCTGCACCATAGCAGCTCCTAGGACGTGGCCTGCATAGTAAGCCTTGATCTCCAGCTCATCATCCACCTAAGAAACCATGACAGAATGAACACAATACATCATTCCATACCCTAATACTACCTCCAAATGTGGTTTCTTGGCCATCATTGAGAAAGTAATGCATTATACCCTTGGAGTAGCCTGGTTCCAGGTCTGTTTGTTCTGTCTTGCCAACTGCTATGATCATTGTCATACCAAACAATGACCATGGGAGTTGGCAAGACCACACAAATAGATATGGAACCAGGCTACACTTGGAGTACTTCTAAGACCTGACTTTATCAATTAAAAAGGTACATATCAGGACTGTATACCTGGACAGTCTGGTGGAGGTTCAAAGGGACTACTTTCTTCATGCAGTCCTTGATCATCTGGGATGTGAAGAAGTTGGTTTCGCCCTTCTTGTCCACAGTGATCTTCCTGAAGTCCTCCAGCAGGATAGGGCAGATGGCCTTGGTGGGGTGGGTCATGTAGATGGGGCCATCGTAGCCCACCATCTCACTCATGTACGGCAGAGCACCACAGTGGTCCAAGTGGAAATGACTAGGAGAGTTAGTGTGAGTAATCAGTTAAAATATAGAAGATAAAATCAATCAAAAGATAGAATGCCCTTGAGCGGGAGAAAGCTCTTTCTCTTTGTGTTGAGCCTGATAAGGTTGTTTCTCTTGCTGAAGAGAAGAGTAGTACCTAGATATATCTAAGTGCCATATAAAGACCACAAACCTGATAATTACACAGTCCAAGAATTCCGTCAGGCGTCCTTGTTGTGTTATGTAAGAGAAATCTGGGAATCTTCTCTGAAAAGAACAATGGCACAATAACAGAACACCAAAGGAACCTAAAGTGTATTTGACTGTCAAATTGAGAACAGTGGATCTACTGACATATAATTGCATACTTGTTAGCACCCTGTGGATCTACTTACGTCATCATTGAAGCCCATGTGCATCCCACAGTCAAGCATAATGTTTTTGCCCCCAATAGAGACAAGGATGCAGCTACGGCCAACATCTTGTCCAGCACCTGAGAGGAAACAAGAGGATGAGATACACAAATGAACATCTCATCCATGTTAATTTCACAACATGTCGTTTAGCTGACCTTCCAAGATTGGATGTTCTTCATGTTACGTTATAATCACAGAGAGTAACGTTACCACCATTGATCTGCTCTAAGATATTGTAACGACCCTATGCATGCGCAACAGTCATTATTTCATGTTTGGGAGAAATGTCTGCCCGTGCATGCAGATAAAAATTTGATACTTACCCAGTGGTGTCACTTTTATCTCAGGCATCCTGGCTGGGTATTCAAACTAAATGTGGTCGATAAAGTAGCTACCTAGAACTCTAAAGTTAGCTAACTTTACTAGCGTTAGCTAGTTCAAGTAGCTACTAGCTAGCTGGTTAGTTAGCTAGAAATTAAAACGTAGACGTGCCAACTAGGTGACACTAGCGGCTAAATTGTGATGGATAAAGCCTCCTCTGTAAAGAAAAATAAAAAATATTTAGCTCGCTGGATAAATGGCTGCCAGAAGCTGTTTTGTTTTTGAACGATGGGGTAGCAGCGTGTGTTTTTGCTAGTGCTACTCGTGACGGTTCTTCTACTGTTTTACAACGCACTTCACGCGCCATTATCGACTCTCTTTGGAACTGCAGTTCTCACGCGCTTCGGACCGGCGCAGACCTGCGCACTGTGGTTTGGTTATCTGGACAAACAGGGTCTGCAAGGGGTTATCAGAATGCATAATTTTGGTAGAAATGTGTTATTATGATCGGTTATCAAAGATCAGAGGTTAAATAGAACCCAGTCAAGCTTCTAAAATCGCTACTTTAATTATTGTTCATTTTTAGACGTACTTCCGGGTAGCCATGGCTGTAGCATTGGAGGATCTGAAATTCACTTTACAAGAGGTTCTTGACACTTTTAAGTCATGCCTCTCTGAACACAAAGATGTATTCCTTGAGCATTACGTAGCAGGGTGGCGTGGTCTCGTAAGGTAAGTCTTTTTAAATGCTACAGTAAGCCTAGATACTCAGGTAATTACTGGTAGCTGGTAAACTACCTACCCTCCAGGACATCTAACGTTACAGCACCCGGTGTCACAGCAAGGCCTAGAAGACCCCTAAGGAGGACCTTGGGCACCCGAGCCATGGTCTGTTCACTCCGCTAACATTTATAAAGCGGAGACCAAAAGACTGATAAACAGCTTCTACCTCCAGGCCATCCGACTGTTAAACAGTCACCACAAGCCAGTCTGTGCCCAGTAACCTGCCATGCACCTTAGACACTTACTAACCATCTACTACCCTGTACTTTACCCTGGAACTTAGACTGCTGCCCTATGTGCCTAGAGCCATTGAACACTGCTCACTTTAATAATGTTTACATACTGTTCTACCCACTTTATATGTATATACTGTATTCTATTCACGACTCATCCTATATAACTACTTCTATCCACACCTTTTTATTCACATACTGGTTTTTCACATACATTTACACTACCGTTCAAAAGTTTGGGGTCACTTAGAAATGTCATTGTTTATGAAAGAAAAGCCCCCAAAAAATAGTCCAATAAAATAACATCAAATTGATCAGAAATACAGTGTAGACACTGTTAATGTTGTAAATCACTATTGTAGCTGGAAACGGCCGATTTAAAAAAAATTAAAAAAATACATTTTTTTTTTTTTTTTTTTTTAAAGGAATAATATCTACATAGGCATACATCACTCCTGTGTTCCAATGGCACTTTGTGCTAGCAAATCCAAGTTTATCATTTTAAAAGGCTAATTGATCATTAGAAAACTATTTTGCAATTATGTTAGCACAGCTGAAAACTGTGGTTCTGATTAAAGAAGCAATAAAACTGGCCTTCTTTAGACTAGTTGACTATCTGGAGCATCAGCATTTGTGGGTTCGATTACAGACTCAAAATAGCTAGAAACAAAGAACTTTCTTCTGAAAGTCTATTCTTGTTCAAAACATTTTCCCACAGGGTTTTGTATTGTGTATTTAAGTACTGTATTCTCGACATAGCTCATTCTAATATTTCTACTACTATTGCATTTTAGTTACACTGTGTATACACACTACATATTTATTTATATACATGATTCTTGACATGACTGTTATATGTCTACTGCTGTACATATCATTCTTAGTATATCTTGTGTAAATTAATCCGGTGTATATACTGTACAGTGAAGGGGGGAAGTATTTGATCCCCTGCTGATTTTGTACATTTGCCCACTGACAAAGAAATGATCAGTCTATAATTTTAATCGTAGGGTTATTTGAACAGTGAGAGACAGAATAACAACTGAAAAATCCAGAAAAATGCATGTCAAAGCTGTTATAAATTGATTTGCCTTTTAATGAGGGAAATAACTATTTGACCCCCTCTCAATCAGAAAGATTTCTGGCTCCCAGATGTCTTTTATACAGGTAACGAGCTGAGATTAGGCGCACACTCTTAAAGGGAGTGCTCCTAATCTCAGTTTGTTACCTGTATAAAAGACACCTGTCCACAGAAGCAATCAATCAATCAGATTCCAAACTCTCCACCATGGCCAAGACCAAAGAGCTCTCCAAGGATGTCAGGGACAAGATTGTAGACGTACACAAGGCTGGAATGGGCTACAAGACCATCGCCAAGCAGCTTGGTGAGAAGGTGACAACAGTTGGTGCGATTATTCGCAAATGGAAGAAACACAAAAGAACTGTCCATCTCCCTCGGCCTGGGGCTCCATGCAAGATCTCACCTCGTGGAGTTGCAATGATCATGAGAACGGTGAGGAATCAGCCCAGAACTACACGGGAGGATCTTGTCAATGATCTCAATGCAGCTGGGACCATAGTCACCAAGAAAACAATTGGTAACACACTATGCCGTGAAGGACTGAAATCCTGCAGCGCCCACAAGGTCCCCCTGCTCAAGAAAGCACATATATATGCCCGTCTGAAGTTTGCCAATGAACATCTGAATGATTCAGAGGACAACTGGATGAAAGTGTTGTGGTCAGATGAGACTGAAATGGAGCTCTTTGGCATCAACTCAACTCGCCGTGTTTGGAGGAGGAGGAATGCTGCCTATGACCCAAAGAACACCATCCCCACCGTCAAACATGGTGGTGGAAACATTATGCTTTCGGGGTGTTTTTCTGCTAAGGGGGCAGGACAACTTCACCGCATCAAAGGGACGATGGACGGGGCCATGTACCGTCAAATCTTGGGTGGGAATCTCCTTCCCTCAGCCAGGGCATTGAAATGGGTTATGGATGGGTATTCCATTATGACAATGACCCAAAACACACTGCCAAGGCAACAAAGGAGTGGCTCAAGAAGAAGCACATTAAGGTCCTGGAGTGGCCTAGCCAGTCTCCAGACCTTAATCCCATAGGAAATCTGTGGAGGGAGCTGAAGTTTCGTGTTGCCAAACATCAGCCTCAAAACCTTAATGACTTGGGGAAGATCTGCAAAGAGGAGTGGGACAAAATCCCTCCTGAGATGTGTGCAAACCTGGTGGCCAACTACAAGAAACGTCTGACCTCTGTGATTGCCAACAAGGGTTTTGCCACCAAGTACTAAGTCATGTTTTGCAGAGGGGTCAAATACTTATTTCCCTCATTAAAATGCAAATAAATTCATAACATTTTTGACATGTGTTTTTCTGGATTTTGTTGTTGTTATTCTGTCTCTCACTGTTCAAATTAACCTACCATTAAAATTATAGACTGATGATTTCTTTGTCAGTGGGCAAACATACAAAATCAGCAGGGGATCAAATACTTTTTTCCCTCATTGTACGTCTAGATTGCATTTGGATTACTGTTGCAGTGCTATTTGGGTTGTTAATTGGATTCATTCTTACGTTTCTTGATTTAAATTTTTTGTATAAAAAAAACTTTTTGTTTACTTGTTTGACATTTTACTGCTTCGCTAGGAGCTAGTAAGATAAGCATTTTGCTGCACCTGCTTTAACATCTGCTAAACTGTGTACGCGACCAATAAACTTTGATTTCCAGTTTCATTTATACAGTTTTTCACAATGTATATTCATATATGTCTACTGTATTCTCACATAGCTAATTTTAATATACTGTATCTACTACTGTACATTGCATTTTTGTTACACTGTTTATACACACAATACACTTTAATTTGATTTAGCCTTGGCATTGGGCTAATGTAAATAAATCCTTGAGTCTGGCATAGTTGGCAAGCTAATCAGTTTATGCACATAATCTAGTTAGGTATCCTTAAATTATGACTTTTTTTATCTCAGTGTAAATGATTCTGGTTGTTTCAAAATAAAGTTATTTAGAATAATGACATATTTGAAGACTTGGGTTGGGTAGGCTTATATATGAATGCATCATGGTAGTCCAATAAAATGGCTTTTATGTGAATGATTAAAATGTGTTTATTGTCCTTTATTTCCAGATTCATGAACTGCCTGGGGAGTGTGTTTTCCTTCATCTCCAAGGATGCTGTCAACAAGATCCAAATCCTGGTCAACCATCTGAATGGTGAGAATGGAGCCCACTACGTCACCATCCAGTCTATGGTCAAGTATGAACTGGACAGCCAACTGGTGGACCTGACCAAGAGAGGCAGTTTTCCAGAGTCCGGCTGCCGCACCCTCCTGAGGCTGCACCGTGCCCTACGCTGGCTGGAGCTATTCCTGGAGAGGCTACAAACCAGCACTGAGGACAGCAATACCTCGGTCATGTGCTCTGAGGCCTATAATGAGTCCCTCGCCCAGCACCATGCATGGATCATCCGTAAGGCTGCCGGCACAGCGTTCTGGGCTCTCCCAGGTCGTGCTACGTTCTTTGATGTGATGAATGTAGGTAGCCCAGAGCAGGTGATGGCTGTGCTAGGGGACACCCTGCCTCTCATCTCTGAGGTATACCAAGTGACAGAGGACCTCTATGCCCAGAACAACATACTGGAGTTGCCCTAGTAGGCAGAAAGTACTGTAGTAGTAGCCTGGTGGTCCTAGATCTGTTTGTGTCTTACCAACTCCAATGGAATTGTTCATAGGAGTTGGTAAGACTGCATGAACCGATCTGTGACCACCAAGCTACTGTAGCTCTAGTGGTCCAACCAGCACATCAATGCTGGCAAGCCATGCTGCTCTGGATCTTTTCTTGGTGACCATTTATGTGTATAAGGAGGGGATTATTATTGTATATAATATGTACATTATACATTATGATATAAGGCAACATTACCCATAGGTTTCTTTCTAAATGTAATTCTATGGCTTCCAGTGCTGTTTTTGTTCAACACACGTTTCTGGCATTACATTTTCTCCTTAATGTACTTTAAGTATGCATCATAGTTTATCTCTCAAAGTAGGTTTTGTATCATTACAAATGCACTAGCAGATTTAAAGGTTGTGTGCCTGTCTTGTTAAATCTCAAGATAGACATTTTATTTGTTTAAATATAAACCAGTTATTTTACAGTTTTAAATGTTTTCTGTTGACTATGAATTAAGTTAAACATTATACACTGTGACATGATAGGCCTAAGCTATGTTGTTTTTGTTCTATTTCTGCAATGATTTATGCATCTCTATCATTTTGTCGTGATGTTATATAAACTAAGATTGAAGAAGGATATTAGTGTTAAATGTGGTGTAATGTTTCAATTACAGTTCTTGCACAGTGCAAAACATCTCTGTCTGGACTGGAGGCAGTTGTGATAGAAATGGAATGGATGCTACTGATTCTGCACGCTCCTTGGCTTGCACCAGGGGGCACCTGTTGATGTGCGAGCGTGCGAGGCGAGCAGCGTTGACAAGGTAACGATAGCTGTGTTGATAATTTGAGTGACGCTGCCTGCTGAAAAAGCCTCAAAACTTCCCGCTGGAGTGTTGACAAACAAAAGCGAGACTTATCTATCTGCTAAAATGCAAGGTATGCTGCAGATATGTTTGCTATTATTCTTGTCTTGCACGGTTATTCTAGAGGCAAGTATGTCCTCTCTTTGTTATCTACTTGGATCTGACAGCTTAGCTAGCTAACACTAGCTAATTTGCTAGCTACTGTAACTGGTCAACAAGGAAATCAAGTGCAGCAACGTTACATGTTGTCTCACTGGCATGTCAATACGATTAGCTAGCTCAGCTTGCAAGTTGGCCAGTGCTCTCAAAAGGGGTGGCCAGTCTCCTCCTGAGCAGCTACCGGGTATGAAGGCTTTTGCTCCAACCCCGATGAGCAGACATATAGTTAGTTAGCTAGCCATGTTTTATTTCACCAGTGATGGTACAAAAGTCTGCAGACCCAGTGGCTTTCTGCAAGAATGCCATCACAGTGACTATGATGAGAAAGAATGTAGAGGAAAAACTTCAATGTATTTTCAGGTCTCTCTTGACTATCTCCCATCTTTCAGAGTTGAGTCGCATATAAACCATTCTACTCCTGTGGAGAAGAATGCATTTGACCAGGCCAAAGTCCTCGAAAGGGCGTTGTCGACCCAGCTTGAGCCTCACTCCAAACGTGGATGTGGCTGCCAGCTTCCACGACACACCAATGATCCCCAAGCCTCCTTCAATGGGCTACAACAGGTCAAATCGCTGCCTCCTTCCCACTATCACAGCCAGCTGAGTGTGGACAAAGTCCCATACTACCTAGATAATGTTCCTGAGCTACCCTCTCTTCCCTTCCCTTGGAACAAATACAAGCCCCTCCTCTCAATTGAGAAGAAGGCGTCAGAGGAGGGTGTCTTTGAGTGGTGTGGAGGAGAAGAAATCCAAGCTCAGTCTCTCCGACAACCAACTGTCCTCAGTGAGGACCCGGGCATCATCCCAGAGCAACCCGGAGATGGGGGCGTGCTCGGTCCTCCTTTTCCTGTAGTCCACAATCATCTCCTTAGTCTTGGTTATGTTGAGGGATAGGTTGTTATTCTGGCACCACACGGTCAGGTCTCTGACCTCCTCCCTATAGGCTGTGTCATTGTTGTCGTCTGCAAACTTAATGAGGGTGTTGGGAGTCGTGCCTGGCCATGCAGTCGTGGGTGAACAGGGAGTACAGGAGGGGACTGAGCACGCACCCCTGTGGAGCTCCAATGTTGAGGATTAGCATGGAAGATGTGTTGCTACTTACCCTCACCACCTGGGGGCGGCCTGTTAGGAAGTCAGGATTCAGTTGCGGAGGGAGGTGTTTAGAACCAAGATCCTTAGCTTAGTGGTGAGCTTTGAGGGTACTATGGTGTTGAACGCTGGGCTGTAGTCAATGAATAGCATTCTCACATAAGTGTTTCTTTTGTCCAGTCGGGAAAGGGCAGTGTAGAGTGCAATAGAGATTGCGTCATCTGTGGATCTGTTTGGGCGGTATGCAAATTGGGGTGGGTCTAGGGTTTCTGGGATAATGGTGTTGATGTGAGCCATTACCAACCTTTCAAAGCACTTCATGGCTACGGGCGTGAGTGCTACGGGTCTGTAGTCATTTAGGCAGGTTGCCTTTGTGTTCTTGGGCACAGGCACTATTGTGGTCTGCTTGAAACATGTTGGTATTACAGACTCAATCAGGGACATGTTAAAAAGTCACCTGCCAGTTGACACCTGCCAGTTGGTCAGCACATGCCCGGAGCACACGTCCTGGTAATCCGTCTTGCCCCGCAGCCTTGTGTATGTTGACCTGTTTAAAGGTCTTACTCACATCGGCTATAGAGAGCGTGATCACACAGTTGTACAGAACAGCTGTTGCTCTCATGCATGCCTCAGTGTTGCTTGCCTCGAAGCGAGCATAGAAGTGATTTAGCTCGTCTGGTAGGCTTGTGTCACTGGGCAGCTCGCAGCTGTGCTTCCCTTTGTAGTCTGTAATAGTTTGCAGGCCCTGCCACATAAGACGAGCGTCAGAGCCGGTGTAGTATGACTCAATCTTAGCCCTGTATTGACGCTTTGCCTGTTTGATGGTTCGTCGCAACGCATAGCAGGATTTCTTGCAAGCTTCCAGGTTAGTGTCCCGCACCTTGAAAGCATCAGCTCTACCCTTTAGCTCAGTGTGAATGTTGCCTGTAATCCATGGCTTCTGGTTGGGCTATGTACGTACAGTCACTGTGGGGACGACGTCCTCGATGCACTTATTGATAAAACCAGTGACTGATGTGGTGTACTCCTCAATGCAATCGGAAGAATCCCGGAACATGTTCCAGTCTGTGATAGCAAAACAGTCCTGTAGTTTAGCATCTGCTTTATCTGACCACTTTTTTATAGACCGAGTCACTGGTGCTTCCTGCTTAATTTTTGCTTGTAAGCAGGAATCAGGAGAATAGAGTTGTGGTCGGATTTACCAAATGGAGGGCGAGGGAGAGCTTTGTACGTGTCTCTGTGTGTGGCGTACAGGTGATCTAGAATTTTTTTCCCTCTGGTTGCACATTTAATATGTTGATAGAAATTTGGTAGAACTGATTTATGTACCTGGATGGTTACATCGAGACCGGTGTAGATTGACTCCTTCGCAGAACATTCAAGGACCTGAACATGGCATCTTGAATAGATCAGTACTGTGCATCTTTAAGGAGGATATGAACTCAGCCTAAGCTCAGATGAAAGACAGAATAACAAACGACAGTGTTTTTATCTGAAAAATATACACTGAGTATACCAAACATTAGGACCCTCCCAGAACAGCCTTAATTCGTCTACAAGGTGTTCGAAAGTGTTCCACAGGGATACTGTCCTATGTTGACTCCAATGCTTCCCATAGTTTTGAAGTTGGCTGGATGACCTTTCGGTAGTGGGACATTCTTGATACACACAGGAAACTGAGTGTGAAAAAGCCAGCAGCATTGCACTTCTTGACACAAAACGGTGCGTCTGGCACCTACTTCAATACCCCGTTCAAAGGCACTTATATTTTTTGTCTTGCACATGCACGCTCTGAATGGCACACATACTGTACATAATTCATGTCTCAAGGCTGACAAATCATTCTTTATCCTCTCCTTCCTTTCATCTAAATTGATTGAAGTTGATTTATCAAGTGACATCAATAAGGGATCATAGCTTTCACCTGGTCAGTCATGGAAAGAGCAGGTGTTTTGTATACTATATATATATATATATGTATACAGATAGATAGTACCAGTCAAAAGTTTGGACACCTACTCATTCCAGGCTTTTTCACTATTTTCTACATTGTAGAATAATAGTGAAGACATCAAAACTATGAAATAACGTAGTAACCAAAGAAGTGTTAAATCAAAATATATTTCATATTTGTCTTCAAAGTAGCCACCCTTTGCTTTGATGACAGCTTTGCACACTCTTGGCATTCTCTCAACCAACTACATGAGGCAGCGTTTCAATTAACAGGTGTGCCTTGTTAAAAGTTAATTTGTGGAATTCTTTCCATCTTAATGCTTTTGAGCCAATCAGTTGTGTTGTTACAAGGAAGGGGTCGTACACAGAAGATGGCCCTATTTGGTAAAAGGCCAAGTCCATATTATGGCAAGAACAGCTCATAAAACAAAGAGAAATGACAGTCCATCATTACTTAACATGAAGGTCAGTCAGTCAATCTGGAACATTTCTTCAAGTGCAGTTGCAAAAAACATCAAGCACTATGATGAAACTGGCTCTCATGAGGACCGCCACAGGAAAGGAGGACCCAGAATTACCTCTGCTGCAGAGGTTAAGTTCAATAGAGTTACCAGCTTCTAACAGCCCAAATAAATGCTTCACACAGTTCAAGTAACACACACATCTCAACATCAACTGTTCAGAGGAGACTGTGTGAATCAGGCCATGGTCCAATTTCTGCAAAGAAACCATTACTAAAGGAAACCAATAATAAGAAGAGACTTGCTTGGGCCAAGAAACACGAGCACTGGACATTAGACCGGTGGAGTCCAATCTGAGATTTTTGGTTCCAACCACCGATTTTGTGAGACGCAGAGTAAGTGAATGGATGACTTTGTGGCATCTTGGCATTCCTCCGCATGTGTGGTTCCCACCGTGAAGCATGGAGGTGGTGTGATGGTGTGGGGTGCTTTGCTGGTGACACAGACAGTGATTTAGTTATTTAGAATTCAAGGCACACTTAACCAGCATGGCTACCAGTATTCTGCAGCAATACACCATCCCATCTGGTTTGCACTTAGTGGGACTATAATTTGTTTTTCAACAGGACAATGACCCAAAACACACCTCCAGGCTGTGTAAGGGCTATTTGACCAAGGAGAGTGATGGAGTGCTGCATCAGATGACCTGGCCCCCACAATCACCTGACTTCAACCCAACTGAGATGGTTTGGGATGAGTTAGACCGTAGAGTGAAGGAAAAGCAGCCAACAAGTGCTCAGCATCTGGGAATTCCTTCAAGACGGTTGGAAAAGAATTCCAGGTGAAGCTGGTTGAGTGTGTGCAAAGCTGTCATCAAGGCAAAGGAAGAATATAAAATATATTTTGTTTTACTCTTTTTTGGTTACTACATGATTCCAGGTGTTATTTCAGTTTTTAAAAAACCTTGAATGAGTAGGTGTCTCAACTTTTGACTAATACTTATATAGTATTTATTTTATTTTATTACTAAAATAGTGCTTGTTTCCATTGTTCAATGGCAATTTGTAAAGAACCTTTGGCTCGATCGGGTCTGGCAAGGTATGTTTTGCATTTTCAATCAACCATGTATATTACAAGGGGAAACAAACCTCAATTACCAGACAGACTTTAGGTAGGTAATCTTTATTACAACATAACCAAAAAGTGCAGACAAGTATAAGAGAATAGATTCAGCAGAGGCTATGTATTGCTTCCATAGCCAAGGTAAACACTCTAAACACTTAACAAGTTTAGTACAAGCACAGTCCAAATATATATAACATTCACTAAGGTACAAAAAACATTAAATGGTGTTTTGCTCAATAAAGATTTTCTCTCTAAATAAATATATTCCTAACCATTTAGGTACATTCCATACAATCTTATTTTACTTGGTAAAAGTGCCCAATTTTTGTCAGTTTACAGAATAAGCATACCAATAGTTTAAGGTAAATATTAACCAATCAATTCTGACTCAAACCTTCATGTTAGTTTCAAACTAATTGAATGTGACTGGAAACAAGTTTTGTTCACCGAAACAAACTCCCATCAGAGATTTGCAGAGCCTTATTGGGAAAACTTTAAATACAAGATGGTGCAACCGCTCTAATACTCACAGTAATATTACAATGGAATCTTAGGATTACCGTGAAACACACGTGTATCCAAACTATCAAGAATGTATTTAGTGTTGCAATACTGAAATGCTGTAAATCTCTCAAGGATTGTTAGTCTAGACTAGATTGATCATGAGTTCCTTCTCATTAATAAGGAAGGGACATTTCTCCAGTTTAGTTAGTATAGTACTTCTCATTTGCTCAACTTCAAATCACATTACCTTTCCACTCTTATGATTCTATAAAATAAGGGGTTTTAAGACAAATCAGCACAGCAAACTTCCCCCATTAGTCTAACTTTTGCAAAGTGTTCTCCGTTTTATTCAATATACTGAATAATGCTGCAAACAACCATATGGCCAATGCGTACACCTATGCATTCCTCTGAGGAGAGCACCCGATCAAGAGGGTAAAATATTAGTTTAGTGTAACCACTCGATAAAAAGTATAGCAAATGAAAACCAACTGT
The DNA here is from genome assembly GCF_018296145.1 of Oncorhynchus tshawytscha. Taxonomy (NCBI): domain Eukaryota; kingdom Metazoa; phylum Chordata; class Actinopteri; order Salmoniformes; family Salmonidae; genus Oncorhynchus; species Oncorhynchus tshawytscha. Next base: position 71,806,358 of record NC_056444.1, on the reverse strand, counting down.
AATCCTAATAGTTTCAAATAGCAGAATCTATGCAATCTAAATGTTTTGCATATTATTAAGGCATGGCTAACATACTGTCATTTCATGTAAACATTCAAATAAATCCTTAAAGTGACTTAAGTCCAAAAGCATAAATGTGACTCATTTCAAGAAACTAGGCATATGTCGCAGGTCACCACTTCACAGGAGAGCCATTTGAATGTAAACTATTGTTTTTGTTATTATTATCAAAATGCCTTCTGGAACATGTGAACTTTCATGTGCCTTGATAAAACTTGTATGCCATCTGTGTATACAAATAATATTGTTAAAATTACGAGCCTAGTTGGTTTAGCCACAGAAAAAGACAGGAACCTTCCCGCTAGACATGATTGGCTGAGATAACGGATGGGCTGGACATGCAAAGAGATGAGTTCGTATTGGTCTGCCAGCTTTTTTTGATAGTTATCTCATAGTAGAACTGCATTGAGTTGCTTTCCACTTTCTGGAGGGTCGAGTTTTGAAATCAGTCAAATTAGAGTATGATCGCTGGAGATGGAGAAAATTCTGGCGTATGATTGCAAATATGAAGATGGAGTATAAACGAGAATACACAGAAAGCTGTTGTGTAAAACACCTGTCTCTGGATTACATCTTAAAACTAAGGCAACCATGGCATCCGTGACAGAGAGGGAGAAGCATCCATCCATGTATATGGGTAAGAGAGTCTAGCTAGTTATATTTTCAGATATAATTATTTCTAATTTTGTCAGAAAGTTGTTTTCATTTCAAGTTAAAGTTTACTGTTAGCTAGTGAACATTAGCTGGCTGGCTCGCTAGCTAACCTTAAGTGTATAATCTGTGTAGTAATATTATTAATGTGAGACAACAGTCCCACCTGCATAAATATTAGATGCATTCAATTATGATTTATAAAGGATAGCATCCTCTTCAGTTGCTGATTTTCTCGATTTCATCCAGATCGTCAGTGTCAAGTTTGTTTATCTTCTTATCTGTGGGGGGAAAAACGAGACGAAAGGTTAGGTTACTAATGAGAAAACTATTATATAGATCAATATGTACAATGTTGTAATTAATTGGTATAGAGACAGAAATGTACTGAAATGCTCCTCGATTTGGTTGAGAATGTTCATGCTGTGTTTGCTGTCAATCATATTGACGGCAAGCCCCCTTTTGCCGAAACGTCCTGTTCGGCCAATCCGGTGAAGGTATGTCTCGTTGTCAGCGTTTCCGTCTTTGTCTATGGGCAGGTCAAAGTTGATCACCACGGAAACTTGCTCAACATCAATGCCTATTGAAAAAGAAAAGCATGTTATAATCTAAAATGTTCAATGTCAAAGTGAAACACAATCATCATCCTACATAAATACAATTGGCTACATTTATCATGCTTTAATTTTCTTGATATTCACCTCTGGAGCATACGTTGGTGGTCACTAGGACTTTCTCTTTGCCCTCCCTGAAGCGTTCAATGATGGTCGCTCTCTGCTCAACAGTCATCTCCCCACTCAGCAGTGCCACCACATGGCCCTCTTTGGTCAGCTCAGCAGACAGCCAGCCAGCTGTCCTTCGGGTCTACAAAGGCAAAGACCATTGATTATATCTGTTACTTTATGTACCATACAAACACCTTTATTTCTTTACTATATTAGGCTAGTTTATGTACCATATCAACCCAAATCCCCCAGAAATGTCATTCCTATGATACGTTGAGAAGGAGGACAGACTCACGTGACAGAAGATCATAGCCTGGGCGATGGTGATGGCTCCGTAGATATTACAGAGGGCTGTGAACTTCTCGTCCTTATCATTGCAGAGCACGTAATACTGCTTGATGGTGTCCAGAGTCTCCTCTTCACGTTTCAACTTGATGATGTTGGGGTCTGGCACAACTCTCTCGGCAAACTTCCAGACTGAGTCCTCAAACGTGGCCGAAAACAGCAGCATCTGACATTCATTTGGCAACATTCTGCGAGGGGTGGGGGAGGGAAAAGTCAGAGTTTCTCCAGGTGGATAATGAATAAATGCTTAGTATTAGCCGTCATCAGTTAGCTAAGAACACAGTTTATTAGCATCAGAAAAATACATCACAACAGGAAAAGTCCTCAAGATAACCAGCGGAAGAAGCTAAGGTAACTAGCTAATGAGATGCACCAGTACTTTTTTTTATACTTTGTTTTTATAGTAGGAACACAAAAAGTACAAATAAAGAACAAAAAAGATCTGGCAGTCAGTGCACCTTCATCATATTAGTTACATTGACCTTTTTCAAGTACGAAACCCATTTTTCCCAGTATTCCTGACCTCTCTCCTCTTGTGTTCTTAAAGCAAAGGTCATACGGCTCCATATGGTGTATTTCTTTTACAATGTCTATCCATTGTGTCACTGTGGGAGGGTCTTTTTGTAGCCATTTTCTAGTGACAGCCTTTTTACTGGCTGCCAGTAGGACCTTCAAGAAGTACTTTTCTCTATTTAAGGTATTTCACCCAAGTACAAAGAAATTAATGTTTGTTCTAAGTCAAATCCCATTATTTTTCCAATGTTAGAGCCAGTAAGTTTCGATTGCGGGGCAAGTCCAAAAGACATGAGATTGATCCACCCTCAATAGACCGCATTCTCTCCAACAAGGATGTAGGGAGCCAGTCTGTTTTGATTTCAGTTTAGGTGTTATGAAGAAACGTATAATATTCTTCCAACAGAATTCTCTCCATGACCTTGAGTTTCTAATATGTTCAACCATGTTTCATCAGTTCAATGTTAAGTTCCTCCTCCCATTTCTTTTTAATATAGTTTATAGAATGTTTCTTTGAGGATTGAATGCCCAAGTAGAGATTTGAAATAGTTATTTTGTTACCCCAAGTTGTATGCGTTAGTGAATACTTTGAGGTGCTCGAGGGTCAGTCAGTTTTATCTCCCTTAAGAAAGTGTTGAACTTGTAGGTATCTGTAAACATGTTTGTTTTTTGCTTGTTTATCCAATGTTTTTTTACTTAGGTCCTGGAAGTTATCTAGGTCCCCATTCCTTATAATTGTACTGAATGATGTGATGCCTTTCTGTGTCCATTGTTTAAACCTGCTGTCCTGAGTTGCAGGGATGAAGCTGGGGTCGTATGCGAGCCAACTCAGCAGTTTGATCTCTCTAAATTATTTTGCTTAACTACCCTAAACCATGTCTTCAGAGAGAAATTAATCCACTGATTTTGTCTACTGTATATTTCTATTACCATGTCCTTATTTCCCAAAACTGACTGTATGGGTATCTCTGTCAAAGTAGTCTCAATGTCTTTCCATTTGGATTCGTATTCTGGATTGCACCAACACACCAGAGGTCTCAAATAGGCTGACACATAATAATATTTTAGGTTTGGTAAGGCCACACCCCCACAGTTGTTTGATAATTGTAATGTTGTATATCTAATTGTTGGTCTCTTACTGTTCCAGATAAACCTTTTTTTATCTGTTTATTCCATTCACTAAACTGTTTAGGTGGGATTTCTATGATTAGGTGGGATTTCTATGATTGGAACGAATACAGTAACCTCGGCAGGATGTTCATTTTGATTGTTTCAATTCTACTACTAAGATCTAAGGGAAGTGAATTCCACCTGTCTAGGTCACCATTTATTTTCTTGTTGATGTGATCATAATTCATGCAATAAAGTTTGGGTGTATCTTTTGGTAGATATACACCAAGATATTTAATGGATGAAGAGGTCCAGTGTAAGTTATACCTACTCTTCAGCTCTTCCTGAGGGCTATAATTATATACTAGGGCTTGGGTCTTGTGTACGTTAAACACATACCCTGAATATTTTCCAAATGTTTGTAAAACATCCATCAATCTAGGTACACTTGAGCCTGGGTCTTTAAGGAATAACAGAACATCATCAGCATACATACATATCTTATGTTCACTGTCTCTTGTTATTCCCTCTAAAGTTGGGTCCTGTCTTATTGCCTGTGCTAATGGTTTGAGGTACAAGGAGAAGAGCGTGGGTGAAAGATTACAGCCTGGTCTTGCCCCTCGCCCTAACTTTATCGTTCGTAACAAATTTCCATTTATCTTTATTCTAGCGGTCGGACATGTATACAGTGTTTTGATGCACTATCACTTTGTTGAAACCAAATCTTTCCATAACTTGGAATAGATCATCCCATCCCACTGAATCAAGTGCTTTATCTGCATTTAGACTGATTAATGTTGCACTTGTCTTATTCTAAGTAATGTGGTCCATGACATGTAGTGTTCTCCTTATATTGTCCTCGGTCTGCCTATTTTGTATGAAACCAGTTTGATCTCCGTCAATCAATTCTGGGATTATGTTCTCCATTCTTTTGGCTATTATTGATGCTTATAGTTTATAATCTGTGTTAAGAATTGCAATAGGTCTATATGAACTCCATTCCTTCTCATCTTTACCCTCTTTTGGGATTACAGATATGACAGGCCTTAAGTAGAGGTGTTAGTTGTTCTCTGAAGGTCTTGAAACATTCTGAAGGGAAGCCATCAGTGCCTGGACACTTGTTTACTTTTAGTTGAGATATTGCTTTATTAATTTCTTCGGTGGATATTTCTAAAGTTAGTCTATCATTTTGCTCTGTCCCAATTGAGGGGAGTTCAAAAAGTACTCTATTGTCTGTGCATCTGCCTTCTCTGGTTGCTTGTACAGATGTGTAATATGATTCAAATGCATTCTGTATTTCATCTAATTTGCATGTGATCATCTTTGTTTTGGGGTCTTTTATTTTGAAAATGGTATTCTGTGCTTGTTTCCTGAGTCTCCAGGCTAGTAATTTGGTTGCCTTTGAGCCTGCTTCATAATATTGTTGTTTCAGGAACCTGAGCTTTTTCTTTACTTCTCTATAAATCTGGTCAATTTCCTGTTTTACCTTTTGATTCTCTCGTAATATAAGAGGGTATTGTATTGACTATGAGATCGTTCTAAGTTTCTTAGGGTTTCCTGTAATTTCAGCAGTTTCTATGCTTTGATCTTTTTCTTGAGAGATGATCTTTCCTCTAATAACCGCCTTAGCTGCATCCCACAATGTAGCAGGAGATACTTCCCCGTTATCATTATTCTCCAGATAATGTTCAATTCTATCTTTATTGATTCCTTGAATACTGGATCATTCAGCATGCTTCTATTAAGTCTCCATATAGTATTTCTTGGTTTGCTATCAAGGTGTAGAGTTAGGTAAACTCCATTATGATCTGATAAGTCACTCTGCCCGATCCTACAATCCTTAAGCCTGTGTCTATCTGCACTGTACATGAAAAAGTAGTCTAACCTGGAGTATTCAGTGTGGCGGGCTGAGTAAAAAGTAGTCTAACCTGGAGTATTCAGTGTGGCGGGCTGAGTAAAAAGTAGTCTAACCTGTATCCAGTGTGGCGGGCTGAGTAAAAAGTAGTCTAACCTGGAGTATCCAGTGTGGCGGGCTGAGTAAAAAGTAGTCTAACCTGGAGTATTCAGTGTGGCGGGCTGAGTAAAAAGTATATTCCTTAACGGTCTTGCGGGTGTCACACCATACATCGAGCAGTCCTAGATCCTGCAGTATCCTATTGATCTTTTTAGCAACTAGACTAAGTTTCCTATTTTTATTTGTGCTGTCCAATTGAGTTTAAAATTGTGTTAAAATCCCCTCCACATATAAGAGTGCCAGAGGTTTCTGTGGCAATTAAATCAAACACCTTCCTGTAGAAGACCATGTCACTCCCTGGGGGTGCGTATACATTATTTAATGTAACTTCCTTGTTATCCAGTTTACATTTAAAAAGTATAAATCTACCCTCGTCATTTATTTCTGACAAACTCAAAATTAACTGCATTTGGGATCAAGATTGCAACTCCCTTTCTACCCATTTTGTAAGAAAAAAAAAAAGTATTGCTATGTCCCATTTTCTTGAGTTTCTCGTGTTCAGGTGTGGAATAGTCAGAATAGTATGTCAACTCTCTCCCATTTCATCTTTGCCATTACCTTACTTCTCTTGATGGCACTCCCCAGTCCATTTACATTGAGAGTTATGACCTTAAATTCTCAATGATGCATCGATATAAATAAATAAAAAAACTGCACCATATCTGCCAGCTTATCATGAGCCTAAAAATGAATGAAAAATCAACAATAATAATAAAGTAAACCAAAGTGGGAAAATAATTTGGTATTTGGACTCCCATGTCAGAGGACTGTCTCTTGCCTCTGGGGTTTGAGGGGATGAACCTGTCCGCAGGAGGGACCCCTCGCTCAGATTTGAAAATGCTTGATGTAGTCACAAGCAAGACCTGTTGGAACCGAAAATAATAAGGGCGCCGATTCCGTCGCTTATACACATCGGTTAATTACAAGTGAAAACTATATCGGTCATGCGTACATGTCATGAATCCTCCCCTTGATATGCCCTTCTGGCGCCCTGTTGTCAATGTCATTAATCCTTAGCTAATATATATGTTATTAATGTGACGCTACTTAGTGTGTTCATAAAGAACACATACTTTTGGATACTCACCCTTGTTCAGCATTGGGGGAAAATAGGGCAGATATTTTACCTATTGCAATGTCAACGTAACAACCCAACGTCTTAAAAGCTCACAGTAACTATTAATTCCGTTAAATCCGATTCAGTGTCTTCCATCTTCCCGTTGGAAATGCCCGAGTCTCTCTCGGATGTGAACGTCCTCTCGCCGAGGTGGTTTCCCTCTTTGTCCATGACTCTGCTTGTCGACAACGATCCATGGGAGAGCCTGCTTGAGTCTTTCCGCCGGTGATGTTGCCTTTCTCCTGGCGGTATACTCCACTGGAATGCCCCTCGACTTCAGGTCCTCAGCCGCATGCTCGTATGTAACCAGGCCATTTTCCAGAAATACCCACATTTTTGCCGGGAATGGTGTTTGGAAGCGAATACCCTTATCTTTAAGTGCTTTCTTAATGGGGGTGTATTCTTTCCTTTTCAGTATCTCTCCCGCATAGTCATGATCAAAGAACACTCGTTGGCCTTGGAAGTTAACAGGCTTTTTTAAGGTTGCGTGTAAGACTTTCTATTTGACTGAGAATTTTAGGAACCATACTACTATGGATGTTGGTGGGGCACCACTGGGGTGTTTTGGGGCCAGAGCTCGGTGTGCTCTCTCAATTCCCAGGTCAGTGTCATCTTCAAGTATGTCTTTGAATAGACCCTCAACGAATTTCGGCGCCCTCTACTACGTTATAAAGTCTAATGTTGTTTCAACACGAGAAACCTTAGAGTTCTGTCACTTTTGCCTGTAGTGCGTGTTGGCTTTTCAGTGACTTCAAGTATTTCCTTGACTGTGGAGTTCCATGTGTCCATTTCCCCAATGTGCTGTTCACCATCCCCCTTTCTTGTAAATATGCTGTGAAGTTCTTCTTTATTTTCTTCAAGTGTCTGGTTAACTAAATGAGTTCAAGAAGGACATTATTTTCTTACATCTTCTCGAAGTTCCTCTCGTAAGCCTGTGAGCGCCTCGAGCAATTCCTCCTTTATCACCTCACGAAATGAGGGTTCCTTTGCTGCTGCTATCTTATTTGCGCTAGCCATCTCGGGTTCATCGACGATTATATCTTCTGCTGTCTTGTTACGGGCTGTTGTTGTAGCTCCGCGACCTTTTCCTATTTTCCCCCTTTCCATTTTGTTTAAGTTATGACAATGCTCAGAGTAAATACTTGAATTTAGGGGGGGAAATACCCAACTGATATGCAGTACGAAAAACTAGGCAACCATTTCCTAATTTGCGTCACCGGAAGCCGATGCTCCAGTACTTTTGTATACTTTCCAGATCGTAGTTCTGAAAGTAGTGCTCACAAGATAAGTGGACCCCGAAAATTGCTTACTAGGTCACACATGTGCAGATACAGTATGTGCACCACGTCATTGCTCTCCCTCTCGTTCTACTGTGGGTGCATTTTCCTAGCTGTCACTCAAATGGCGAGGGGCTGAAGCTCTTTGGTTGAAATTTAATTGCTAGTGGGTTGACCGACATGGGGCAAAATGTTGGAAAAATGTGCAGTACAGCTTCCAGAAAAACAGTCGCTTTCAAACTAGGGATTTTGCAGCTAATTGAGTAAGACAATATTTCTGCTTATAGATTAAGTATGTATGAACTACACATTGACACATCCAGCCAAAGCAGGACATTTAAAAAATATGTGATCTGGGACTTTGGTGACTACTATGTCTTTAAGAGCCCTTTTACAGGTGTTTATAAACAAAGATGTTAAGTCCCCTATATGGTGGACTTTGAGTGGTTCTGAACCGGTTCCGACTGGTCTGCTCTCTGCTACCACTCTCATACAGATGACTTGAAGACTCAGGTTTCAGACCCTACATTTATAGGGAGTGACACGTCACATTTTATGGCCTATCCAGGCAAAGGAACAATTTCCTGTGTCTGTGAAACTCACAGCTATGCTTGCAATAGCACATATGAAGTGGGAGACTAGCGGATACAATAGCACTTCTATCTCGCTGTGATATTCTCAGACGGATTGAGCTCTCAACATGAAAAAAAAAAAAAAAAAATCATGTCATAGAATTTAAACATGACCACTTTCTACAGGTCACAGACATGCTGAAGTTGTAACAAGTCTGCACAAATTTGAATGGCGTCTCTGCACCGCTCAGTGGACGTTTAGAATTCTCGTCAGTTATGTAAAATAGTGCCAATATTGTACTGTCACTAAGTATGACCATATTTATGAGTTATAAGAAAGGTGAAATCTATAGTAAGTTGTTTACAAAGTACTTTATTTAGAAAGTATGATTTCAAGCCCTATTGCCCCACTTTTGTTGAATAGAAAAAATGGATTTTTCATATTTTCCTAATATTTGTACAATGTACTTGAGGTTGTGTCCTCAAAAGTGAGTACACCTCAACAATTTAACTATTTTTACCAGAAAGGTAAGTTCCCAAACTTTCTAAAACTATACAACATTACCAGTTATTGTTTATGGACATAATGAAATAATATATTTGCATATGTCTATTTAGGCAGAAATAAAAATGTTGCCCAATCATTCCATAGGTTAATGTTTCATTTTATTTAACTAGGAAAGTCAGTTAAGAAGAAATTCTTATTTACAGTGACGGGCTACCCCGACCAAACCCTAACGCGCTGGGCCAATTGTGCGCCGCCCTATGGGACTCCCAATCTTGGCCGGTTGTGATACAGCCTGGAATTAAACCAGGGTCTTTAGCAATGCCTCTAGCACTGAGATGCAGTGCCTTAGACCACTGCGCCACTCAGGAGCAATACTTAATAGCAACACTCATGTAATTACTGGCCTGCAAGACAAGCTTGTCTTGTAGGACTTAGGTTATGCTAGATGAGAGTACTGTACATTTACAACTTATGAGAAAACTCACCTTTGGATCCGGATGCTCTGGTCCTGGTGACCTTGTGTGGCAATCATGACGTCAGCCTCGTCCAGCACGAAGACGCTGATCTTCTTGGGGTCGATGATCTTCAGTTTGGAGCACCAGTCTAGGACCGTGCCAGGTGTCCCGATGACAATTTGCTCCTGAAGCTTCGTCCCTCGGTCCACTGCTCAGCAACCAGAGACATATAGGACAGTTAATTATGATTCTCATTAGCATCTTTTACAGAACATCCACTTTATAATACAACTTATTGAAAGTTATGCTTCCGCCATGACATTTGTGTGAGAGCACCGGCATTGATTACAATTTCCCCAGTGAAATTATGCAACATAACATTACAGATTGTATTCAGAATAAAAAAGCATGAATGTTTTGACACTTACATTTATTGCCACGAATGGCATATGCCAATTTGACCTCAGGATAGAATTTCCCCATCTGTTCAATGACTTTACCAGTCTGCAAAGCTAGCTCGTACGTTGGGGCAATGCAAAGACACTGAGGGGGCAAAATAAGGAGTTTCAGTAATATGAGGCTTTTATCTATAAAATCAACCAACTAAAAAAGCAACACACTGTGATGGAAGTATTCTATACCAAGGCACTTTCATTTTACCTGCTACCCTGATCTGCAGTCGCTCTTAATAAAACAAACAAACCCATAAAAATTCTTTCTGAACTTGCTGATTACCTGACCTCTGAGTACCTGTATCAGAGGTCTAGCTTCTTAAAGCTAAGTTCAAGACCATAGCCTGAGTAGTGCTAATGGCTCCAGTATATATCGGTGCTGAAGGTGGAGATGTCAACTCACCTGAGTCCATTTGTTAGCTGGGTCAACATGGCTGAGCATGGCCAGCGCAAAGGCAGCTGTTTTACCTGTGCCGGACTGTGATTGGGCAATCAGGTTCTGAGGTCTGGAACCAGAGGGATAATACACGCTGAAGAGAGAACAATGTGGGACTAAAAGGTAGATCATGTAGATTCCATTAATTTCACATCAAAATCCAATCAAACAACTATATTACTGTATACATAAACGTGATAATGGTTAATAACTAGTTCGACTACATCTGATTGAAGGTTAAAATGAAATGTTTAATATCAGAACACACAACCCATTCAAATATGCAAAATATCTAGGCTATTTCCTCTATTATTGAGCTTAATCACAAGGAGCATTGAGCTAAATGAAATGGGTACTCACGGCTCTGCCAGCATCATGGGCAGGGCATTCTCCTGGATCTTAGAGGGTCTGTTGAAACCCATGTCATACACTCCTCTTAGCAGCTCATCTTTCCTGAGATGGAGGAACATTTAAAACACCACATTTATTTTTATTTCACCTTTATTTAAATTTAACCAGGTAGGCAAGTTGAGAACAAGTTCTCATTTACAATTGCGACCTGACCAAGATAAAGCAAAGCAGTTCGACACATACAACGACACAGAGTTACACATGGAGTAAAACAAACATACAGTCAATAATACAGTAGAAACAAGTCTATATACGATGTGAGCAAATGAGGTGAGATAAGGGAGGTAAAGGCAAAAAAAGGCCATGGTGGCAAAGTAAATACAATATAGCAAGTAAAACACTGGAATGGTAGATTTGCAGTGGAAGAAATGTACAAAGTAGAAATTAAAAAATGGGGTGCAAAGGAACAAAATAAATAAATAAATACAGTAGTGGAAGAGGTAGCTGTTTGGGCTAAATTATAGGTGGGCTATGTACAGGTGCAGTAATCTGTGAGCTGCTCTGACAGCTGGTGCTTAAAGCTAGTGAGAGAGATAAGTGTTCCAGTGTTTCCACATATAAAAAATGCCAACCAAACATGTTGAACACCACACACAATACTGCAAAAAAGTCATGTTGTAGATCCTAACTCAGGTTAAAATACACGTTATAGTGTAGGTTTCATGTGAGGTAGGCCTATACACATTTGTAAATTAGTAAGCAATGGTGAATTTGAACACTGAGATGACATACAGTCTCAGCTCTTCAAATGTCTTGACCGAGTAAAGAGGAGATTTTGGATCCCTCTGAAGAACCTCTACTTGATTGGTAGTGTTCACAAGGCTGGTGTGGATCATCTTATTCAACAACGACTGGGCCGCTTTGTCCTCTACAAGGCAAGAGTGACAGGTGAATGGCCTGTTGTAGTAACTGAATGGAGACATGATGATGGGGAGATTAAAATAAACCCTGGGAAATCACACACCTTTTTCTTCCACTTTGGTGCCATTCTCCACTTGTTTTGTGGTACCTGAAGGAACAACAAAAACTCATCACCCCATTTTATCACAAAGGTCATAAACAATAATACATGGATATCACGGGCAAAGTTTTATTATTGACACCACAGTGATTTTACCTTTTGCCTTTCTAGGTGCAGCATCACCTCCACCTCGAGGTGGAGATCTTATCACCAAGGAGCCGAACTTGTAAGAGAAAGAAACATGTTGTTAGTACGCAAATATCTTTCCCCTCAAGTTTCCCCTCATCAAATATTGGCAAGCACGTGTCTGCACTGAAACTCAAATTATGCCAACAACTTCAAAGGCATAACAAACACCGCTACAGTCATTCAGAAGGTGTGTCAGTTAACAGTGGTACACCATCAGCACATGGTTAGCTAGCTAACCTCTGACAGTTCAGCCACAAATTGCCTCAGCTACAGTTGGCTGCGCTAGCAAGCTTGCTAGGTAGCAGCAAAAGTCTGATGCTTTTCGTCATGCATGGTTGGGAATTCAGCTAGCAAATGAGCTAGCGAAATATTTAAACTTACAGAGTCAGTCGTAGATTCCTGTTTATCGACAGCCAGAGCCCAGGAGTCAGTAGCCATTGTTCACGTTTAATGTATATTATTTTACACGAATGTTCAGCTACACAGCAAACTATGAAATTGAGCTGTGCGTCGAAAAGGGATGCTGCTGCCTGCTAAGCAAAAGAAGCTGCCGCTGTTGCGCACCTAGCTGCACTCTTTCTGATGGGAACTCGGAAGTGGTATTCTGAGTTCCCATCAACTTTGTTTACCCCATTAGTTTGTGTAGGCCTTCGTTGAAAATGTGCAATACTACAGGCTCTATTAGAATAATACAATCTGTTATCAGATACAGTTTTGGCTATTGTTTTGTTTATTAATCGTCCACTTATTACAGCTATAAAGGATGTGTAATGTCTAGCTAATTTGGCCTTTTCTTTTTGATTTGTCATCTGGTCCCAGAAAATCTTGAGTAGGAGAAGAGATGGCGGTCCTGATGAGTGACCCAGCCAGGTAGAGACCTGTCAGTCCACATAAAGAGAGAGGAAGAGATGAGGCTGAGGGGAGGGGATTGTTTAATTGTGTAGCAGATGCAGCTTCAGCCAATAACCCCCACCCACATCACCCCTACCCTCACAAATATATTTTAAGATGCCATTAGAGGTCTACATCGATTGTCATGGTTACATCCTCAGTAAAAACACACAAAAACAGGTGGATCAGATTAACAGTGGTCACAACGCAGACAGCCAAAATCATATCACCCACATTATAATCTAAACATTATAGGCTTTGCAATAAAGCAGAGACAGAGCACTGGACTGGATGGGGGCGAGACGAGCTTTATGTTCCCCCTCCCACTATTTCTTGTTCTCCACGCCTGGCGTTTCATTTCATTTAGTCTGATCCCCCAGCTATCAAAAACGATGCATGAATGGGGTCTCTCGTCATCGATTGCAGGGAAGAAGGAGAGTGGGTGGTGCTGATGCTATGAATGCAGAGGGGAGGGGTAGTAGGGGAAGGGGAGGGCGGAATGCTAATCTGTTGCACAGGTTTCTCGCTCTGTGGCTGGGCTGGTATCTCTGTCTGTCTCTCTCTCTCCCTTTCTCTCCCCGTCAGTGAAAACCTAACTCCAGCCACAGGGAGGGGGGAGAGACTTAGCTGATATACTTTGTATAACCACATGTTGCTGTGCTGACTATATTGCTGACAAGGTTGCTGCCTAGTGTCCACTGTCCTTCTCTGTTTTTGTTTAGTTCCTCTGTGAAAAGCCAGAGACAATTAATGAATAGTTTCTCTACCCACCTCTGGTAGCTGGCATTTGCCACATACTCCAGAGGAAAGAAAAAAAGGATGAAAAAGAAATAGAGGCGAAAAGGACATATTTCATGAAAAGTGGGTATCCAAAAGACAGAAATCATCATCTCACCCCCAGTTTACACAAATGAAAAGGTAAGACTTCATAATTTCAGTAATTGCTGCTGAATATTGTGCATGTATATTGTATATTGGCATTGATATGTTTGCAATTATATCAGCCAGCAATGAAATCCAGCAATACAAACCATTCTGTATTATCAACAGATGGTTATTTCTGACCTGTTTCCTTGGAAAGCTGCTGTTATTGTGGTGTTATCATGACTGTACTGTATGGATGGTGACTATGTGGATGATATTAGGCTATGTTTGGATGAGCCTTTCTGAAGAGCTCAAGACAATTCATACGACAAGGAGAGGGTCTCATGGGGTCTGTCACTTGGACACACTCATTATCACAGCCTGTCAGACTGAAAAAATGAAACTCCCATTAAGAGATAAACACTAATGGATTACCTTTAGGATTTTGCCATTATTGAAATGGGCATAATATCAATCAACTTAATTGTGAACATTTTATGATTTTGCCCCAACATTTTTGTTCCTTTTCTCATTTTTGGATATATTATATTATTTTTTAAAGTGGATTTAGGTTATTAATCACAGTTATTAATGATAGGTTATTAATCAATGAGGTTGAATAATCTGATTGCACAATGCATTTCTGTATTGTCACAGCTAAAACAGTTTACAGTCCAGTTATGCTGTTCAATGTTTTTAGAATAAGGGAAGAATAATGGCATTGTGATGTGAGAGATGTTGTGTTTTAGAGGAACAAGACACTGCATCTGCATCTCTGCTTGTTCCCATCTTGTGTCCCTTAGGTGGCACTGTTGACACTGATTGCAGAGCAGGTGTGCGCAGTGAGCACTGTAGGTGCATCTGTCTGGCCTATTCCTTTTCACTAAATGACAACCCTGTGCCGGGCCAGCCAAAACCTCCTTTTGATTAATTAGTATGAGGAGGCGGCACACTTAAAATATATTTTTTAAATGAATTATGGATCCTGTAAATTGTGGATGCATTATGACAGCAGACAGTAATCTTGTCCAGGCAGGGAGTCAGGAAGACCAATGATCTTGAGATCCATCATGTAGATAATTCACAAAAATACTATTTGGCTGAAGGAGCAGTTTGGAGTTTTTCACTCTAAGTATTGTACTGTATGTAGTCTTACAGCCACTAACATTGGCATATTAGTTTGGAGAGACACTGGCCAGTATCATCAGCAGGCAGGCAACGGCTCAGTCTCTATGGAAATTTGCTGTCGTCATAACACCACGCATAAAGGCTGTGTTAGAGGCTCAGGCTATGGCTCTCTGAACACAACAGAAACCCAGGACACCACAACATAATAAAAAAAAACTCTGTTGCAATATACAGTGCCTTCGGAAAGTATTCAGACCACTTGACTTTTTCTACATTTTGTTAAGTTAAATCAAATCAAATTACAGCCTTATTCTACAATCAATTAAGTATTATATATATATATATATATGTATATATATATATATATATATATATATATATATATATTTATATATATATTTTTAAAATTTTACCCCTTTTTCTCCCCAATTTCGTGGTATCCAATTGTTTTTAGTAGCTACTATCTTATCTCAATGCTACAACTCCCGTACAGGCTCGGGAGAGACGAAGGTTGAAAGTCATGCGTCCTCCGATACACAACCCAACCAAGCCGCACTGCTTCTTAACACAGCGCCATCCAACCCGGAAGCCAGCCGCACCAATGTGTTGGAGGAAACACCGTGCACCTGGCAACCTTGGTTAGCGCGCACTGCGCCCGGCCCGCTGCTGGAGTCGCTGGTGCGCGATGAGACAAGGATTTCCCTACCGGCCAAACCCTCCCTAACCCGGACGACGCTAGGCCAATTGTGCGTCGCCCCACGGACCTCCCGGTCGCGGCCGGTTACGACAGAGCCTGGGCGCGAACCCAGAGTCTCTGGTGGCACAGCTGGCGCTGCAGTACAGCACCCTTAACCAAGGTCCCACAGTTGACAGTGCATGTCAGAGTAAAAACCAGGCCATGAGGTTGAAGGAATTTTCCGTAGAGCTCAGAGACAGGATTGTGTCAAGGCAAAGATCTGGGGAAGAGTACCAAAACATTTCTGCAGCATTGAAGGTCCCCAAGAACACAGTGGCCTCCATCCTTTGTTTGGAACCACCAAGACTCTCCTTGAGCTGGCCATCCGGCCAAACTGAGCAATCGGGGGAGAAGGGCCTTGGTCAGGGAGGTGACCAAGGCCGGACAGAAGCCTCTTCTCAGTAAAAACGGCACATGACAACTCACTTGGAGTTTGCCAAAAGGCACCTAAAGACTCTCAGACCATGACAACTCTTTGGTCTGAATGCGTAGCGTCACATCTGAAGGAAACCTGGCACCATCCCTACGGTGAAACATGGTAGTGGCCGCATCATGCTATGAGGATGTTTTTCAGCGGCAGGGACTGGGAGATTAGTCAAGATCAAGGCAAAGATGAACGGAGAAAGGTACAGAGAGATTCTTGATGAAAGCCTGCTCCAGAGCGCTCAGGACCTCAGACTGGAGCGAAGGTTCACCTTCCTACAGGAGTAGCTTCAGGACAAGTCTCTGTCTTTGAGTGGCCCAGACTTGAACCCGATCGAACATCTCTGGAAGAGACCTGAAAATAGCTGTGCAGCAATGCTCCCCATCCAGCCAGATAGAGCTTAAGAGGATCTGCAGAAAGGAATGGGAGAAACTCCCCAAATATAGGTGTACCAAGCTTGTAGCGTCATACCCAATGAAGACTCAAGGCTGTAATCACTGCCAAAGTTGCTTTAACAAAGTACTGAGTAAAAGGTCTGAATATTTATGTAAATCTGATATTTCAGTTTTTTTATATACATTTGCAAAAATGTCTGAAAACCTATTTTTGCTTTGTCATTATGGGTTATTCTGTGTAGATTGATGGGGGGGGAAATGATCTTACCAATTTTAGAACAAGGCTGTAATGTAACACAATGTGGAAAAAGTCAAGGGGTCTGAATACTTCCTGAATGCACTGTAGGATGACATTTGCATGAAAATACAGGTCGGCCATAAGCATTGGACACTTCTCACAGCCCAATCTCATCTTGCACCCTCATTCATGCAATATTCTACCAGACCAGTCCACCTTGGTGTTGATCATCTGTTTGATGGATGAGTCATGCTTTTTCTATAGTGGGAATTTGAAATGTTGTGTCCTGAATATAACCTTGAAAAATGTATAGGTCTTCACTTGCTGCCTTTGCCTTGCATGTTGCCGTGTCTTTACTATCATTAAATTGAAGACTTAGTTTTTATCAAAGATTCTCTGTAATTAGTATTACGTGATCAAAATTATTAATCATGTAACTGTAATTAATTAAATCTCATAATTACAATTCCTAAAACATACATGTGTCTTATATAATTTTAAATCTATTTTCGTTGTTAATCCCACCAAAGTGTCCGATTTCAAATAGGCTTTTCAGCGAAAGCACTACAAACGATTATGTTAGGTCTCCACCAAACCACAATACGCACAGCCATTTTCCAGCAAAATATAGCCTTCATAAAAACCAGAAATAAAGATAAAATTAATCACTAACCTTGAATTATCTTCATCAAATGACACTCATTGGACTTCATGTTACACAATACATGCATGTTTTGTTTGATAAAGTTCATATTTATATTTTAAAAAATCTGAGTTTACATTACCAGTTCCAAAAACATCAAGTGATTTTGCATAGCCACATCATTCAACAGAAACAGTTATACACATGGAATTATAGCTATACCTCTCCTTAATGCAACCGCTGTGTCAGATTTCAAAAAAACTTTACGGAAAAAGAAATGCATGCAATAATCTGAGATGGAGCTCAATTTAAAAACACCACAGCCGCAAAGATGGCGTCAACATAAACAAGAAATTACATGATAAATATTCCCTTACCTTTGATGATCTACATCAGGAATCCCAGGTCCACAATAAATGTTTGTTTTGTTCGAAAATGTCCGTTATTTATGTCCAAATACCTTCTTTTGTTAGAGCGTTTGGTATACATATCCAAACGCTAATTCTGGTCAGCGTTATATCGGACAAAAACTTCAAAAAGTGATATTACCGGTCAAAGAAACATTTCAAACTAAGTACAGAATCAATCATTAGGATGTTTTTAACATATAGCTTCAATAAAGTTCCAACCGGAGTATTCCTTCTTGTCTTCGTGAGCCGTGGAACGCAAGTGGGTACCATGAGGAAAAAAATGGGATCACAAAATGGCTGCCTGATGGACAGCTGATATATTCTGCTCTCATTCACTCCCACAACAACATAGAAGCCTCATTATAATTTCTATTGATGGTTGACATCTAGCAGAACCCCTAGGCAGTGCAACATCATTCATATCTCAAGGGGATTTCATTGGGGACTCTGGTGAATACATACAAGCTCAGATTTCTGACTTCCTATTTTGATTTGCCTGCCAATATGAGTTCTGTTATACTCACAGTCATCCTTCAAACCGTTTTAGAAACTTCAGAGTGTTTTCTATCCAATAATAATAATAATATGCAAATAATAGCAACTATGACTGAGGAGCAGGCCGTTTGATATGGGCACCTTTTCATCCAAGCTACTCATTACTGCCCCTGCAGCCATAAAAAGTTAACCACGTGGTATGGTTAAAAGATTCAGCAATGGTCTGCAACCTTTGTTCTCCCGTGATTGAGAGAAACATGATCTACTTGAGGAGTTTTATTCGGAATTGCAGAAAAGGGGCTGTCCCAGGATGCCTGACCCTAACTGGGCTCATGGATGGTCCTCTGATTTAGTTCAACTCAAAAGGTAATTGGAGTTTCCTTCATTAAACAGTCCAAAATCACATTACATAATTTTACAAACAGTATCATACCCATTCATCTTATACAACAATTAGATGTAAACCTCATATCTGAGGCTATTATATAAACAGTGTTATGGTAATGTGGCCACACCATCTCCCATGAGCTTCCCCAAGTTGTAACAAACGGACCAGTTCGTAGCTGGATTCTTCGCCGATCTTTTATACTTTCTCCGGAACATGAAATTTGTTCGGACCTCAAGTTCTGTGAGGTGGAAGAAATTCTTTTGTTCTCTATGAAAATTCACTCTGTCTCTTATACTGTGTGGCCATGAGGCAGGGTCTTCTACTCAGGAATTTACGACCTCTCTGTGACCACAGCAGCCTAGTTGAAGGAAGCAAGGGGGAGGCAGGGAGAGGGGTATGGGGCTTGCTGTACCCAAAGAGGGCAACGTCATGACAATGTTCAGTAGATCAGAGGCCCTCAACCACTCTACATTAAAAAACATTTCTCTCTAATGTTTTTGTTTTCATTTTCACCAATCGCCTTTGTAGTCTAAGCATAGTCTAAGCATGCAAGGACTGAACTGATAGTTTGAATTCTTTTAATGTCTGGGCCTGCTCTGCAGGGATGTAATGTTTTTGCTGATCAGAATTCTGGACAGCAAAAGACATGATTCTACTTCAAAGGCACTAAAAAGGCCCTTACTGTTGTCTTTGATGTTATTGCTGGACAACAATGCAAGGGTGAGGATATCAGAGCTAGACTTATACTGATGTTTGCTTGTGTGTTGAATTATTGTACAAGTTATTAAAAAAGATTCTGAACATGATGTTTTTTACCCTCTGTCTATGATTGGCAATGAAAAGAAACTCACCATGCCAGGCCTGATCAACAAGGGGAGTCAGAATGCTCTGCCTCTCAGTGTCTGTGAGATCACTTCCTGTGTCAGAGGTTACACCCTGGCCCTGACAGCATCCATGACCTACAATAACTTTGAGGACAATCCAATTGAGGGTGAGAACCTCATTTGTTGTTACAAATATAAAAGTTATCATGAACATTCTCTGGGGGCCTTATACAAGTGTGTTTAGAATTATGATTCTGAATTTCCTTCCCTTGTCTCTGAGGTAGTCTCCAGAGCTTCCACAGTGCTTCTCAATATCAATCATTACTTTTAGTTAGTTTGGTTAGTTAGTTTTACTTAATTGCCTGTTTTGGTTAATTGCCTGTTTTGGTTAATGTTAACTGTATTTGTTGTAGGAGTCTTCATTTACCCGCTGGAAGAATGCTCTACTGTGGTGGGATTTGAAGCTATGATCTCCAACCAGATAATAACCGTGCAAATCAAAGACAAGTCCAAGATTGATGACTGTTACTTTGATTGCTGCACTACAACGAATGGTGCCCTTCAGAGTGGCAGTGGTAAGATGGGTCTCGTGTGAAGTGCTGTGGTCAGTGGTTGTGTAGTTTGGTCCCAGATCTGTTTGCACTGTCTTGCCAACTCCTATGGTCATTCGTGTGACAATGACAATAGGAGATGGAAAGACAGCACAAACAGAGACCAGGCTTGTGGTTTTGGGTCCAACTATCTTGATTCCTAGTCTAATCAATAAGGATAACATTTCTCTGAAAAATACAAAACATTACCATTTATGTGAGTTGTTCTGCTATGTTATTCCAGGACATATTGTGCTGGATGAGGACTTGGAGAGGACAGTGTTGGTGGTGAACCTGGGGGTCATCCCCCCTCTGGAGACGGTCAACGTGTTGGTCAGCACCTCCTCTGAGCTGCCCACCCTTCCCAACGGGGGTATCCGGGTCACCTCACCCACCGTGTGCACCCCCAGGGTCCAGAGAACCATCAACGAGGAGCAGGGACTCTCCCCAAACTTCCACAACAGAGCGTAAGAATATCGTGACAGAGTGTCATCATCATAACCACAACTGAATGTCACCACTGTGCCACAGCTGAATGTCAATGCTGTCTTGTCCAAATCAAAACTCTATAGTGCCATTTTGATCTTTAAAGGAAACTTTAACTTTAACTGGTAACTTGGAGGTTAAGTTATTCACAGCATGCCTGCATCAGACATCAATTATTTCAAATGTTGGGCTCCCGAGTGGTGCAGCGGTCTAAGGCACTGCATCGCGTCACTACAGACACCCTGGTTCGAATCCAGGCTGTACCACAACCGGCTGTGATTGGTAGTCCCATAGGGCGGCGCACAATTGGCCCAGCATCGTCCGGGTTTGGCCGGTGTAGGCCATCATTGTAAATAAGAATGTGTTCTTAACTGACTTGCCTAGTTAAAAAGGTCAAATAAAAAAAAGAATAATAACACAGACAGAGAGATAGCCGATTGGTGGACAAGTGTAACATAGACGCTGGGAGTCGAGAAGCAGGTGCAGGTGGTAAGTTTAATATAAAAAACATGGAACGATACAACATAGGAGTAGCGTCTAGACATGAACAACAGAAACAATAATGCCTGGGGAAAGAACCTAAGAGAGTGTCAGATAAAGGGGAGGTAATGAGTGAGGTAATGGAGTCCAGGTGTGCTTAATGATGAATGCCAGGTCTGCGTAATGATGGTTCCCAGGACCTGTGGTTAGTAAACCGGCAACGTTGAAGCCAGAGGGGAGGAGCGGGAGTAGATGTGACAACAAGACTATGAATTAAATTACTATGATTTTCTATTGTGGTATTTTCTTGCACAGGAGGGGCAGCAGGCATAATTGTGCCCTGGATCCAAATGAGCAGACTCCTATCACCCCCCAGCTGTACATGGCCCAACTGCTGGAGGAAGAGGCCATCAACTCCATTGACTATGAGTTTAGCTTCCAGCTGGAGATCAGAGCCCCGTATCTCCTTGCAGGTCAGAGACACAACATACAACCATCTACACGTTGCAGTTTATTTGTATTATAATACAATTTATGTTCCACTGACCAACAGACATCTTTCCTCTATGAGTACAAAGCTACCTCTGTTCACACAAACAAGATTCATTTGAGTTTTTTTGTGATATCTTGTTCTAGTATTTTCATGTGATTCCACCGTTTATTCTACACTGGAGATGCTTTAGAGGTGTCTTTGTGCAGGTGTGGAAAGCCCCTCTCATGCCATCCGGGCAGACGCAGACCCCCTGGCCCGCTCAGCCACCAGCGTCGTCATCACACTCGCTGACAAGTACACCTACGACTGCCCTGTGGAGATCATCATCTACCCCAGTGGTGGGTAGTGTACTGTTGTGGACACACCACCCACCATTCAGCCTGCCAGGGACTACCATTACTCACGCCTCTTCAAATACAATATCACATACACAGAATAGGCCAGTGTTACATTTTACATTTTACGTTTTAGTTATTTAGCAGATGCTCTTATACAGAGCGACTGGATAGCTAAGTGAGACAATGACACATCACAATCGTATCATGTACATTTTCCCTCAACAAAGTATTCATCAGCAAAGTCAGTGCTTGTGGGAAAATCATTGACTATCTGCTGCAAACAATTCGCCCTGTTATTTATATGTGGACAGTTAATCAGATCACACAGGAGTTGAGTCATCAGCCTTTGTCTGAGGGCATAGCGGGATTTCTTATAAGTCTCCGGATTAGTGTCCCGCTCCTTGAAAGTGGCAGCTCTAGCCTTTAGCTCAATGCGGATATTGCCTGTAATCCATGGCTTCTGGTTGGGATATGTACGTACGGTCACTGTGGGGATGATGTTGTTGAGGCACTTATTGATGAAGCCGATGACTGAGGTGGTATACTCCTCAACGCCATTGGTGAATCCCGGAACATATTCCAGTCTGTGCTAGCAAAACAGTCCTGTAGCATAGCATCTGCGTCATCTGACCAGTTCCGTATTGAGCGAGTCACTGGTGCTTCCTGCTTAAGTTTTTGATTGTAAGCAGGAATCAGGAGGATAGAATTTTGGTCAGATTTGCAAATGGAGGGTGGGGGAAAGCTTTGTACGCGTCTCTGTGTGGAGTAAAGGTGGTCTAGAGTTTTTTTCCCCTCTGGCTGCACATGTGACATGCTGGTAGAAATGTGGTAAACATGATTTAAGTTTGACTGCATTAAAGTCCCCGGCCACTAGGAGCACCGCTTCTGGATGAGCATTTTCTTATTTGATTATGGATTCATAGAGTTGGTTAAGTGCAGTCTTAGTGCCAGCATCGGTCTGCGGTGGTAAATAGACGGCTACAAATAATATAGATGAGAACTCTCTTGGTAGATAGTGTGGTCTACAGCTTATCATAAGGCGAGCAATACCTCAAGACTTATTTAATATTAGACATCGCGCACCAGCTGTTATTGACAAATAAACACACACCCCCACCCCTCGTCTTACCAGACGTAGCTTCTCTGTTCTGCCTGTGCATGGAAAATTCCGCCAGCTCTATATTATCTGTGTCATCGTTCAGCCACAACTCGATGAAACATAATATATTACAGTTTTTAATGTCACGTTGGTAGGATAATCTTAATCGTAGGTCATACATTTTATTTTCCAATGATTGCACGTTAGCCAATAGAACGGATGGTAGTGGGAGTTTACCTGTTCGCCTACGGATTCTCAGAAGGCAGCCCGACCTGCGACCCTTTTTCCTCCGTCTTTTCTTCACGGAAATGACAGGGATTTGGGCCTGTTCCGGGGAAAGCAGTATATCCTTCTTGTCGGACTCATTAAAAGGAAAAAGCTTCTTCCAGTTCGAGGTGAGTAATCGCTGTTCTGATGTCCAGAAGTTATTTTCGGTCATAAGAGATGGTAGCAGCAACATTATGTACAAAATAAGTTTAAAAAACAAGTTACAAATAACGCAGAAAAACGAACAAAATACCACAGTTGGTAAAACATCATCCATCCTCTACGGCGCTATCTTATCATGATTCCATATTTGTTATTTCATAGTTTTGATGTCTAAACTATTATTCTACAATGTAAAAAAAATAGTAAAAATAAAGAAACACCCTTGAATGAGTAGGTGTTATAAAACTTTTGACCGGTAGTGTATATATGTAACGGATGTGAAACGGCTAGCTTAGTTAGCGGTGCGCGCTAAATAGCATTTCAATCGGTGACGTCACTTGCTCTGAGACCTTGAAGTAGTGGTTCCCCTTGCTCTGCAAGGGCGGCGGCTTTTGTGGAGCGATGGGTAACGATGCTTCGTGGGTGACTGTTGTTGATGTGTGCAGAGGGTTTCCTGGTTCGCGCCTGGGTATGGGCGAGGGGACGGTCTAAAGTTATACTGTTACATTGGTGCCATGACCCGGATCACTGGTTGCTGCGGAAAAAGGAGGAGGTCAAAAGGGGGGTGAGTGTAATGGATGTGAAAGGGCTAGCTTAGTTAGCAGTGCGCGCTAAATAGCGTTTCAATCGGTGACGTCACTTGCTCTGAGACCCTGAAGTAGTGGTTCCCCTTGCTCTGCAAGGGCCGCGGCTTTTGTGGAGCGATAGGTAACGATGCTTCGTGGGTGACTGTTGTTGATGTGTGCAGAGGGTCCCTGGTTCGCGCCTGGGTATGGGCGAGGGGACGGTCTAAAGTTATACTGTTACATATATACAGTATATACTGTATACAGTGCCTTGCGAAAGTATTCGGCCCCCTTGAACTTTGCGACCTTTTGCCACATTTCAGGCTTCAAACATAAAGATATAAAACTGTATTTTTTTGTGAAGAATCAACAACAAGTGGGACACAATCATGAAGTGGAACGACATTTATTGGATATTTCAAACTTTTTTAACAAATCAAAAACTGAAAAATTGGGCGTGCAAAATTATTCAGCCCCTTTACTTTCAGTGCAGCAAACTCTCTCCAGAAGTTCAGTGAGGATCTCTGAATGATGGCACTGTATATATCTCTCTCTATCCTTACTTTCTTCTCTCTCTCTCTCTCTCTTTCTTTAAACCCCCACCCGCCCTTTTCTCTCCTTCTCTATCTTAGTCCTCTCCTGGTTGTCTTAATCTCTGCCTGGGCCAGTTGTCTCCCAGAGGCAGGAATGAGTCCCCAGATTGCTTGTCCAATAAGGCTCTAAAGAGATGGCTTTGTTTACGGCCCTAGGGCCAGTGGCTTGCTGTGCAATTCAATTCAGTCCACTGTGGGACTGGGGTTTCAATCTCATCAAGGAGACTGCTGAGCACAACCAGATGGCCATGGCAATAGAGAGATGTATGGAGTGCTTGCCGGAAGCAGTTTTCCCTCAGTTTTTGTATAGTGAAATTAACTTAAAATGATTTTGAAAAGTGATTGTTGGACAGTTTTCATCAAAAGCTTGATTTACTAAATGGTCAATAAAAACAGCTTGCCATGAACTTCACTGCAGAGAGATGTATTGAGGGATGCCTGTGGAAAGAATATGAGCATAAAATAGCAAAGCACTTTTAATCACAGTAGTGGAGATGGCATATTGACTTGACAGCAACAGCATTTCTCTGGAATCAAAATCCAAGAGGGACCTTAGTCTGTGACTAATCAATCATGGACAGACTACGTAAGCATAAATGGTACCATATACAGTGGGGCAAAAAAGTATTTAGTCAGCCACCAATTGTGCAAGTTCTCCCACTTAAAAAGATGAGAGAGGCCTGTAATTTTCATCATAGGTACACTTCAACTATGACAGACAAAATGAGAAAGAAAAATCCAGAAAATCACATTGTAGGATTTGTAATGAATTTTTTTGCAAATTATGGTGGAAAATAAGTATTTGGTCAATAACAAAAGTTTATCTCATTACTTTGTTATATACCCTTTGTTGGCAATGACAGAGGTCAAACTGGTATTTTGGCCCATTCCTCCATGCAGATCTCCTCTAGAGCAGTGATGTTTTGGAGCTGTTGCTGGGCAACACAGACTTTCTCCAAAGATTTTCTATGGGGTTGAGATCTAGGCCACTCCAGGACCTTGAATGCTTCTTACGAAGCCACTCCTTCGTTGCCCAGGCGGTGTGTTTGGGATCATTGTCATGCTGAAAGACCCAGCCACGTTTCATCTTCAATGCCCTTGCTGATGGAAGGAGGTTTTCACTCAAAATCTCACGATACATGGCCCCATTCATTCTTTCCTTTACACGGATCAGTCGTCCTGGTCCCTTTGCAGAAAAACAGCCCCAAAGCATGATGTTTCCACCCCCATGCTTCACAGTAGGTATAGTCTCCTTTGGATGCAACTCAGCATTCTTTGTCCTCCAAACACGACGAGTTGAGTTTTTACCAAAAAGTTATATTTTGGTTTCATCAGAATATGACATTCTCCCAATCTTCTTCTGGATCATCCAAATGCTCTCTAGCAAACTTCAGACGGGCCTGGACATGTACTGGCTTAAGCAGGGGGACACATCTGGCACTGCAGGATTTGAGTCCCTGGCGGCGTAGTGTGTTACTGAAGGTAGGCTTTGTTACTTTGGTCCCAGCTCTCTGCAGGTCATTCACTAGGTCCCCCCGTGTGGTTCTGGGATTTTTGCTCACCGTTCTTGTGATCATTTTGACCCCACGGGGTGAGATCTTGCGTGGAGCCCCAGATCGAGGGAGATTATCAGTGGTCTTGTATGTCTTCCATTTCCTAATAATTGTTCCCACAGTTGATTTCTTCAAACCAAGCTGCTTACCTATTGCAGATTCAGTCTTCCCAGCCTGGTGCAGGTCTACAATTTTGTTTCTGGTGTCCTTTGACAGCTCTTTGGTCTTGGCCATAGTGGAGTTTGGTGTGTGACTGTTTGATGTTGTGGACAGGTGTCTTTTATACTAATAACAAGTTCAAACAGGTGCCATTAATACAGGTAATGAGTTACAGGTCTGTGAGAGCCAGAAATCTTGCTTGTTTGTAGGTGACCAAATACTTATTTTCCACCATAATTTGCAAATAAATTCATAAAAAATCCTACAATGTGATTTTCTGGATTGTTTTTCTCATTTTGTCTGTCATAGTTGAAGTGTACCTATGATGAAAATTACAGGCCTCTCTCATCTTTTTAAGTGGGAGAACTTGCATAATTGGTGGCTGACTAAATACTTTTTTGCCCCACTGTATCTGTCATGATAAAATGGGATGCGTGAGATAACAAGCAGCATTAGTTCCTGTGCTCAGGACAAATCATGATTTCGCAAGTAATAGCATTTTTTTAAATTATGGAAGGGGAGGGGACATTTGGCCCATAGACTTGCCTGTAACTTGCAACGAGAGTGGGAGGAGCTCTTCGTCAAGTTTCCGCTCCTCATTCTATCACTTCTTTTAACACCCAGAACTTAATTGAGCACCTGACCAATTACGCAAGACTTTAGTTATGGGTTAACCAAGATTAGTCTGTGACAGAAATATATACTACTTGGCCACGTCTGCCTTTTCTCTGACAGATGTTTGCAGGAATTGCATATTGTACCCTTCTATCAGTGTTATGGCTCATACTGAAACCTGCTTGTTGTCAAGGTGATACTGTACCATATTAGTCTAGTGCCCATTGTTTCCTACTAGATCCTCATCTGCCTCTTGTGCTGATTGAGGATGGAGACATGACACTGGAGGAGTACGATGAACACCTCACAGGGAAGAGTGACTACATCAAGGCCATCAAGAAGGACTCCAGTAATGAAAAGAAAGTGAGTGCTGCATCTGATCATGTGATCTGCGTTTTACCCAGTAGCCTTATTGAGTGACAAAGAAGCAGCTGTCTGAGAGGACTCATATAGATTAAAGAGGCTTTGTAAAATGGCAAGATGCTGCTTATAATTAGAGAAGAAAAGCATATAGCATCATGAATATTCAATAACAACAGATAATGAGACCTCTCTTATAAGAAAAGATAGCAGTTCTGAAACTAAAGTAAAAGTGCAGTAACTGCAGTCGACTGGGGTATTTTGGATGCAGTAATTGCAGAATAACTGCAATGTACTGCAGTTGAACTGCAGTTACACTGCAAAATGAACTGTGTTGTTTTCGACGCAGTACTTGAAGCGTACTGCAGTTATACTGCACATTAACTACATTTATACTACAGTGTACTGCGGTTACACTGCAAAATAAACTGTTATTTTGGACCCAGTACTTGATGTATACTGCAGTCATACTGCGCTCTGACTACAGTTATTCTACAGTGTACAGCAGTCATACTGCACTCTGACTACAGTTATACTACAGCGTACTGCAGTGTACTGCAGTTATACTACAGTGTACGGCAGTTATACTGCACTCTGACTGCAATTTATTTTCGTAAGGGCTGCGTATCCACACCTTTTGCCAGTTTTGTGTGATTTGTTAGACCTGGTTTGGCCTGTATTAGTAGTGCATTCCAGTATTCCTGTGTCCATTATTATTATATGAAAGCAATTGATTTATTTCAACCTCTCTGAGATCATTTTAAAACCACACATGAATGATACACATTGGAGTTACAGTATGTTGTTTGAATGGTGAGTTTATTATTTTTCTTGAGGTGAAATCGTGTTGGTACAGATTGTACCTTATTCTCCACATGTCTGAATGGCACTACGGTGGTAGATACAATTACATCCTTAAGTGACCAGTAGACCTCAATGGGAGGGAGAGAGAGGACACTTAGCCTAAAATGATGTGTGGGATAAAAAGGGGTTACTATGGAAACCACAAAAAGTCCTCAGTGTTCTGCTTGGAATTTCTACCTGCAAGAACACATGCACCAGTTGATTGAATGTCCTTTCTCTTTCAAATCATTTGGGTGTCATTTTAAACAAATTCCCAACCGTAATTTCCTTTAAGAAGCATAGCTGAAATCAGCTTATCAAAAAGGTTCCGTATGGAGAATATTTTATTGTTAGATCTACGTATCTAATGGATCTTAGCATGAAGGAAACAGCTGTGTAGTAGTTTAGGGGAACGCTGACTTGTAGAGCTATAATGTTATCCTCTGACCATGTTATCCTCTGACCATGTTATCCTCTGGCCATGTTATCCTCTGACCACGTTATCCTCTGACCATGTTATCCTCTGACCATGTTATCCTCTGACCATGTTATCCTCTGACCATGTTATCCTCTGACCATGTTATCCTCTGACCATGTTATCTTCTGACCACGTTATCCTCTGACCATGTTATCCTCTGACCATGTTATCCTCTGACCATGTTATCCTCTGGCCATGATATCCTCTCACCATGTTATCCTCTGATCATGTGTAGACTAGATCTCAAGTACTTCTCTCACCATGTTGTCCTCTGACCACGTTATCCTCTGACCACGTTATCCTCTGACCATGTTATCCTCTGACCATGTTATCCTGTGGCCATGATATCCTCTCACCATGTTATCCTCTGGCCATGATATCCTCTCACCATGTTATCCTCTGATCATGTGTAGACTAGATCTCAAGCACTTCTCTCACCATGTTATCCTCTGGCCATGTGGCAAAGTGAAGGTGGATATCATTCGTAAGCGTCTCCACAAGGACATCCTCCACAACCCTGCGGTTATGCTCAACTTCTGCCCAGACCTCAAGTCCATGACCTCTGACCTAAGGAAGGTGCATGGAGAGTTCATCTTCCTCATCGACCGCAGTGGGAGCATGAGCGGGGTCAACATCAGCTGTGTCAAGGTACTGTCATGACTTCATAACACATTGAAAACCCATTCGTAATCTATTCTTAATAAGGGCATAAACATAATGAACTGAGTAGTTTGGCAAAACTAAACCTTGAGGATGGAGACTTAAGGGCAACTAAAGTAATGGAATGAATCATGAAGGAATAACATAGTTTACTAATTAGATATGTAAGATGTGCTATTAATGACTCAATGACTCACTGGTCATTTGATGGAAAGGTCAATGGAAACTCATCTCAGCTCGGCCTTTATTTCCAGTGCATCTGGCTGTAATGTTACATGATTGGACTGGGCTGAGAGTGGTGATGTTTGACTAACCCCTGTTGGTCTGTCATGCACAGCAGGGCAGCATGACTCATACTCAGAAATCTTCTGATTGGGGAGAGATGGGCATCCTCTCCCTCTGACACCCCAAAGCCTGACTTAAATCAATTCAATCAAATCATTTTATTTGTTACATGCGCCGAATACAACAGGTGTAGACCTTACAGTGAAATGCTTACAAGCCCTTAACCAATGATGCAGTTTTACGAAAATACCTAACAAATAGTCTGGGTAGCCATTTGATTAGCTGTTCAAGAGTCTAATGGCTTGGGGGTAGAAGCTGTTTAGAAGCCTCTTGGACCTAGACTTGGCGCACCGGTACCGCTTGCCGTCTATGACTAGGGTGGCTGGAGTCTTTGACAATTTTTAGGGCCTTCCTCTGACACCGCCTGGTATAGAGGTACTGGATGGCAGGAAGCTTGGCTCCGATGATGTACTGGGCCTTATGCACTACCCTCTGTAGTGCCTTGCGGTCGGAGGCCGAGCAGTTGCCATACCAGGCAGTTATGCAACCCGTCAGGATCCTCTCGGGTGCAGCTGTAAAATCTTTTGAGGATCTGAGGACCCATGACAAATATTTTCACTCTCCTGAGGGGCGATCGGTCTGACCTGACCCAGCCAGGTCAGGCCGATGATGATGAAATCATTTCTCCTCGGTTTCTTTGATCTGCCAGAAACTCCCCCAAAATGCCAGGCCCCAATTTGATATCATCTTTAACTGAATATAAGGAGAAAGAGAGATTTCTATGACACCAAAATGCCAGCGACCCCAAAATGCTAGCGAGCACCAATTTGATAGCACCTTTGAAAGTGGGAGAAAGAGCAGTGGAGATTTTCTATGACACAACGACTTGAAATTGACAAAAAGCATTGAAGTTTCCTGTGAGCAGACTCTCTAATCAATCTCTGCTTTAACATTCTCTATCCACTTTCTCTGTATTGTTGCATGTCATGAAGAAAGTCCATTACATATAACAACTGCTTCATACGTGCATGCTTTATGACAGAGAAAATGCCATTACTGTTCCTCAATGGGTCAGAGGAGGGTTGTATTTCTTTATTTTAGAGAGTAAAAGAAAGGAAATCATGTCATTTCAACTTTTTGTCATAGCAACACACAAATGACAGGATTTACTTTCTCTTCACCATTATACACATTATACACAGTGTACAAAACATGACATAGCTTTTATCTGAATTCACCTGATTAGTCTATGATACCTTATTGATGTCACCTGTTAAATCCACTTCAATCAGTGTAAATGAAGGGGGGGAGATGGGTTTAAGAAGGATTTTTAAGCCTTGAGACAATTGAAATATGGATTGTGTAGGTGTGTCATTCAGAGGGTAAATGGGCAAAACAGTATGCAGTATGAGAATATTCAAAGTAGCCACCCTTTGCCTTGATGACATCTTTGCACACTCTTGGCATTCTCTCAACCAGCTTCACCTGGAATGCTTTTCCAACAGTCATGAAGGAGTTCCCACATACGCTGAGCACTTGTTGGCTGCTTTTCCTTCACTCTGCGGTCCACCTCATCCCAAACTATCTCAATTGGGTTGAGGTTGGGTGATTGGAGGCTAGGTCATCTGATGCAGCACTCCATCCCTCCCCTTCTTGTTCAAATAGCCCTTACATAGCCTGGAGGTGTTTTGGGTGATTGTCTTGTTGAAAACAAATGATAGTCCCACTAAGCGCAAGCCAGGTGGGATGGCGTATTGCTGCAGAATGCTGTGGTAGCCATACTGGTTAAGTGTGCCTTGAATAAAATAAAAAAAATCACTGACAGTGGCACCAGCAAAGCACCATCACACCTCCTCCTCCATGCATCACGATGGGAACCACACATGTGAAGATCATCCTTTCACCTACTCTGCGTCTCACAAAGACACGGCGGTTTGAGCGAAAAATCTCAAATTCTGACTCATCCGATCAAAGGACAGATTTCCATCGGTCTAATATCCATTGCTCGTGTTTCTTTGCCCAAGCAAGTCTCTTCTTATTATTGGTGTCCTTTAGTAGTGGTTTCTTTGCAGTAATTCGACCATGAAGGCCTGATTCACACAGTCTCCTCTGAACAGTTGATGTTAAGATTAGAGGTCGGCCGATTATGGTTTTTCAACGCCGATACCGATTATTGGGGGCCAAAAACCGCTACAGATTAATCGGCCGATTTTTAAACTTTTTTAAAACTTTTTTTTAATGTATTTGTAATAATGACAATTACAACAATACTGAATAAACACTTATTTTAACTTAATATAATACATCAATGAAATCACTTTCGCCTCAAGTAAATAATGAAACATGTTCAATTTGGTTTAAATAATGCAAAAACATAGTGTTGGAGAAGAAAGTAAAAGTGCAATATGTGCTTTGTAAGAAAGCTAACATTTCAGTTCCTTGCTCAGAACACGAGAACATATGAAAGCTGGTGGTTCCTTTTAACATGAGTCTTCAATATTCCCAGGTAAGAAGTTTTAGGTTGTAGTTATTATAGGAATTATAGGACTATTTCCCTCTATACCATTTGTATTTAATTAACCGTTGACTATTGGATGTTCTTATAGTCACTTTAGTATTGTCAGTGTAACAGTATAGCTTCCGTCACTCTCCTCGCTCCTCCCTGGGCTCGAACCAGCAACACAACGACAACAGCCACCACATCGAAGCAGGGTTACCCATGCAGAGCAAGGGAAACAACCACCCCAAGGCTCAGAGCGAGTGAAGTTTGAAACGCTATTAGCGCACTAACTAGCCAGCCATTTCACTTCGGTTACACCAGCCTCATCTCGGGAGTTGATAGGCTTGAAGTCATAAACAGCGCAATGCTTGATGCACAACGAAGAGCTGCTGGCAAAACGCACGAGAGTGCTGTTTGAATGAATGTTTATGCGCCTGCTTCTGCCTACCACCGCTCAGTTAGATACTTGTATGCTTGTATGCTCAGTCAGATTATATGCAACGCAGGACATGCGTGTAGTTAACTAGTGATTATGATTGATTGTTTTTTATAAGATAAGTTTAATGCTAGCTAGCAACTTACCTTGGCTTACTGCATTTGCGTAACAGCAGTCTCCTTGTGGAGTGCAACGAGAGAGAGGCAGGTTGTTATTGCGTTGGACTAGTTAACTGTAAGGTTGCAAGATTGGATCCCCCGAGCTGACAGGGTGAAAATCTGTCGTTCTGCCCCTGAACGAGGCAGTTAACCCACCGTTTCTAGGCCGTCATTGAAAATAAGAATGTGTTCTTAACTGACTTGCCAAGTTAAATAAATATTAAATAAACGTGTAAAAAAATAATATAATAATAATAATTGGCAAATCGGCGCCCAAAAATACCGATTTCCGATTGTTATGAAAACTTGAAATCGTCCCCAATTAATCGGCCATTCCGATTAATCGGCCGACCTCTAGTTGAGATGTGTTTGTTACTTGAACTATGTGAATCATTTCTTTGGGCTGCAATTTCTGAGGCTGGTAACTCTAATGAACTTATCCTCTGCAGTAGAGGTAACTCTGTGCCTTCTTTTCCTGTGGAGGTCCTCATGCGAGCCAGTTTCATCATAATGCTTGATGATTTTTGCGACTGCACTTGAAGAAACTTTCAGTTCTTGAAATGACCAATAAACTTTGATTTGATTAGATTTTTTTCAGTCATAAATAAATTAAACATTCACAAAGAAAGGGTATTAAATACACAATTTGGTGTAAAAAACAACAACAACATAGTACAGTGAAATATGATTACAGCCAAACTTTAAATGAATGGTTGTTATTGAGCATACACTTTCTAATAATACACTGGCCCGTCCCTCTGTCACACAGAGATAATAATAATAACATAATGGATTATGTTGCACTTCTCTAGTGCACCACAAAGACGCTCTCCAGTGTATAGTAACTAGCCTGCTGACAGATAAAATTGTAATCTGGTCATACTGCCGCAGCCGAAAATGTTTAAACGTCAAGAATAACACTTGCAGCCAGGTGAACAAGGCTGGTTGTTAGAGAGTCTCTTAAAGATTGACCGCCTTGTCTGCCTGTCTTGTTCTTTTTCCTTTTCATTTCCATCTCTCTCCATCTCTTTCCCTCTTTTCTCATTCTCCTCTCCTTCGTATTGACCATGTGTTTCTATAATTTCTGTTCTGTTCCCAGGATGCCATGGTGGTGATCCTGAAGAGCATTGTGCCTGCCAGTCTCTTCAACATCATCGGCTTTGGCTCCACATTCAAAACACTGTTTTCTACCAGTCAGAGCTATGATGAGGTATGAGGAAAGCAGAACATAGTTTTTTTTCAGGTCAATATTATTGAACTGCATGTCAGTGATAAAATCTCTATTAGTAAATGCTTAATCTTGCGTGACAGATTTCACAGCTACAGGTAGCACAGGTAGGGGTGACAGGTAGCATACTGATTAAGAGCGGCGGGCCAGTATCCCAAAAAATAGCTGGTTCGAAAAATCTGTTGATGTGCCCTTGAGCAAGGCACTTAACCCTAATTACTCCAGTAAGTCGTTCTGGATAAGAGCGTCTGCTATATGACAATAAAGGTAAACTGTAAATGTAGTCGGAGTACGAGTATAATTCACAGACACACTTGTCTGCCTCTGTTAGATGACTAAATGTTATTGTGTGTATTATTATAATAAATGCTGCTATAATATGCTTCCCCCCCTGTCTTTTCTCTGGGCAGCTACAAGTGTCTGTCACAAGAGACTCAAGACGAGTAATATGCTTCTCCCCTGTCGCTCCATGATTCAGGAAACAGTAACCATGGCTTGTGAGTACATCAGGAAGATCCGAGCTGACATGGGCGGCACCAACATCCTGGCACCACTTAACTGGATCCTGAGGCAACCCATGCACGTGGGTCATCCACGCATGCTCTTCCTGATCACAGATGGGGCCGTCAGCAACACAGGGAAGGTCATCGAGCTGGTCCGTAGCCATGCCCGCTACACCAGGTTAACACACCATCAACTTACTGAACTTTGTTGTCTCCAATTGCTATAGACTACCGTATTCAAAATTATGACATTTCCATGTAAAAGATCCCATGAGCACCAACATGTGAAGTTCATAGGAGCATATTAAAGTGGGTGTCAAATGAAAGCTAAGAGTCTATATTTTGGGGAAATTAAGATACATTTTCCAACCATTTTCCATCTTAAAGAAAAGTTTTTGATTTCTGGATAAACATACAGAAAAAGGGGTCTTAGATAACATCTACCAGAAAAAGTCTTAAAAGGTATTAGAAATACTTCAAAACACTAATGTTTAAGTAGAGACCCCTGCCCACTAATATCAACACACATGTTTGCCATCTGTAAGTTTAAGAAACATTACCTTGTGCCTTGAAATTCCGTTACCAGAAATCCACATATCTTTAAGATATTTTCTAATTTCTCTCCCTTGTGAGGTGGGAGGATAATGAAAGTTCACAGAGGTATACAAGTGATGGTAGACATAGTTATATTTAATGCTATCAATCTAGTTCATGAATTATTAAGTGATTAAAACTCGTAATTCCATTGCCAAATTGGTAACTGAATTACCCAAAAATCAGGAATTACTGCAACTGAATTGCCTACAATGAGAAATCATAATAATACTCACAGGTGGGTCTCCTGCTACTGTCCTCCCTTCCACTGGCATACTGTTATGGTCAGCTCATAGGGTCTCCTGCTACTGTCCTCCATTCCACTGGCATACTGTTATGTTCAGCTCATAGGGTCTCCTGCTACTGTCCTCCATTCCACTGGCATACTGTTATGTTCAGCTCATAGGGTCTCCTGCTACTGTCCTCCCTTCCACTGGCATACTGTTATGGTCAGCTCATAGGGTCTCCTGCTACTGTCCTCCATTCCACTGGCATACTGTTATGTTCAGCTCATAGGGTCTCCTGCTACTGTCCTCCCTTCCACTGGCATACTGTTATGGTCAGCTCATAGGGTCTCCTGCTACTGTCCTCCATTCCACTGGCATACTGTTATGGTCAGCTCATAGGGTCTCCTGCTACTGTCCTCCATTCCACTGGCATACTGTTATGTTCAGCTCATAGGGTCTCCTGCTACTGTCCTCCCTTCCACTGGCATACTGTTATGGTCAGCTCATAGGGTCTCCTGCTACTGTCCTCCATTCCACTGGCATACTGTTATGTTCAGCTCATAGGGTCTCCTGCTACTGTCCTCCATTCCACTGGCATACTGTTATGTTCAGCTCATAGGGTCTCCTGCTACTGTCCTCCATTCCACTGGCATACTGTTATGTTCAGCTCATAGGGTCTCCTGCTACTGTCCTCCATTCCACTGGCATACTGTTATGTTCAGCTCATAGGGTCTCCTGCTACTGTCCTCCATTCCACTGGCATACTGTTATGTTCAGCTCATAGGGTCTCCCGCTACTGTCCTCCATTCCACTGGCATACTGTTATGTTCAGCTCATGTTTTCTTTCTCTTTCTGTTGTCTGGTGGTCAAACCATTAAAACAGTCTGACGCACTGAGCACCAACCGACAAGTAGTTGTATTTTGGTCAGTCCAAAGATTAATTGATTACGATTGAACTGATTTAGTTACGGTGCATTCTGAAACTATTCAGACCCCTTGACTTTTTCCACATTTTGTTTAGGTTTCCAGCCTTATTCTAAAATATTGTAACGCCGTTCGTCTGTTGAAGGAGAGTCGGACCAAAATGCAGCGTGATGGTTACTCATGTTCTTTAATGAAAAATAGCGATACATGAAATAACTAAATAAATACAAAGAACAACAAACGAAACGTGAAAACCTAATTACAGCCTATCTGGTGAACACTACACAGAGACAGGAACAATCACCCACAAAATACACAGTAAAACCCAGGCTACCTAAATATGGTTCCCAATCAGAGACAACGAGAATCACCTGACTCTGATTGAGAACCGCCTCAGGCGGCCAAGCCTATGCTAGACATACCCCTAATCAGCCACAATCCCAATGCCTACAAAAACCCCAATACGACAACACAATAAACCCATGTCACACCCTGGCCTGAACAAATAATTAAAGAAAACACAAAATACTAAGACCAAGGCGTGACAAATATATAATATTTTTAAATTTTCTCATCAATCTACACACAATACTCAATACATTTTTGCAAATGTATTCTAATAAATAAAAAACCTAAATGTGACATTTACATTTAAGTATTCAGACCCTTTACTCAGTACTTTGTTGAATCACCTTTGGCAGAGATTACAGCCTCGAGACGTCTTGGGAATGACCCTACAAGCTTGGCACACCTGTATTTGGGGAGTTTCTCCCCTTCTTCTAGGCAGATCCTCTCAATCTCTGTCAGGTTGGATGGGGAGCGTTGCTGCACAGCTATTTTCAGGCCTTTCCAGAGATGTTCGATTGGGTTCAAGTCTGGGCTCTGGTTGGGCAACTCAAGGACAGAGATTTGTCGTGAAGCCACTCCTGCGTTGTCTTGGCTGTGTGGTTAGGGTCGTTGTCCTGTTGGAAGGTGAACCTTCGCCTTCCAGCTGAAAAACATCCCCAAAGCATGATGCTTCCACCACCATGCTTCACTGTAGGGATGGTGCCAGGTTTCCTCCATACGTGACGCTTGGTATTCAGGCCAAAGAGTTCAATCTTAGTTTCATAAGAAAAGAGAATCTTGATTCTTATGGTCTGAGACTCCTTCAACTGCCTTTTGGCAAATTCCAAGTGGGCTGTCATGTGTCTTTTACTGAGGAGTGGCTTCCGTCTGGCCACTCTACCATAAATGCCTGATTGGTGGAGTGCTGCAGAGATGGTTGTCCTTCTGGAAGGTTCTCCCATCTCCACAGAGGAACTCTGGAGCTCTGTCAGAGTGACCATCAGGTTCTTGGTCACCTCCCTGATGCAGTATTGTGTGTAGATTGAGGAGGAACATTTTTATTGTATCCCATGTTATTTCATATTTTTTTTATGTCTTTGCTATTATTCTTCAATGGAGAAAATAGTCAAAATTAAGAAAAACCCTTGAATGAGTAGGTGTGTCCAAACTTATATATATATATATATATTGCTCAAAAAAATAAAGGGAACACTTAAACAACACAATGTAACTCCAAGTCAATCACACTTCTGTGAAATCAAACTGTCCACTTAGAAAGCAACACTGATTGACAATAAATGTCGCATGCTGTTGTGCAAATGGAATAGACAACAGGTGGAAATTATAGGCAATTAGCAAGACACCCCCAATAAAGGAGTGGTTCTGCAGGTGGTGACCACAGACCACTTCTCAGTTCCTATGCTTCCTGGCTGATGTTTTGGTCACTTTTGAATGCTGGCGGTGCTTTCACTCTAGTGGTAGCATGAGACGGAGTCTACAACCCACACAAGTGGCTCAGGTAGTGCAGCTCATCCAGGATGGGACATCAATGCGAGCTGTGGCAAGAAGGTTTGCTGTGTCTGTCAGCGTAGTGTCCAGAGCATGGAGGCGCTACCAGGAGACAGGCCAGTACATCAGAAGACGTGGAGGAGGCCGTAGGAGGGCAACAACCCAGCAACAGGACCGCTACCTCGCCTTTGTGCAAGGAGGAGCACTGCCAGAGCCCTGCAAAATGACCTCCAGCAGGCCACAAATGTGCATGTGTCTGCTCAAACGGTCAGAAACGGACTCCATGAGGGTGTTATGAGGGCCCGACGTCCACAGGTGGGGGTTGTGCTTACAGCCCAACACCGTGCAGGACGTTTGGCATTTGCCAGAGAACACCAAGATTGGCAAATTCACCACTGGCGCCCTGTGCTCTTCACAGATGAAAGCAGGTTCACACTGAGCACGTGACAGAGTCTGTCGCCGTGGAGAACGTTCTGCTGCCTGCAACATCCTCCAGCATGACCGGTTTGGCGGTGGGTCAGTCATGGTGTGGGGTGGCATTTCTTTGGGGGGCCGCACAGCCCTCCATGTGCTCGCCAGAGGTAGCCTGACTGCCATTAGGTACCGAGATGAGATCCTCAGACCCCTTGTGAGACCATATGCTGGTGCGGTTGGCCCTGGGTTCCTCCTAATGCAAGACAATGCTAGACCTCATGTGGCTGGAGTGTGTCAGCAGATCCTGCAAGAGGAAGGCATTGAAACTATGGACTGGCCCGCCCGTTCCCCAGACCTGAATCCAATTGAGCACATCTGAGACATCATGTCTCACTCCATCCACCAGTCTGTTGCACCACAGACTGTCCAGGAGTTGGCGGATGCTTTAGTCCAGGTCTGGGAGGAGATCCCTCAGGAGACCATCCGCCACCTCATCAGGAGTATGCCCAGGCATTGTAGGGAGGTCATACAGGCACGTGGAGGCCCC